>NC_133165.1:40368095-41011428 GCF_040802235.1 Manis javanica | reverse complement strand
CTTATGACTTTTTTTTTTTTGAGTCCAATCTCCTTTAGTTGTCTCTGCTTTGGCTACCAACCTGCACCTTCAAATATTTATTTTTTATGTTTTGTTTGAATTTATCATTGTTATCTGTGGGAGTGTTAGTCTGATAAAAGCTACTCTGCAATTACTGGAACCAGTACTCCTTGTTACTCTTTTTATATATTTAGGTTACAGCACAGAAGTTGGCTTTTAAAATTCAAGACAATGAATTATGTGACTTTCAGTGAATTTTAATTCCAAGCTGAAGGTAGAGAAGTCTTTAAGTAGCAAAGATGTATTTCATTCTTCTTTACTTTAAGATCAGCTGCCTTTAGTGTAAGTCTGTCCCTCCCTAATAGAACTTTGATGTAAATTTTAAGGAGGAACTAACACCAACATCCAGAAAGTTTTTTGCCATTTCTCCATGTGTATAAAATATACATTCTTCATGTATTACTGTATATATATATAACAATAAATATTATGCATATATTTATACACACATATACACAATATGCAATTCTTATAATGTGGCAGATACAAATCTAGAAGTTGAACCTGTCTTGACTGTATATTTAGTATTTATAGTACTATTATAATATCTAATATATAAAATATACTGTACTGCATAATACTATGCAATATTGAATATGCTATATATACACAGTATATATTACATGGCATATATGTAATTAACGTATGAGTCTCTGCAACATTACAAAGATCATCAACTTTTTAACCTCCATGTGGTCAGCAGTTGTGTTGGTCCTGTTACTATGTATTCCCAGTGCCCAGCAGAGAGCTTGGCATATCGTTGGTGCTCAAGAAATATTTGTTAAATGACTGTCTTATTGGATAATTGAAAATTTAGATACTCCCAAAGCCAATCACTCCCTCTTCTATATAACTACTACATTTTCCCATGTATTTATTGCTGTTTTTATCATCTTGCACTGATGTTTTTTATGTAGTTGTTTATCTTCTTAGATTAGGATTTTCTTGAGGACAAGAACTAGGCAAGATTCATCTTTGTATATGTGTGTTGAGTATAGTACTTGTCATGCAGTGCATTCCACAAATATTTGCTGAATGGGTAAATGAATGAATGAATTAGCTATGACTGCTCATTCCCATGTCATCAATCAAGTTCTCCCACTGGGACAGGTGCTCAGTTCATTTGTTCATTCTGCCAGTGTTTACTAACAAATTAGTACATGATTTTTACACTTCCCATCAGCAAGACATAAATACCTGTCTGATCCATGATAACCAACCCTCTCTGTGGCACAGGTGGTGCCTCTAATGATGGGGTGCTTTCACGGCCCTGCTTGACCCTTTATACAGACTTAGGAGTTCATCAAATGCTTTGTGACTTGAAGAGGTCTGAGGCCCTCAGTGTCAGGGACCAGGTCAGTATATCAGACGGCGTTGTGATGTTTAGCTCCACCACCCTGAGGTATTTTCGTAGGAATTGGTGACTTCTGAATCTCTGCCATCCAGAGGACTCCCACCAAGGGTGGCCCCTTCCACTGAGTGAGGCAGGCCTGACAAAGAGACAACTCTCTGCCCAGGTAGGTACCTGTGTCTGTGTGGTGCTGGGCATGTCCCAGTGGGATACCTGGCTTGAGCTGTACCAAACCCTCTTCCAGAAGGTCGCCACTGCAGTGGAAATGGAACCATCCAGGCCTGTTCCTACAGGTTGCTCTCTGCTGGATTCCAGTGTCTGAAGTGTTCTCCAAGGCATATTTGTGTGGGGTATTAGATGAACTCTGTGGCCTGGGTCCTGGTGCTGTGGGCCAACTGCCCATGGTGCTCCTGAGGAGTGCCTCCTGCAGTGTGGCCTGAGGTTACACAGGGTCTTTCCAGCATCCCTGCACAGGGTCCTGTCTCTGCAGCTGGTCCTGTCCTGTCCACACTGTTGTGCCCTCTCTCCTGGTTTCCCCAGGAAGTGGGCAACCATTGCAGGGAAACACATACCTTTTCCTGTGCATAAACACCCTTTGAAGATGGCTTCACAGGCTTTGGCCCCTTCTGGAGAATCCTAGAAAGTGGTATAGACTAACTATTGCCTGTGGTAGGCTAAATAATGGTCCCCCAAATTGCATCCTAACCCTGGAAACTGCATAGCTGCAGATAAGGGCAAGAGAGTCTCCTGTACTTCCTGGGTAGGCCCAATGCAATCAATCACAGGGCCTCTGGAAGAAGGAGGCATTTGCTCAAAGAGAGGAGCAGATGCTTCACTGATGGTTTTGAAGGTGGAGAAGGGGCCAGGAACAGCCTCTAGCAGCTGAAAAAGGCACGGATTCCCCCCTGAAGCCTCCAGAAGGGACAATCCCTGCCAACACCTCGATTTCAGCCCTGTAAGACTCATGTCAAACCTCTGACCTCCAGAACTATAAGAGGATAAATTTGTGTTGCTTTCAGCTACTCCATGTGTGGTGCTTCATCCCAGCGTAAGTGGGAAGCTGATAGGTCATCTTACCTGGTGTTGTGCTGCCCCAGCACAGAGGCTTTGTGCTGGTCAAGTGGGAATATTTGGTTTTTGAACCCAATTAGTTTGAGCTGCCATAGCAAAGCACCACAGACTGGGTGGCTTAAACAACAGAAATTAATTTTCTCAAAGTTCTGGAGGCTGAAAGTCCAAGATCAGGATGGTGGCAGGGTAGGTTTCTGGTGAGAGTTCTTCCTGGCTTGCAGATCGTTGTCTTGTCACTGTGTCCTCACGTGGCCTTTCTGCCGTGAGTGCAGAACAAATACTGGTGGCTCTTCTCCTTCTTACAGAACATCAGTTCTTTCAGATTAGGGCCCCGTCTAATAACCTCGTTTAACCTTAATTACTCCTCAAAGACCCCATCTCTAAATATAGTTATGTGGGGATTAGGGTTCCAATTTATGAATTTAGGGGAATGTAGTTCAGTGCATAACACAGGCTACCACAGTTACATGTGTGCAGAAGGGGCAAAGGTTCTCCAGGCTGTTTACGTTCCAGGAACTCTGTGTTCTTTCCATATAAGAACAGTGTATAATCTGGGTGCTAGCAGGACAGTGTCCAAAGCCAGTACCCCCTTGAGCTTATCTCCTGCATCTGTCATCCAGAGCATCACAGACTCATTAGGGTATCTGAGGGCCTGTCACCAAGCTTGTCTGGGCAGTCCTTCACTGATGGCAAGAGTAGTTCCTCTGCACCAGGCATCAGAACATACACTGAGAGCATCAGGAGTCAGGGCACAGGGCTCTTGGGTGAAGCTCTATCTGGCCAAGGCATTTCTCATGATGCCGGGTGAGATGACAGCACTTTGGTGGCATGCTTCTCTCCCTGTTTTGTCATTGCCATCCTTAGTAAAGGAAGCATATTGTCTGGTCTCTAGCCATGATTTCATCTTTCCAGGAGTTAAAACCATGTTATATCTTCCTAACCCTTGTCTTCTCCTATCCAGCTTGATGTTGTGCTGTTCAAAGGATGCTTCCAATCCCATTGCAGGAGCACCTCCTGGGACCCAGTCCTAGTAATCCCATCCTAGCATCTAACTCATGAAAAAGTTACTTCAGGCCAAAGTTCCTTCCACTGTGCTGGGATATGATCTCTTAGTGGTTTAGGCCATCTGGAAAACATAAATACCTCATCTCAAGAGAGCCAGACACTGTGAATGTAAATTTGGACACCAGGCCTGGGTCAGCCAAGACCAGCTCCCAGATTGACACCAGGCAGGGTATGCTGAAGCAGCTGATGTCCTGTGTTGGAGTCATAGGCCCAGGGGACCGCAGAGGCCTCCCTACCCTAAGAGAGCTTCTTGTCTGTCAGCTTTCTGGAAATTGCAGCAGTGGCAGCAGAAGACAATTCCTGACCAAGATCCAGCTACTGCCACTCCCACTCCAGAGTTCCCAAAGGGCAAAGTTCAGACAGGGCCTCTCCTGTCAGAACAGTGGGCATATTTCCCGGTGAAGGAGCCCACACCGAGGTGCGGTGGACTTGCAATACTGTCACACCAGCAGGTGTGGCCCAGAGGTGTCAAAAGCAGATCCCTAAATACACTTCTTGGAACAGAATTTGGATCTACAAGTAAGAAGTGTCATTCTTAACATTTAAGACTGATTTAAGTCTAACCATTTAAGATTGATTTATAAAGAAAGGGACTCCATACTGCTAGCCTGCAGAGCCCAATGTAAGCACTGAGTTTTTATCCTGCTCTGGTGGGTGTCTTGATTTATACCTAGCCAAGAAGGGACATAGCTTCAGGCACAGTAAACAGCTGTGGATTTGGGTTTATTTGTTCAAGTGGCCAGGGACAGTTTGGGGATAAACAATGCTATATTTGGAGTTGTTTATTCTTTCTATACCTCTCCCCATAGGTTAACCTCAGATAACCTTCCCAACTTGGGAACACCTGAGCTGGCTTATGCACAGCCTGAGGGATCTTATTCATAGCCCAACGAAGTGTGCTTCAACTTCAGAACCCTCAGAAAATCAAGCAGAGACTCCAGTCCTGTCCGTGTCCCTCTCCCGTGGCTGGTGGTAGGGAGATTAATCTGAAGGACCAGGATTTTCCTGGGCCCTCCTGCTTCCTAGAAAGCAGCTTGTGCTTTGCCTTGGCAGCTCCTCAGGTCTCTGCTTCTGGGAACATAACCATGGATTTTTCAGAGTTGTCCCTATTGTGGGGCTCCTAGATGCTGTGGCCTGTGGTTCCTGAGTTGTATCAAACCCTGTCATTAGCCTCTGGGAGTTGATGGGGCCTTGGATAGACTGAAATGTCCTGGGAAGGTTGTCTTCTACTTGTTGCTCTCTTGGATGGTGGAAGGTCCAGCTTCATGAAGACAGTGGCTCAGGGGGCTCCTGTAGCAAATCAGACATCTACAGAAGTGGGTAGCAAATATGATGGTGAGGCCTTGAAGCCACAGTTGTCTTGGCAGGAGCAGAACATCTGGTTTTTCTTCACAAGGAGTACTGGGCCCCCTAGGGAAGGCAATGAGACTGATGAATTCCCATCACAGCTCTGGGTTTGGAAAGACTATCTGCTGGGCAGGAACATGGGCCCAGACACTTGCTGGTCTTTCAGTCACACTCAGACTATTCTCTGGCTGGCCTGAAACATGTCTGGAAACAGAACATGGGAGTAGGGGTGGCCCTGGATGGGGGACCAGCAAGTGTGAAGCAGTGCTGGGGGCAGAATCCCAAAGGAGAGGTGGGCATCTGTCACAGGTTGAATTGTGTCCCCCCAAAAAAGTGTTTGTTGGTATCCTCATCCCCAGTACTACTGAATGTGACCTTATCTTGGGATAGAGTCTTCACAGAGGTTATCAAGTTAAAATGAGGTCAGAAGTGGGGGCCCTGATCCAGTCTGACTGGTGTCCTTGTGAAAAGGGGAAATTTGAACACAGGCACACACAGGAAGAATGCCATGTGAAGATGCAGGCAGAGATCTCCAAGCCAAGAAACACGGAAGATTGTCAGCACACCAGGCAGAGGAGAGGTGAGAACTGAGTCCCCCTCGCTGCCCTCAGAAGGAAGCAGCCCCCCTCACGCCTTGACCTCAGACTTTCAGCCACTGGAACCATGAGACAATAAATTTCTGGTTAAGTCACCCTGTCTGGCTTGTTACGGCAGCCCTCGCAAAAGGGTACAGGGTCTTACAGGCAGTGCTGCGCTTGAGAGAATCCAGCCAGGAAGATGCCAAGGACTGGACGGCAGTGTGGGCCAGAGGAGCTGGAGGGGGTGCCTAATGCGTCTGTTGCTGGGAGTGCCAGCCTCACGGCAGCCTGTGACATCATCACCAGCATCCTCTTCCTCGCTGTCGTCATTATATCTACTGTGAGCATGAGATACATACTGAACATGTCTTATATCACTGAGTCCTTTCAACCTACAAGGTTGATGTTAATATTACTCTTATTTTACAAATGAGAAAACTGAGGCACAATAAAGGAGCAAACAGCTGATGGGGGAACAGCCTTAGTGCAGCCACCCCAGCCACTCACCATGCTGCGGTTCCCGCTCATTCTCTTGCTCAGGGTCTTTGCGTTGGCTCCCTGCTGCCAAGGTCGCTTTCCCGCTAGATTTCTGCATGGCTGGCACCTTTTTCTGTTTGGGTCTCAGCCCTGAGTCTTCATCTTCAGGGAGAGCCTTCTGCCCTCTGTCATCTCAGTGTACTGCATGTTTTGTTTATTTTAACAGCCTTTGCCCATATCTGAAAGATCCTTCTTGCATATTTGTGAGTCACCTGTCTCAGCCTACTAGAAATTCAGTTTTATGGCAACAGAGACCTTGTTTGGCTTCTTCAATCTTCTGTCCCAGACACTAAATCAGACCTTAAAGCAGAGAAAGTGTTCAATAACTCTGTTCCTCTTACTTAGTCAAATATTTGGCCCTTCCCAACCTTGGGCTTGCTACATCTTGTATCAGCAACAGATTCATGAAATTTTCTGGTAAACAAAAATCAGCTACTGTCTGCCATTCTGTCCCTTTCCCAGTGCCTAGGAACTGGAACTGGAGGAGGACTTCATGTTGGGCCTCTCCCATGGTCCTCCAGGTCTGTAACTGGGAAGGAGAGGTAGGGAAACTGACTTTCCCATTGGGCAACTGTTGCTGCTCCCAGGAGGCTAACAGTCTGGAGCCAGCAAGTGTGGCCTTGGTTCACAGAGATGCTGCAGCCTGAGTCTTCCATGGTCCATCCTGGGAGGTGGGTGACCTCTACCCTGCCTTGTAGGGAGATTCCGAATCGTGCTGCCTGCCTCCTCCGTCCTGGAGGCCAGCTGTCACAGGGCTGTAGGGCAAGACCCTGGTGGCCCGGGATGGGCAGCCATGCAAAGCCCTGGTGCACCTTCCTGTTTTTCCCCCACTCCCCAATTGGTGAGGAAGCCAGGACAGTGTTTGGAGAGAGGCAGAGCCACATGCTAGCCTGTCCTATATAAAATGACTCCAACATATTGCTACTGGGATACCCCATGCAGTTTCTGTGGCCCTGCCGAGACCACCCCACTATACTTGTGCAGGGCCAGCTCACACCTCTCAAGATCTACCATCCCTACCTTAGTTCACTCACTTGTCCTGCCATGCAACAGACATTTACTGAGCACTGCTGTGTGGGGGCAACAGACGGAGGACCCAGAGCTGTAGGAACAATTATTAGACAGACTATTTCATTGACACATGTGTCATGGAGTGAAGTACCTTCTGGAAAGTGGTTGGCATTTGGTGCACTTAGCTCCTGCCTGCAGGGCTGGGTATAACCCCTGAGGGGGCTTCATCCGTTGTCCACGTCCTTGCACAGATGGGAGGGGAAATGTGCTTGCCAAGACTTCCTCTGAGGGGGCCTCCCAGTACTGCTGCATGTGGTGGAAGTGTTGGGGCAGTTCAGGCAGGTGAGGTGGGGCTCTGGCCCCTGCACTCGAAGCACAGTTCCCTCTGGTGAGATACTCTGACAGGATTCCAGAGGAGATGGGGAGCTCTTCTCCTCTTCCTCCCCTCCGAAAGAGCTTATGTGAGAAACTTGACTTTGGCTGTAAATCTTAAAGAGTCAGTAGGCTTTTGTCATTTGCAGAAGACGAAGGGCAGAGGGTGTTTTGGGTAGCAAAATAGCCTGTAGTCCTGGAAGAGAAGGTGTGTTCCTAATTCAGTAAAAAACTGATGTCTGCTGTTTAGCTGGAGTAGGGGTGTCTACAGAGATGGGTGACTCAGGTTGGGAAGAGCCCAGCACACCAGAGAGGGGCTGATCTTTCCCGTTGCGGTCGGCCTGGCATTGAACAGCAGCCCCACAATTGCTTGCAGAATTAATGAGTCTGGGGAGCCAGTGAGGAATTCGATGCTGAAGTGAACTGTAGTTAGATGTGCTGTTTTAGGCCCATGGCCTTGGATGGTGGACGTAGAGTCATCAAGAAGCAGAGGGGTCAAGGGTGAATTTTTCATAGTGACATTGAAATCTTTGTTATGTGTTCAGGTAGAATGAGCAGAATGACTAAACGCTTTATTTTTTTTTCTTTTTTTTTCTTCATAGAATGTGTGAACAGTCCTGGTTCACTGCTTCAGAGTTAAAAAAAAAAAAAGGTGCCCCAACTTGTTTTTTTCACTGAGAGAACTTCATTTTCCATTCGAGTGGAGTGCCCAAGAGAGAGGGTAATGAGTGAGAGAGGAAGGTGTGGGTGGGGAGAGGGGCCTGCCAGCAGTTCCTTTACGCGCTGTTTTTATCAGGCATATTGTCGTGAACCAATTTTCATGTAGAAATGGCTTTTCTCCCCCAGAAATATTGCTTTTTATGTTGTTGAATGGGATGGCAAGCACCCTCTTTGAAGATTAGCTAACTCAGTTCTCAGCCTATGCTAAAATACATACCTTGTAAACGCATCTAAGGGCAGAGTCTGTGATTGGCTTGCTCCTCACAGCTGGACTGATTAATATGAATTGGGAAAAAAAGAGCTTCTAGAAGAATCGGGCATAAGAACAGGGGCCTTGAGATGGGAGAAAGATTTCCACTCTGAGACTTAAGATGGTCTCAGAAAAATGGACCCCAGATTGAAGGGCATAGTTGTCAAATCTTCATGCACTGATTTGGTTGTTTTTAAAAATAACATTTGGTTCTTCTTTAAAAGACACATGGACACGTTTGTAAATAAAGACAATTGTACTGACCACCAACCACCTGCCTGCAGTCATCTGGAGTATCATCTTTCTGTGATAATTCACCTTTACAATAGGTTGTATTTCCTTTCTCTTCTTTTCCCTAGGCATGTGTTTTTGCAGTTAAAATCATATTGCTAATATAATTTTTTTTCATGATTTTTAAAGAAAATAGATTTCCTCATGTTATTTAGTAAATATGGCTTTTAGCTGTGCATTCTAGTCCACCATATGGATGTTATTAAGTTGATGTCACCTAGTCTTTTTTGTTTATACGATTTCATTTTCAATAATTTCAACTACAAAGGAAAGTTTCAAGAATAGCACAATGGACTCCAGTTTATTCCTCACACAGATTCGCAGATTGTGGACATTTGGCCACATTTACTTTATCATCCTTTCTCCCTCTCAAATATATATAATTTATTTTCTTAGCTTCATAGAATAAGCAGCAATATAGTATCCTGCTACTCTTTAACACTCTATATGTATTTTCCACAAAGACATTCTCCTGTATCACATATATAATCATCAGAACCAGGAACTAATGTCAAACAAAATCACTGCCTAATCCACAGGCTCCGTTCAAATGTTCCCTGCTGTCCCGGGACTGCTCTTTCTAGCTCCACCATCCAGTCCAAGGTCATATTTAGCATCTATCTGTGATATCTCTGGTTTCCTCTAATCGCAAAAGATTCCGTGTTTTTTGTTTGTTTGCTTGTTTTTTGTTTTTTACTTTTGCCACCTGGACATTTTTGAAGTTACAGGCCAGTTATTTTATAACATGCCCTTATTTTGAGTTTGTCTGATGTTTTCCTGTGATTAGATTTAAGTTATGCACCTTTCACAGAAGTATTGCAGGTATGAGGATGAAGTGTCCTCACGGCTTCCGATCAGGTGACACATATGATGATTTGTCCCATTACTGGTGGTATTAACTTTGATCTCTTAATTTAGATAAAATCTGCCAGCCTTCTCATTGTAAAATGACTCTTTCTGCCTTCATAATTAGTACTCATTTTGTGGGAAAATCCTTTCAAACTATATAAATATGAGATCCTCATCAAACTTTCACCTGCTAGTGTAAGTATCCATTAGTGATTCTTACTGAATCAATTATACTATGGTGGTTAGCAAATGATGGTTTTCCTAAGTCCATCTTTCCTTCTACATTTATTATGCTGTGGGCAAGAGATTTTGCTTATCCTATTCATTCATTCATTTGTATCAGTATTGGCTCATCAGTTCCCATTTTATTCAATAGATCATAATCTCTTCCTGTCATTATTTATTTTGATACTAGCAGTAACCCCTTCAGGCTGGTTCCTGGCTCTTTTTGGTATATATAATCTCATCATTCAAAATGATGATCTCACAACACATTATGCTTAGACACTTATTTTTTCACTTGAAAATAATGAATAATTTTTCATGCTATTAAGACTCTACAGCATTATTTTTAGTAATTGTATAATGTCCACCAAATGCCCTTAATGCTTTAGCTTTCCTGGTGGGTGAGATGGCCCGAGAGAGTTCCACTCACGTGCTAAGGCCCTTATTGGCCAGGGACACAGAATGTTATTAAAAACAGAGTTAGCACACAAAGCAGGAACAAGTCCAGCATATCCTGGTCCCCAGCTTATAACTGACTAATCAGTTATTATAGGGAGACACTGTCTACACAGGATGCAAGAATATTTACTGTGGGAACTTTCATATAAAAAATATTCAGTAAACTATATACCCATCAACTGGAGATGGAATGTTATATAGTAGTTATATGGGTAAACATATATATATGTATACGTGTGTGTATGTGCACCATTATATTATATATGCATGCCCACCATACACACACAAATATGTGTATATTCTGAGTAAGGAAAAAAATGTTCAAGGCAACAATCAGTACTGAAATCATGATAGTGGTTACTTTTGCATGGAAGGAGAGGAGTAAAATAGGGAAGTGACCCATCAGGGACTTCAAACTATTGTATGTAAATTATACTTTCATGAATGTATTTTTAAAAGGATTTAAAGTAAATAAAGTGTAATGTGTAGGCCTGGTAAGGGGATGGGTTAGATAAACACATGTTTACTGTATTATTCTTTTTTCTGGACTAATATGTTTGAAATATTTTATGATAAGAAATACGGATTTTTAAAAACAAAAGTGAGAATGACAAATACTAAATTTAAGATAGTCATTGTATGTGGGGAGTGAAAGAAATTGGATAAAGGAGAGAAATAAGGGAGTTAAACTTGCATTTGTTATGCCTAATTTTTTTCTTTTTTCTAAGAAAATTAAATCAAAATGGCAAAATGTTAAGATTTGATACAGCTTGGTTGTGGGTTTACAGGGGTTCACTTACAACATTCTCTAGACTTTTCTGTATCAACAATAAAACTATGCTCCAGAAGAGAGAGAATAAGGTTCAGAGTCTCCGGATAGGAAGGAAGTAATAAAATTCATAGTATGCATAGCATGTTAGCTTTGGAAAGCAGAACCTGAAGCAAGGATTAAGTGCTAATGCCTTAGGGGAGGTGCGAACTCAGGGCAGCAAAAATGAAGGAAAAGAGAAGCAAGAGAGGGAAGGATGAAAAGTAAGCACCAAGTGATGCATTGTTAGGTTGGTCACGGTTCATGAGGTCTCAGTTCAGCAGATGTGTCCAGATAGGCTATATAGAAACACTGTTTTGGGATAGTCCATTGGAGGGAAGAATGGAGAGAGAATTTATTTCCTAGCTATCTCTTTCTTCTTTTTCTTATTGGTCAAAATTGAATTTCCAGGAAGCTAATACTCTTGTGCTTCTGGAGTGTGTCATCTAGCCTATTTGGCCACCACCAGGGAGGCCAAACTGCATGTACACTGTGGTGTTTCATCCAAGTTTAGAAGGAGTGGGAGACCCTGGCAATGGCCTGAGGCCTTGCAGCCACCTTACCTTCCAGGCATCTGATTTGAGTCTCCACACTGGCAACAGCTCCAGCAAAGCAAGTGGCTAAAGGTACAGGGGATAGAAGAGGTCAAGAGAATCTGAGGAATCCCACTGAACGACTCTGATAGAAATGGAATGGGATACCTCTTTTGTCTAAAACAAGAAAGGAAATGAGAATGAATTTCACAATAAGTACATTTACAGGGGAAAAGGGGTGAAAAATTAAAACCATTTTGGACTGATACCCTTTATTTTCTGTAGGGCAATTGGAAGACTACATTTTCACTGAGAATTTGGGGATGGATTTGAAGGTGGGATTGGGAATTTGGGGAAAATCTTGAAGATTTTGAATAGGACTACTAGGAAAGATTGTGTCTGGCTATAGAAGTGGAAAGGATCCCTGGGGTCCAGAGAACAGGCCCAGCAGAAAGCTGGTAAGGCAATTGGAAAGAGAGTGGTTGAATTGAATTGGGCTCCAGGTCACTTATCTAGTTGAGCTGAATAGGAAAGAAAGACTATGGAGGCTGACCTTCTGGAGAAATGCTGAAGAGTGAAGGTCTTGGAAGCTTGAAAAGCAGCCAGGTGAGGGTGAGAGTTGGAAAAATATGTGGTTGTGGTGTGAGAGTACAAATTCAGAGCTTAAGATTTCAGAGTTGGAGCAATGCTGGGTGAGGACAAGGACCAGAAGGTAGCCATCTGTGGGGTTTCTTGCGGTAGAGCTAATAGCAGTGGTTAAGGATATTGAAGTCCCTTAGAATAATAGCAGGAGTCTAGAAATGGAGCAAGATGGTTATTCTTATACATGGCAGCAGTTTAAAGGCATGAAGAGGAATGATAGGTCAGTTTAGCTCAGCTTTGCACTGGAGGACCAAAGCAAATGATACGAACTGTTTTAGCGCTGAGTCACCAAAGGATGCCAGTTAACAAATGGGGTCAGCCATTTTATCATTGACACTAAACTGCACTATCACCATATAATCTTGAATCCAATTACCATTCACCTTTAAGGTCTTGTACATTTTCCAACTGAAAAAGAAGATTCCTCTCATGATACCCCTGTCAACCCACACTCAACTTTCTAAAACTGTGGATATTATAGCCCTTATTCCATGGTGCTGCGATTGCCCGTTCAGGTTTCTGCCACTCTCCCCACCTGCCCCATCACAAGCACTTTAAGGGCAGGGCCAGACCTCACCAGCACCAGGTCCTCACCCAGCCCTCATGACCTATGGCTCCTCAGCATACTGTAAGATGTGGCACTGGGGCAGCATCAGGCAACTGGGATTTTGTGGGACACCTTCTGTTTGATGGTTGAGACAAGCCCTTTGATTAAGTCTTTCCCTGGGTTTTGACTTTTCAAATGCAACCTTTTCTCTTCTCTCTCCAGTTACTTAAGAAATGCATCTTCCTTGTAGAAAATTTGGAAAATAACAATAATCACCCCTAACCCTAACCATCAGCAATAACCACTGTGAATGATTTAGCGTATATTTTAGCAATCTTAAATTGAGTATGTTTTATTTGATTAGATAATATGTTAATGGCACACATTTCAAAGGGTAGAAAATATATATAAAGTATCTTTTTATTCCTGTCCTTCCTCCCCATCTGGTGCCCTTCCCCAGGGAGCAAGGTGTACATTTACAAGCAGGTCTGTGCAGCCTTTTTTCCTTCTTTTTACACAAATGGTAGCATTTGACGGACAACTTTCTGCATCTTGTTATTTTCGTTTAACAATATGTGTTTCAGATCATTCTTATTCTTTTTACAGCTGCCTACTCTTCCATTGTTTGGGTATCCTATAATTTATTTTTGCCAGTTTTCTGTTAATGAACACTTAATGATTCAGACCTTTTAGGTTTCTAATTTTTTATTATAGAAAATTCAAGTGTACTGAACACCCATGGGCCCATCACCCAGCTTTAACTTGAGACCAGGCATGTTTTATCTGTACCTCACCTGCCAACCCTCCTCCTCTCTGTATTATTTTAAAGCAAATTCCAGGCATTATATCATTTCATCATTTCACTAATTATTTTAGTACAAATCTCCATAAAAAAGTAAGGACTTTAAAATATATCATTATCATACCTAATAGAACTAACAGTCATTCTTTAATATCATTAAATCTGATCTTTTAAAAATATATATTAACAATGCTACACCAATAGCTTGGTTCAGACTTCATTCCCCATGTGAGTATATCTGTAGGTTATATTTCTAGAGGTGGAATTGTTGAGTTAATGTGTACATTTTTAATAGGATAGAGCTTGTCATAGTGCACTTCAGAGATTATCCTCATAGACAGCCCTACCACCAGTGTTTAGAGGGCCTACTTATTCAGTTTCAAAGTGCAATGTGTTATCAAACTTCTTGAGCTTCACCTGCCTCACAAGGTGAAATATATTAAACAAATGTCATTTTAGTTTGCATTTCTCTTATGAGCTGGGTTGAACATTGTTTTGAAAGTTTAAGAAACATTTGTAATTCCTTTGCTGGGAACTCTGCTCATATTCTTTGAACTTTTTTATTTTGGTTTATTGGCCTTTTTCTTATTGATATGTAGGACCTCTTTAAATGTTAGAGAAATCAGCTCCTCATTTGTAATATAAGTTGCAAATGTTTTTATTTTGTTTTTGATTTTTGACTTAACTTACTGTGGTTTATTGCCAAGAAAAGCTTTTAAATTTTTAAAAGCTTTTAAAAATCATGTAGAATTGTCAACTTTTTATTTTATGACTTTTGGTGTTTGTTCCCTACTTAGTACAGCTATTAATCTACTCTGAGATTATAAAAAACTTTTCTTAATGATTTTTTCTATTATAATGACGACTGACAGATTTCAAATATTTAATCTTTGATTCTTCTGAAATTTATTTTGGTATAAAGGTGAAATATAGTTTCATTCTTCATTTTTTTCAGATATCTACTTAGCACTCCTAACATCATTTATTGAATCCATCTTTTCCCACTACTTAAAATGTCACTCTGGTCATATACTTAATTTCTGTGTTAGTCCAGCCCAACTTCTGATCTTTCTACTATTTTCAAATGAGTGGCTTGTTGTCATTTCTTTAGCTAATCTCCTATGTTTTTGTGGTTTGTGGTTTCCCACTTTTAAGCTTGTGCTATCTTTGCAAATAAGTATTTGAACATACCTCTTACTTTTAGAATAAATTCCTACAAATAGGATTGCTTGGTCTAAAGGTATGCACACCTTAAAATATTTTTATTAAACATCCTGAAAAGGAGAGAGTATAATCCTCTGAGGAGCCACTACTGAACTCCAATAATTTTCAACAATTATATTGCATCTGTCACTTCTGCTCCCATGCATTTTTCCCTGGAGTATTTTAAAGCAAAGCCCAGACAACATATCATTTCATCCATGATCACATCAGTATATTTCTTTAACTTAAATCAACATCAACACCTTTCTCTCTTTGATTATCTCAAAAATGTCCATTTTAAGATTTCCTCTAATCAGGGCCCAACAAGGTCCATATTTTTAAGATGTTTGGTACAGCTTGATTGCCCTGCAGACCATATGTGCCAGTTTGCAGTCTCATTGCTGGTGCAAGAGGTGCTGTTACTGAATCATTGACAGTTCTGGGCACATCATAAAACAAGCCCTGTTGATCTTCCACTTGCTGCACCAGAAACTTTGGAACCTTGTTGGGTGCCCCCCCTCTTTAACATCTTATACCCTATCTTTCAGGATATCCCTTGCTGGTTGGACCTCCAAATCCATCCAGAGCCGGGCCATTTCCCCCTCCTCTATTGCTATCATTCTCTTTCCACTGGACCACCCACCAGCCTTTCCTGGCTCCCACATTATCCCTACAGGCTGTTATCAACCCAGCAGCCAGAGGCATCCTTTTTAAAACATTTTAATTAAAGTATGATTGACATATAACATTATTATATTAGAGTCCTGCAGAGCATAATTTGTTATTTGTATATACTGCAGTAAGTTTAGTCAATATCCATCACCATACATAGTCACAAATTTTTTTGTATCATGAGCACTTTCAAGATCTAATCTCCAAGCAACTTTCAGATAAACAATATAGTATTATTAGCTGTAGTCAGCATGCCAGTACATTACATCCTCATGATTTATTTATCTTATAACTGGAGGTTTATACCTTTTGACCACCTTTACCTATGTTGCCCAACCCCTGTCTCCTGCCTCTGGCAACCACCAGTTTGTCTTCTGTATTGATAAGACTAGGTTTTATTTGCTTTTTTGGTTTTAGATTTTGCATATAAGTGAAATTGTAGGGGTATTTGTCTTTCTCTGTTTGGCTTATTTCACTTAGCATAATGCCCTCAAGGTCCACTCAATGTTGTCACAAATGGCAACATGTCCTTTTTATGGCTGAGTAATATTCCATTGTATGTATATACCCACCACATTTTATCCATTTGTCCATTGAGGAACACTTGAGTTATTTCCATGTCTTGGCTATTGTAAATAATGCTGCAATGAACATAGGGGTGCAGATATCTTTCTGAGTTAATGTTTTTGCTTTCTTCAGCTAAATAGCCAGAAGTGGGATTGCTAGATCTTACGGTAGGTAGCTTTATTTTTTTTAGTTTTTTAAGGAAGCACCATACTGTTTTCCATAAGGGCTGCACCAAATTTCACTCCAACAGTGCACAGGGTTCCCTTTTCTCCATATCCTCACTGCCACTTGTTAGGATGATGACCATCCTAACAGGTCTGCAGTGATACCTCACTGTGGTTTTGATTTGCACTTCTCAGCAGATGACTGCTGTTGAGCCTTCTTAATGTACCTGTTGGCCTCTGTATGTCCTCTTTGGACTGAAGCATCTCTTTAACACACAATTGAGAGCATGTCACTCCTTTGCTCAGCAACCTGCCACAACTCCCACCTCCTCAAAGTAAAATCCACAGTGTTGAAGATGGCCTACAAAAGGCCCTACGTGATCTCCTTCCCACCTTTCTTTCTCTCATATTCCCACCTACTTCTCTCCCCTCCTCACTCCACCCCACCCCTGTCACTTGGCCCCCTTGTCATTCCTCCAGCACACCAGGTACATGCCAACCTAGGGATTTAGCATTTGTTGTTCCCTCTGTCTGGAACACTCTTCTCCATATAGCCCCTGACTACCACCCTTTCCTTCAAAACTTTGCTCGGATGTCTTCTCATTGCAGGTCCACAGTCCTGACATCTGGGTTTACTCTGTGACCTGCCTCAGCCCCCACACCTCTGCAGTGTATCTGCTCTACTCTGTTTTGTCTTTTTCTTTGCACTCGGCCTCTCCTACCTGCCACATTACTTACTTTAGAAAGGGTCTACTGTCTACTGTCGGTATTCCCCTCATGGAATATTCAGAAGCACACAGGGTCAGGGATATTTATTACCATAGCCTGTATTATAGCCTAGTTCTGAGATCAGTGCCTGGCACATAGTAGACACCAACAAATATTTACTGACTGAATATGAGTCTCACAGGCAAAACATGATATATTAGGGTTCTCTGCAATTGCACTAGAAATTAATAGTAAAAAATACTATGAATGAAAAAATTAATAGTGAGATGGAATTCTATTTTATGTGATTTTTGACTATCTGTATTTTTCCTTGTGCAGAAAGCCTGTGTCTTTCTCCATTGTTCTGTTGGGACATTCTGGCAAAATCTTCTCCATATTAAAGATTATCCTTTTGTTGGCCACACATCATCTTTTCTTTTTCCAGGTTGTTGCTTTGTCTTCATGGTTATTTTTTTAATGTATCAATCTGCCTTCAATTCTTTAGAAAGAACTTCTTTTGTTATCTAATTATTATTGTTTCAATTCACTCTGCTTTTAAATTTCTCATAAGTAGATTTGGGTATATGATGTGCAGTATGTAGTTGTAAGTTAATATTTTCCGAGTTCTCAACTGATGATTGCAGCCCCATAAACTAAGCAAATCTTTTTCTCCATGGATTGAAATATTGCCTTTATCATGCTCTTCACTTCCTTGATCCAAAATCCACATGGACATGCATGACCCTTCAAGTTCCTTTTTGATGCCCAGTCAGGTTGCCTTCTCTTTAAAAGAAATTTGGAATCATTTGTTTGTGTGTGTGTGTGTGTGTGTGTGTGTGTGTGTGTGTGTGCGTGTGTGCATGTGTGTGCACTTTGAAATAGTTGGCTTGCTCTTTTGTGACTCTAGATTGAGATTCTGGAGAATTCCTGAAGCAATTCCCTCCCTTTTCTCAGCTGCCTTTTTAATATTGAAGGGTTGGGATTGGGTCAGTCTGCCTCAGCTGATTTCAGTTTTATTTGTCAAGTTGGAGCCAGTGCGAGGCTTTGAAAATATACAGTCTTTTCAAAGGTGCAGATTTATTTTGATAGAGTACCAACATGTTAAAACAAAATGAGAGTTGGCAATTTTAAGCAAATAAATTGCTTCCTATTGATAATGGGCTACTTATGCATCCTGTGATGGGAACAATTTCTTTCATACCCAGGCCCATTATCAATTATCAGGTAGGCAAAATGGAGTAGGAAGTAATGTGGCAGGGAGCAGATGGGAGGCTGGTATGCAGGAATTCGGTGAGCTAAAGGATGGAGTTGCTCCTTGGGCTTCCCCGTGCAGTTGTGAGTCAGTCCAAACCTGTGCATTTTCTTTTGCTCAGTTTACTGGGGGGCCTTGTGCTCGTGCTGTCTCAGATTTCATCTGGCTGCCTTTCCATAGGCAGCAGCTTCCGGGACAATTCTGTTTTCAAGGCCATTAGCAACAAGATCTGGGCCATATTTATGTGCGCCTTTGCATGTGAGAAAGGGAAGGACAGGATTGATGAGATGAAATTGAAAAATTAATCAACAGGAGGGGAATGATTTTATGAATTAAAGCCAATTCCTTCAACTTCTACCGTTTGTCATTTTGCCCTGAGTCTCAGCGCCATGAATTATTTGGAACATAACTTTATGAGAATTTTTCTTTCATGGTCTGAGCTACCCAAGCAAAGTTTCCTGCCTGCCAGGGGCAGCTAGAAGTATTTGGGGCCCTGTTTTAGGTGCAGGAACTGCCTTGGTGTAAGATGTTGCAAAATGGGTGAATTAGGAGTGGAAAAGTTGAGTTAAACGCGTGAGACCATTGCTATCCTCCTGCTCCTTTGGCGTCTGTAAAACTGGTGAGTAGCTGTGGCTGGCAGACTGCCTGCTTTTGCCTCCTCCCTAAGGCAGGCAGGCCGTAGATTAAGGCTAGAGATGCAGCTGGGAGGTTTTTAGACCTGCAAGGACTTAATCTGTCACTCAACAGGTGTCTTAAGATTGCTAGGCCTGTGGGGGTTACAAAAACAAAGACTTTCTTTATCTTTCCAAAATATAACATCCCTCTTGTTAAGCAGGCAGTGGTCCAGAAGTGGGTAGCATGTGCTGCTCTGATGGCAGTGAATGAGGACTATTGCTCAGTGCAGCATAGGAAATAAGAAGGTCCCACCTCAGGAGCAGTGATGGAGGAGGGCATTGACTGGGGGAGACAGATGCTGGGGCATCCTAGGATAAGCCTGGGAGGCTGCTGGGGGAGTATCCGAAGTGGTTATGAGAAGGGTGTGTGCCAGCGAGTAATAGTGGCATAGATGCCGCCCTGGGGAAGCCAAGATATGGGCCAGGCCAGGCAGGGCTTCTCAAAGGGTAGGTCCCAAACTGTTCATGTGTAGTGAGCTCAATTTAGTGAATTGGGGTGTGTATTGAAAAAAAAGAAGAAAGACATAGAAAGAATCAGGATGTGTCACATAGAGAAGGGGTGTGTACTGTTTCAGGAAGTGTGTGGTTGCCAAGGTGAAGCACGGCATTTAGGAGCACAGACCCTGGGGTGGGAATGCCTGGGTTCAGATCACTGCCCTGATGTTTATAAGCACACAGCCTCAGGGGAAGGGGTCGACAGACCCTGCTTCATGGGTTGTGAGGAGTAAATGAGCTAACTCACAAGAGTGCTTCAGTCAGCCTAGTACGAGCTAAGCACACATTAACTGTTAGCTATTACATGGTAGTTGGAACCAGAAGAAATTGCTGGTATTTGACCATTTTTTACTATATGGAAGCAATTTTATATATTCAACCGATTCCATACACACACATGCTATGTATATTATAACTTCATGATGCATCTGTCATGACGTGGAAAGCATTTCTTAATTGTGGTTGGAAGGAAAGGCTGTGTGCTGTCCTGACTCTGCTGGTGAGGGCGTGGATAGTGGCACTCAGTGTGACCTTGTCCTTGGGCTTTTGCTCTTTGGCCAGCTCTCTTCCATTGTCAGTTAAAGATGAACTGAGGTGCTGGGCTTCCTGGGTCCCCCTTACTGAGGGTGGGCTGCACAGTGGGCCCTGAGCCCACCTCATAGTTAGCCCAGGCCTCCTTACTAAGCCCTCTGCCAGGACTGCACTGAGTCTCCTGCCTTCACATGGACTGATAGATTCAAAATGAAGCTATTTTCCTTTAAAAATATTTTGTTCCTCATTAAAAACCAAAACCAAAAAGAGCCCCTCATGTTTTCTTAGACTTGGTTGTTGGTCTTCTGTTAAAAATTTTTTTTCTGTTTCCAGCCAAAGAGAGGTTATACAAACAAAAAGGCTTCTAGACAAGTACTCTGCAAGGGTCAGAGAAAGAATCTGCGTTCCAGCCATAAAGCTGACCTCCACTGTCCCTTCCTTTTGTGGGCTCAGTGTGGGCTCTCCCTTCCCAAACAGGTGTCTTGTTTGCTATTATAACTTGGGGTTTTGGGACCTTTTCCCCAGCACCTACTATGGTGCCTGGCACACAGTAGGTTCTTAAGAATGTTTGTTGGATTGAACTGAATTGAATAATCCCAGGAGAAATTTAGCTTTTTAAGAGGATTCCCAAGACCCTGGTTAGGGGAGGGAGTGGGCTTCTTCTCCTTCTCTCCATTCAGTTTGCCTCTGTTTCTTTTTCTAGAACTTGATCTTGTTCTTCTGGCCTCCATGCTGGTGCTAAATCAACAAAGGGATTTTGTTTTCTCAGTTGTCCATTATTCTCTGATCTCAGGATATAACATTAGTAGGATATTAGGAAAGTGGGACTTAATGAAAAATTAATGGTATTGATTATTACCATGTTCACAGATAAATTCCACTCAATTTGCTGCTTACAGATACATGCAGTACTGTCTCATGTGCCAAATGATATGATGCCTACTTTCTGTCTTAGGCTGTTTGTCTCCTTTTCCCTGAGAAGGTGCTTGTTGACTGTATGAGAATGGCTCCTTTAGCAGAGAAGCACCAGGCTTGTCACCATCCAGGATGCTGTCCAGTTTGCCGGACCCTGAGAGATGGTTCATCTCCCCCTGCACAGATCGCCCAGCATCCTGAGCTGGAGGCAGTCCCAGCCTGGGTCAGGAGAGTGGCTCTCTCCCTACTCACTCCTCCTCTTCCCTTAGGGAACCTTCTTCACCACTCTGAGCCTCAGCTCCTTCCTCTTAGCCCTGGGGGTGGGCATTTCCTGGGTGCCTCCTTTCAGCCAGACCCTGTGCTGACAATAAGGTCTAGTCACAGTCCCATGATTACCCTGCAGGTTTTTTTCAGATTATATCTGAATTGTCCACCTTTCCTTGAAGCTTCCCTTTATGGATCTTGAATGTCAGTGATAGCTGGACAAAAGGCATATCTCATAGGAGACTGGTTTTCTATGCAAAGAAAGGCTGTGAAATGGAGGAGGGTGATGACTGATAACTGTCTTTTTGGAGAGTGTGATATTGTGATATCATAGGAAATGTATATTTGGTCTTTCCTGGTGTCTGGCCCAAGCTCCTAAAACCCTTGGAATCTCTGGAATGCCGAGAGAGTGTCTTGTGTATGCTAATGAAATGACTTGGTTAAATAGCTTTAGGATGGGGGCTGGTCACCAGAAAGACTAAGGAGTGTTTAGGTGTTGGAACTCTAAGCCACACTTCCTGATCTCTGGGTGGGGAGATGGGCTGGAGATTGAGTTAATCAACAATGGCCAATGATTTAGTCAGCCATGATGAAACCTCCATAAAAACTCTAAGTTACAGGGCTCACACAGCTTCTGAGTTGGCGAACACATCAAGGTGCCAGAAGGGTGGTGTGCCCAGAAAGGATATGGAAGTGCCATGAACCCCTCCTTCCATACCTTGCCCTATGGATCTCTTCCATTGGCTGTTCTTGACTTGTATCCCTTATAATAAACCAGTAAATGTAAGTAAAGAGCATTCCTGAATTCTGTGAGCTGTTCTAGCAAATTATTGAATCTGAGGAGGAGTTGTGCTAACTTTATAGCCAGTTGGTCAGAAGTACAGGTAGCCTAAACTTGTGACTCGTGTCTGAAGTGAGGGCCGTTTTGTGGGACTTAACTGTGAGGTCTGTGCTAACTCTGAGTAGTTAGTGTCAGAATTGGATTAAACATTGGATGCTGGATCAGTAGCTAGAGGTTTGGAGAATGAATTGGTGTGGGAAAAAACCCACACATTTAGTGCCGTAAGTGCAGTGAGTAGAGATAGATCATAGAGGGCAATTTGTCAATATGCATTAAGTGCTTTAAAAATGTTCCTGCTCCTTGGCCTAGTAGGTCCATTCCTAGAATGTCATGTTAAGGAAATAATCATCAAAATGTATGAAGTTTTAAAATATTTCCATTACAGCATTATTTAAAATTAGAAATGATCTAAATGTCCTTCTCTAGGAGTTTGATGAAATCACTTCGGCTATAACATATTATGAAATACTATCTAGCCCTCAAAAATAATGTTTTAAAAATGAGTAAACAGTATGGAAGATTGAAATGTAGGGTGTTAAATGAAAAATTAAACAATATAAAGCTATAGAGAGTGCATGACCCCAATTTAATGAAGAATATTTGTATGTAAACATGTTTGGAACAAAATGCCCTAATATGTTATCAATGGTTATGGCTGACTAGTGAAGTACAGATTTTTTCTTTCTTTATACATTTTGGGATCATTTTTTATAAGAAGCTCAAATTAGTGTATAGCCTGAAAAATGTTGCATTCCTGTGAAGGTCTAGCTCTGGTCTTTTGAGGGAGCTGTCTCCATTCCAGAGGTCAAGTCCAGAATCCCTGAAGACAAAGAGAAGTCCTGCCTTGACAGAAGCTCCCCTCTCTCTGCATTCTTTGTATAGAGACCCTGCAGCCAACCTCACTTTCACACATGTTCAAATCTAATTTAATGGTTCTCCTTTCAGCCCTGCCAGGAGCATTCAGTAATCACAGGTGCCTCTGGCTGGGATGGCCTTTCATGGTTAGCTTCTGTTCTCATTTCCTTTGTTCTTTTACTGTTGGGGACTTTCCCATCAGCTTTGACCAAGCTGGCAAGATGAAAGCAATTCAGTTTAATCTGTGGAGGTATAAAATGTGGGGACAGAGACTGTTCTAGCTCCTAAACCCTTAGAAATACTCTTGGCTTTCTGTCTGCCTCATGCCACCCTATTTTAGGAAAGAAAAGATTATTTTTCATGACCTGGGATACTTAATTTTTGTCTGTATAATTTCACCACTCAATAAGTTACTAAAATGCTTTACTTACCAAATGCTAGCTAGAGAAAGAGTTGGCTTTAATTTTTAATTCAAGGGGTCAATTTGGACCATGAGGTAATGAAAAAATCCAGGAGCGTGGGGACTTGAGATGGACAGTATAAGCACCATATCACTAACCCACCAGCCCTGAACACTGGAGCTTTGAAGTTTTTCAACACTGTGTTTTATCTGCTCCCAAGGTTAACAGTGATTTAACAGTGATTCACAGTGAGTCTGGGGCTGGGGAACTAATAGAATGTTAACTTATTAAACCTGCTCAAGCCTGGATGCTAACCTTAGAGTTAAGGTAAAGGTGTTACAGGGGGCGGGGAGATGGTCACTACTGTGAGCCATGTGCTTTTGCAGGCACCTCCTGACGGGAGCCCTCCCCTCTAGCCAAGGACCTGGGCCCCTTCCTCCCCTGCCCCTGCCCTGCCCCTGCTGGAAAACCATCTGGGTCATATTGACTCTAATTCTCAGCCTCCTTCCAGGCTCTCTTAAGTCTCTGTTTGGGGCAAATCATTCTCTGAGACCAAGATTGTCTTCACAAATAATTTAATTTAACACAGGTTCACTGCAGGAATTATACTTTATAGTAATTATATTTCCCAAGCCAATAGCATGCAGGATAATGGCTGTTAATAAGCCAATAAAGAAATAAAATTTTCTGAACCAGTGATAGATTAATGACACTATTGTTCCAGGCAGAGAGGAGATGAAAGAAATTAAGTCCAAATTTAGCTGAGGTCTACCTTTGTACGAGCTGTTTCTAGGTAGTTGGTCCTTCCAGCTGTAAGCTGGATATTAGCTCCCAGTGTCGGTCCCCTTGCTTCTGGGGCACATAGCCAGCAGGTGATGGCGGTAGTCTTGGCAGGCAAGGGGCTGCCCTGCAGGTTATTACTTCTGGGACCGTTACATGGCTCTGCCCCTATCCACAAGGAGTAGCCTGGTAGGAGGAGTAGCCAAGGCAGAAACAGATGTCCCTTCTTCACGAGACTGCTGCTCAGTTTAACGCCACTGCCAGTCAAGAGTGGCCTGGGCACAGCAGGAACAAGTGTCTTAAGCTCTCTGGAGAGCTGTTCAGATCAGCAAAGAGTAGTCTTGCCCAGACCGAACACTCTCAAATTGCTGGTCAAACCTCTTGGTTTTTACAATTTAAGAGTCCATCACATGAGGGACACCATGCTGGTACCACAGTGTCAGTGACTCTGCGGTCCTCTCCCTCCAGGTTCCAGAGTTGGGTAAGAAAGTCCTGATATCCAACTTTGAAAGTTTCATCAAAACAAGTTGGAACCACAGAAAGCTTTGTCTAAACAAGTTTTCAAAAACATGGATTTGAAATCACAGCAAATCAGTACCCAACATACTTCCTCCCTGTATATTTCCCAGGTGTTTCCTATTTCATTTTCTCTCCTCATCCCTGTGCATTCTCTTTTTTCCTCAGGTGCATTTTAAGTCTGTTAAGCCTCCTAAAATCCCTTGTAAAACAAAACTCCATTTACATGAGCAAATAAAGACAGGAAGTGGCTCCAGAGTTGGGACCCCTCTGTCTTATGTGGCTTGCATTCTACTGTCATTCATCAGCTTGTGGAATAAATGGGATAAATGGGCATTGTTCAAATGAGTGCAGTAGCACCTCAAATAGCCAGTAACCTAGGAGTGAAGGTCCTTTAACCCTTCTTAAACAAATGTTTTAAATTATTTATTTTCTTTTTTTTTTTTTTTTTTTTTTTTTTACTGAAGTACAGTTGATATACAATATACAGTGTACTGGCTTCAGATGTACAACATCGTGATTCAACAGTTATATATACTATTAAGTCCTCACCCCAACTAGTGTAGTTACTATCTGTCAACATAGGAAAGTGTATTAGAACTATTGACCATGTTCTTCCTTTAACCTTTTTAAAAATGCACCAAGAAAAAAAGGCAGATTAAACAAGTGCATTACATGAAGCAGCACCATCACCCACCGCTCACCCATCTGTGTGTCCTGTCCCCAGTCAGCATTATTAAATTCAGGGACACTTCTGAGTTCCTGTCTGAGCCCACCTCGTCCCAGCACACCTCCCTCCTCCTAGAGGACTCTGTCCCCTTGCTGTGGAAGCTCTCACCTCTGTGTTCCCTAATTACTGAAACCAGTGAGCTGTATTTGTGGGCTGACTGATTAGAATTAAATTGGAACTCATTCACACTAAGTTCTGCACTGGGACTGAAACAGAGTTTTATATGCAGTTATGGTCAATCTCTTCCCATTTACCATTCTCATCATTTGCTCAGAATCACCATCTGCAAACGCTGGCTGCAGCTTCCCAGGTGCTCACCAGATCTGAGTGTTGGTTGTCTCTCAGGGCCTGGACTCTGTGCTTTCCCTCCCTTCACAAGAGACTGTGCTTCCCCCTGAATTCTGTCTTGTTGATGTCATCACTACTACCTCGGTC
Source organism: Manis javanica (assembly GCF_040802235.1). NCBI lineage: Eukaryota > Metazoa > Chordata > Mammalia > Pholidota > Manidae > Manis > Manis javanica. Next base: position 40,985,907 of record NC_133165.1, on the reverse strand, counting down.
AGGCAAACTGGGAACTCCAGCTCAGTCCTCAGATCCTCCTCTCCTACACCCAGGACATGTGAGCCCTCCTTGAACACTGAAAACTCAGAAAGGTCCCTTGGGCCCTCCCAGCAACAGCTGCTTAGCCCCAGGCTCCTCGTCCACCTTGGAATCCCCGGCAGCCTCCAGGAGAGGCTCTGTTTCCCATCCTTTGGCACTCTAGTCTTAGCCACCCTGATGCCAGAGCCCTCAGTTTAAAAATCAATGTGATCCTTTTTTAAAAAAACATTTAAACCACTGAGGCCTCCCCCTGGCCTATAGCAGGGTTCGCAAACTGCCACTATAAAAGGCCAAAGTGTAAATATTTCAGGCTTTGTGGGCCAAAGCAACCCCGTGACAATTACTCAATTCTACTTCTGTAGCACCAAAGCAGTAGACAATAGGTGATAGACAGATGATACTGTGTAAACCAGTGAGCATGGATGTGTTCCAATAAAACTTTATATACATAAAAAGGTGGTGGGCCAGCTTTGGTCCAGGCCTTCATTTGCCAGCCCCTGGACTGCAGAGTGAAGCGCTAAAGGCCCTCTGTAATCTTGCTCTGGTGCATGTCTCATTCCTCATCTCTCAATGGTTCTGCACCCACTGCGCAGCCGGTGTGTTAGGCATGCCTGGTTTGGCACATTCTCACCACTCTGCCTCCTTTCTCTTTTCTCCATGCCCTCAAGATTCAAAGATTTCACCCATGTGACCCTTTCACAGAGTTGTCTCTGTCCTGTGGAACGACTTCTTTGGGGTTTTGTGCAGACTTGTATTATTGGGCTTGTCATTCTCTGTCAAGAATATCTGGTCATCTTCCTGTCACGCCAACTAGAATACAAGCTTCTCCCAGCTTGGAAAGTTTCTCTTGCTACTTCTCCATACTAGCTGAGGATCTGACATATCATAAGTAGATAGCAACTCTTCATTGAATGAATGACTGTATTAATTGTCTTTTAAATATTCATTTGTTGTCTTTCACAGAGAAGGTGGAAACCCTTCTAAATCCCTTTTGTTATTGGCTTTATCCCTGACATATTATTTCTTCTGATATTTTCTGGCACATTTGTCTTGATGTTTAATAATTGCCTTGTCTAGCCTTACTGAACTGCATGTATCTCCAGTTTTGCAATTTCTCAATGATGTGTATCAACAGAATGCATCTTGTTCATTAATAGAGCCATCACTTTTTGTGGTTAAAACTCACATTCTTGCTATATATATATTTCTGTGGAAAAGAAACAAATTTTGAATCTAACAGGGATTGAAATAGGAAAAATTGTTGTTCTTTGTTTCTAATTTGAGTTTGCAAATGAGCACTGTGAATTTCAGCTGATTCTTCAAAGCTAGAACATTAGGCAATGAATATTGACTCTGGCTGGTGACTGGATTACATCTGAGGCACTCTATTTGGGCAGCCTGATTAATGAGTCTGTTACGTGTGATAACCATGCTTTTCCCATTTCTCCAGCCCAAATTGGCTGTGGTGTACCACAACATAGAACCTGGTTTTCAGAGGGCACTGGGTCAGGATGTAGGTGGTATAGGTGGTGGCTGCAGATATTTTTAATAAGGCAGACTTGCTGGCATAATGGGAAATAATTCTCCTGGGCCCTCGAGCAGGGTCATTTCTAGCCCAGTCTTTGCAGGACTTGAAAACATCAGAGTCACTCAAGGGAGGAGAGACGTGGATCCCTGTGGGAATGGAGACTCTGGTTCCGGGAGATTCCATATGCAGAGAGCGAATTTCTTTTTTTCAGAAGATATCTCTTAACCATGTTTTCTTCCAAACTCCACACAATGAAGTTGGACAGGCTCCTATCACCATCGTGGATGGCTCTTCTGGGGCCTGCAAAGGCATCTTAAGAGGGAATAGACTTGCCATGCTGGTACCTAATGTGCATGAGTTGCGTGAGAATGAAATTGTATTTAAGTCCAAAAGCACAACATGCTTATGTAACTTCAGAGCACAAGGGACTTTAGCCCTAACAGAGGATGCGTTTCAATGAAAAGCACACCACATTACTGAGCTCCTGAAAACTTGATCTGTGGTCCCCACTTCTCAAGGATGTGGAAAGTGGCCAGGTTCCTTTCTTGCTGTGAGCAGGGTACCTGTAGCTGCAGACAGAGGGATCAGCCTGTTCCCAAGTTTCTACTGGTTTTATGGGCATATTTCTCACACCCTGTTCTGCTATTAAAAATAAAATGAGGCACACATCACATATCTCAGACTACAAGACCTGTTTCCTTCAATAAGCTTCTCATTTGCCTGGGCTTTCCCTGCCCCAGAAAGATTAAGTCTCCAGAGACTTGCTGTATAGATTTCTTGTTTTGTAGTTTTTTTCTCCCCTTCTCTGCTATTTTGGAAGAAAATGAAGTTAGTGAGTTTTGTCTGTCTCTACAGACACATGCACACACAAATTTTCTACCTGGGAGCCAGGAGCAGCTATTCTCTGCAGAGAAGGATGGCTTTGTCCCATTTACCTGGGGGCCACACAAAATAGAACTCTGAGCTCATGTTTACCTGCTCTGTCCTGTTTGGGCTAGAGTTGAGTGGTTCTGGGTACATATTGTAGACAGGGCTAACCATGGGGGTCCAAAGCCTTGAGGGAACATGTCCCTTCACAGCAGGGCAGTTCAGGGTGACTTACCAAACCAGTAGCCCAAAGGCGAGGCAACTCTGGGAATAGTCCAGACAGTTGGGTGGGGTTTGGGAGGCATGGCCACCCAGGCCTTAATTTCTAGTTCACCTTCTCAATACCTCCAACCAGGCCCCTAGGGGGTATCTAGTGTAAGGATATAGGCTCATTCGTGGTAAGATCTAGGGCATGCAGGGGGACCACAGAAATCAGGCTGGGCCCTGTCACCAGAAAGGGATCAATCACCCTGTCAGAGTGACAGCGACAGCCCAGGGGCCCGGGGGTGAGTCAGAGGGCCAGCAAGTGGAGATGGTACCTCGGGAAAGGAGTGGTTCAGAGAATAGGGGCAGGGTTCAGTCTGCAGCTGGCCTTCCAGCTGGCCTACCTGGGACCCCAGCCTCTTCTGTGACCCCACATGGGGCCCTATTACCATCTGACATTTTCTGCTGTTGAATGGTATGTGTGACCTTGATGTAAAACCCTATCAAAGAGGCTGGAAGGCCATCCAAGCCAACCCTTTTTCTAGATGGGGAAATTGAAGGTGAGGGATAAGCCTGCCCCAGTGGCAGGGCTGCTCTGTGGGCTGACTCCCACCTCAGGAGACCCTGCCTCTGCACCTCTGCCCTTGGCATCCGAGTTCTGGTGGTATAAGGCTGTGGGCTCTCCCCCTGTGTCCTTGAGTGCTGTGTGCCATGACCTCAAGCTGAGCAGTGGCTTTAAGCTCTTTTGGGCTGCTTGGAACTTGGTTGGAAAACATATGGCTGCTTTGGGTAATCCTGGGCATGTTTCATTGATGAGAAAAGCTTAAAAGTACAGACAAACCCCTTGATTCAGAATTTGTACTAGACTAAAATTTTTTCTACATTATCAGTGGTAAAAAGAGGGGTGTTTGAACAGCAGATGAATAGGGTATGAAAGAGAACACAGGCTTCCTCTCCTTCTCTTAAACACTCTCACGATGTCCATGGATCCACAGAAAGGGCTGCAAGTACCTTAGGGACTCTCATGGCCAACCCAGCTCATTTTACAAATGAACAATCTGAGGCCTCAGAGTTTGGCTTCAGACCTAATTAGCTAATGTGCCTGGCCGAAAGCCTAGGGTCCTGGCTGGTCTTCTGTCTGCTGGAGCCCACATTTATTCACCAAAAGCATTTAGTGTGCTGAATTAGTGTTGATAATGGATTTGCTAGTAATATAGGATCCTTGTTTATTCAGACCCATCAAGTGTTGAACAGCTGTCTGTCTAGCACCCCCTTTGGGAGTGTGGGTGGGAACATACAAAGATGAATGAAATGTATAAGGAACTTGAATTTCGGGGGAGAAACCATGATTTTTGTACCAGTCATCATCTTTCTAGACAGATGTTATGTGAAAGGAATGAATGACTTGCTCAACAGCCAACAGAAAGGCAGATAACTTCAGTGAGCAAAGGTGTGTTGGTGGAATGCATAGCCTCTGACTAGCTTTGAAGGAGGGATGTGATTTGAGCAGGTAAAGAGGAAGGCAAGGCATTTCAGGTGGAAGTACAGGATTGGACAGTGTAATGGTCTGAAAAGTAGCCCCCAAAGGTATCAGGCCCATATCCCTGGAACCTGTATATATTACCTTGGAAAAATGGTTTTTGCAGATGTAGTTCAGGATCTTGAGATGGGGAGACTACCCTGTATTCTGGGGGGTCCCTAAATGTAATCACAAATCTCCTTATCAGAGGGAGGCCGAAGGATCACAGACAGAAGAGGAGAAGGCAGAGTGACCACAGAGGCAAGATTGGAGTGATGCAGCCACAAGTCAGGGAATGCTGGCAGCCACAAGAAGCAGGAAGAGGCTGGGAACAGATTCTCCCCTAGAACCTCCGGGAAGAGCAAGGCCCTGCCCACACCTTGGTTTTGGCCCAGTGATGCTGACTTCAGACTTCTGGCCTCCAGACTTTGAGAGAATAAAATCCCCTTGTTTTAAGCCACCAGTTTGTGGTGATTTGTTATAGTAGCCACCAGAAATTACTGCAAATACAAAAGGGCAAAGTCTGTTTGGGTAAGGGTGTGTGTGGTTCAAGGCGTTTGCCAGAAGCACAGTCAGATATTTACAGAGGTAGTTGTAAGAATTGAATTGGGTTAGGACCAGTGTCTTGTATTAGTTGAAAGAGTTCCTGTAAGTTGTTGTGTGGCCCTAACCCTCCTAACTGAGTGTGGGGCTCTCCATGATGCCCAGCGATCAGTGTTATTTCTCTGCAGGACTTGCTCCAGTGTTCCTTGCATGCAGCAAGTCCAGGCAGTTGCACAGCATGATGCATGTTGGTGGCTGCCACACCTGGGCTTGCACCAGGTTTACTGATGGGGAGGCAGAGCTGGCCAGATCTCGGGATCAGATACAAATGATAGACCTCTCATCTTTGGATGTGATCTCAAATTCCCCATGTCATGCCTGGCAGGAGTGTGACATGTCAGGCATGCTCAGCCAGCTGGGGCAAACAGGCTACAAGGGCCCTGGAAGGAGGGACTCTGGGTGCAACTCAGAGCAACTCTGCTGCTGGAGTAAGAGGATGGGAGGTCACCTGCCCAGGGGCATGGTTCTGTCAAGGCAGAAGCAGATCATCCAGCAGCTCTAGGGAAAGTGATTGAAGATGCCTTCTGGGCTTTTATGGCACTCTTATTGATCTGAAGTTCTTTATAGCCATCAAACAGCTGTAAATTAGAGGAATGAAATAAAAACAGCGGGATACTCAATGCCTAGCCTCCGATGAGTTTGACTGGGCTTTCTCCACAGCTCCTGCAGCAGGGTGCTGAAATGTAAGCCTGCAAAGGGAGATCTCATTCTCCTTTCCTCCCCACAGACTGAAGTTAAGAGGCAGCTTTCTCCTTGCAGCTGAAACCTAACCAATCCCCCAACTCAGGAAGTGTCCTTGGTTGATACACTCTCAGCCAGGACTCCGATCTAATTGTGTGCCTACTACAGGGGTTGGGGCTGCTCAGAGTCAGTTATCTCCTCCTTCCAGAGCTGTTTTCTTTTCACTCTCCTCTCATTTTCCCTCCTCTCTTACTCTTTCTTTTTCTTTTGGCCCTCATTTGGCCACTCGTTTATCCCATTAAAGGTTTTTGACACATCACTATTTGTAAAGTAGTTTGGAGTTTTCAATAGGCAATCACCAACAATTTCAATGCAGTAAACCAAGCCATATGACCACTGGACCTTCTTTGCTTTTCCCCTTGTAGAAATCCGAGAGGCCTTTCGGGTTCTGGATCGAGATGGGAATGGCTTCATCTCCAAGCAGGAGCTGGGAATGGCCATGCGCTCGTTGGGGTACATGCCGAGTGAGGTGGAGCTGGCCATCATCATGCAGCGCCTGGACATGGACGGTGAGACCCGGCAAGCAGCTCTCCCCTGAGATGAACCGTGACTCATCAGTGAGACTTGGGCTTCGAAGGGCTTTGCACTTGGAGTCAAAAGACTTGGGTTAAAGTCCTGATTTACATTTGGGAGTGCAAACTTGGATTGCATTAGGGTTTTTCAAACAACATTCTGTAGAGGCCCAGTGACCCACAGAGGTGGTTCTGGGGCCCCTGGAGGGACGGTGAAGAAGGAGGCCTGGCTAGGGGAGCAGTAAGAGCTGTTCTTTCCATACACCTCCCTTCACCACCTTTTAAAAACAGCTTCATTGAGGTAGAATTCACATACCATAAAATTCACCACTTGACACATGTGATTCATGGCTTTCAGTGTATTTACAGATTTGAGCAACCAATGCCATCATCAATTTTAGAACACTCTTACCACTCCAGAAAGAAAACCCACACCTTGGAGCCAGCACCTCCCAATCCCTCATTCCCCCCACAGCCCCTGGCAACCACCAAGCTACTTACTTCTCTGGATTTTCCTTTGCCTATTTTGGACATTTTGTATAAATGGAATCACACAGTATGTGGTTCTTTGTGATTGGCTTCTTTCATGGAGCATAATTTGGCCAAGTTTCATCCATATGGTGGTGTGTATTGGTACTTTATTTGTTTTTATGGCCAAATCATGTTCTATTATATGAATAGAATAGCTTCTTTTCTTTCTCGTTTACATACTGGATTCCAACATACAACCTCATTGGGGGAAAATGGGTTTCACTGTATTCAGAAAGTTGTAAAAAATGACACATTAGATCATGAGGGTTCTTTCCTGCTCTAAAATCCTGGGTCTATGCCAAACCGTTTGTAACCCTCCCGACATTGAGATCCCACCTTGGCTGAAGGTCCTGCAGGTAGCCTTCTCATTTTGATTTTTCAATATGCAGTCTCCCCCTCTGAAAAGCAGCTTAATTCTTGGTATGAGAAGTCCAGAGTGGTAGGCTTTGGGATTCTCAGATAGAGCATGAAATAAACAAATAAAGGTAAACAGAGGGTGGGTCAGGAGGTCTTGGAAGAATAGACTGAGACCATGGTGTGGGAGACGTTTGCTTGGCCGACAGACTCATTGGAAGGACAAGACTCTCTGGTTACTCTGCTGGATTTGTTGGGAGGATGGTAATGAGGGTGCACATATGGTGAAGGAACCCCAGCACCAATCCCCAAAGGTGGCTGTGAGAATTTATTTTCTGGTTGAAGAAAAAGGTATTTTATCAGGGATGTTTGGTGGTATGAGCAGTCTCAGCCTTGTGCTTACAACTCTGACTGTGATTCACCATGTCTTTGCAGGTCTGATTTGACCTTGCTTTGTATTTAGATGGTTTCTGAAAAGCTGGAGCAAAGCACAGTATTGCGCAATCTGTCATCCACTGACTCCCATCTCATTTCAGAGATAATATTTCTAGAAAAGCAAACATTTCCTCCTTAGCATAATAGAAATCTTAACCTGTGCTTCTATTTATGGGACTAAGAAGGGCTTTGTGCTTTGAGTTCTCCTTCCATTCTCCTCCCATTCTCCTCCCACAGCTCCTATAATAAAACCTAGTCAAATGGACTAACAGCAAATGGAATTCACAGCACATAACAAAAACAAGCCTGGGCTGCTGTGGGTGAGTTCCTATCAGGTTGAGATCTTCACAGAAGTCCATTCTGGCTCTTCTCTGTGTTCACTCACCAGGCTTCAGCACACACGGAATTTTTACCTTATTGTAAACAAGGGCTCGGAGTCCCAGGAGACCCTGTGGGATGCTGTTGCTCAAAGGGCTATCAGGACTTGGGAAAAGCTCCACATAAGATATAGTTTAAAAGACTTTTAGTTCCACCAATGTATTTGCAACTTACATACTCAGGTACTCATGCCCAAGGCAGAACTTACAAGAACTTAACTATTCTCTTGTATAGAATTTCTGTTAGTTCCCTTAACAAAATCGCAAGTCATCAGCTGTTTCACCGTGACCCTCATCAGGTACAAGCACATGTATTTACTTTTTTTTTTACTTTAACAGAGTGTTGTCGTTTTATTGAAAAGTAACACATATTTAAAATTTTTAGTATAAAAATATAGAGTAAAACTTAATCTCTTCCCTCAAATGTCATCAACCATTGCACATATATTTACTTTTGAAGTGCAACTTCTTCGAAGTTTTGTGCCTACAAAAGATTTAATACAGAACATATGAAAACAGCACTGCAGTTTATGTGAACGAATTGCCTACCCAGTTTATTAAGTGCCTAAATGTTAAAAGAGCTAAGTGAAAAATGCTTAGTATAAGGCCAAAATATGTCTTTGGGTATTTTTTTGTAAATGATGCTGTGAAGTGAAATATCCAAGGTACCCAGTTCTGGACATGGATGGACTGACCGTCTTTCAGTGTCCTTCTCTTAATGGAGACTTTTGAGCTGTTCTGTTCAAAAATAAATCAGGTTCTAATTATACTTTTCCTTCCGAACTTCTGTAACTGGGGATTCTCCAGAGATTCAGTCTTGCCTAATTAAGCTTCTTGTTGGTGTGAACCTTGTGGAATGGCAGAGGTTTTAATGGGGATAATGCCACAAAATAAACAAATAACCACCACCACTAAAGCTGGACTGTGTGAGCCGGAACTTAGGATTCTTAGCTGTAAGGTGACCGTGCGTTTGGACCACAGACCCTGGTGTCTGGGGGCAGCAGGAGACATGGCTGTGCTTCCACCCAGCCCAGCTGGCCGTGATTAGGAGCAGGTCTGTGCCGCATACCATTCCTTTCTGGGGTCCCTGCTGGTTTGCTCACCAGTGAGGTCATACCCCTGGCACGGTATTAGCCTGAATGTGTCTTTGCAACCTGAGTTAACACAGGAGGCTTTCATTAGGTGGTTCCTTGGGAGTGGGGTGCCTTGCTGGCTATGTGTATAACAGTAACCTCCCTCTACTAGGAGCTCAGTGGGATTTCCTGGGCACAGAGCCTGTAGGAGCCAGACAGTTCCAGTCTGTGTGTGAACTGGCTTTTCAGAGGACTGAATGGAAGATAGGCAGTAAGGGCTTGGATTGCACTCCTGGCCCCTGACCAATTTGCCTTTAGTGCTGGGGCTGACAGTGTGTGTGCATGTGTGTGTGTGTGTCTGTGCACATGTGTGCACTGCATGGGCTGAGCTACTCAGACTTTAAATAAACAGAAAACCCAAACTTCTGCTCAATGCCTGGTGCCTCCTCATTGACCTATTGCTGCAAAGGCCCTTTCTTGGAACTTTAGCTCAATTTTGAACTCCTTGATGTTCATTGTCCCTCTCCTCTTGCATTAGGCGCTGCAGCTGAGGTGGCTTCTACCCTAGCACCGGTTGGGAACTAGGATTCAACTTTCCTGGATGCTGTGTTCCAGGATTTCTCATTCAGCCCAGATTCTGGAAGCCTGAAGCCCCTTCAGTTAAGCCTCGTGCCCTAAGGCATTCCTTGCATGTCGGAAATCAACGTCTCTCCAGTGCATCACTGTGTTAGTTATGTACCATCCTTGCAAGAATTGATAAAACTGTCACCCAAGAGAGTTATCCCCAAAGCTTCAATCTTTTGTAGAAACAGTTGAGAAAGGGTACTTGAATATGACCATGGACTCTGCCATGCCTCAGCCACCCCATGGCTGGCTCTGTGGTTCCCAAAGCAGCTCCCAGGGACCCTCAGAACTACCTACGTTATTCATGGGGAATAAAGGCCTGATATCTTCAAGACCCAAAGGGTAATTTTGACTGCTTTCTACATTTTAATGGTTTCTCCAACCACAGCACTGTGGCCTTCTCTGGAGTGAATCCAGCTAGCTTTGGAAATAGTTTCTGAAACCATCAAACCAGGAGACATTCTCAGAAGCCCATGGCCTGCGCATGGGCTCCACTCACATTTCCTAATATAGTCTTCCATCTTTCAAACAAATACAGACTTTGCCCTTGTATTCCTTAATTTTCCTTCTGTTTCTTAGAGATGCAGAAAATCATAAAATTCCAACAAATTTGGGGTTTTGACATAAATTCTTATCTCACAACAGGTTTGTCATTTTCTCAAGCTTCCCCACTGTCTGGATGACGAATTTGATACAGATTAGTTCAATTTAAAAAAAGGATTTGTCTGCGTCCATTATGTGTGAACTTGCTGTTTGTATGGTTGGCAAGGTTCACTTTGAGTTTGTTTTGAGAAAAACTGCTGAGCTGCGAAGAGCAAAATCATGGGCAGAGTGGCACGAAAGAGCAGCTTCCCCAGTGTTAGCCTGTCTACAGCTTCCCTCTCCCACTTGCCCATTCAGTGCAAGCATGACTCCTTTGCTGATTAGTCATATAACTGCAACCTTTCTGTTTTCATTTGTGACCTTTTAGAAGGCATATGCTAAATTACGAGCATGGCTCACTTCTGCTTCATCTTCAAACACATGTCAGTATGCTGATTTGTGTGCTCTGAACCTGGCATTAGGTATGTTTTGGGGGTTAGAAAGCACACACCTTTTCTGCCGGTGGGGAATGACACTCCCCCCTCATTCAGACTGCATGAAGTGGAAGCAGTTGGGGGTTTTTAGCCTAGTGCAGAGGGTCCCAAACCCAAGTGCACATCAAAAAACACCTGGAGAGTGTCTTAAAAAACAGACCTGTAGAATCAGAATCCCCAGGGTGAGGCCCATGAGCCTGCCTCCTTCAGAAATCTCATCAGGTTATAGACAGCGAGGTGTCCATTGATATAACTGGGAAACCTTTGGTTAAAAGAAAAATTTAAAGCTAAAGAGAAATCGTCAAGCCTGTGAATATTTGTGTGAGCAAGAAGGTCTGAGTAGGAGGTAAATGCCTGAAAGGCAGGTAAGAAGGATTTCTTTGGGAGTTTGACGAAGGAAGTGGATGGTCTGTGGCCAGTCAGCTCTGTCAGAAAGCAGGAAGCCCTCCCAGTGTTCACCCTGTTCTAAACACTTTATTTATTAACTTACTTAGTCCTCGATCAGCCATAGGTGCTAACTAGTATGAGTCTCATTTCTGGATGGAAAAAATGAAGTACAGAAGTTTCAAGTCACTTGCCCAGGTCACTCTACTAGTAAAAGCCATATGAACCTGAGATCTTAACCACATATCTTGTAGTTATATTTTTCTTTTTGTGATTTTAGTAGATATAGGCCATGACTTGGAGACACTGACTGATAGAATACACTCTCTCTCTCTCTCTCTCCAGAGTCACGACATCACCTAGGTATTTGAAACCAAAATGTGAGTGTTTTGATTACCAATTACTGTTCCAAATAGTCTCCTGCTATCCCCTTTGGCTGAATGATGAACTCCAGTCACTGCCAAGATTATCTTTGTGTGAGTCAAGCCTGACTGTTGAGCAGAGTTTGTGAATTAAAGATGGTGTCTTTCGAGTTTCTCGGTGCTTTGGTGAGGAGCATCCTTTAGGCACTCTTGGGGTATGTAATGCTGGTGGATGTTCATGATAAATCCATTCCAACTTTGCTGTCTCCCTGAGCAATTCCTTCCTCTGTGTTATGCCAGGAAGGGCCTGCCATCTTAATCTTACTGACAGTTGGCTACATTGAATCCAAGTTTCAGCCACAGACCAAACTGCTCATGCCACTTCCAGCTACTCAAGCCAACATACTTAAAACAGCATTTCTGGTATGTGCACCTATTTCAGTAAGCATCTTTAGCCAATATTGTATTATTTCTCCCTTGTTTTAATATCCTGGGATCCATGGCTACACCTTTCCTGCAGATTTACACTAATATAAATTAGCAACATCTTGCAACTCAGTATTCTCCCCTATCAGACCTGGAACTTCTGGGATATGCTGATCTGATTATAATCCTGGGTTTAGAGGCAGTGAAACTTTCTGGGTGTAGATCTTACAGACATCCACTTCCAAGGCAGCTGCCTCCAATGTGTTTATTTCAGGTCCTTATGGTCTCCAGGTTCTTTAAACTGAGCTGGTGTGACCTTAGGGAGATATCAGAGAGGACATCAGGGAAACTTGGGCATTTGACTTTTCTGAATCCACCCGGAGGTCCCTGTTCCAAGTCTCAGTTTCTACTCCTTTCTAATCAGTGCCATGCATTTCACGAGAGACTTCTGTAACTTCAACTTCTACTACATATCTGCATACCACACGGTTAAATTTGGGGTCTTCTTTGCAGTTGTAAAAAGAAAGTGATTATTTTCAGGCCACCCTGGGGGGCACTCTATCCTCTTACTGTGGCCTAAGCTGAGAATCTCAAGGTCTGAGCTTGTTTTTTCCTGTCAAGGGCATTTAGAGGCAGCCACCCCACCACACAAGTTTGTCATCATTATTGCTACTGTGAAGGTCAAACACAGGAGCTACATGGGTCTTCAAAAGCCTTGCTTTTGATAATTATTTTATCCCAAGAAACCGTAAGTGACATTGAATTAATTTTGATTCCAGTCATGCTACAGACACCAGTGCCCCATTTTTCACTGGCAGGAAAGTCAGCACTTCATTTAGGATCAGAGATAAGCAAACCAATCTCAGAATCCCACTTAGGAAGGTTGTTTCTTCCTGGTACCACACAATATATCATTTTGAGAATAGAAACCATCCTCAGTTCCTAGAAGCAAGAGTATTCTGTGAAAGATAAGAACCTGCTAACATTCTTTGTACATAAATAACATTTATCTCAGGCAGGGTTTACCAAAAAGCATATATGAGAATGCCCATCTCAGAACACTCTGAGTACTGAATATTTAACAAATCATTACTAATATGATTGGTGAAAAGTGGGAACTCATTTTGTTTTAACTCACAGTGAGATGATGTGTTGATTGGTTATTTTTCTCCCTTTCATGGATTGTCTATTTTTTTAATATGTTTCAGTAAGGATAGGCTAAATTATGCTGCAGTAATAAATAATTCCCCTCATATCTGTGGCTTACTGTCACAAAATGAAAATTCTCACTCCTGCTGTTTGTGGGTGTTTTCTCTTTGTCATCCTATCAGGAGTTCTGGCAGAGGGAGGTGTTTCTTTGATAGTCATGACAAGGGAAAGAGACCAAGTGGATCACACAGTCATTCTTGACTTTTATGTCACTTGTATTCACATCTGATTGGCTAACACAAGTCACATGGCTGTGCCTAATATCAAGGGGTGCTGGCAAGTAGAATCTGACTACATGCCCAGAAAGGAATGAACTGGAAATATTTGATGAGCAATACAAATGATGACTTAGCAATTTTAGACTTTTTATTTTTTATTAGAATCTTACATTCATTGTAAAATTTTTATCCCAGGAAAAACTTTTAGATATACTCTGAGTAGGGGCAAAAACAATTTTATGGGAGATTTTCCATATTTTTTCAGATTGACCAAGAAGATAAAACTAAAACTACATAGAATAATTTGAATGACATTGAACGTGTATGTATATGAGTATGTGAGCATATGTCTATATAACATAAATTTTGTACCCTTAGAAAGAGAATACCCTTCTTTCTAAGCAATTCTGAAACATTAACAAAACATGGCTCTGTATTAGGCCACAAGACAACCTAATCAGATTCCAAAGGATAATTATTACAGGCACATTCTTTGACTACAAGGCAATAAGTCAGAAATTCCAAACCAAAGTTTGGATAAGAATCTCACCATTTGAAATATAAAAATTAAAAACCAAAAAGCTTTCAGTGTAATGAACAGTTTCCCAGAGTTGATTCTTTGGAAAAAAATAATAAATTGACAAATATTACACATTTCATTAAAAATTAAGAGAGTTACCACTAAAACTAGGAATGAAAAAAATATGGGAGACTTTTAAAAAGAATACTTGATACCATTTCGTTCAAATACATTTGAACAGCTATATAAAATGGAGATTTTTGGAAAAATACAAATTTTAGAAATTGATCCAAGCTTGGGGAAGTTGTCTAAATCAGAAGTTGCATACTTAAAGCCTGCCAGCCAAATACAGATTACAGCTCTGTTTTATTTGACTCACATGTCATTTTATATAGCAGAAAATCTCATACTAAAAATCTGTACTTCTCTCTCCTCTTAAAATATTGGAGAGTTTGGCAAGACTAGACCTGCATTCCTTCATGCAATAATTTGGTGGAGTTGAGCATCTGTCCCCTCTGGACAGGAAAAATGCCACAGTTTCCACCCTTTCTTATCACCGACCTGCTCCCTTTTAATGGACTAACTCGGTCCCTATGGGCTTTAGAGTTTGTGACTTTGCCTAAATGGACCTGGTGAGTAATGTGGGGATCTTCCACTGTGGTAGCATTTCATTCTGTCTTTCCCTTAGTATTAATTATATGTTTTTGTGTTTATTTTGTTTTTCTCATTCTGTTTCTGAGTTGCTTATTTATTGTCATTTCTAGCAACTTCAGATTACTTATATTATTTTAGTTCTTCATTATTTAATAATTAAGGCAACTAGAATAAGAAATGTGTCACCAAAAAGAGATTTAGTAATGTCTCCCAAACTTTGATAGTGTTGTTTCATTGTTTTCTTTACAATATTTTATTGTATTTTAAATGCCCTGTGCTGTGCCAAAATTTTTTAGGGAAGTATTTGTAATTTCCCAAGTTGCTGGGATTTTAAATTTCCAGTTTACCTTTAAATTCTCTATCTTCCTTGCATTATGGAAAATAAATATGAACTGTGTTTGGTAAGAGTTTCTTTGTAACCAAGAATAAGAACTTTTACAAAGGTACTGCCTCTATAGTATAAGGCTTTTATGTATGCATAGAAGTTATCTTCACATTACCTATATCCCCTCCATCCATATTTTTGTTTGTTTTATTCAAAATAAATTGTTGTGATGTGTCGAAGTCTCCCACTGCTCTTACATTGCTCCCTTGGTTTACTTATAATGACTTTTATTTTAATTTTCATGTTCTGTCTGCCTTTTTTTAATGTACCTTTTTTAATGTTTTACCTTTTTTTAATGTAAATGTTCTTTAAGTACTTTTGAGTTATGCTTTTGCTTTCTGTTGATTTTTTCTGTTGATTTTTGCCACATAACCTTTTTGCCTGTGTTTGCATAACATTTATTGTTATGTGTGGTCATTGGAGAAAACTCACAACTATTCAGCTTCTTCCAAGAGGATGGTGCTCTGACCTCTTGCCCTTTCTCTGTGATGTTGTTAGGTGAGAAACTTTCACACTATATGTGCCACTGTGTTTTAATTTTTAATTATTCTGAGAGCCTTCTTCTGGGCAAGCTTAACTTATCATCTATTTCAGAACTTTTAGGTTGGTTCTTAATTCTGTCATTTGGTTTTATGGTGCTTTCTATGTATACTTACTATTTAATTTGTCTTCTCTTTTGACTATGGTAGGGTTTGTTTTTTAAGTATAGTTGACATATGACATTGTATTAGTGTCAGATATACAATGTATCTAAAAATATATAGAATTTCATATATACACACACACATACATATATATACATATACATCGTATACATATATATGTGTATACATACATGCATATCACAATTTCTTTATCTGTTCATCCATTGATGGGCACTAATGTCTTTTCCCAATCTTGGCTATTGTAAATAATGCTGCAGTGAACATGGGGTGCATATATCTTTTTGAGTTAGTGTTTTCATTTCCTATGGATAAATACCCAGAAGTGAAATTGCTAGATCATATGATATTTTTAATATTTTAAATTTATATATGTATATTTTTAGGAACTTCCATACTGTTTTCCATAGTAGCTGAACCAATTTACATTCCCACCAAGAGTGCATGACGGTTCCCTTTTCTCCACATCCTTGCCAACACTTGCTATTTCTTGCTTTGTTGATATTAACTATTCTGACTGGTGTGGGATGTATCTTATTGTGGTTTTGATTTGTGTTTTCCTGATAATAATAATGTTGAGCAGCTTTTCATGTACCTGTTGACCATCATGTATATCTTCTTTAGAAAAATGTTTACTAAGGTCATCTGCCCAATTTAAAATCATTAACATTTATTTTCTTAATTGCTTGTTTTTTTTGGTATTGAGTCGTTCCAGTTTTTTTTTTATAGTTTGGATATTAACCTCTTATCAGATGTATGATTTACAAATATTTTTTCCCATTCAGGTTACCTTTCATTTTGTTGATGATTTCCTTTGCTGTTCAGAATGTGTGTTTTGTTGTTATTTTTAAATGTCTTCTCAGTTGTTTGGAAGTCAAATATCTTGCATTTATTTTTTTGGCTTTTTTGAACTTATCTCTAAATCCTAACATCTTCATGAATTGATAATAACTTATTTTGTGGAAGATGAGAAATTAAATGTTTCTTCTTTTCTCTCTTCTATTTTTTGTTAATTTCTCAATATGGTTGTTATAAATATGGTTCCTCCTCCCTCTTTCCTTTTTACAATTTTTAAGATTTTCAATTTTGAAGGATATTATCAGTTTTATAACCATACTTGAGACACTTATTTTGCCTATACATTTAACTGATTTCAGTGCTTACACCCAACCCCATTTAATTCATTTTCTGCTTCTTGTTTTAATTCATATCTATGTGTTCTCACATAAGCTTTCCCCCAATTTTTTTTTTCAAGAAGCTTATCTCAACCCTACATCTTCTCAGTATTTTAAATCTGAGAATGTCTTTCTCTCAGCACACACACAAACAACACTTGGTAGTGTTATAGAATTCTTGTGTTTTAGCCTTTTGCTTTTTATGTTCTGTGATTGCTTGTCTATTACTATTTGATTTTTAATATTGTCAAGAAGCTTGTGACTAACTGACCCTTCATTCCTTGTGAACAAAATCTAATGTTTTTTTTTGGATGCGGTCATTATCGGTGAAGTGTGAACATCTCACTGTGCTGTTTCCTTCTCTGTGTTTAGTTGTTAACGGTGGTTGTCGTTGTTATTGGGGTTCCTTGGGGATCTGAGTTACACTTTCAAGTTTTAGACTGATGTTTTTTTTCCTGGAAAACATTTCTTCTACCCTTTGTGCTTTCCATGGAATTTAGGTGCCCTTTCTAGCCTTATATACAGGTTAGATCCCAAGCTATTTTTCCCTAACAACTTTCCTTTCCCCATCTTTTTCTTCAGTCTTATGTGTTTCTCATACAGATGTTTTCTTCACTGTGTTGTGAGGTTTTCCAGTGATGAGGTCTCCTTTCTATCCAGTCAGCCACTCTGTTTTTAAAAAAAATAGTGTCTATTTACAATATGTAATTATTGATAAGACTAATTATTTTATTTGCTGTGCCATTTCTGTATTTTATTTTTTATTTCAAGCATTTTCATTAATTTCTTTTTCATAATTCCCATGTCCTATTATTCCCCCATTTGTGCACATATTTTCTGTCTTTACTGCTAGATCCTTTAACATATTTATCATAGTTATTTTAAAGCCTGACCATTAAAACACCTGGGCCATATCTTAGGTCTGCTTCTGTTGAAGTTTCCTTTCTGGACTATCAGTCACACTTTCTTGCTTTTCCTCATAATTTTTAGTGAATGCCAGATATTCTGTGTTAAAAAACCTGTAAGACTAAAAATAAGCAAAATTTGCCCTCAAGAATGGCAGGGCGCTCCTTCTGCCAGGCACTAGTGTCAGGGTCTAAGTCAATCTTACCTGTGGTTGAGGTGTTACAGTTTTAGGTAGATTCAGTTCACAGTGACTTCAAAGATTTCAGGGAGGTGTCAGGACTTCCTATTCACCAGGGCCTATGATCAGAGCCTGCCAAGACCCTGCAGATGTCTTTATGCTTCACAGCTGAGCCACCAAGCTTTCTGAAGCATGTGGGCTTTTTGGTCATTGGGGAGATGTCTTTGCTTTCCAGTTCCACCCTGGTTTTCCGAGTTTTCAGGCATTTTCCCTCCATTCTGCCACTTGGTATTGGACCTGGGAGAGCAGGTACAGACACTCCATGAAGCTGTAGAGGGTTTTCTCCCGGCTCTCCATCCACCACTCCCAGCTTTCACCCTAGGTACTTGGGTCATTCAGTTAAGGTCCATGGGTCAGAGTAGTGGTGGGGATACAATGCGCTGCAGCTGGGCTCCTGGAATCTGTCACAACAGCCCACACATTGCCATTACAAGTTTGTTAAAAGTTAGACTGGTTCCTTCCTCATCCCACATCTCCCACGACTGAAAGCAGCATCTTCTCTCCTAGGAAGGGCTCGATGGTTTCTAGAATTTAGGTCATTTAGATTTCCTTGATTCCTCAACCCTCTGATGGACATTTTTTTAAATGAAGGAGTGACACTATGATTTTGTGACTTGTCCCACTGTTCTCATTATTAGGTGAGGAGGGTGGTCTCTTCTGACTTTCTATAGTCCAACCATTGTGCAATTCCTCTAGTTTCTTATTTATTTATTTATTTATTTTTATTTTGTAATCATTGATCTACAATTACGTGAAGAACATTGTTTACTAGGCTCTCCCCTTCACCAAGTCCCCTTCACAAACCCCATTACAATCACTGTCCATCAGTGTAGTAAGATGTTGTAGAATCACTACCTGTTCTCTGTGTTGCGCAGCCCTCCCTTTCCCCCACCCCCCACATTATACATGCTAATCATAATACCCCCTTTCTTCTTCCCCGCCCTTATCCCTCCCTACCCTCACATTCTCCCCAGTCCCTTTCCCTTTGGTAACTGTTAGTCCATTCTTGGGTTCTGTGATTCTGCTGCTGTTTTGTTCCTTCAGTTTTTCTTTGTTCTTATACTCCACATATGAGTGAAATCATTTGGTACTTGTCCTTCTCCGCTTGGCTTATTTCACTGAGCATAATACCCTGTAGCTCCATCCATTTTGTTGCACATTGTAGGATTTGTTTTCTTCTTATGGCTGAATAACATTCCATTGTGTATATGTACCACATCTTCTTTATCCATTCATTTACTGATGGACACATGGGTTGCTTCTATTTCTTAGCTATTGTAAATAGTGCTGCAATAAACATAGGGGTGCATCTGTCTTTTTCAAACTGTGCTGCTGCATTCTTAGGGTTAATTCCTAGAGGTGGAATTTCTGGGTCAAATGGTATGTCTATTTTGAGCATTTTGAGGAATCTCCATACTGTTTTCCACAATGGTTGAACTAATTTACATTCCCACCAGCAGTGTAGGAGGATTCCTCTTTGTCCACAACCTCGCCAACATTTGCTGTTGTTTGTCTTTTGGATGGTAGCCATCCTTACTGGTGTGAGGTGATATCTCTTTGTGGTTTTAATTTGCATTTCCCTGATAACTAGCAATGCGGAACATCTTTTCATGTGTCTGTTGGCCATCTGAATTTCTTCTCTGGAGAACTGTCTATTCAGCTCCTCTGCCCATTTTTTAATTGGATTATTTGCTTTTTGTTTGTTGAGGTACATGAGCTCTTTATATATTTTGGATGTCAAGCCTTTATCGGATCTGTCATTTACAAATATATTCTCCCATAATGTAGGGTACCTTTTTGTTCTATTGATGGTGTCCTTTGCTGTACAGAAGCTTTTCAGCTTGATGTAGTCCCACTTGTTCATTTTTCCTTTTGTTTTCCTTGCCCGGGTTGATACATTCATGAAGAAGTAGCTAATGTTTATGTCCAAGAGATTTTTACCTATATTTTTTTCTAAGAGTTTTATGGTTCGTGATTTACATTCAGGTCTTTGATCCATTTTGAATTTACTTTTGTGTATGGGGTTAGACAGTGATCCAGTTTCATTCTCTTACATGTAGCTGTCCAGTTTTGCCAGCACCATCTGTTGAAGAGACTGTCATTTCCCCATTGTATGTCCATGGCTCCTTTATCATATATTAATTGACCATATATGTTTGAGTTACTGTCTGCAGTCTCTAATCTGTTCCACTGGTCTGTGGCTCTGTTTTTGTGCCAGTACCAAATTGTCTTGATTACTATGTCTTTGTACTAGAGCTTGAAGTTGGGGAGTGAGATCCCCCCACCCCACTTTATTCTTCTTTCTCAGGATTGTTTTGGCTATTCATGGTCTTTGGTGTTTCCATATGAATTTTAGAACTATTTGTTGCAGTTCATTGAAGAATGCTGTTGGTAATTTGGTAGGGATTGCATCGAATCTGTATATTGCTTTGGGCAGGATGGCCATTTTGACAATATTAATTCTTCTTAGCCAAGAGCATGGGATGAATTTCCATTTGTTAGTGTCCTCTTTAATTTCTCTTAAGAGTGTCTTGTAGTTTTCAGGATATAGGTCTTTCACTTCCTTGGTTAGGTTTATTCCTAGGTATTTTATTCTTTCTGATGCAATTGTGAATGGAATTGTTTTCCTGATTTCTCTCTCTATTGGTTCATTGTTAATGTATAGGAAGGCCACAGATTTCTGTGTATTAATTTTGTATCCTGCAACTTTGCGGAATTCCTATATTAGCTCTAGTAGTTTTGGAGCGGAGTCTTTAGGGTTTTTTATGTACAATATCATGTCATCTGCAAGTGGTGACAGTTTAACTTCTTCTTTACCAATCTGGATTCCTTGTATTTCTTTGTTTTGTCTTATTGCCATGGCTAGGACCTCCAGTACTATGTTAAATAACAGTGGGGAGAGTGGGCATCCCTATCTTGTTCTTGCTCTCAGAAGAAAAGCTTTCAGCTTCTTGCTGTTCAGTATGATGTTGGCTGTGGGTTTATCATATTTGGCCTTTATTATGTTGAGGTACTTGCCCTCTACCCATTTTGCTGAGAGTTTTTATCATGAATGGATGTTGAATTTTGTTGAATACTTTTCAGCGTCTATGGAGATGATTATGTGGTTTTTGTCCTTGTTTTTGATTATGTGGTGGATTATGTTGATGGAATCCCAATTGGTCATGGTGTATGATCCTTTTGATATATTTTTGAATTCAGTTTGCTAATATTTTGTTGAGTATTTTTGCATCTACGTTCATCAGGGATATTGGTCTGTAGTTTTCTTTTTTGGTGGGGTCTTTGCCTGGTTTTGGTATTAGGGTGATGTTGGCTTCATAGAATGAGTTTGGGAGTATTCCCTCCTATTCTATTTTTGGAAAGCTTTAAGGAGAATGGGTATTATGTCTTCTCTGTATGTCTGATAAAATTCCGAGGTAAATCCGTCTGGCTTGGGGGTTTTGTTCTTGGGTAGTTTTTTGATTACACTTTAATTTTTTGCTGGTAATTGGTTTGTTTAACTTTTGTGTTTCTTCCTTGGTCAGTCTTGGAAGGTTGCATTTTTCTAGGAAGTTGTCCATTTCTTCTAGGTTTTCCAGCTTGTTAGCATATAGGTTTTCATAGTAGTCTTTAATAATTCTTTGTATTTCTGTGGAGTCTGTCGTGATTTTTCCATTCTTGTTTCTGATTCTGTTGATGTGTGTTGATTCCCTTTCTCTCTTAATAAGTTTGGCTGGAGGCTTATCTATTTTGTTTATTTTCTCAAAGAATCACCTCTTGGTTTCATTGATTTTTTATATTGTTTTATTGTTCTCAATTTTATTTATTTCTTCCCTGATATTTATTATGTCCCTCCTTCTGCTGACTTTAGGCCTCATTTGTTCTTCTTTTACCAGTTTCGATAATTGTGATGTTAGACTATTCATTTAGGATTGTTTTTCCTTCTTTAAGTATGCCTGGATTGCTATATACTTTCCTCTTAAGACTGCTTTTGCTGTGTCCCACAGAAATTGGGGCTTTGTGTTGTTGTTGTCATTTGTTTCCATATATTCCTTAATCTGTATTTTAATTTGTTCGTTGATCCATTGATTATTTAGGAGCATGTTATTAAGCCTTCATGTGTTTGTGAGCCTTTTTGTTTTCTTTTTACAATTTATTTCTAGTTTTATTCCTTTGTGGTCTGAAAAGTTGGTTGGTAGAATTTCAATCTTTTTGAATTTACTGAGGCTCTTTTTGTGGCCTAGTATGTGGTCTATTCTGGAGAATGTTCCATGTGTCCTTGAGAAGAATGTGTATCCTGTTGCTTTTGGATGTAGAGTTCTATAGATGTCTATTAGGTCCATCTGTTCTAGTGTGTTGTTCAGTGCCTCCATGTCCTTACTTATTTTCTGTCCAGTGGATCTATCCTCTTGGGTGAGTGGTGTGTTGAAGTCTCCTAAAATGAATGCATTGCTTTCTATTTTCTCCTTTAGTTCAGTTAGTATTTGTTTCACATATGCTGGTGATCCTGTTGGGTGCATATATATTTATAATGTTTATATCCTCTTGGTGGACTGAGCCATTTATCATTATGTAATGTCCTTCTTTATCTCTTGTTACTTTCTTTGTTTTGAAGTCTATTTTGTCTGATACTAGTACTGCAACATCTGCTTTTTTCTCCATGTTATTTGCATGAAATATCTTTTTCTATCCGTTGACTTTTGGTCTGTGCATGTCTTCGGGTTTGAGGTGAGTTTCTTGTAGGCAGCATATAGATGGGTCTTGCTTTTTTATCCATTCTATTACTCTGTGTCTCTTAATTGGTGCATTCAGTCCATTTACATTTAGGGTGACTATTGAAAGATATGTACTTATTGCCATTGCAGGCTTTAGATTTGTGGTTACCAAAGGTTCAAGGTTAGCTTCTTTAGTATCTTACTGTCTTACTTAACTAGCTTACTGAGCTGTTATAAACACTGTCTGGTGATTCTTTATTTCTCCCCGTTCTTATTCTTCCTCCTCCATTCTTTGTATGTTGGTTGTTTTATTCTGTGCTATTTTGTGTTTCCTTTAACTGCGTTTGTGGGTAGTTGATTTTATTTTTTGCCTTTAGTTAGTATTTGGTTGGTCTGCTTTCTTTGCTGTGTTTTTATTTTCTCTGGTGACATCCATTTAGTCTTAGGACTGGTGGACCGTCCTACCCTGCGCTCCGGTTTTCTCTTGTCTTCAGGAGCAATTGCTGTTGTCAGGTTTTTTTTTTTGTCTGTTTATGGGTTTTCAGGGTGTTTTAATTAGGAATCAGTGGAGGGTGAGTCCGGCACTGCTACTCTGCTACTGGGTGAGCTTGAGAGTCTCTTAGGTGTCACTTATGGCACAAGCTACCCATGTAGACTGAAATTTAGGCCAAAATTTAGGCTTGCTGCTGGTGATACATGTTATAATTTGCTGCAGGTTTCGTTGAGGGACCCAAAGTACAGATGGCCTATTCCACAAGTTTTTGTTCAATCCCATTTCCCTTCTCCAGGTGGCTGCAGATAAAGTCACTTTATGAGGATACCACCAAAAATAATAATTTCTCCTGGTGAGTTCTGAAAACAAACATTTGACCAAAACTTTACCAAACAAGCTTCTCCAGTCCCTCACCCCTAGCTCCCCAAGCAGCAGAAAGGGCAAGCACTTAGCACAACTGGCAAATGATGAGTAGATTCTTCCCTCATTTGCATACCTATTAATTAGCTAGGATTGCCATGGCAACTGCCTTCCAGACAGACACCTGTGGGCCCTGCACAACTTCATTTTGGAAACTGCCTGGGTGCCCTGAACTCCTTTCCTAGCACTTGACAGGCCAGGAGAATTTTAGGGGCAGGTCCTAGAGGTTTCCAATGGTCTATCAGTGACAATTTTCAGCAGTCTGTAAGTGGACCTAGAAGGACAGCATTTCATGGGTGCAATATAGTCAAATACAAACACAGTGGGTGTGCTCCGATTTCACCAGGGTCGTTTCCTACCTTGGACACATGGCTATTTGGAGAAAAGATGGTTGGGAGGGAGAGAGAGAGAGAGAGAGAGAGACAGAGACAGAGAGAGAGAGAGACAGAGAGAGAGAGAGAGAGAGAGAGAGAGCACTGGCGACTCTTGAAGTGTGCCCTAAATTCTTCCTGTATCTGGCTGGTCCAGGATCCTGGCCCAATCCCGAGGCCTCGAAGCCTCTTCCACCCAATCTGGAAATGAGACCTTTTCACAGGATAGCAAACAGAACAGCCTTCAAGGGGAAGCTGCCTGATGCAGCCTTCCTGGTGATGCTGGGGAAGCAAGTGATGGCAAGCAGATGGCTCAGACCCACTGTCTGCTTTAGTGAGACACCAGTGCTTCTGCAGTGTTGTGCTTTGAAGTGAGGTCATCCTCTACCTTAAGCTTTCCATCCCTGAAGATTTTTACTGATCTTGATTATATACTAGCCTAGACCAGAGTCTGGCATTTTGTAGGGGCTCAGGAAGTATTTATGGAATGAAAAATTAGCCATATCCACACCAGACTTTTCTTTCCTCTCCTCCCGATACCCCACCCTTGTGTGCTGACCTGTTTTAGTAATAAGAGCTTATGTGCTGTGCTCCAGCGAGAGCTCTGCCCTCTGACTTGAGTATTTCCACCTTCCACCTCCTCACTTTCTGTCTTTCCCTGAGCTTAGCTTCCCCTTGCAGGCAGATTTCTCTGCCCATTGAAACCTCATCTGTGAGAGTCTGAGGCATCAGTCTGGCTCAGAGGTCCCCAGGGACACAGCAGGGGAGTCAGAGACATAGGGCTGAATGGCACTGCCCAGCGGAGGCCCATGCCTGACGGAAGATTCTGCCAGCGTCTGGGAGTCTGAATGAATTGGTACAGACGGAGTTGGTCAGGAGTTGGGATGGGCCAGGGCAGGGTCACCAGGAAGGGCAGGGGTTTGCTGTTGGGGAGAGGCACCAGTTCCCCACCTTGTGTTTACTAAGCACTTTGTCTAAAGCCATTACTCTTTAAGATGGGCTGTAGACTGAGAAGGCATGGGCTCAACAGGTAGACAGAAAACTCTAATAAAATAGCAGTGTTCCAAAATTTTCTAAGGGTGAGGAAACTTTGCTTCAGCTGAATTAAAGTGTGGGATGTTTTCAGTGCGTTTTTTTTAGCTTCCAGCCTGCTTGCCTTTATTCCCACTTTATTGCCTTTATGATGATTAATTTTATGTGTGAACCTGACTGAGCCACAGGGTGACCAGACATTGGGTCAAACATTATTTTGGATGTGCCTTTAAGGGTGCTTTTGGCTGAGATTAACATCTGAACCATCAAACTGAGGAAGGCATACTGCTCTCCCTAATGTGGGTGGGCCTTAACCTATTGTAACTGGTGGGGAAAGAATTCAAACTAGAGACCAGATAGCAAGAAAATGCAGTGAGGAATTTGTTGGGTTAAAGCAAAAAGTACACTCTTGAGACATGCAAGCATGCTGCCTGGAAACCAGATGCACTATTAGGGATAGGTTGCCTTTTATTATTTCTTAAGATGGCTCTAAGTCCTGCCTTGCGTCTTACCTACTTTGAGGGACAAGTTGATCAGCAGCATATGTGATATAATCTTGTTCTCAGTGTGCAGGCACCTTACCCATAAGTACTTAAGTAAAGCCCACAAGGGGCAAAAAAGATTTAGATGTTGTTTTTAATGAGGTGGAGTTAGTTTCGGACAAGATCTTTGGACCTTGCTCATACCTGGTAATCAGGGAAACCCCTGTGATCTTGAACATTTTGACAATCGAGGTGTCCTTGACTCTACAGTCCTCCTGAGGAGTTAGGTGTTCTTGACTGTGGAACTGGGAACTAAGGAGGGCTTAGGGGTTGGCCAGGGAAGAGTCTCCCTTGGTGATGGGCTGACCCATTCCTCCTGCTTATGTCTAACTGCCTGCCTACTCTAACACTATCAGTTGAAAGTCTGAAAGAACAAAAAGCCTATACCCTCTCACCAGTACGGGGCAGCTCCTCCTGCCGGACTGCTGAGCCAGAAGATCAGTCTGTTTTTACCCTCAGACTCGAAATGAAATATCGGCTCTTCCTGGGTCTTGAACTCAATCGCTCTGGTAAGCAACTCACAGCACTGGTTCCCCTGCTCTCAGGCTATTGGACTTGGACTAGAACTACACCATCAGTTCTCTTGGGTTTCCAGTTGATCAACCGCAGATCTTGTTTCTTTTCAGCTTCCATAATTATGAGTCAGTTCTTATATAATAGATCTTTTTCTATACATATATTATCTTTATAACATACATTCTATTGTTTCTGGTTCTCTGGAGATCCCTGACTTCATAGAAATAGAGAGTAGTCCTAGAGGAACAGAATTTTAAGGATAAGTTTTCAGAATTGGTTCTGGGGTTTCTGAAATTGGCTCTCTAATCTGATAAGATGTAAAGATGCTAATGACTATTTCCAGTGGTCAAAAGAGCACTGCTAGTCCCTGGTGTGATCTGGTAATAGAGATATGCAAAATATCACCTTTGAATTCTCCTAATCAACTGCTTGTAAGAAGCAAGGATCTGGGTCTGTGTAATTTCAAACATTTTTGGCAAACTAATGAATGTAATGAGATGGGCCGTTACTCCTAATGTTGCTGGAAAAGTAGGGACAGAAAGGGAAGTGCTCAGGGATTCAAATCCTCAGCTGAAGTACCACATAAATGATCTGAAAGCTTCTGTGTGTTCCCTGAAGGAGAACCTCAGCTCTTGTAACTATAGGGCTGAGATTACTGAAAATCAAACCCAGAATCTCATTCTGCAATTGGCTGAATTATGATGCAAGTTCAATTTCTGGCTTCAAAAATTGTCTGCTGTTGAAGTAATGGCATTAATTGGGAAGGAGTGGGTTCCTGAGAGTTGGAATGGGGATGTGTGGGAAGCCCCTGATAAAGTTGGGGACATTGAACCCCAAATTTCTGATGAGTCTCCTCTGCCAGTGGAAGAACCCCCTTCCTCCATCCCCAGTGGGAGGAGTAGCTCCACCTTTGAGGGGGCTAGCATTGCACTATCTGAGGAAGCTGTAAAGGCCTTGCCTGAGGCAGTTGTCATGCAGGACAGTGCTTAGTCTCCTTAGGAACCACCCCGACCATCCCTCTCTGCTTCTGGACTTATAACTAGACTTGAGTCCCAACAGACCCCTAAAGGTGAGGTACAAAGTGTGACTCATGAAGAGGAGTGCTAAACTCCAAAAGAGCTATTTGAGATTTCTAATTTATAGACAAATCTGGGAGCATGTATGGGAATGGAAATTAAGGGTGTGGGACAATAGTAGAAGGGACACAAAGTTGGGTCAGGTTCCTTAAGCAGAGGTGTTACCTTTACTTTTGTAGTTCAGGGAGTTAGAAAGGATTCTACTAGTTCGTTCGGCTGTTTGGCTGAGTATGGACCAGCAGGTGGCCCACAGTAAGTGAGCAGAAATGCTGGACCTCCTTTGGTTTAATGTAGAGAAAGGAATTTAAAGGCTTGGGGAGACTGGAATGCTATGGTGGGTTTGTCATTTAAGACCCACTTCCACTGGGAGAATCTAGAAGATGGCCTTTCATCCATACCATGGGAATCAGTTTATGAGGGATCCCTGGTATCCTTAGGTCTCTGTGATCACTCTTCCATGTGGGCCAGACCCGAGTGTGGGAGCTACAGTCATGGAGTTGGGAGACCTAATGCAATGGGAGTGATCAGGTCCCCGGGCAGCAGTGGCCAAGTGGTGACACTCAACTGTCAAGGGCAAGGTGGACATAGTTGCTGTGATGGACAGCAAGTTAAAAGAAGCAATCAGAACAGTCTGACTCACGCAGTTGATCATGATGCTCCTAAAAGAAAACAGAAAGCCCACCAAATTCTTATTTGATTTGTATAAGCAGGAAAGTTGTAGATCAAGTGAACAAAAGTCCCACCTGAATCATAAAAACGAAGAAATGGCCCCTCAGTCAATTCCCAGATTTGAGCCAATTTACAGACTCAGGTCCCTTTAATGAAGTGAAAGCCAGGCCTCTTTAAGGAAGAACCCCAGGGAACTGTTCAAAATTTATACTGTTAACACTTCTCCCAGCCTCCTCCAAGGAGATGCTAGGCTTTTTACCAGGGGAACTGTGACTGGGGAAAAGCAAATAATCAGACCTTTCAGATACAAGTGGACACTGGCTCTGAACTGACACTGATTCCAGGAGACCCAAAATGTCACTGTGGCCTACCCGTCAGAGCAGAGGCTTATGGAGTTCAGGTAATCCATGGAGTTTTAGGTCAGGTTTGTCACAGTGGCTCAGTATATCTCTGAATCTATCCTGTGGTTGTTTCCCCAGATCTGGGGTGCATAATTGGAATAAGTATATTTAGCTGATTGCTCTTGGACTTGTGAAATGAGGGCTGTCATGGTGGAAAAGGCCAAGTGGAAGCTACTAGAACTGCCTTTACCCAGGAAAATGGTAAACCAAGAGCAACACCAGGTTCCTGGGGATACTTCAGAGATTAGGGCCACCGGTGAGGACCTGAAACATGCAGGGGTGGTGATTCCCACCCACCACAGCCTGAGTAAAAGACAGATGGATCTTGGAGAATGACAGTAGATTGATTCTCATAAGCTTAACCAAGTGCTGACTCCAACAGCAGCTGTTGTGCCAGATGTGGTTTCATTACTTGAGCAAATTAACACATCCCTTGGTACCTGATATGTAGCTGGGAAATGCCTTTTACTCCATCCCTGTCAGCTTACCCCACCAGAAGCTGTTTCCTGTCAGTTGGCAGGGCCATAGGTACCCTGTCACTGTCCCACCTCAGAGGTATATCAACTGTTCAGCTGTGTGATAGTTCAGTTTGCAGGGATCTTGATTGCCTTTCCCTTCCACAAAGTATCACATGAGTCCATTATGCTGATAGCATGATTCTGATTGGACCCAGTTAACAAGAAGTAGCAATTACTCTAGACTTATTGGTTATACATTTGCATGTGAGAGTATGAGAAATAAATCTGATAAAAGTTCAGTAGCCTTTCACCTCAGTGAAATTTCTAGGGGTCCAGTGGTGTGGGGCGTGTGTGGAGATATCCCTTCTAGGGTGAAGGATGAATCATTGCATCTGGCCTTTCCTACAACCAGAAAAAAGAAGCATCATGCCTATTGGGCTTCTTTGAAACTTGAGGCAATGTACTCCTCATTTGGGCATGTCACTCCAGCCTATTTTGGAATGACCTGAAAAGTTTCTATTTTTGAGTGGGGCTCAGAGCAAAAGAATGCCCTGCAGCAGGTCCAGGCTGCCATTCAAGCTGCTCTGCCACAGGGACAGATGATGATCAGATCCTGTGGGGCCTGAAGTGGCACTGGCAGAGAGGGATGTTGTTTGGGACCTTTGATGGCCCAGATGGGTGAATCAGAGCCCTGGGGTTTTGGGAGTGAAGCCCTGCCATCCTCTGTAGATAACCACTTTCCTTTCGAGAAACAAGTCTTGGCCTGCTGTTGGGCCTTAGTAGGGACAGAATGTTTAAGTATGGGCCACCATGTTACCATGTGAACTGAGCTACTGCTCATGAGCTGGGTGTTGTCTGACCCACCAAGCCATTAGAGTTGGGCATGTGCAACCGCAGGCCATCACGAAATGGAAATGCTATGTGTGATTGTGATCAGGGCCCGAATAGGCCCTGAAGACACAGGTAAGTTACATGAGGAAGTTGCCCAAATGCCCACGGTCCCCACTTCTGCTACTCTGACTTCTCTTTCCCAGCCTGCACCTATGGCCTCATGAGGAGATGGCTCAACACAATATGCAGGCACCTGAAAGTGGACAGCTGCAGCACTGCAGCCCCTCTAAGGGACAGTGGTGGAGAGAATTCCTGCCAGTGGGCAGAACTTTGAGCAGCATGCCTGGTGGTTCACTTTGCTCAGGAAGAAAAATGACTGGGTGTGATTACGTACCAATTCATGGGCTGTGGCCAATGGTTTGCTAGCTGGTCAGGGACTTGGAAGGAATGCAGAGTGGGTAATATGAGAAGGTTACCAGCTATAATCAGTTACAGAAATGAGGACTGGAATTGTTAGTAGTATCTCTTGCTTATTTTGTTACAACTATATTGATGTGCATATAAAATATATGGAGATATATGTCTGCTATATATATGATATCTTTGTTTTCTTCTCTCTTATTCCCTTATCATGTAGCATAAGATGTATTGATTTTATATCATAGTATTTAAGTATTGTTATTTATCTGTGATAGTATTTAAGTTACTGGTTATCAAGGAGAAAAATAAGATCATTCAAGTAACTTGCTTCTCTCTGCATTTTTTGTGCACATCTCTGATTTGCAGATACTTTTTCTCCTCCACAAATCCTCCTGTTACAGTTTCCTCCTTGGCTGGAAGTAATGTCTCCTTCCTTCAATTTTCATAGCATTCAATTGATAACTCTTTCACATCTTCTACATTTCTAGATCTTATGTTCAGAGAATATAAACTTTTTCCAGGTGTGATCTACTACAATTTACACCTGGCTCCCTCTGGCTCCTAGCACAGTGCCCTGTGGGGGTAGATATTCTGTAAATATTTGTTGGTTAATGCAATAAATGAATGTCCATGGACTTGGCAAGCAGGTTTTCAGGGAACTGCATCTGATGGCAGTTTTCCATAAAATGGGCAGCTGTGCTAATCCATTTTTGGCAGGGAGGGGAACAGTTCACACAGAGTCATTGTAGTGGGCTCTGCAGGTGGTACTGCCTCACCTCTGAGACCCAGCTTGGACTGTATCTTCTCTCTGGAAGTATTTCTCGTCATGAGTTCAAATGTGGTCTTTTTCTTCTCTGAGCCTATTACATGCAGTGATATCTCTTCTCTAGTTCATCTTCTTAAGCAAAGGCTGGTGTTGACTGTCTTATCCAGAAAGACTGATGTGGTAGTTGTACTCAAGTTTTTTTTTATGCCCCTTATGGGATGGTTACCTTCTTTTATTTAACATATTTTTGTTGAGGTATAATTGACATACTACATTGTATCAGTTTTAGATATACAACATAATGTTTGATATACTTAACATCCATCACCATGCATAGGTAAAAATGTGATAAGAATTTTTTTTGTGATAAGAACTCTTTGTGATAAGAACTTGTGATAAGATCTTTTAAGAACTACCCTATACAATACAGCATATTAATTACAGTCACCATGCTATGCTTATTTATGTTATAACTGCAAGTTTGTACCTTTTGATCACTTCACCTGTTTCTCCCACCCATATCACCCACCTGTGGCAAGCACCAATCTGTTCTCTGTATCTATTAGTTTGGGTGTTTTTTGTTTTTATAGAATCCACATAAAATCAGATCATATAGTTTTTGTTTTTCTTTGTGTGTCTTATTTCATAGAGCATAATGTCCTCCATGTTGTTGCAAATGGAAAAAATGTTCTCTTTTATGGCTGAATAATATTCCACTCTGTGTATATATATATATATATATATATATATATATATATATATATGCACATTATGTTTTGTTTATTCATTTGAGATGGGTCAGGTTCTTAAGGGCAGGGACTTGGCATGCTGAGATATGATCCTTTGGTTCTTAACTGATCCCTTATACATAGCTGGTATTCAACAAGTATTTATTGAAAGAGGGACTAAATGCAACCCTAATCCCACCTCTTATATTTCTAGAGAAGCACTTTTAGGATATAACCACTGTGGATAGGATTTAACACCCATGCTTGTAGTCTGGAATTGGAAGTCCTTAAAGCTACAGGGAACTAGAAATGAAGCAGAATTGATGGGATGCTCTCCATGTAGTTCTGTTTTGACTTTCTAGATGAGCTCAATCAGGCCTTGGGATTGGAAATGCCTCTTTTATTTCACAGCAAAGCTTTATGAACCAAACATCCAACAGGGCTTAAAAAACTGAGCCATGGGAGGTGGAGCCAAGATGGCAGCATGAGTAGGACAGTGGGAATCTCCTCCCAAAAACATATGTATTTTTGAAAATACAACAAATACAACTATCCCTATAAGAGAGACCAGAAGACACAGGACAACAGCCAGACTACATCCACACCTGCGAGAACCCAGTGCCTGGTGAAAGGGGTAAGATACAAGCCGCAGCCTGGCAGGACCCGAGGCCCCTCACTCCAGCTCCCGTTGGGAGGAGAGGAGTTGGAGCGGGGAGGGCGAGGGAGTCCAGGACTGCTAAACGCTCAGCCCTAGCCATCCGCACCAGAGCGCAGACACACAGTGCATGTGTGGGGTGTTGGAAAATAGGGAAGCAGGACAGTAAGATCTGTGAGCGGGTTCCGCAGCTGGTGACCCTGGGACAAAGAAAAGGGAGTGCTTTTTGAAAGTCTTAAAGGGACAGGGACCCCACAACTGGACAGAAGCATCCTGGGTCACAGTCCAGCAGCTGGAAATTCCAGGGAACTCTGGGCGCACTAACTCCCTGGGCAACAGCTCTGAGACCCCTCATGGAGGTAAACAGCCAAACAGCCCCCTGTCCATTACCCCTCTGGGGCCCTGCCATAGCAGAGCAGCAGCCTGAGGCTGGCCACGCCCACAGCAAGGGAGCTTCCTCCATACCCGCTGGGCAAGATACAAAGACCCAGTCTACATGCAATTGCCCAACACAAGCCACTAGGGGTCGCAGTTGTCCCAGTAAAGAAAGGCCAGGAGCAAGTGGAAAGAGTCTTGGCTCTCCCAGCTGACAGATGAGTCAATAGCATACCACTGCACCTATCAACAAGAAAAGGCAAAAAAAATTTGATCCAGACAAGACTAACCCAGACATCTTCAACATCTTCTACATCTTCCCCTGTGAAGGAACCTGGGGAGATAGATTTAACCAATCTTCCTGAAAAATAATTCAAAACAAAAGTCATAAAAATGCTGATGGAGTTGCAGAGAAATATGCAAGAACTAAGGAGGGAGAATACAGAAATAAAACAATCTCTGGAAGGACTTCAAAGCAAAATGGACGAGATGCAAGAGACCATTAATGGACTAGAAAACAGAACAGGAATGCAGAGAAGCTGATGCAGAGAGAGATAAAAGGATCTCCAGGAATGAAACAATATTAAGAGAACTGTGTGACCAATCCAAAAGGAACAATATCCACATTATAGGGGTACCAGAAGAAGAAGAGAGAGAAAAAGGGATAGAAAGTGTCTTTGAAGAAGTAATTGCTGAAAACTTCCCCAAACTAGGGGAGGAAATGGCCTCTCAGACCACACAGGTACACAGAACTCCCATCACAAGGGATTCAAGGAGGGCAACACCAAGACACATAATAATTAAAATGGCAAAGATCAAAGACAAGGACAGAGTATTAAAGGCAGTCAGAGAGAAAAAAAAGGTCACCTACAAAGGAAAACCGATCAGGCTATCATCAGACTTTTCAACAGAAACCTTACAGGCCAGAAGAGAATGGCATGATATACTTAATGCAATGAAACAGAAGGGCCTCGAACCAAGACTACTGTATCCAGCATGAATATCATTTAAATATGAAGGAGGGATTAAACAATTCCCAGACAAGCAAAAGTTGAGGGAATTCACCTCCCACAAACCACCTCTACAGGGCATCTTACAGGGACTGCTCTAGATGGGAGCACTCCTAAAAAGAGCACAGAACAAAACAACCAACATATGAAGAATGGAGGAGGAGGAATAAGAAGGGAGAGAAATAAAGAATCATCAGACCATGTTTATAATAGCTCAACAAGCGAGTTAAGTTAGTAAGATATTAAAGAAGCTAATTTTGAACCTTTGGTAACCACAAACCTAAAGCCTGCAATGGCAATAAGTACATATCTTTCAATAATCACCCTAAATGTAAATGGACTGAATGCACCAATCAAAATACACAGAGTAATAGAATGGATAAAACAGCAAGACCCATCCATATGCTGCTTACAAGAGACTCACCTCAAACCCAAAGACATGTACAGACTTAAAGTCAAGGGATGGAAAAAGATATTTCATGCAAACAACAGAAAGAAAAAAGCAGGTGCTGCAATACTAGTATCAGACAAAATAGACTTCAAAATAAAGAAAGTAACAAACGAGAAAGAAGGACATTACATAATGATAAAGGGGTCAGTCCAACAAGAGGAAATAACCATTATAAATATATATGCACCCAATACAGGGGCACCAACATATGTGAAGAAAATACTAACAGAATTAAAGGAGGAAATAGAATGCAATGCATTTGTTCTAGGAGACTTCAACACACCACTCACTCCAAAGGACAGATCAACCAGACAGAAACTAAGTAAGGACACAGAGGCACTGAAAAACACACTAGAACAGATGGGCCGAATAGACATGTATAGTACTCTACATCCAAAAGCAACAGGATACACAGTCTTCATAAGTGCACATAGAATTTCTCCAGAATAGACCGCATACTAGGCCACAAAAAGAGCCTCAGTAAATTCAAAAAGATTGAAATCTTACCAACCAACTTTTTGGACCACAAAGGCATAAAACTAGAAATAAATTGTACAAAGAAAGCAAAAAGGCTCTCAAACACATGGAAGCTTAACAACATGCTCCTAAATAATCAATGGATCAATGACCAAATTAAAATGGAGATCCAGCAATATATGGAAACAAACAACAACAACAACCCAAAGCCCCAAGTACTCTGGGATACAGCAAAAGCAGTCTTAAGAGGAAAGTATATAGCAATCCAGGCATATTTAAAGAAGGAAGAACAATCCCAAATGAATGGTCTAATGTCACAATTATCGAAATTGGAGAAAGAAGAACAAATGAGGCCTAAGGTCAGCAGAAGGAGGGACATAATAAAGATCAGAGAAGAAATAAACAAAATTGAGAGGAATAAAACAATTGCACAAAGTGAAACCAAGAGCTGGTTCTTCAAGAAAATAAATAAAATAGATAAGCCTCTAGCCAGACTTATTAGGAGGAAAAGAGAGTCAACAAACATCAACAGAATCAGAAACGAGAAAGGAAAAATCACGACGGACCCCACAGAAATACAAAGAATAATTAGAGAGTACTATGAAAACCTACATGCTAACAAGCTGGAAAACCTAGAAGAAATGGACAACTTCCTAGAAAAATACAACCTTCCAAGACTGACCCAGAAAGAAACAGAAAATCTTAACAGACCAATTACCAGCAACGAAATTGAAGCGGTAATAAAAAAACTACCAAAGAACAAAACCCCAGGCCAAATGGATTTACCTCGGAATTTTATCAGACATACAGAGAAGATGTAATATCCATTCTCCTTAAAGTTTTCCAAAAAATAGAAGAGGAAGGAATACTCCCAAACTCATTCTATGAAGCCAACATCACCCTAATACCAAAACCAGGCAAAGACCCCACCAAAAAAGAAAACTATAGACCAATATCCCTGATGAACATAGATGAAAAAATACTCAACAAAATATTAGCAAACCGAATTCAAAAATACATCAAAGGATCATACACCATGACCAAGTGGGATTCATCCCACGGATGCAAGTATGGTACAACACTCAAAAATCCATCAACATCATCCACCACATAAACAAAAAGAAAGACGAAAACCACATAATCATCTCCATAGACGCTGAAAAATCACTCGACAAAATTCAACATCCATTCATGATAAAAACTCTCAACAGAATGGGTATGGAGGGCAAGTACCTCAACATAATAAAGGCCATATATGATAAACCCACAGCCAACATCATACTGAACAGCGAGAAGCTGAAAGCTTTTCCTCTGCGATCAGGAACAAGACAGGGATGCCCACTCTCGCCACTGTTATTCAACATAGTACTGGAGGTCCTAGCCATGGCAGTTAGACAAAACAAAGAAATGCAAGGAATCCAGATTGGTAAAGAAGAAGTTAAACTCTCACTATTTGAAGATGACATGATATTGTACATAAAAAACCCTAACGACTCCACTCCAAAACTACTAGAGCTAATATAGGAATTCCGCAAAGTTGCAGGATACAAAATTAACACACAGAAATCTGTGGCTTTCTTATGCACTAACAATGAACTAATAAAAAGAGAAATCAGGAAGACAATTCCATTCACAATAGCATCGAAAAGAATAAAATACCTAGGAATAAACCTAACCAAGGAAGTGAAATACCTATACCCTGAAAACTACAAGACACTCTTAAGAGAAATTAAAGAGGTCACTAACAAATGGAAACTCATCCCATACTCCTGGCTAGGAAGAATTAATATCATCAAAATGGCCATCCTGCCCAAAGCAATATACAGATTCGATGCAATCCCTATCAAATTACCAACAGCATTCTTCAATGAACTGGAACAAATAGTTCAAAATTCATATGGAAACACCAAAGACCCCGAATAGCTAAAGCAATCCTGAGAAAGAATAATAAAGTGGGGGGATCTCACTCCCAACTTCAAGCTCTACTACAAAGCCACAGTAGTCAAGACAATTTGGTACTGGCACAAGAACAGAGCCACAGACCAGTGGAACAGAATAGAGACTCCAAACATTAACCCAAACATATATGGTCAACTAATGTTCGATAAAGGGGCCATGGACATTCAATGGGGAAATGACAGTGTCTTCAACAGATGATGCTGGCAAAACTGGACAGCTACATGTAATAGAATGAAACTGGATCACTGTCTAACCCCATACACAAAAGTAAATTTGAAATGGATGAAAGACTTGAATGTAAGTCATGAAACCATAAAACTCTTAGAAAAAAACATAGGCAAAAATCTCTTAGACATAAACATGAGTGACGTCTTCTTGAACATATCTCCCCAGGCAAGGAAAACAAAAGCAAAAATGAACAAATGGGACTCTATCAAGCTGAAAAGCTTCTGTACAGCAAAGGACACCATCAATAGAACAAAAAGGTATCCTACAGTATTTGAGAATATATCAATAAATGACAGGTCCAATAAAGGGTTGACATCCAAAATATATAAGGAGCTCACACACCTCAACAAACAAAAAGCAAATAATCCAATTAAAAAATGGGCAGAGGAGCTGAATACAGTTCTCCAAAGAAGAAATTCAGATGGCCAACAGACATATGAAAAGATGCTTCACATCACTTGTCATCAGAGAAATGCAAATTAAAACCACAATGAGATATCATCTCACACCAGTAAGGATGGCTACCATTCAAAAGACAAACAACAAATGTTGGCGAGGTTGTGGAGAAAGGGGAACCCTCCTACACTGCTGGTGGGAATGTAAATTAGTTGAACCATTGTGGAAAGCAGTATGGAGGTTCCTCAAAATGCTCAAAATAGAAATACCATTTGACCCAGGAATCCCACTTCCAGGAATTTACCCTAAGAATACAGCCACCTAGTTTGAAAAAGACAGATGTTTATCACTGCACTATTTACAATAGCCAAGATATGGAAGCAACCTAATTGTCCATCAGTAGATGATTGGATAAAGAAGATGTGGTACATATACACAATGGAATATTATTCAGCCATGAGAAGAAAACAAATCCTACCATTTGCAACAACATGGATGGAGCTAGAGGGTATTATGCTCAGTGAAATAAGCCAGGCAGAGAAAGACAAGTACCAAATGATTTCACTCATATGTGGAGTATAGGAACAAAAGAAAATTGAAGGAACAAAACAGCAGCAGAATCCCAGAACTCAAGAATGGACTAACAGTTACCAAAGGGAAAGGGACTGGGGAGGACGGGTGGGAAGGGAGGGATAACGGCAGGAAAAAAGAAAGGGGGCATTACGATTAACATGTATAGTGTAGCAGGGGGCACAGGGAGGGCTGTGCAACACAGAGAAGACAAGTAGTGATTTTACAGCATCTTACTATGTTGATGGACAGTGACTATGAACCGGTATGTTGGGGGGACTTGGTGAAGGGGGGAGCCTAGTAAACATAATGTCCTTCATGTAATTGTAGATTAATGATACCAAAATAAAATTTAAAAAAAAACCTGAGCCATGGGTGCAGGGGGTGGGCAAGGAGGCCTTCCAAAAACATACAACAAAGCTTGGTCCCCTCAGAATGAAGTTGCAAAAGCTAAGAGGAGACAAGATTAAAATCTATAATATTTTGCTTGTAGACAATTAACCCAGGATTACACATCAGATTTTGAAATCAGTACTTGGAGATATCTGTGATTTTAAAGAAGAAATTTTGGATACAAAAAGGTAAATCCTACTTCATGGACCCTTAATAAGTTCAGGGAGCTCTTACACCTGGAAGGGGATAGAAGCAGGGGATATAAATGGGTTCCAAAGGGATGCTGGAAGACTCAAATACCACAAAGAGATGTGCAGGTGGGACATATTTAGTGTTTGAGGCTGGAATATTTGGGACTAGAACCTGGCTGAGTCCCAGAGGCCTCCCTGAACAGCAGAGTGCTTGGCCAGGCAGAGCCATGCAGGCCTTAGGCAGTCAGACTGTCCTAGAATGTACCTCACCTATTCTGGCCTTGAAGCAGCAATGCACTAATGGTGTCCCAGTGTGGGTTTTCTTCCAGCCTTTTGGAGAGGAGAAGATGGCGGTGTAGTAACTGTTTTGCATCCTTGAGAGCACTTCACCTTCATCTGCCTCTCCTTCATATGCGTTGTCATGGCTGACTGACCACACTGGTCTTGACAGGGCGGTTGTTTGCTTTAGAGTAACTAGGGTTTTTCCTAAAGCAATTAGAAAATATCAGCTGGAAGGGAGAAGAGAGTGGGGTAGAGCAAGGCCAGGGAGTGGCTTGGAGTCTGGCGGGCACTGGGACTCTCCTCTGTGCCCCACAGAGTTTGGGGTAGAAGCTCTGCTCATGGGAAGGATGTCTCTGCTTCTCTGGTTGGCTAGCCAAACTGTCCTTGGGGAAGAGATTTTCATTGTACTCAAAAATGGTTCTGAACTGTACTTAACTTAGAATCAGTCTACTTTTGAGTTTTCAGTCTGTCTATACCCTCTAGCTTTCCCATGGTCATCAATGATAATCATGACAGTAAAAATAGCATTGTTCTGCATTGAGATTTATGGTTTGACATTTTTGGAGACTTTCCTTATCATCTTGTGTGGAACAGCCAAGTGTGTATTATTAGTACAATAGGAAAACATGGAAAATGAGGCACAAAGAGGAAGATTGATTTGGCTTAGGTCAGTAATAAATTGATATTAAAGCCATGATCATAATTCAAGATCTCTTCAACTTCATCATGGTTTACACCCCTGATATCCAAAATGATGTGATTTAGGAGGTGTAGGAAAAAACCCGTGGGGGTGTGGGAAGGAAATGCAAATGCTTCATCGTATCTATTTAAAGCTGAACTTTGCTAATACTAAAAATGTAAATAATATATGGATATAATTTGTGAATGAATGAATTCCATCTATGTTTTAAAATCTTTTATTGGTAGGACTACATGCTTTTTAAAAAGTATAGAGATTTCTGTTCTCTTCCAACATTGTCCTCTTTTAGACAAAACTGATGGTTTGGCTAAAATTATTTGAGGATGATTTGAGGTTTGATTCAGATTATATTTGTGTATGAACACGTGGACACAAATTGGTTGGTGATAATGAGATTATGGAATCAGTGTAATTTAACTCATTGTCTAGTAGGGAACAGACTTGTTAAACAATGAGTAATGTACAATGGCTGTAGAAACAGAGAGGTTTGGAGGGATTAACTATTAAAAAATTACAACACTTCACGAAGTTTGTGAGATGCGATAGAATCAGGTGATTTTCTTTGCCCTTGACCTCTGGTTTGTATCTGCCACTTTATGCAGAAGAGGGAGGCAGTAGAAGGTGGCCTGAGGTCAGCTTTGCTGGGCCAGGCTCCATATATAAAACATACTGCAATGCACACATCACAATGGCAGGCCATTCAGTGTGTGGGCAGACCATGCCAGCTCTGTGATTTATTGACCAATCCTGTATACTTCTTTTTGGAGAGATATCTGATACAGTTTTTATTTTTTCTCTACAGCATATTGCTCTCCAAAATTCTCTGGAGGCTTAGGAAAGCTATGCAAAAGGTGCAGGGGACCCTTTTTGGCTCTAGATATCAGGTTCAGCTTGAATTGCTGCCTCTTTTTCCTCATCTCCCCATCAACAGGCCAGAACATAGACATAGCCTCTTCTCCCATTTCCAACCAGTCCTCCCTGGGGGAGTAAGCACGGAAGTGGTTCCTTTTGCAGGGTCTCTTACCTCCTTTGTGCCTCATTTTCTTATCCATGAAGGGAAAGATAAAAACAGTACCTGCCTCTGTATCCTCTTCACCTATTTTGCCCATCCCCCACACCAAACTTCCCATTTTAAAATAAATTAGTCATGGGGGTGAAGGTAAAGTTTAGGGAATATAGTCAACAATATTGTAATATCTTTGTATGTTGATAATGATAACTACACTTACTATGGAGAGCATTTAGTAATGAATATAATTGTTGAATCACTATGTCACATACCTGAAACCAATATAATATTGTTTATCAATTATATATTAATAAAAAATAGTACTCACCTCAAAGGGTTTTGAGGATTAAGTGAATTGAATGTTTACATTTCCTAGATTAGTGTATGCCTAGATAAGTGGTTAAAGGTGTAAGCTAATTTTATCACTGCTGTTGTCAAAGTAACTGATAAGGGTGTGGGTCTAATGCTGACATGCTTTCTAATAACTTTTTCTATCTTATTTCGAAATAGGCACCTGGATTCCCTAACCCTTGAGCTTCTCAGATACTGAAACCTCCTGCCTCTTTCCCCTACTGTGCAATGTCCATAATGACTCTCAGGATTCCTTAAAAAGTTCCTATGTGTCATTAGACCCCCCAGGACAAACCAGTGTCCTAGAAGATGGATTTGTTAAAGGTTAGTCTTTACTGACTTCTGACACTTCCACTGGCTTTTGCACAAGTCAGATCACGTAGAATTCCATCATAATTTTAGTACTGTTTCTGTCGAAGATTTGAGTCCTTGTTGACAGTCTCAAAGTCATCATCACCAGGCAGACCAAGTCATGTACTCTTGTATTTGGTCATATAGCAATAAGTAAAAAAAGACAGTATGGCCCCGGAAGATGACTGGTTAGCCAGAGACGGGTAAGATTCCTCAAGGGAGGAACAACCTAAGACAGGCACAGTCACAGGGGGGCCATCAGGTGAGAAATCGGGGAACAACAATGGTGAAGCTTAGAACCTCACCCCCCCCCCCCCCGTTTTGAGAGAAAGCTTCTGCATCCGTGGATGTTTTATTGCCCTTGTCTAGCTCGGATTAGCACATAGTCTACAGGCACACACCTGATCATCTACAATTGCTCTCTTACAACACTAAACTATGTTTTCTAACTTTATCTTGCATCTACCTACCACTTCAGCATTTTATTAAAAATAAAAATAATAATAATAATAAAGGGAGAAATGTGGGACCCACATATAAATCAAGTATAAAAATCAAATGAATATTCATATTTGACCTGATTGTTTATAGTTCATAATGCGTGATCAAAACCGAAAGTTTCTGTGATGACTGCCCTTGTACTGTTCACCATGTAAGAACTTATTCACTATGTAAGAATTCGTTCACCATGTAAGAACTTGTTCGCTATGCTTCAGAAGATTGGAGACTGACAAGAATTAGGCTTGAGATGGATTAATGATTGTGCATTGAGCACTGACCCCCCTATACAGAATTTTATTGTTGTTAACAACCATTTGATCAATAAATATGAGAGATGCCCTCTCAAAAAAAAAAAAAAGACAGTTGGTCTCTGCAAACATTTGAAAAAAAATGTACTGAAAAGTAGGGAAAATAACTGTGTATCTGAGTTTCACCAAGACATCTGACCATTTTACTTTAGGTATATACAAGTACTAACAGACTAGT
This sequence comes from Manis javanica, assembly GCF_040802235.1. NCBI lineage: Eukaryota > Metazoa > Chordata > Mammalia > Pholidota > Manidae > Manis > Manis javanica. The sequence goes on along the minus strand of NC_133165.1, from coordinate 40,944,483 downwards.
TGGAAAATTATTGACTGGATGCTACTACAATTAGGTAGATTTATAATTGGGGGAACAACTATGCTCCAGGGAAAGCACCCAGTATCATGCCACAGGACTTTATCCCCAACTTTGTTTGGTTTAAAAATTTTAGCAGTGAATTGCTAAAAAATTTTTGCAGTGAATGTGACATGATGGAATTAGGATCCAAAAAGATCTTGACAGGCTGAAACAATTAGGATGAACTCGGCGAGCTGAGATTTATCAGAAACAATGGTAAGGTCTGGCACTTGCACCCAAACAAGAACATGAGGCAGAGAGCCTGACAAGAGATGGACAACTTTCAGCACCGTTGCAAATGCCAGGTGTAAGATTTGACATGTATCCACAGGACAATGGGACTGTCAATGGCAGAATCTTACTTCTAGACTATGCTGCTAGACATATTACATCATGACAAGAGAAGTAATTTAACCCCTTGTATCCTTGCTGTTTCAACACAGATGAAATATGGGGTTCACTTCTGGTATCCTGATCTTCAGATTCCATAGTGCACATGAGGGAGAGAGAACAGGATCCAAACAAGATTCCAAATTGCATTTTCCAATGTGTCACAGATGGGATTGGGGGTTCTTGCTTTATAGAGAACATTTCATGAAGACATGATGACTGCCTTCAAACATTTTAGGTAGCCACTTGATATTTGAAGGGCTGTCATGCTGAAAAATAATTAAAGTGCTTCTGAGGCATCCTCAGGACTAGATCAAGGGCCAACATGTGGAAGCCACTGTTGTGGGGGTGGAGTTTGATATAAAGTAAGCAGTGCCATTAACTACCAACACTTCCAGCAGTCCACAGATGATTGACCAATAGTGTGAGCATGCCTTAGAACCAGTAGTTAAGAGTTGAGATTACTGGCCAGATTTAAGGATACATTGTGTTGATTTAAAGGTGGCTCATGGGTTTTAAAATTCCATCTGTATATGTAACAAAGATCATTAAAATATAATAGCTTGATATCTGTTTGTGGCCCCTAACCACATAAAAGCAGAGCCAAGATTTTTTTTTCAAAGATGAGTTTGAAATCAGCTAAATGCTGAGCAAGTATTTGCTGGACAACTGAATCAGGCATCATGGCATGTGAAGGAGATGACATTGAGTTAGGAGATATGATCCCAGGATTTGCAAACACCCCTTTCTACATTAAAATAATGTAGTTATTGTGAAATATACAATTTTCAATGTGATTACATCATCATAGCTTGTCAGGATGAGCTGGCCACAAAACCCTTCCCACCTAACAGGATAAGTTACCCAGTCTAATAGAGTTTGTTAGAATTGTCCATCTGGCAAACCAAAGTACCTGCCAAGAGTAATTACATTTTATATTACCTTAATTGGCTTTGAATAGTTTTCTCAGAAAAAGGTTCAATTGCACCTTGACAGTTCACAGAATCTTCTTAGAAAAAATGTTCCTTTTTCCTTATTTGCCATTAACAAGAAGGTATATATCTAATTCATCTATAAAAGCTATGCAAAGTAGTTCAAGTGTACTTTGAGAAATACTCTCCAAGTTAGACTCTTTCAGCTGCCCGTACATGAAATGATAAGGCTTTATTAACTCTCATGATTAATCTGGAGGATAATGAGTTCCTGGCTGGTTAATTCAGCCACACAAATGTCAGAATTTTAAGTCAGCGACTGCATTTGTCTTTCCTTCCTCAAGATTGCAAGATGGCTGCCACATACCTTATCTTCACAGGGCAACATTCAAAGCAAGGTATGTCCCCTTTAATGAGAGAAGAAAAATTTTCCTGAGAGACCCCCAACTCCTTTCCCTTACATTGTATCATATGTCATACCATTTTGAGTGATTATTGTACATTTTTGCAGATGTGGAAGCCTGCTAATTAAATCAGACTGAGAATTATAGCCCTAGAATAGACTTTGTTTTTTAATTAACATATAACACAATTAACTTTTTGAGTGTACAGTTCTATGAATTTTAACTCATGTCTAGACTCATGTAGCCACTGACACCTTCAATGTACAGAACAGCTTGAAGGTGTGAAAAAAAATCTCATTCTTTTCCTTTATGTCTATGTTCATGAGAGATATTGGGTCCTAGTTTTTTTGTGTTTTTTTTTTTTTTTCTTATAATGTCTTTGACTGGTTTTGGTATTCAAGTAGTGTTAGTCTCATAAAATAAGTAGAGAAGTGTTTTTTCCTCTTTTATTTTCTGGAAGAGATTGTATAGAATTGGTATTATTTCTTCTTTAAATGTTTGGTAGAATTTGCCAATGAAACCATCTGGACATCAAGATTTCTTTCTCAGAAAGTTCTTTTTTTATGAATGCCATTTCTTCAATAGGACTATTCAGGTTATCGTTACGTCTTTTGTCTTTGAGGAATATTTTGTTATCTGAGGGATCATTTCATATACTTCATCATTCTTGCTTGGAGTTTGTATATTATATCTACCTACAATGAAAACTCCATCACACATGTTATAATTATTATTTCCAACTATCAAACATTTTTAAAAGAACAAAATTGGATAAGAATAGTCTATTATATACACCCAGATATTTACCATTCTTTTATTCCTGATGTTTCAGGCTCCCTTCTTTCTTTCTGAGGTTGTTAATTTAAGAATTATTTTAGAGCAAGGCAGTATATCTCTATGAGATTCTATGACAATGAATCTATATGTTTTTCTTCATCTGAAAATTTCTTTACTTTCCATTCTTGAAGGGTGTTTTCAGTGGATATAGAACTGGGTTGATAATTCTTCTCTTTGCACTTTAAATATGTTGTTCCACTTCTATCTGGTCTCCACATTTCATGATGAGAGATCTGCAGTCATTTGAGTAGGTTTTTCCCTATTGACAATGCATCCTTTTTCTCTGGCTGCTCTCTAGATTTTTTTTTCTTTCTCATCAGCATTTTGATTATAATGTATCTTGTCATGTATTTTTTTTTTTTAGGTTTATACCTTTTGGGATTCACTGAGGTTTTTTGTATCTGTGGTTTATTTCTATAAACAAATTTGGGGAGTTTTCAGGCATTATTTCCTTAGATATTTTTTATTTTCTATAGTCTTTCTCATATCCCTTAATGAATCTGTTAGAATGCATGTTAATCATAGGAGAGGAGAAGGAGCCATACTCTTTTATTTATCCATCTCGAAGTTCATTAGCTCTTTCTTCTATCATTTCCATTTTATAATTGAGCTTATTTGTGGAGGTTTTTGTTGTTGTTATTGGATCTTTTTCAGTTTTAAAGCCATCAGGTTTCCATTTATATCATCTATTTGTTTGTTGAAACTTTCTATCTTTCATTCTTCTTAAGAGCAGTTGCCCTCACTTGTTGCATAAATTCTGTAATGGTTTCATTAAAGCTTTTTTTCCAGGTAATTCCAATACTTGTGTCATTGGCATGTGTCAAAACACATTGTGTTTTCCTATGCAGGTTGATATTTTCTTGGTTCTTCATCTGCTGCATTATTTTATATTATACTCTGAGCATTTTGGATATTATGTTATGAGACTCTGGGCCTTCTGAGACTCTCTGTCCTATGGAGAATATTACTTTTGTTTAAGTAGACAATTGATTTGATTGGGTTTAAGCCACCAATTCTGACCAGCTTTCTTTGGTTTATGGTTCCCAATGTCTACTCAGTTTCAAACATTCAGTACATTCAGATCAGTACATTCATATCTGTTCTGCTTGAGCACCACATACTGGACCTGAGAAGTAGTTCATCTTGTTTTCCAGTTCACAGTATATAGGATGCTGTTTAGGGTCATCTGCATGAGCAGCTTCTGGGTGAGCCCAGAATCCCATAACAATATTATGGTTAAGTTTTGTCAAGCTATCACCCTCCCAGGTCTCCCTGACACTTTCTAGTTCTTTTCTTTTTTATTCCTACAGCATGAAATCTGGGGCCTTATTTGTCCCATTCTGCTGCACACTTTCCATGGCTGGGTCACCTTCTTAGTCTGCATGACAAGAGAACAGAAAGAGAGAAAAAGCATCAAGGGTTTTCCCCTCCTTGAGACAATGGCCCCTCTGATCATAGGGGGAGGGTTTCCTCCCTTTGAGCTTTTAGGGGCCTACAGGTTACCATGATTGGAACCTGAGAGAAGGGAGAAATGAAGAAGAATTATTTCCCTCACTGTGAGTATTGGCAGATCCCTTTCCCACTGCTGAAGCCAGAACTAGAGGGCTTCCTGAAGCTCTTGCTGTTCATACCAATGCCCACATCCAGGCTTCACATGGCATCACATCTCTCCTGGGAACACCAGGGGAGAAGGTATAGTAAACTCTTTGCTGGTTTGGTGATACTTCAAATACCCTGCTACTTACTTCTCAGAATCTTCAAATTAGCTACTCCATGCATTCTGTCAAGGTTTCATAGCTGCATTCAGTGAAGAGACAGAGTCAAATGTTGTCCCATCTGCCTATAACCAGAGTCCTCTGGACAATTTTCACAAAAGTTTTCTTCAGCCTAAGTGGTTAATTGAATGTTCTATCAAAAATGAAGTCATTATATCTGAGCTGAAATTCCTACTCACCAGAATAGGAATTTCAGCTGCTATGAGTCTTTCACTGATGGCACACTACCAAACATCTAGGTCCATAATTGACAACTATTCTCAGTCTTGATAGCTAAGCTCTGAAATCTATTACAATTCAATTTCTTTTTAAGAATATTGTGCTTATGATAATATTTCAAAGCAAACTAATTTCCAAATAGTTTCCTTTAAATTCAGCTGTGAGTACTTACTTTACTGGGTTTTCTTTCCCGGAAGTTTCTATCAGTACAAGAATACTTAGGGAGCTCCTTAAGGACTAGGAATGTCAGCATATTTGACTCAATCTGTCCATGTTTCTGCAGCATGTGTTACTAAAGAAACCTTCATCCCTAATATTCTCACTTGAGTATTGCTCCTACATGCCATCCCTGCCAGTAGCATTGCAGAGGAGATAAGTTAGTGTCAGAAGTAAATAATCCCTTCTGACCTTGGATAAGAGGTCTAGCTCTTGGAAAGAAATAAACAGAGAAAGCCTCTGAAGACCATAGATTGGGTGACATTCCTAAGAGTGATTTGTTCATTTTCCTTGATACAGATTTTTTAAGAGACCATTTAAAAGAAATAAATTATGTGTTTCTTGTGTATCCTAGAATTTTTTAACTGTTCCATACACTTCTAAAGTTTCCTTTTAAAAATATAAATAAAATTGGGTATTCAAATCCAGGAAGCAAAACATTTAGATTTAAGTCCAAATTTAAAATCTTGAATCTTCAATGAAATGGAACATGTAAACATGATTATGTTTTCTCCTGTTGACAGTCAGGTTTTAAAGCCAGACAGTTCTGGGAGTAGTTTATTTTTGGCTTTTGTTTTGTAATGCAGAATGCCATAGCTTCTTTTGCAAATCATTGTCTCTTTGCACTGTATCGTCTCTCTGTTTGCCCAGTGCATCTACGTGGGGCAAAGGCATATTTTTCATAGGTAATTGGTGAAGTTATTTTCCTTAGCCATTTCAGTTCAGAAGTCCTGGGCCCTTGGCCTTCTGCCCAGTGTGTGGACAGGGTGTTACAGAGACACCCATGGGTGTGTTCTAAAGGCTCCAGGTAGTTGAGCCTTCATCAGCCCCAGCAGCCACCACACAATATTTACTCCTGCTCTGTACTCAAGCAAGCTAATAATTTCTGGAGGTAGAATGATTGAGCTTCTTATCACCCAGGGACTCATTGGGATAAGATGTGTAGCATATACAGATATTTAATGGGCTGTGATTTTTTTTAAATATATTGTATAGTGATGGGGCCTCAGAAGGGCAATTGTCTATGAAATTCTAATTTTGTGTGAAATGATCTGAGTGGAGGTTATATAACATTCTATATAAGATGGGCTCATACCAAATAACTTCTTCAGTACAACTTGGAAAATGGTGGTACATGTTCCACAAGTAGTCCTCAAGATTTAGCTGTATGCTTGGTCCATAAGAACCATTACATTTTAAGAACTATTTCATATGGACACTTAAGCCATTAAAAAAGAGAAATAATTTACTGTTTTGTTATACCATCTTACATGCTGTTATAGAAACAATCAGACCTTCCAAAAACTGGGGGACTGATTGAGAAACCTGTAACTCTCTGTATGGTGTTATATAGCCAATTATGTTTTGAGGACTTTTAGTAGGGAAATGTTCACAATAGGATGTCAAATACAAAGGACAAGGAAATATTATTTCATTGACTTTATTTATTTGCTTAGAGGAATACATGCCAATATTATCTCTGAGTGATGTGCTGATTTTTAATTTTGTGTTTATGTTCTTTATTCCTTTCCATTTTTCATGATGACAAATAATGCCCCAATAAACAACATGGTGCAGAGATCTTTCTCCAAATTTCTGATTAATTCCTTAGAACAGATTCCAGAAGGGAATTACTGAATCAGTGGAAAAGAACATTAAAAGGGAACCTTTTAGCTAACTGGCATTACCAAATGAGTATCCAGAAAGGCTGTGCCCATCAATGTGAATGACAAGTCGCAACAAACTGAACACTTGGTCTTCTCATTTAAAAATAAAATATTTGCATGGTAGTGATGTGGGAAATGCTATCTCATTAGTCTTTAATTTGCATTTATTTTCATGCTATTGAAGTTGAACGTTTTCTGCATGTTTAACCTTTGTGAGTTATCCACTCACATCCTTTAGCATATGTGTCTTAATGATTCCTTTGTATTTGAAGAGGATTATCCTGTTGCCATATTCAATACATCCAGTTTTCCAAGTTTATTGCTAAATATTTAATTAAGCCTCTGATGATTTTTAACATATAGTGTATGTTATCAAGTCTATGAATCTTTACTTTTGTGCTTTCCTTTTATTGATTTTAAGCTTAGAAAAACTTCCCTTATTTTATTTATATATTCCTCTGATTTACATCAAGTATTTTAGAGTAAAATATGAAGTGAGGAGAAAAATTATTTATTTCCAAATTCTTAACCTGGCTTTCCAGGACCATTTGACCAGTGAGCCTTTTTTCTATTCAATTATTTCTTATTTATTATCTATATTTATCAGGACTTATTTCTGAACAGTACTGTTTTATTTCTCTCCTATCAATTCTTCTATCAGCACTTTTTCATTACTGTAATTTCATGATACATTTTATTATTAGATGTAACATTATTGTTCATAATTATTTTTAAAGTTTTTTTTGCCTGCTCATTCTTCCAAATGACCTCAAGAGTCATTGGTGTAAGGTAAAAATCGAGCCAAAATAACCAGGCGAGGAGGCTACAAAGGAGCCAAAAGTTTAATAGGGCACAATCCTGGGCGATGTTCGCCGGTCTGGTTAGTCACAGGCTGGAGAAGTCGTGCTCAGCAGGGCAGGCAGCGAGTTTTTAAAGAAGTTAGGGGGAGGGAGAGCATAGGTCTACAGTATCACGAGGATTGGCTAGCCTAAGGCACCTTTTCCAGGTTGGGAGGGGGCAGCAGCCCAGGATTTTGACATGTCATCAGGCCGGAATCTGTTGGTCTCTTTAGGGCTGAGGTCGTCCGACGTGCTCACTCCTCCCTCCAGTGCCTCCAGCCTTACATTCCAGCTTTTTGGTTATAATGGGTGCTGACTCAATCTGGCTACTTCTGGCTGAGGAGGGGTGGTGTGGGCAGGGTTAAAGCTGGTGGGAAGCCAGAGGCTTGGAGGGGAGGGGCAAATACTGATGTACCAGTGTGGTCTTGTGCACTTCTACTGTCCAACCTCCCTATTGGTGGCCAGAGGTTCCAGCAGATATGTTGTCCTTGTCTCTCAGGACAGATATATCCAGCATGATCACCCAGGCTTTGCCCCATCCAGTACTGTTGTCTGGATGATGACAGACTTAGGCTTGTTCATAGCAGGCAGCCTATCATGACTGGGCGCTTGTTTGAGCTTGGAGATGTGGTACCACGGGGAGTGTCCTAATAACTTGGCAGCCATGGGAGTGGTAAGGATCACCGTGTATGGTCCCATCCACCATGGGTGGAGTGACCAAGGTTGGAGTTCTTTAAGAAGGACTTTGTCTCCTGGCTGTAGAACCTCTGTGATTCCTGGATCCAAGGGGGAGGTGGGTTGAGGCAGGGACTGTTCTGAGTGTTCCCTGAGGAGGTGTCTTAGGAGTGAGAAGTAAGGTAGGTAGGAGAGGTGTCCAGGGGAACCTGAGATAAGAGAGTGTAAGGGTTAGGAACGACTGGGTGAAGAGAGACCACAGCCTCGTTGATTATCTGCATGTCCTGAACGAGCCAGTAGGCCCCCGATGGTTTCTTGACTAGAAGGATGGGAGTGTTACAGGGAGAATTAGTCAGGACCAGAAGCCTTTGAGAAAGAAGATGGTTAATGATAGGTTGGATGCCCTTGTGATGGACTTGGGAAATAGGAAATTAGGGCCTAGAAGGAAAGGAGGATGGGTCCTTGAGGCAGATGAGGACCGGAGCATGATGGCTCACTACTACAGGAGTAGAGGTGTCTGAGACCATCGGGTTAACACTGGTCAATGGTACAGAAGAGTCCCTGGAGGCCTCAGGGCCACAACTTATACTGGCTAAGGCAATGAGTGAGCTCAGTTGGGGATGACTAAGCGGCAGGGAGATAGAGGCACCAAGCTTGGATAGGAGATCCCTCCCTAACAAAGGGATGGGACAGGATGGGATGACTAGAAATGAGTGGGTAAGAGGATGGCTCTCAAACATGCAGGCTACCAGACCTGTCTCTAGAGGCTTAGAGGGGATTCCCATGACACCCACAACTGAGACCTGGGAAGGAGGTAAATGCCCTTGAAAGGAAGGTAAAACAGAGTAGGTAGCCCCCATGTCCACTAAAAAGGAGATGGACTTACCTGCTACCCACAGTGTGGGCCTGGGCTCAGCAAGGGTGATAGGGGTGTTCAAGTCCAGGCATCTTCAGTCTTTGAGTAGGCTCAGCAGGTCTGGAGGGGGTCCCTCAGGGGGGCCTGCCTCACGTGAGACTCTATCGTGGGGGGACAACCTTCCCCAACCGGGCACTCTACCTTCCAATGACCTCTCTTACTACAAACTGGGCAGGGTTTGGTCAGTTTACTGGTTGGGTTGAGGCATCTCTTTGCCCAGTGGCCTTCTTGGCCACACCTGAGGCAAGATCCCAGAGGCTCACGAGCTCCGGACCAGTCTTTGGTGTGATGAAACCCCTGTTCTGCCAGCTGTAGGGCTGCCGTGAAGGCTCGGGTTTGGGATGCTATCCTCCTCTCATGTTCTTCATCACAGGTATTAAAGACTTTAAAGGCCATGGTTACCAGGTCATGGAGTGGAGTCTGGGACCCCTCTTCTGCCTTTTTTAACTTAGATCTTATGTAACTAATACCTGTACTGCTGAAATCGAGTTCTTCACTAGTTTAGGAGTAATAAACAGTGACTATAAATGACAAAAGACTTACAAATGACAATGGTTAAAGATCTGATGAGAGCTTACTGTAAGACAGTTGACATAAGGAAATTTGGATATTTCTGTAACAAAACATTTAGTAACAAAGTTTTGCATCATTCCCTTTGATAGTGCTTTCTAGGTAATTAAGTAGGTAATTATATATCAGATAAATTAGCCAAATGAGCCAAATACTTTCTCCAATGAGAAAAAATTCCTCTGACATGTTCTAGGGGCCCTCTGAAAAATATCAGAGGTAACTAGAGGTAAAAGCACCTTTTTGAATTTGATTTTTTTTTTTTGGCACTTGCTTAAATAGGATTATAGATTTCCATGAAGCAATACTTATCTGTTTAACCAGAATGACAAAATACCTCAAAGGCAAATAAAGAAAATTTAGCAAAGTTTAACTTTTAGTCTTTTTAATATTAAGATTTCATTATCTTAAATACTCAGACAACTCATTGAGACTTTAAGCATGAGAAACTGTTTTGAGAAAACAATTAGAAAACTCTTTGCTATCTTTGAACATTAAGAATAGACTAACAGTTAAGAAAACTTTGTCTTTTTAACTGAAAACAAAATTCTAATTTTTCTGTGTACTTGATACTGAGACCCATTTGCTTTAATTTTATATAGCAGGACCATATTAAATTCTTCCACAAGCTTTCTACAACTTTCCTTTTATATTCAGTGTTCTCCCTCTTTAAATAAATAGCTGTACTTTAGAACAATTACCTTCTTTTACCCTCACCAAAATTAATTTCCATTCTTTATACTTTCTCTTATTAAAACACACATCTTTTTTAGCAAGTAGAGATGTTTTCTTCTTTAAGTAGCTTTAATTAGAACTTAAAACTATTAGAAACTTAAATTTTCAGTGAACACTGAGAAGTGGGCTATTGTAAACCATTGCACTTGCATTCTTTAGATTAACAAATTCATGAACACACTTTATAATTCCTGAAACCATGTGCTTTACAGCATAATCCCTAAGCACAAAATATGTCTACTTAACTTAGCAAAACTTCAAGATTCTAGATCACTACAAAAATTCCCAGGCTGCAGGCATGCACACACACTGCAACACACAACTACTAAGATGTTCACTTGCCACACCCAGCCCACTCACTCCCAACAACCATGCCAGACCACCCACAAAATGGTGGGTGTGGGGAGGGGTGTAGGGTTGGGAAAGGAGGCAGGACTGTGCTGGGAGGATTCTTGTCCATGGCTTCTGGAACCAGAGGGGTGAAGAGCCTGTTCCAGTGGAGAAACAGGGCAGTGAAGGTGGAAGGAGAGGGGGAGGGGTTGATGCTGACCCTGGAAGAGGAGAGGAGCAGGAAGATGGCATGGCTGAGAATGCAGGACCTAAAGATGGTAGCGACACGTGTGAGGACAAAGAACTTAAAGATGGCAGTGATGCAGGTGAAGACAAAGGACTTAAAGATGGCGGTGAAGAGAGTGGGAGGGAATTGCAAGCTGAGGGAGGTGGGCAACCGAGGTTCTTCTGTGGATCTGAAAAGGAGGAAGGACTGGGCAGAGTAAGAGGCTGACAATCTTTAACTGGAGATCAGGCCAGGAGAGCCTGGGTCATTGAACACTTAATGTAAAGGTCTGGGTGGGAGCACCATGTCCAAAAGGCCTGGACATATGGGACTTCAGACTACTTCCCAGTTCCGTGACAGAAATTAGTTAGGTCAGTGAGGAGGCTAAAATCAAAAGTTCCCTCCGAGGGCCAGTGAGATTGATTGTCTAGAGGATACTGGGGCCAAGTCTGACAACAGAGTTGGACCAGTTTCCATTTACGGATCTCCTCTACTATATCTAGGGTTGCCAGATTGGATATGAGACACTGCAGAGGGGTCTGAGTCTGTTACCCGTTTCCCAGAGCCCCTAAACTGGTGGGCCCAGTGTCCCAAACTTGCTCAGTTTAGGAGGAGACAGGGAAGTATCATACACTTCCCCGGAGATCTGGGAGCCTGGATGAGGACGTCTCCTCTATCTCAGGACCAGGACAAGCTTAATGCCTGGAGAACCTGGACGTAGCTACAATTTTAGACCAGGTGGAGACAGGTCAAATCAGGGGAAAGGAGGGACTCACCAAATCACCATCCGAGGTGCTGACAGTAGGCAGAGGTCCTGGATCGGGGAAGGAGGGGTGGGAGCTGCCGGTGGTCAGTCAGAGCTCCGCACCTTGTCTCCTTCCCAGGTTTCGGCACCAGCTGTAAGGTAAAAATCGAGCTGAAATAACCAGGAGAGGAGGCTACAAGGGAGCCAAAAGTTTAATAGGTCACAATCCTGGGCGATGTTCACCGGTCTGGTTAGTCACAGGCCAGAGAAGTCACGCCTAGCAGGGCAGGCAGCGAGTTTTTAAAGAAGTTAGGGGGAGGGAGAGCATAGGTTTACAGTGGCGTGAGGATTGGCTAGCCTAAGGTTGGGAGGGGGCAGCAGCCAGGGATTTTGGCATGTCATCAGGCTGGAATCTGTTGGTCTCTTTCGGGCTGAGGTCATCCGACGTGCTCACTCCTCCCTCTGGTGCCTCCAGCCTTAGAATTGGGAGAGCTTCAAAAAATTCCATAGGAATTTTTATTGGAATTGCACTTAACATCTAAATTAATTTGGGAGGAATTAACATTTTTACAATAACTTTTCCATCCAGAAGCATGGTATTATTTGTCATTTTCTTTAAAGGCTTTTTAAAATATCTCTCTTAAGTTGTATAGGTTTCTTCATATGGATCCTAAATATAAATTTCAAGTTTATTCCTGGCTATTTTCTCCTTCTTTGTGATAAAAGAGATTTTTTATTTCAATGGTGGTTATTTTCTCTACTATTTGTGTAATCACTACTCATTAATCATTGCCAGCTTTATGGTCAAAATCATAGGCCCTGGAGTCCAACTGCCCGCATTCAGACCGACCTGGCCCAGCCTGGCCAGTGTAGATCAGGCCTCCTGATTTTTGCTTGACAATTTTGGATGTGAAATAATAATAGTAAAACCTACCTCACAAGTGTGCTGTGACAGTTAAATGAGGTAATTCATGGGATTCTAAGTCCAGTGTCTGCACCTGGAAATTCTCATGGGTAGCCTTTCTGCCATCTTTCCTATTGTCCTTTGTGGAATCCAGGTCCTTCTCAAATCTCAGGAGTCTAGGCTCCCGGCTACTGCCTCAGCTCATTGCTCACCACTGCTGCCTCAGTGTGTCTAAGAATTTGCATCTTTGGAAATGAAGGCTTTTTATTCCTGAGAATCTCTGGTGTCCTCCAGTTCCACTGTCTGACAGCTGTATTCCCTTCCTTCCTGCTTTCTTTCTCCTTTAGTTTCCTGCCAGCTTCTTTGTCCTCCTGAGGCAGTTCAGTGGGAGCCAAGTGCCCTAAGGGCTCAGTTGGGCCACCTGCCTCTTGTCACCACGCCCTCCCAAGAGAGCTGCCATTTCTTCGCCTGCCTGTGGTTTTCTATCCTCCTTTTCTGCCAAGTCAGCGCCTCTTGGAGAGTGGCAAACCTGGGGTGGGGGAGTCCCATGGTTTCACCTTGTGGCTGAGCAGGAAGCAAGTGCCTATCCTCTGCTGAGGCCTTGAATGAAGCCCCTCAGGAGCTCCCAGGAGCAAGGAGACCCTAGTCCACAGAGCAGACATTCCCCAGGTTCTAGAGTCAGTGGGTCAGGAACAGCTCTTACTCATCCTGCTGGTGTGGACAGGTGTGGCCCTTTCCCCAGGGGCCTCACAGATAAGGCAGGCAGACCCTCTCCCCCTTGCCTCCCCTGTGCCTCTCAGGAGCCCCCTGCCCATGCCTTTGCGCATTGTAGGGGGGACTCGCTGGGAAGCTGGGAGGGAGAATGACTTAGGAGGTCGCTGCTGCCTGCTCAGCAGTCCCTTTGCTCTTCTTTTCTGTTACATTTTATAAATGGTTATTGCTGCCACACAAGAAAACTATTGATTTTTTTAATGTTTGTCTGTACCCAGCCACTGCTACTAAATTCCCCAGAATTACAGTTGTGTCATTTTTTTTCTAGACAAACAATCACACTGTCCTTTGATTAGTGATAATCGTGTCTTCTCCGTTCCTGCAGTCGTATTTCTCCCTTCTATTCCACATCATAATATTGGCCAGCACACTGAGAACAATATTGAATAAAAATGGTAGCAAGCATCCCGGGGTCTTGCTTATCTGAATGGGATTCCTCCTGTGCAGGAGGTTAACTGCCCTTGTCCCAAGATTGATTACTCTTACTTTCTTTAGGAAGTTATTATTCTTTTCCCTGTTTAAAAAAGTCCTAAAAGGATATTACATTTTATAGTTACTTTGCAATATCCACAGAGATCACCACTTTTTAAAATTGTATCTGTTGATTTGATTTTCCTAGTATTAGACTGTACCCAAGTCCTGGAATAATCAGGTCTCAGCTATGGTAGGCAGTGCTTTTAGTAAATTGTAAATTAGATTTTCTAGTTCAGGCTTTAGGATTTTTGCTTGTAACCATAAGTGAGGTTTGCCAGTTGTTTTTCTTTTGTGTATTTTGGTATCAAAGTTATATTGACTTTCCCTTTTTCTTCATCATGGAACAATTCATATAGCAGGAGGAGTATCTGTTTCTCGACAACATGATTCAGTCATTACAATTGTATTGCTTAAATCATCATTCTGGAAGCCAACGTGGCCTCATGGAAAGAGCACATGTTATGGAGTCAAGATCAAGCAGGGTTCAAATCTGCTTTTGTCATAATTAATGGCATGATCTTGTACAAGTGACCTATTATCTGGACCTTCTTTATGCCTTAGTAAAAGGGGGACATCAACCTCTACCTTTCAGTATTATGAGAAGTAAATTACCTGAGCCACATGCCTGACCTGCAGTTCATCACAATAAATGGCAACTATTATTAACTTTTGTTTACTTGATCTGCTATTGACTGATTGTACACCAAAGTCTTATCTCCCTCAGCTCAGGAAAATGTTATTATACCTTTGAGTGTTCTCATCTTTTTCTTCCTTGTGAAATTTAAGTCTCCAATTTCTACTTTCACCTCTATCTTCTTTTCTCTCATCACTGTGCTTCTTTATTTCCCTCTGTCTTTATTTAGAGTAAGTTAGGGATGTAGGTAATTCACACAATTATTTCTATTGCTGCTGTTATTTATTACTGCTATGGCAGTGCTTTTTCCCTCCACATAATGTGATATTTTCCAAATGGCACTTATGTTTGCCTATGTAAAACTAATATACTAATACACTACTTTTAAGTCACAGAGGTATATACTAAGCAGAAGGTTTACAATGTGCAGATTTTTATAATGTGTGGATTTCAGCTATTCTAATACACAGTGTCCTCTCCTTTCTGGCCTTTCCAGCTTGTGTGCCTGCCCATCCCTGTCTGTTTATCATATTATATGAAGGCACTACTGTGCTAATATATTTTGGAACTTATGATCATACCTGAAAAATAGAAATTAGAAAAGGATGGCTACAAATAGATATGGATGGAGCTTGCAGTATCTTTTCCAGCATCAAAGTAAGTGTTCTGAACATTCCTTGTCTTGTTCTCACCTTGGAGACTGCTGTCCTAGAGCATCTCAAATCCCTGTGCTTTTTGCTTCTGCAAAAAATGTGTCCAGATGCATGTTGTGATTCCTTGATTTTCTCTCTTCCCAGCTGAATTCTAATTTCCAACAGAACAGTGCCGGTGTCCTGTATGCTCTCTGCAACTACCCCAGGCCCAGCACCATGGCTGCCACATAACGGGTTTGGGTTCTGTGTCTATTTCTGTTGGCTTGAGTTAGAAATCGTAGTTCCCTGTCAATGGATCCCAAGCCAACCTTAACTCTGTTAGCGCGTCATCAGTGCCTAGCATGGTCTCCTCGCTGCAACCACAGCCCTATTCCTTCCGCTCATGCTCCGCCTCTTGTCTTCTCACCCCATCCTCCTGTGTCTGCACAACTCTTGTTTACAGAGGGCTATTTTCATCTATCATGTTGGGAATACAAAGCAGGTGTTCCTTAAACTTTCTTTTCTTTCTAGTAGTGGATAATTTGGGGAAGTCAGTTTTTTCTTGAGTACTGAGGATAATGTTTCTCTTCTCTTTGGGTGTAAGTCCTTTTTTTTTTGCTAAGTTTTTAATTCTTAACCTGGAGCCCATGGGTCCCAGTGTTGGCCAACCATCAGCATGTGTGGGTGTCACCAACCATCTTCTCTTCCCACTTGGGTCTCAGGGACTCCACTTGTGAGGGTGACATGTGTAGTACCTAGTAAGTTTCTGGAATCCAGGAAGTATTCAGTAAAATAATGCTGGACAGAGTTCGGTTGTTTTCCTGCTTCCACTCACAGTTCTCTAAATCTGATTAGAAGAATTTATGTTTAAAGAATCATGATCAAGAAGCAGTGGATTAAACATGTACATGTATCCATTTCTTTTTCCTACTGCCCTTATGCAGTTATGCTCCTGGCTGAAAGCAGTATATATCAGAATGACAATAACTCCCAGCACATACCCGGCTCTGGGTTCCTACTGCCTCCACCCTGCTTGGGCACTCCGCAGAAGGACACTGGAGCTTGCAGCTCCCACAGACCGTGCAATGCTGCCTGGTGTTGGAATTTCTGCCCATGTTTTATGCTCTGGTTATGCCTACAGTTTAAGGGGAGGAACCAGGGATGGAGAAAAAGGGGAAGGCCAGAGATAGGACAGGCTGCCAGACTCCCTAGCAACCCAAGAACACACACTTTAGAGCTGGTTGCTGCGTTTCTAGGTTTTGCAGAGTAGAGTCTGTGTCTTTGAGCTCGGGTGGACTGTGTATGATGCTCATGCCTCTCTTACCACTTCCTGGAATGTACTGCAGCCCTCATTTCCAGGCTGCAAAGATCACTAGTTTGATTTATCCACCTGCATTGCTGGAGCCGTGGTTAGTAAACATTTCTCCAGAGATTTTGTAGTGGCTGATGGCCATCCTCAGCTTTTCAAACTTCTGTGAGTTCTTGCCTTTTTCTAGTTGCATGGATTCTTTAAAAGGAAGGTGAGCAAAGAAGCATTAGAAGTTGTTCATTCTTGTTCTTCTTAATCCTGAAGCAAGATAATTCTGTAGTCCTGGCATCCATTTTCTCAAAACTTACTCTCGAACATTTCAGATCACAACTTTTAAGCCAAAGCTATCCTCTGAAGGTTGGACGTGACCTAACAACTGTTGGAGTAGAAGGTGAGTTCAGTGCTGTAAGATCCCTGGGTCCATCTTGCCTCACAGTGTCATTTCCATATGGATCCCTGAGGGAAATGTGTGCACAAGAGCAGTGGGAATGAGAAATAAAGTAGGTCATGCCCCCATGCAGAAAAGAAAGGAGGTAGGATG
Source organism: Manis javanica (assembly GCF_040802235.1). Classification (NCBI taxonomy): domain Eukaryota; kingdom Metazoa; phylum Chordata; class Mammalia; order Pholidota; family Manidae; genus Manis; species Manis javanica. The sequence goes on along the minus strand of NC_133165.1, from coordinate 40,927,706 downwards.
GCTGGGCTTACTCTGACGAGAGCAGGTCTGGATAAACCCACTGCATAGATGAGAAACACTACCCAAGCGTGGGCTCTAGCTGTGCACAGACTTTGATTACATCCTGAGAGCCAACCCATATGACTAGCTTCAATTTTTCTTTGGAGGAGGGAGGTGAGAGAGGGCAGTGGCTGTGCCAGGAGGTGTTATCAGCCCCCACCGATCCCTCCCTCACCCCCACTATCCCTTGACTTTCTTATTCTGCTATGGTCAATTGATATTTCCCATTCTAATGTAAAGTGCAAATCAAAGCACCTCTTCTGTTTTTATTATTCTAACTTATATAATGTGTGCAAAATCTTTGTGCCCGGTGTTTAGCTCCCACAGGAAGCTGACTCCCCAGGACACTGGGTGCTGGAGGTAGATGCAGAGCTCTGGGTTGTCTGCACTCAGTTCAGCTTTTACTGATGGGGCTAAGATGGGGATCGTTCGGGGACTAGGAGATCTCAATGGATGTAAAATGCCATGAACAGAAGCAGAGGATGATGAGATTGTGCTTGTCCTTGCAGAACAATGGCCAAGCCATTGTGTTGCACAAAGTTAAGAGTCTCAGATCCAGGAAGACCCTACCTTGTGTCACCGGCATCTGCATGATCAATATTAGGGACCCTAAACCATGAGAGGCAATGCATTTGTTCTTGCTTTTGGTGGAAATGTTAATTTCAGTTAAGTTTCTGTATCCTTGGCTCAGTGTCTCAGAAACTTGCAATGAGGGTAGAGATGTGTGTAGAAAGCTAACACAGCAGGCTATCCCAAGAAAGGCCTGCTTGTAAGGTTAGCCCTTGGCTGGCATCTGGGAAATTGGATTTGGGAAGAGTTCCCATCATACCTAGAACTGGTAAGAAAAGCGCTCCATGCCTAAACTGCTTGTGTATACAGTATAGTTTATGCTAAGCACCTGCCTTTCTTCTGGAGTCTTGAATGTTAGTATATACCAGGCACAGAGTACCTACATGACCAGCCCCCAATACCAACCTTGGACACTGGGATTCTAATGAGCTTTCCTGATGGACAGGATTTCACACATTTCACTACTACTCATTGCTAGGGGAATTAAGCATGTCCTGTTGACTCCCTGGGAGAAGATTCTGGAAGCTTGGTCCTGGTTTCCTCCAGACTTTGCCCCATGCGCCTTTGCCCTTTGATGGTGTGTTTTATAGTCTTTTGCAGTAATAAATCACACTTTTCAGTGGGATCATATACTGTCTTGGCAGTCCTTTTAGTGAACCAGTGAACTTTGGGGTGGGTCTTCAATGCCCCACCTGAAAACCTGCAGTCCCCTTCTAACCTAGGTGCTGCTCCTGAACTCCTTTTGTATAAAACTTCAGATGCTGCTGTTGGGGCAGGTGCATGGTTCTTACCATTCCCCCACTTTCTCAGGTCCAGTGACAAGCCACACAATGTCCCTTTCTCAGCCATCATCCTGCTCAGCCCTCTGTGACCTTTAATGTTCCTGGAGTTGAAGGAGAGAAGATGTTTTCAACTAAGGGGTGTCTGGAGCTATGTGATCAGTAGCTTGTTTGTACTTTTGATTCCTTGAGTCAATAACAAATCCATGGGCCAGCCCAGTGCTTTACCCACAGCCAGAAGAGAACTGGGAGACAGGGGTCTTGAACAGAGATTTCTGAGAAAGAGTTAAGTTGTTTCTGCTTGCATCCTGTCGAGTCTAGCACATTGGGAAATGGTATGCAGGCCCTCCCAACACCCTCCTTGTTCTTCTTTTTTCAGATTTGTTTCAGCTGGTTGGTCTTAATGAATGTTGTTCTGCCTTCTTTCCCCCCTCCTTCCTCCCTCTCCCTCTGATCTTGATGAGTTCATACAGGTGGATACTAAAGACCAGATTCATTGTTTGTTTTAATTTGGTGACTTACTTTTTGAGCAGGTGATACACAATGTGGTTCAAAAATTAAAGAGTGTAAAAAGACACGTAGTGAGAAGATGCTGACCATTCCTGTGCTCTGCTGGCCCCAACTACACATTAATAAGCCACTACTATGAGTTGTTTGTGGGTATACTCCCAGATATTTTAATGAAAATATTTATCAAAATAAATAGGAATATATATTCTCTTCGACCCCTTTTTTAAACCAAGTGGTAGCATATAGTTCCATACCTTGCTTGTTTTTTCTTGAGAATTTATCTTGAAGAACTCAGAGATCTTTCTACAACCCTAAAGACTTTTAGATCCTTAGTTTCAGCTGGTAGGTGCTCTTCCCCAATCTGCTAGCACCTCAAAACCAGCATTTCCCAAATAGCTGCTCCTCCTGATGTCTCCATTGTTTCTAGTTAGTTCCACAGTCTGTACAGTATCCCAGACTCACTCCTCATAGTTGTTATTGCCTCTTCCCTGCTTCCTGTCCTTCCAGTAAACTGCCAGGTCTTGTCAGTTCTGCTGGAAATGCCCTTCTCCTGGACCCAGGCTCCCCCACTCCCCCTCCTCTACTCCAGCCTTCCTCACCTGTGTCTTACCAAACACTCCTTTCTGGGCCAGCTCTGCTGCTCCCATCCAGCCCCAGCACTGTTCTGATTTTTGGTAAGCAATCTGCTGGTGCTGTCTCTCCTCAGCTCGGACACTTGCTTGCTTGATCCAGTGTGAAGGGAGGGTGGCTGCTGCTGCCAGCCTTCCTCCATCCTTCCATCCTTCCAGTGCTCAGGCTGCTCACCTCATCTTCCCTCTCAGCCTCTCCGAATCCTTCTCCCCATTAAAAGCTCACTGCCAAACCATGGGGAATTTCCTAATTGGATCCTTTGTTCCAACTTTTCTTGCCTTGAACAATGCTTTTAGGCCAATCACAGCACCCACTTGATTCTGTCCTGGGTAGCAGACTGCAGGCTGCTAGAGGGTAAGCCTGTGCCATGTTCATCCCTCTGTTGCCCCATAATATGCCACTTGTCACCTGGTCCTGTGCATGTATGCTTTCGGAATTTATTTGATTGATGAACAGAGTCTCAGACATGTTTTCTTCCTCCTAACCTCTTCTTGTTATCCTCCAGAGTCCATCTTTTTTTTTTTTCGTATACTCCTTTCCTTCCTTTGATTTTGCAGTGATTTTTGTTATTATTTTACCCCTTTGTGAAAGTTTCAGCTGGTTGGTCTTAATGAATGTTGTACTTCCTGTCCCTCCTGCAGCTTCCTGCCCTAGTTCAAGTTCATTACTTTAACTTGCATAGCAGTGGGAAGCAGCAAGATGCAGTCCTTAGCAGGTTACCTCCTGCACTTCTTGCTAAGTGGATTGTGATATTTGGGAGCTTGAGGAGGGAGAATGAGGCCTGCTAGGAGCAAATTCCATTCCTTCATTCTGCGGTTAACTTGCTTGTTAAAGACTCATAAAACAATTTAACCAACTGAAGTTTTTGCTTTCAGAGGCTGTCGCATTCTGTGAAAGGTGGAAGGTCTGGGAAGATGCCCACTTTTGTCTTTGCGGACAAGCGAATCCAGAATGGCAGTGTGATGTCTCCCTGCCAGGCCTGGACGGGCCCATTTATTAGACCAGTTCCTCTTGGTGGAAGAGGCTTCAGATGCCTGGAGGGTTGGCTGTACCTGAGAGACTGGGTGCTTTGAAAACTGACCATTCCCGGAGAATTACTGAGATCCTGACTACAGGCAAAATGGCAATTTGGGGAACAAATGGCTTTTAGGCAAATGTTATTTGCATTAAGGGCCTGAAGGTCATCTCTCCCAATTTCCCACTAAATTCTTTCCTAAATGCCCAAATAGGAAAACATATTTTGCAACTTTAAGAAGATGACCTATGCTGGGACTTATGCCGGGGTCTCTGATGCCGAGGGGGAGGTGCAATGCAGAGGTTAACATCAGGGGTCCACACTGAGTCCCGACTGGCACATACTGGCTGTGTGGCCTTGATCTAGTCACTTGTAAGCTCTTCTTGCCTAAGTTTTCATGGGTGAAATGTGGAAGGGGAGAACCTATTCATAGTGTCCAGGTAGAATCAAACCAGGTAACAAACACAAAGCCTGAGCCTATGTGTGGCATGTAGCAAGAGTTAAATAAATATTTCCTATTACTTGTTATTATACTTCAGGGGATTAAGAAAGACCTCTAGAGGCTGACCTGAGGCCCAGCAGCTAGATCAGAGGGCAGTTTAGATTTGTTTGCCACTAGGTACCAGGCAGCCATAGCACTCACTCCCTGCCAGGGGATGCTGGGAGCTGGGGAAAGACCGTTCCAGGTAGAGGCCGTTGGTTTGTGAACCAGCCTCTTGAGAGGCAGAGACAGCACAGGTAGGCTGCTGGGTTTGGGATCCTAGCTCTGCTCCCTGTGTGGGCTGCTGCAAGCTACCACACTTCTCTGTGCCTCAGTTTTGGCTGCTAGAAGATTTAAATGAACTAGTATGTGGACATTTCTTTGAGCCATGCCTGCCATGCTGCCAGTGCTCCATGAATGTCTGACGTTTTGATTGTCATCGGGCTTCTCAGACCTGCCTCGGCCTGGGTGTGGCTTCCATATAAGGGACTTGATGAAAAATGTCTCTCTGGGATGCAATTTGTCTCATGTTTCCTGGGACAGATGGATGTGGGGATGTGGGGCTGTACTTCTGGGGGCAGCACTAATAGCTTTTGGGGTGTTTCCAGTTCTGTTTGTCCATTAAACTGTGATCTGTTGAAAAAAACATTTCCTCAGTCTGAATCCAAATAGAACCTTGTATGACTAGCAGGACTGGTCTGAAGTTGCATATTAGGTGGAGGAATCTGCATTTATAGAAGGTCTGTAGAAAATGCACTCTGTAAATGCATACTTATGAGCCAGAGCTGAGAAAACCCCAAGAGAGATACAGAGAGATGAGAGGACCCCACCCTGATTGTTTATCCAACTCTGGACCTGAAAAAAATCTCCCTTTGCTCAGTGATAGTTTAAAGGGGGTAAGGGGGGTCATGTTGGGATCATATCTTGATCAATAAAAAGCCTGAGGTTCCTTTGCTAACTAGCTAGAAGCAAGTCCTCCTGTGAACTGGCCTCTCCTTCCAGTAGCAGTCTCTGCCAGCCCCTGCATGCCTGTGCTGCAGTGAGCACTGCCTGTGGGATCTGAGCACCCCTCCCAGTGCCTTCTCTGTGGCCAGTTCCAAAGTGGTATTTTGCTTGTCAGCCTTACAGTTGGTTTTCTCAGCCAAGGGCGCCCTTTGTGAGCACTCCATCATGACTTAGACCAGAGTTCCATGTGGACCCTTGACATGCACCAGTTCCACACTCCCACCACCCTGGGGGAGGTTTTGGAAAGGTGGGTGGTCTCTCTCCTTCTACCTGGAAGATGGACTGTTCAAAGGCAGCCCCGTTCTCCTGGCTTCGAGAAGCATCTATTCTGCCACATCCTGCATTTTCCCATGAAATGTTAATAACATGGATACACTGGGGGCCACAAACCATTGCAATATCTGAGACATTTTGTCCCATAAGAATCATTTTTCACTTCATCGAGGGTGATATCATCTGTGTTGAAAATGCACATTCCAGTCTGAGATTTGTTTCCCATCCAGCCCCGGCCATGACTAGTGGGGGTGACTTGGGGTGAGCAGAGGGTTAGTGCCTGTACCCAACAAGCATGTCTGTCTGAGACTTGGGGCCACATAGAGCTAGCTCAGTGCAAATGCCAGGAAGACTGGGCCATTCTCTTCCTACACCTTCTATTTTTCCACTTTCACAAATATTGGATGACTATCTTTGGGCAGACATCTTGGTCTACATTTAAAGTAATGTCCTTGCTTTGTCTTTTTCTTAAAAACTGCAGTCATCAGGTTACTGAAACCAGCATGTTATAGCATCTTAAATGCTGCTAGTCCAGGAACACACAAGAAAGCCCGCCTCTTCTCCGTCTGTCACCACAGAGTGGTATTCTTCTTAGAAGTTTTTGCTGATTTGAAAGGCAAGATGGGGACTAGTTGTTTGGATTACCTTTCCTATGGTGACCAGTGAAGGTGAAATTTTAGCTCCCTTGGTCTTGTTGGCTGGTAAAGTACATCAGTTTCCTCTCAGTAGTCCCCCGACAGTCCCACCCTATTTGGTGGCTAAACCTTCCATCTCTCCCTGACTTGTCATGCCTGCAGGATCCTTGAGGAAGTTTTATTTACACTGTGAATGGTTTTCTGAAATGATGACATCTGTTTGGGTTCTTGAAATAGGTTATGAGTGAAGGCTCTGTGAAAGTGAACCAATGGGTCTTCACTGTGGCACAATTGCATGCAGACACCTGGGCTGTCTTAATGGGCTGGGGCCCAGATGTGGTAAGCTCTTGGTTGGAAACACCCTCTCAAGTAGTTCTAAGCATGCAGAATGTCACACCCTTGGATGGCCAGTCATTGAGGCTTGACAGTACGTGAAGCTGTGCTCTGTCCATGTTGGCTTAAGTCCACCTTTTGGTCAGTGTATCTAGCATGAAAGATACAATAGATGCTAACTAAGCAAAGAAAAAATAAGCAGAAAGCATCACTCATTCCTTCTGTAAGTCATGCTGAGTGTCTGCCTGTTGTTGAATATACAAAGGAGTTTCAGACTGGGTTCCTGACAATGCAGAGTTCACAATCCAGGTGGGAGTTAGGCATGCAAGTCTGTGACTGAGACACAGGGTGATAAGTTCTATGATGCACATTGTTGGTAGGAGAGACAAAAGAAAGTGTGACTGACTGTCTAGTGAGATGAGGAAGGATCAGGAAAAAATGAAAAGAGAAATGCTATTTTAGCTCCATCTCAGAGAAGGAGATGGCATTCACCAGGTAGACAAGTGCGGGGAGACATCCCAGGTGGAGGGGGCTTGAACAGAGGCATGGAGCTCTGAAAGAGCAGGACATTTTGTGCAAAGGTGGGGAGCAAAGGGTGGCGAAAGGGATAGTGGGACTTGAATGCTATCCTGAAGTGGTTTCCCTGTTTTCTGTCAATGATGCCAGTGAATTTTATAAAGCATGACCAGACTGATTTTGTGAAAGGAAATTCAGAACTGCACATGAGTGTGTGAGGGCAGAAAGCCATGCTCTGAGTAACATAATTATAACCAGCAACATTAATTCTTGGGAGTGTTTTTCCACCCCATCTTCGGAAAGGTACTAGAAATTAGATGAACAAGGCAGCAGCCACAGGTATCCAAGAAATCTGTAAGACTTGATGACTGAATTCGTGTGTAGGTAACAAGGATGAAGGAAGACAGAGGGATGAAGCCACCAGTTCCATCAGGTACAGCTGAGCAGTTTGAGGTCCAGGAGGTGCACCTGGTGTGAGGTGTGGCCATTTAGGTGGGAGGTACTGATTGGGCATTTAGATAGAAATACTGATAAATAAGTAGGAATATGTGAATTGGAAGTATTAATAATTGCCAGTTTCCTGTGTTCCTTTTGCTATTTTGAGAATGTTGCACAATTTCCAGTAATGTTACCAATTCTTCATTGATTGAGGTCTGGCCAAAGGGAGAAGCATGGAGATGTTTATTTCACTGGTTGCAGTAGGCCAGCTTCAATTACTTTCCAACTTATATTTGTATCTTCTCCTTCCAGGGGATGGACAGGTGGATTTTGATGAATTCATGACAATTCTTGGCCCAAAACTGGTGTCTTCAGAAGGTCGTGATGGTTTTCTTGGAAACACAATAGATAGCATATTCTGGCAGGTAAGAACTTTTTTAAATATCAAGTTTAACAGTAAACATGCCTCTAGGACTACCTTTTGACTCTTAATTTTTGAGCTTCTGTTCAGCCCATGAAGATTTCTTCTGGGCTGGAGTGACACATACTCCTTGACCTGTGCATGTAAGCAGAGGTCCATCCTAGGTCCTCTGAACAAAGAATCAAAACTATACTCATTTCAGGCATGAAGGACTGAACTATCTCCCTACTTTTTCCTTATATCTGAAATAGTTTTACATTTTGGAGAAATGAGACTTCTCTGCTTCTGATTCACAAGTCTTTTCCCTGGGGACACCTAGGAAGACACATCGGTGTCACCTGAGTCCAGGTCTGCCCCTTGTTCTGGGGATCCTTGCTGAGACGAAGGCATTGCTGCCTCGTGTGTTTGGATCCTATCAATACTCTTGTCCTTAATAGGACAGAATGGTTTTATCTAAGCATCTGTATTCAGTGCTTCTCAATTTGTTCCTATTTCTTTCTTGTAAGATCTCTTAGGGAATTCCAAATGTCTACTTTTGAGTTATTAAAGTGCTATAAATCATTTTTATATTAGCTCTTTAATCTTAAAATGTGACTTTTGTTGTGATTATAGAATTTGGTGAATGGGTTATCAATCATTATTTTAAAAATCTGAATCAAATAATTTGTCAAGTGAAATTGAATTATTGGTTAAACATGGAAAGCACCATTCAGACACACAGTGGTTCCTTTAAATTCTTGATGTGTTTTTTCCTCAACCAAAGATATTTCTGTAACCTACATAAACATTGCCGTTGACACGTACCTCTAGTCTTATTCTGCCACCAATCTTGCAAACGACCAGCAAATACTTAGCAAGAACATGTTATGTGCCCTGAGGTCTATCACGGTGAGTTGAGCAACAGATGTTTAATACAAATCCCGGCTATTTAAGAATTTAGCTGTGGAAACACAATTAAGAAACAGAAAAAAAGAAGTGGTGAATTGGTGTGATGGCTAATAGACTGTGATCTCTAAAGTCTGGGACTTGGCTGTTGTGACATTCTCAGCATCTTGCATGCCACTGTGCAGCAGGCCCTCCTAGAAGTTCATGAAAGGAGATAAATGTGGTCATAAGAGGTCAGCGAGGCCTTCTGGAAATGGGGGAACTTGCTTTAAACTTTGCAGTATGGAGAGGATTAAGTGAGCAAAGAAAGAAAAGAGCACTCCAGGCCTGTCACAATGAGAGTTTGAGAATTTTGGAAGCAAAAAGCACAAAAGAGTCAATCAACCGTAAGGAAGGTACAGTTTAAAGGGCAAGCGCTGAGGCCCCTCTGCCAGGATGGACTTAGGGCCCGAGGAAAGAGAAGAGTTTAGATGATCCCAAGGTTCCCAACTGGCTGTGACTGATGGGAATAAGATCATGAAGAAAAGAAGTCTTTGTGGAGTGGAGTTCTGAATTAGACATGTGTGTAAGGTGAGGGTCAGACAGCCAAGGGAGGGGGAAGCACAGCTGAAATCAGGCATGGATCAGGGGCAAGAGGCCAGGGCTGGAAACCCAGATCAGGATTTGTCAAAACCAGTACATGGTGTCATAGGTGAGGATGAGTTCACCCAGGGAAGTTCCATAAATGAAGATGCACAGAGAGGCACGCCTGGTCCTGGAGGACATCCAGGGGCAGGGGAGGGTGGGACGGGGCCCCCACCTGCACAGTGCTGGTATGTACAGTAATGTTGTCTCCCCAAGGTGTGTCCCAGTCAGCCCTGACCCTCCCTAGAGAGGAATCACCAAGACCTGCTCGCTACAGGAGGAGAATATCTCACTCTCTGTGTGATGCTTTGGGTATGACTTGACACTTGAAAGGTCAGACAGGTACAGTCCCTTGGCAGAAATAAAAATAAATGGCCACGTAGTTAAGAACGCAGACCATGGCAAGCGTCTAAGAATACATATAATTATTGAGTCAATACGTTGTACATCTGAAACAGACATAAAATTGTGTATCAACCTTATTCCAATAAAAAAAAAGAGCATGGATAAACATTGTTTCCCACCCGGCCATCTTCCAGCCCAGAGGAGCCACTCTGAATGAGCGTCTGGGAGTCCTTCCCTCCCTGGTTTCTCCTCTTTTCTGATCTCCGTTTTTCCCCATCCTGAATGTTTTCTACCCTTTTCCTCTGCCTTCAGGGCCCACTCTAGTCTAGAAAAATGCTGCAAGTCCTTCCAGGCTGTGAGCTTCTTCCTGGCCTCATCCTGGAGGGGAAGGAGCTGCAGGTTCTTAATCTACACTTTGGTGGGGACCTCATATCCTCTGGGTTCCTCCCAGAAGAACATCTTCACAGCAAGGGAATATTTCTCTCACAAAGTACTGGCTACCTCTGCCATAATTTAGACATGCTATCTTGCTCACAAAGCCTCAGTGTTTTTGTCTCACCAAAGACCCTCCTCCTCACCCAGAGTGATAACCAGGGCAGGGAAAAGACAGTAAAATGGAAAATTCCATTCTGAAACTTTGAAATGAACGCAGGAATGCATGGACTTGTGGCTGTGGCTTTCCTCTCCGGCTGGTGCTCACCCAACTCAGAATTTTATGACTAGCCAAGGAGAACAGACATATTTATCAATTCTCAGTAGTCAGCTGTGTCTTCCCCACCCCACCCTCTGCCATCTGTCTATTCAGAGACAGCATGAAAAAATGGTACTGAACATCCAGAGCATCCGGTTCTTTCTGGAAAAAAGTTCATTTTCCTAGTGCTTGAGTAATTTTTCAGGTTTAAAAGAAAGCTGTGTGTGTGTGTGTGTGTGTGTGTGAGTGTGTGTATGTTTGTATATGTATTTTATATGTGCATATATACATGTGTGTATTTACTTCACCACAACGGTTGAAGATGGTATAGCAGAAGAACAGCAGAAAGACAGCCTTTGTCTCTGAATATCCAGCCAGGGAATACTCATATCAGGAGGAACTGTTATTCTAGAAAGGAGAAGACCATATATTTAAGACCCCTTGACAAAAGCTTCCCACCAGAGATAAAGTCAGTTTCCTGTGGAAACAGACATGATAGTATACCTGGAAGGGTGCATTGGTAATCTATTGGCTGCAAAATACATTACACCAAAAGCTAGTGACATAGAACAATAAGTATCTACCATATCATACAGCTTCTGTAGGTCAGTAATTTGAAAGCAGCTTAACTGGGTGGTTCTGGTTCAGGGTCTCTCATGAGGTTGTAATCAAGGTGCTGGCTGGGACTGTGGTCATCTGAAGGCTTGAGTGTGGCTGGAGAATGTGCTTAAAGGTAGCTCACTCACATGGCTGGCACAGTGGTGCTGGCTGTTGACAGGAGGCCTGGAGCCCTTGCACATGGACCTTTCCATAGGGCTGCTGGAGAGTTCTCATCATGTGGCAGTTAGTTTTGCTCAAAACAAATGATCCAGATGAGTATAAGCTGTTAGTACAGACCTAGCACAGAAGTTCGCACTCCATCATTCCTGCAGTACCCTCTGGTTGCACAGGTCATCCCTACTCAGTATGGGAGAGGACTACCTCCTGGTGAATACCCAGAGCCAGGCGTCACTGGGGGCATCTTGGAGGTTGGTTACCACAAAGGGTAAATATTCTGTAACTGGGCTTCACCTTTTGATCCAACGTTGCTGCCACAGCCCTTAATTTTCTGCAGGCTTTGGTTTCATCCTATCTTAAAGAAAATGTGGGACCGTGGCTGTTTTCTGTGTTCTGAGAAGTGACCCAACCAGGCACTAGGCTCCACTAGCTAATTAAATCTGTTTTCCTGTGCTCCCACCTTACTGGTGTTTTGGCCTACAGTGCCAAAGGTAAAATCAAATCAAATGGAATTCTGGATTCTGCAACTATAGCTATTTATCAGTTGGGGCTTGTCCCAAAAGTTATGAGCCCCTGGCTCTTTGCAGGAAACTGGTATCAGTGAAGGGGGAATGTAATGGGCTAGTAACCAAGAAGGATGGTCTAAGGGCCATTCCCCAGAGACTCTGTCCTCCCAGGGTACTCAGCCCTCTGGGTGAGAGGTTCATAGATCTCTTGGCAGCTAGTTCAGAAGCTTACCCTCATGTAGAAAATAATAACTTGTGAAATTTATTGCATCTTTCCCATCATTCATCAAGTTTCTGTGCATTTTCTGTTACTGCAGTGATATATTTGGGGAAGAAATGTGAAATTGTGTTTGAAGTCAGCCGTAGGACTTGATGTATATTAATGGTGGAGTAGAAGGAAGGGAAGGGCCACAAGGTTCTGGGACTCAGGACTGGGGGATGGTTCTCATGCTCAGTGCTTCAGGTTGATTGCAACTGTAGAGAAGTGGGGTCCTCAAAGTCACTGTTGTTCCACCTTTCATTCACACCACGTGCCATGCATGCACCTACACCCAGGAATGAGAGTCTGTGATTTAGTCCATGCCCCCTAGTGGCAGAAGACAGATCCCCAAATACTTCATCTTGAGGCTTACCTGGGTCACTACAGCAACCCTTTATCTTTTCTCCTCCTTCACTGTGTAAAACTCTTCTGCAGAGGTGTTTGCTGACAGCTCACAAGATTCAGGGGAGATCAAACAGCTTGACCAGTCCCAGGATCTGGCCAACACTTCTGCTCACATTTTCATTATGTTTACAGTCAAACCTTATTCATCTAGACTTCATTAATTGAGAGTTTCTGTTTTAAGAAGAAAAATGCATTAATATTTAAGCAACAGGACTTGTTTACAATATTGCTGGTTGTCTGTGGAACTTGTTCACAGATGCTGCTGTGGGAATGCATCTGAGGCAGAGGTCAGCACAAAACAGATGAGGTCCCTGGTCTATGTGCGTGCTTGGGAATATTGCTCAGATGTCCTGAGGCTTACTTGCCCATATGCGAGCTGATCGTTTTCAGAGCTAGTTTCTCTGAGCTCTGTGAACGTCCAAGGTGCTGTAAGTTATCCCAACATAAAAGTGCATGGGACACCCAGCCCCATGTTTGGTCCAAATCAAGGCCTGTTTGTCACACTGACTTCTCCAACCATAGGCCTGCTCATCATCCCTTCCAGCTATCCACTCCTCCCCGTCTGGTAGGACAATATGCAGCAGGTGTCATGAACTACCTGTAGCTTCTCCCCAGGAATCTGTCCAGGCTTGGCCTCTGTCCTCCGCCCCAAATCCTGGTCTGGTCACATGTCATCCCTGGCTTTCTATTTCTGCTATGGTCCTAGATTCTCGATCACTGTCCTAGGCTCTGACCCCATGGCCAGTCCTCCCTAGCCTAGGCTTGTGACATTTATGTGCTGGCCCCAGGGCCATGGCTGAGATGGGCAGGGAGCTGTGCTTAAAATTCTTGACTCATGAGTTGAGAGCACTTAATGTTCCATGTTTATGACTGTAGGAAATACAGAGATACAAGTACAGTATGATCCAAATCTGTTCTGCATAAAAGGACTGGAAAGAAATATATCAAGACATTAGCAGTGATTTTTTCATGTGTGGTAGGATGATGAGTGATCATATCTTTTTGCATTTTCCAAAATCTCAACAGTGGCCACATGTTACTTCTATAATCAGAGAAAGAAAATTACAAGAAAGAAAATGCAGCCCCTAACTAGTCAGGTATCCATTAAATATCTGTCATTTTTTTCATCTGTAAAACTGGAGATTGCCATTCCCGTGAGGTTGACTGTTGATAAACTTGAAGGGAAAGCATGAAAAAAGAACAGAAGAAATCATATTCATTCACAGGAGGCATTTATTGCATGGGACCAAGATCCAGAAAGGACCATGTCTTTTACTTTTGTACTTTTTTCATTTTAAGGATAACTTTCCAGTAGGCAGTCTCTCTTCACATCAAATCTGGCATCAACCGGATTGTTCTCCCCCCAAATATTTTGTCAATGTGCCACTCTTTCTGAGTTTGGATTCAAAGCTGCTGCTCCTCAGTTATTAATCATCTAATGGAACCTAAATAGCTTTCAGCAGCAATGCCCATCATGTGGTCCGTGAGACTGGCAGCGAGTGCTACCATCTCCAAAGTGATTTCACTGCCTGGGAAACACAGAGTATACAAAACCTGAGTCCCACTGGGTCTCGCCACATGGCTCAGCATCACCTGGGACTTGACAGAAATGCAGATGCCGCAGATGCCTGGGCTCCACCCTAGAAACCAGAAACACTGAATCAGACACTCAGGAGTAACCCAGCAGTCTGGGCTTCCATAAGCCCCAGAAGTGACTCTGAGGCTCCCTCAAGTATGAGAGCCACAGAGCCATGGAAAGTTCAGTGAGCCAGGCATCCACGCTCACTGGTCTGACTCAAGCCTTGGTAATTTGGGTTTCTGTTTTATTTCTCCACATTCACAAGTATAATTGGTCTTTTGTCTGTATGTTTTAACTGTTTTGAAAGGCAAATAAATTACCTGTGAATATGTAACTGATTTTCTAAGTAGGGAATGCCTTTTGAAGCATTAAAGCAATAGAAGAATCATAAATAAGAACTATTAACAAACTAACAAATTGAAAGACTATTTCAAAAGAGAACAAAAAAAAATGTGCAGTTGGTGGAATAAAGCATATGTGAAGAGCATTCCCGAAGCCATCCAAAAACCTCTTAACATGACAATAGAGAAATGGGATAGGGAATGACAAACAATTGATGAATACTTCTAATAAACATATTAAAGCAGTTCAATCTCACTAGAAATCCAAAAAATGTAAATGAGAAGGATAATCAGATAACAGATTTTACCTGTCAGATTGGAAAAGAATAAGACATATGTTTATGATAATACTTAGTTTGTCAAGAGTGTGATAAAACAGGCAAACTCATATATTATGGGTAGGAAGGTAAATTGTCCTTTTCTGAGAATTATTTGGTGATAATTAGCCACAACTTTTCAAATGTTAAACCCTATAGTTAAAAATTATTCATTTATGTCTCTGTCATATGAAATTAATCAGGTTGTAGAAAAATGCACATACAAAGATGGAATATTGTATAATTATTTACAATAATATTTTCACTTTATAGCATATAGAGATTGAATTTACAGTATAATTATATAGCTTTTCTACATCTATTATATATCCACATCTATTCATAGAGACAAATTGCATAAAATATAGCAATTCTGGTGGTACCAATTATTATGGAATGGAATAAAGGTGAATGTAATATTTTTCTTTATCCTTGTTTGTGTTTTCTGAAATTTCTACAGTTAGGCCATATGATTGATCTGTTCTTTTATTATTCAGTAAGGTTAAAATCTCAAGTTAACAAAATCACATTGTAAAGCAACTGTTTTCAGTGGCAAAGAAAGTAACTGGAGTGTCTAACACACATACCCATTGTTGTGGTAAACAAAGCACACAGTTGATGTGAGAGTTTAAAAACATATAGCTAAAATTGAAGCCACCAGCTGCCAGGAGGAAATGAACTCCTGGGAGGCATCTGAGTGGCAGCCACCCTCCCAGAGCTCAGCTCTTGTGGGGCCCTGTGCTGCCGAAGGCACTGTAGGGGGGAGGGCATGCTCATGCTGGCGGCAGCCCCCTAAGGTGTCAGTCATCTTATATTCAGTGAGTGTGCTGAAAACTCACACTTTAGGAGAATGCCTAAATTGATTTTATCATCAGAAAAACAATAAACTGAAAGTAATTTTAAAAACCCTTATACATAAATTCATGACTGGTTCTTGAGTCTGTGGCTGAGATGGGCTGAGAAGTGATCTCAGCCAGGAAGTGGGCAAAGTCACTGGTCATACTATCAGGAAAGTCCTGGCACTGTGGCTTAATGCCTATATCCAGTAGAATCTTCTCAAGTTTTATGTGAAATTACTTTCTTTTATTCAATCTAAGTATCCTTAAGGGTCTAACACACAGTGTCTATATGTACTGCGTACACTGTAGACTCTCAGAAAAGCATAGAATTTTCATTTACAGTTATGTAAATGAAGAGGACAGGAGAAAAAGGAAAGATGGTTGGGCTGACTCTATCAAGGGCAGAAGCTTGCCCTCAAGTGCAGAGGGAGCAGAGAGAGAAGGCAGGCCTGAAAATAGATGGGGGCCTCCCAGGTCAGACAGACAGATCCTCTGAAATCTACACCAAGCTGCACCTGCAAGGCAGGTCTCCTAATGTTGGGGGTGGAATCCTGGAGACACTTTTTCTTTTTAACCATTTTATTATGATTGACATGTAGAAAGCTGCACATATTTAATGTATACTATCAAGATCATAAACAGGAGGAGGAGCCAAGATGGTGGCATGAGTAGTGCAGTAGAAATATCCTCCCAAAACCATATATATTATTGAAAATATAACAAATACAACTATTCCTAAAAGAGAGACCAGAGGAATCAGGACAACAGCGAGGCTACATCTACATCTGCAAGAACTCAGCATCTCACAAAGGGGGTAAGATACAAGCCACAACCCGGAGGGACCCGAGTGCTACCCCCACCCCAGCTCTCAGGTGGGAGGAAAGGAGTTGGAGTGGGGAGAGAGTGGAAGCACAGGACTGTTAAATACCCAGCCCTAGTAATCTGCACCAGAAGCATGGACACACATTGCATGGTGTGCTGGATATTAGGGAAATGGAAAAGTAAAATCTGTGAGTGGGTCCCCACAGCCGGCTCCCCTGGGACAAAGGAAAAGTGAGTGCTTTTTGAAAGTCTTAAAGGGACAGGGGCTTTACAGCTTTATGGAATTGTCCTGGCACACTCAGCCCAGCAGGCTGGGAATCCTGAGGAACTTTAGGCGCCCCAGCCCCCTGGGTGGCAACGCAGCTCTGAAGGTCCTCACGGCGCACTCTGCCCAGCACGTTAGGAACTTTCAGGGGCTTCAGGCACTCAATCCCACTGCTGGATATGCAGCTATGAGGCCCCCCACTGTGATACACAGCCTGCTGCACCTTCCTCCTGGCTGGCACCAGCTCACAAACTGGCTACTCCCACCATTGTGCAAGGCCAGCCAGAGGGGAGCCCCACCTATTGCAGCTAAAAAGGCAAAGCATAGAGGCTTCTCCCTGTACACTTGGCCAACTAGCCCTGGCAGTGAAGGCAGGAACTGTAGCTGGGAAGCAGGAAAGAGCTCTTTCCTCCCGACAGGCACCAGTGCCAATTCCCTGAAATCCCCGCCATCGCAGCAGGGGCTGAATAGCTCCAGAAAGTAGAGTGTCTGGATAATAGAGGCCACCACCTACAGATATAAAATTTCAAAGGAATCTGGTTCAAACCAAAATCCCACAAACAAAAGAAAGAGGGCCAAGTGAGACTGAACTCATCAATCTTCTTGAAAGAGATTACAAAATAAAAATCATAAACATGATCATGGAGCTAACAAAAAATACTCAAGAACTCAGGGAGTAATTCAAGAATGAGTTACAAGTGTTGAAGAATACAGTATATGGAATGGAACATACAATGGAGGAATTTAAAAGCAGATTAGATGAAGAACAGGGCATGGTAAATGGAATAGAAATTAGAGAACAGGAATATAAAGAAGCTGAGGCACTGAGAGAGAAAAGGATCTCTAAGAATGAAAGAATATTGAGAGAATGGTGTGACCAAACCAAACGGAACAATATTCTCATTATAGAAGTACCAGAAGAAGAAGACTATATATAAAGGGATAGAAAGTGTCTTTGAAGAAATAATGGCTGAAAACGCCCCCAAATTGGGGGAGGAAGTAGTCTCTCAGACCATTGAAGCCCACAGATCTCCCAACACAGGGACCCAAGGAGGACAACACCAAGACATATAATTAAAATGACAGAGATCAAACACAAGGACAGAGTATGAAAGGCAGCCAGAGAGAAAAAAGGTCACCTACAAAGGAAAATGCATCAGCCTATCACCAGACTTCTCAAAAGAAAACTTACAGGACAGAAGAGAATGGCATGATATATTTAATGCAATGAAACAGAAGGGCCTTGAACCAAGAATGATGTATCCAGCCAATTACCATTTAAATATGAAGGAGGGATTAAACAATTTCCCAGACAAGCAAAAGTTGAGGAAATTTGCCTCCCACAAACCACCTCTACAGGATATTTGGAAGGGACTTCTCTAGATGGAAGCACTCCTAAGGCTAAATAGATGCCACCAGAGAAAATAAAATCACAACAAAGAAAGCACACCAACTAAATACTAACTAAAGGCAAAAAATAAAATCAACTACTCCCAAAAACAGTCAAAGGAAACACAAAAGAGTACAGATTAAAACACCTAACATATAAAGAATGGAGGAGGAGGAATAAGAAGGGAGAGAAATAAAGAATCATCAGACTGGGTTTATAATAGCTTAATAAGAGAGTTAAGTTAGACAGTTAGATAGTAAAGAAGCTACCCTTGAATCTTTGGTAATCATGAATCTAAACCCGGCAATGGCAATAAGTACATATTTTTCAATAATCAACCTAAATGTAAATGGACTCAATGCACCAATCAAAAGACACAGAGTAATAGAATGGATAAAACAGCAAGACCAATCCATATGCTGCTTAGAAGAGACTCACCTCAAACCCAAAGACATATACAGACTAAAAGTCAAGGGATGGAAAAAGATATTTCATGCAAACAACAGCAAGAAAAAAGCAGGTGTTGCAGTACTTGCATCAGACAAAATAGACTTCAAAACAAAGAAAGTAACAAGAGATAAAGAAGGACATTACATAATGATAAAGGAGTCAGTCCAACAAGAGGATATAACCATTATAAATATATATATGCACCCAATACAGGGGCACCAACATATGTGAAGAAATACTAACAGAATTAAAGGAGGAAATAGAATGCAATGCATTCGTTCTAGGAGACTTCAACACACCACTCACTCCAAAGGACAGATCAACCAGACAGAAAATAAGTAAGGACACAGAGGCACTGAAAAACACACTAGAACAGATGGACTGAATAGACATCTATAGAACTCTACACCCAAAAGCAACAGGACACACATTCTTCTCAAGTGCACATGGAACATTCTCCAGAATAGACCACATACTAGCCCACAAAAAGAGCCTCAGTAAATTCAAAAAGATTGAAATCTTACCAACCAAATTTTCAGACCACAAAGGCATAAAACTAGAAATAAATTGTACAAAGAAAGCAAAAAGGCTCACAAACACATGGAGGCTTAACAACATGCTCCTAAATAATCAATGGATCAATGACCAAATTAAAATGGAGATCCAGCAATATATGGAAACAAATGACAACAACAACACAAAGCCCCAACTTCTGTGGGATGCAGCGAAAGCAGTCTTAAGAGGAAAGTATATAGCAATCCAGGCATATTTAAAGAAGGAAGAACAATCCCAAATGAATAGTCTAAAGTCCAAATTATTGAAAATGGAAAAAGAAGAACAAATGAGGTCCCCAATCAGCAGAAGGAGGGACATAATAAAGATCAGAGAAGAAATAAATAAAATTGAGAAAATTAAAACAATAGAAAAAATCAATGAAACCAAGATCTGGTTCTTTGAGAAAGTAAACAAAATAGATAAGCCCCTAGCAAGACTTATTAAGAGAAAAAGAGAATCTACAAACATCAACAGAACCAGAAATGAGAAAGGAAAAATCACGATGAACCCCACAGAAATACAAAGAATTATTAGAGAATACTATGAGAATCTATATGCTAACAAGCTGGAAAACCTAGAAGAAATGGACAACTTTCTAGAAAAATACAAGCTTCTCTGACAGACCAAGAAAGAAACCGAAAATCTAAACAGACCAATTACCAGCAATGAAATGAAATCGGTAATCAAAAAGCTATCCTAGAACAAAACTCCTGAGCCAGATGGATTCACCACTGAATTTTATCAGCAATATAGAGAAGACATAATACCCATTGTCCTTAACGTTTTCCAAAAATAGAAGAGGAGGGAATACTTCCGAACTCATTCTATGAAGCCAGCATCACTCTAATACCAAAACCAGGTAAAGACACCACAAAAAAAGAAAATTGCAGACAAAATTCCTTATGAACATAGATGCAAAAACACTCAAGAAAATAATAGCAAACCGAATTCAAAAATACATACATCAAGAGAATCATACACCAATGTCAAGTGGGATTCATCTCAGGGATGCAAGGATGGTACAACATTTGAAAATCCATCAGCATCATCCACCATATCAACAAAAAGAAGGACAAAAACCACATGATCATCTCCATAAATGCTGAAAAATCATTCGATAAAGTTCAACATCCATTCATGATAAAAACTCTCAACAAAATGGGTATAGAGGATAATAAAGGCCATATATGACAAACCCACAGCCAACATCATGCTTAACAGCAATAATCTGAAAGCTTTTCCTCTAAGATCAGAATAAGACAGAGATGCTCACTCTCCCCCTGTTTTTCAAAAGAGTAATGGAAGTCCTAGCAATGGCAATCAGCCAAAACAAAGAAATACAAGGCATCCATATTGGTAAAGAAGAAGTCAAACTGTCACTATTTACAGATGACATGATATTGTACATAAAAAACCCTAAAGACACCACTCCAAAACTACTAGAACTAATATCTGAATTCAGCAAAGTTGCAGGATACAAAATTAATACACAGAAATCTGTTGCTTTCCTATACACTAATGATGAACTAGCAGAAAGAGAAATCAGCAAATCAATTCCATTCACAATTGCTTCAAAAAAGAATAAAATACTAGGAATAAACCTAAGCAAGGAAGTGAAAGACCTATACCTTGAGAACTACAAGACACGCTTAAGAGAAATTAAAGAGGACACTAACAAATGGAAACTCATCCCATGCTCTTGGCTAGGAAGAATTAATATTGTCAAAATGGCCATCTTGCCTAAAGCAATCTACAGATTCAATGTAATCCCTATCAAAATACCAACAGCATTCTTCAACCAACTGGAATAAATAGTTCTAAAATTCTTATGGAACCATAAAAGACCCCGAATAGCCAAAGCAATCCTGAGAAGGAAGAATAAAGCAGGGGGGATCTCACTTCCCAACTTCAAGCTCTACTACAAAGACACAGTAATTAAGACAATTTTATACTGGCACATGAACAGACCCACAGACCAGTGGAACAGAATAGAGTGTCCAGATATTAACACAAACATATATGGTCAATTAATGTACCATAAAGAAGCCATGGATATATGATGGGGAATGACAGCCTCTTCAACAGCTGGTGTTGGCAAACTGGACAGCTACATGTAAAAGAATGAAACTGGATCATTTTCTAACCCCATACACAAAAGTAAATTCAAAATGGATCAAAGACCTGAACATAAGTCATGAAATCATAAAACTCTTAGAAAAAAACATAGGCAAAAATCTCTTGGACATAAACATGAGCAACTTCTTCATGAACATATCTCTCTGGGCAAGGGAAACAAAAGCAAAAATGAACAACTGGGACTATATATCAAGCTGAAAAGCTTCTGTACAGTAAAGGACACCGCCAATAGAACAAAAAGGCATCCTACAGTATATGGGAGAATATATTCATAAATGACAGACCCAATAAAGGCTTGACATCCAAAATATATAAAGAGTTCATGCACCTCAACAAACAAAAAGCAAATAATCCAATAAAAAAAATGGTCAGAGGAGCTAAACAGACAGTTCTCCAAAGAAGAAATTCAGATGGCCAACAGCCACATGAAAAGATGCTCCACATCACTAGTTATCAGAGAAATGCAAATTAAAACCACAATGAGATATCACCTCACACCAGTAAGGATCGCCACCATCCAAAAGACAAACAACAACAAATGTTGGCAAGGTTGTGGAGAAAGGTGAACCCTCCCACACTGCTGGTGGGAATGTAAATGAGTTCAACCATTGTGGAAAGCAGTATGGAGGTTCCTCAAAAATCTCTAAATAGAAGTACCATTTGACCCAGGAATTCCACTTCTAGGAATTTACCCTAAGAATGCAGCACTCCAGTTTGAAAAAGACATATGCACCCCTATGTTTATCACAGCACTATTTACAATAGCCAAGAAATGGAAGCAACCTTATTGTCCATTAGTACATGAATGGATAAAGAAGATGTCATAAATATACATAATGGAATATTATTCAGCCATAAGGAGAAAACAAATCCTACCATTTGCAACAACATGGATGGAGCTAGAGGGTATTATGCTCAGTGAAATAAGCCAGGCAGAGAAAGACAAGTATCAAATGATTTCACTCATCTGTGGAGCATAAGAACAAAGAGAAAACTGAAGAAGCAAAACAGCAGCAGACTCACAGAACCCAACAGTGGACTAACAGTTACCAAAGGGAAAGGGACTGGGGAGGATGGGTGGGAAGAGAGGGATAAGTGGGTGGGGGAAAGACAGGGGGCATTATGATTAGCATGTAGAATGTGGTGGGGGGGCACGGGGAGGGTTGTACAACACAAAGAAGACAAGTAGTGATTCTACAGCATCTCACTACGCTGATGGACAGTGACTGTAATGGGTATGTTGGGGGGACTTGGTGATGGGGGAGTCAAGTAAACATAATGTTCCTCATGTTTTTTGGATTAATGATACCAAAAAAAAGATCATAAACATATTCACCACCTCCCAAAGTTTCCTCCCCACCTTGTGTTATTATTAGTAGTATTACTGTTGTTATTTTTCTGTGTGCGATCAGACAACTGAAAATCTTCCATTCTAGGAAATTTTCAGTTCACCTTAGTGTTGGTGTGGGCATTATGCTGAATAGGCAATCACCAGAATTAATTGATCTTGCATAGCTGAAACTTTGTGTCTTTTGCCCATCACCTAGCCACTTCTCCACTCCCAGTGTGGGGCAACCGCCATTCTACTCTCTGCTCCTATGAGTTTGACTATCTCAGTTTCCCCCCATCTGGTGTGTGGCCCCTTCTCATCAAGCTCCTGTCCTCTCTCTCAGACAGGCACTGGGCTGTAGTCCCACACTTACTTGTTGAGGTGCTATTGTGTATTCTTTTTCTCTTTTTACTATTGTGAATAAGATTTTAATTCTTTATTGCATGTTCCTAACCACTTTCTGCCTGTATAGTGGAAAACAGTTTGGAGTCTTGGCTTCTTGGCTTCCTTACTGAATTAGTGATCTTGGGTTTTGCAGCTGAATTTCTTCTCTCTGCTGCAACTGTGTTTATAAACTGCAGTGTTTTTCTTTGTTCTCTTCTGCAGTATCTTAGTTCCATGTGTACTGACTAAAACTTGCTTATTAGTAATAAGAGAAGAGTGAGATTTGATAGTAGGGAAATAACATCTTACCAATAGTTTTTAAAATCATGAATAGATAGCTCTTATCAAATGTCATGAGACTAATACTTGGATCACTTGGTTATTCTTGTTCTGACTGTTGGATATGATGTAAAGATCAATACATTTCCTAATATTTTACATCCCTAGAATTTAACATTAGTTGTTGAGGTATATAGTTTCCTTGATGTAATCTAAATTGATGATGTAATTTTAAAATTCAATTTGCCATCAATTTTTATTTTTTTAAGCCAATTCATAAATAAAAGTAGCCTGTAGTTTATACAAAACTAATGTCATTGTTGGTTTTGAAACATAGCTCTCCTACCTTGATAAAATTAATTTGTCAATTTCCTATCTTTTTTGTGATCTATAATAACTTCTATACATTGTGAAATTTATTTGTGACATTGAACATAAGGAGGCTAGTTCATAAAACTGCCTTGATGCAGCAGTAGGCATTTTTTTTTTTTTTTTTTTTTTTGAGAGGGCATCTCTCATATTTATTGATCAAATGGTTGTTAACAACAATAAAATTCAGTATAGGGGGGTCAATGCTCAATGTACAATCATTAATCCATCTCAAGCCTAATTCTCGTCAGTCTCCAATCTTCTGAAGCATAACGAACAAGTTCTTACATGGTGAACGAATTCTTACAGAGTGAATAAATTCTTACATGGTGAACAGTACAAGGGCATTCATCACAGAAACTTTCGGTTTTGATCATGCAATATGACCTATAAACCATCAGGTCAAATATGAATATTCATTTGATTTTTGTACTTGATTTATATGTTGATCCCACATTTCTCCTATTATTATTATTATTTTTATTTTTAATAAAATGCTGAAGTGGTAGGTAGATGCAAGATAAAGGTAGAAAACATAGTTTAGTGCTGTAAGAAGGCAAATGTAGATGATCAGATGATCAGGTGTGTGCCTATGGACTAAGTATTAATCCAGGCTAGACAAGGGCAGCAAGACATCCACGGATGCAGAAGATTTCTCTCAAAGCAGGGGGGGTGAGGTTCTGAGCCTCACCTCTGTTGATCCCCAAATTCTCACCTGATGGCCCCCCTGCGACTGTGCCTGTCTTAGGTTGTTCCTCCCTTGAGGAATCTTACCCGTCTCTGGCTAACCAGTCATCTTCCGGGGCCATACAGGGAAATGTAAAGTTGGTAAGTGAGAGAGAAGCCATATTGTTTGCAAAGGTTAGCTTTTTACTTCTTTGCAGATTTATGCCCTGTGGCTTCTATGCCCAGCACTTGTCTCGAGGTATCTTTACCACCTGGAGGAATTATGATACTCGGTAAATTCGATATGAGGCACGAATTCTATTTAAGGTTTGTAATTAGGAAGGAAGAAGAAAAGCTATAGATGTAGCATATGAAGGAAACTTGGGAGGATTGATCATTTCTTTGACATATCTTCTTGTGTAGTACCTTAAGTATGTATAGGTTTTAAACTACTAACTAATTTGCACACACATATTAACATAATAGGAATACGGTGACATAAACAAAGCAAATCTATAATTACCAGCCATCTCCAGTGAAGCCAAGAAAACCATTTAGGCACCCTAGGCATTTGTGAAAATTTATCTATGATATGATGGATATTTTCCAACTGTACTTGAACCATCAGACAAATTAAAGCAGCCCATTTCTGGGATCTGTTCACATCCCATATGTTCTTTTAACCATAGATAGTCTATAGTCATGAGATTTTGGGGTGCTACAACTTGCACCCCTCCCAACTCCTGGTTGAGTTCCAACAGTACAGATCCAGTCAAATTCGTTGTCTCACTGTATGCACATGCCAGCCTAGACTTCTCCCTCCTCCTTCTTATGGCAAGTCCAGGAGACGGTGGGCTGGATGCAGCCACAACCGCAGCATCGTCCGGATCCCTGGGGAGGCTTTTTGATGATCATCCCCCGGCACGAGTCCTCCAGAGAGTGCTGATGCCGGAAGCTCCTCCTCATATCGTATCTTATTTCATTTTCTGGGTATCCAAGCTAGGCCTTGATCTTCTGCGTAGAAACAAACAGACCCTTTGCCCACACTTTGACATGCCCTCTATACCACTGTGCAGAACTCATTGGAGGTCAGCACACAGTAACTGCTTTTTTTTTTTTTTTTTTTTTTAATTAAGAGAAAGGAATATTATCAGAAAAGAGTACCTCCATAGCTGATCATCTGACACCCTTTAAGTGATCAACATTAAGGATATTTAAAGCATGCGTTGATCTTTGATTTACCAATAGTTTTATCCTGTTAACGAGTAATCCCCTTTTCTTTCTTTCTTTCTTTCTTTTTTTTTTTTTTTTAAATTTTTAATCTACCCTTACATGAAGAATACTATGTTTACTATGCTCTCCCCTATATCAGGTCCCCCCTAACAACCCCATTGCGGTTACTGTCCATCAGCTTAGCAAAATGTGGTAGAGTCACTACTTGTCCTCTCTGTGTTGTGCAGCCCACCCTCCCCTTTCTCCCTCGCCCCCATGCATGCTAATCTTAATACCCCCCTTCTTCTTCTCCCCCCTTATCCCTCCCTGCCCACCCATCCTCCCCAGTTCCTTTCCCTTTGGTACCTGTTAGTCCATTTTTGGGTTCTGTAATTCTGCTGCTGTTTTGTTCCTTCAGTTTTTCCTTTGTTCCTATACTCCTCAGATGAGTGAAATCATTTGGTATTTCTCTTTCTCCGCTTGGCTTATTTCACTGAGCATAATACTCTCCAGCTCCATCCATGTTGCTGCAAATGGTTGGATTTTTCCACTTCTTATGGCTGAGTAGTATTCCATTCTGTATATGTACCACATCTTCTTTATCCATTCATCTACAGATGGACATTTAGGTTGCTTCCAATTCTTGGCTATTGTAAATAGTGCTGCAATAAACATAGGAGTGCATCTGTCTTTCTCAAACTTGATTGCTGCGTTCTTAGGGTAAATTCCTAGGAGTGGAATTCCTGGGTCAAATGGTAGGTCTGTTTTGAGCATTTTGATGCACCTCCATACTGCTTTCCACAATGGTTGAACTAATTTACATTCCCACCAGCAGTGTAGGAGGGTTCCCCTTTCTCCACAGCCTCGCCAACATTTGTTGTTGTTTGTCTTTTGGATGGCAGCTATCCTTACTGGTGTGAGGTGATACCTCATTGTAGTTTTAATTTGCATTTCTCTGATAATTAGCGATGTGGAGCATCTTTTCATGTGTCTCTTGGCCATCTGTATTTCTTTTTTGGAGAACTGTCTGTTCAGTTCCTCTGCCCATTTTTTAATTGGGTTATTTGTTTTTTGTTTGTTGAGGCGTGTGAGCTCTTTATATATTCTGGACGTCAAGCCTTTATCAGATCTGTCATTTTCAAATATATTCTCCCATACTGTAGGGTTCCTTTTTGTTCTATTGATGGTGTCTTTCGCTGTACAGAAGCTTTTCAGCTTAATGTAGTCCCACTTGCTCATTTTTGCTGTTGTTTTCCTTGCCCGGGGAGATATGTTCAAGAAGAGATCACTCATGTTTATGTCTAAGAGGTTTTTGCCTATGTTTTTTTCCAAGAGTTTAATGGTTTCGTGACTTACATTCAGGTCTTTGATCCATTTTGAGTTTACCTTTGTATATGGGGTTAGACAATGGTCCAGTTTCATTCTCCTACATGTAGCTGTCCAGTTTTGCCAGCACCATCTGTTGAAGAGACTGTCATTTTGCCATTGTATGTCCATGGCTCCTTTATCAAATATTAATTGACCATATATGTTTGGGTTAATTTCTGGGGTCTCTAATCTGTTCCACTGGTCTGTGGCTCTGTTCTTGTGCCAGTACCAAATTGTCTTGATTACTATGGCTTTGTAGTAGAGCTTGAAGTTGGGGAGTGAGATCCCCCCTACTTTATTCTTCTTTTTCAGGATTGCTTTGGCTATTCGGGGTCTTTGGTGTTTCCATATGAATTTTTGAATTATTTGTTCCAATTCATTGAAGAATGTTGCTGGTAATTTGAGAGGGATTGCATCAAATTTGTATATTGCTTTCGGCAGGATGGCCATTTTGACGATATTAATTCTTCCTAGCCATGAGCATGGGATGAGTTTCCATTTATTAGTGTCCCCTTTAATTTCTCTTAAGAGTGACTTGTAGTTTTCAGAGTATAAGTCTTTCACTTCCTTGGTTAGGTTTATTCCTAGGTATTTTATTCTTTTTGATGCAATGGTGAATGGAATTGTTTTCCTGATTTCTCTTTCTATTGATTCGTTGTTAGTGTATAGGAAAGCTACAGATTTCTGTGTGTTGATTTTGTATCCTGCAACTTTGCTGTATTCCGATATCAGTTCTAGTAGTTTTGGAGTGGAGTCTTTAGGGTTTTTTATGTACAGTATCATATCATCTGCAAATAGTGACAGTTTAACTTCTTCTTTACCAATCTGGATTCCTTGTATTTCTTTGTTTTGTCTGATTGCCGTGGCTAGGACCTCCAGTACTATGTTGAATAACAGTGGGGAGAGTGGGCATCCCTGTCTGGTTCCCGATCTCAGTGGAAATGCTTTCAGCTTCTCGCTGTTCAGTATAATGCTGGCTGTGGGTTTATCATATATGGCCTTTATTATGTTGAGGTACTTGCCCTCTATTCCCATTTTGCTGAGAGTTTTTATCATGAATGGATGTTGAATTTTGTCAAATGCTTTTTCAGCATCTATGGAGATGATCATGTGGTTTTTGTCTTTCTTTTTGTTGATGTGGTGGATGATGTTGATGGATTTTCGAATGTTGTACCATCCTTGCATCCCTGGGATGAACCCCACTTGGTCATGGTGTATGATCCTTTTGATATACTGTTGAATTCTGTTTGCTAATATTTTATTGAGTATTTTTGCATCTACAATCATCAGGGATATTGGTCTGTAATTTTCTTTTTTGGTGGGGTCTTTTCCTGGTTTTGGTATTAGGGTGATGTTGGCTTCATAGAATGAGTTTGGGAGTATTCCCTCTTCTTCTATTTTGTGGAACACTTTAAGGAGAATGGGTATTATGTCTTCTCTGTGTGTCTGATAAAATTCAGAGGTAAATCCGTCCGGCCCCGGGGTTTTGTTCTTGGGTAGTTTTTTGATTACTGTTTCAATTTCTTTGCTTGTAATTGGTTTGTTTAACTTTTGTGT
Organism: Manis javanica; assembly: GCF_040802235.1. NCBI lineage: Eukaryota > Metazoa > Chordata > Mammalia > Pholidota > Manidae > Manis > Manis javanica. Next base: position 40,899,710 of record NC_133165.1, on the reverse strand, counting down.
TTCTTCCTTGGTCAGTCTTGGGAGGTTGTATTTTTCTAGGAAGTTGTCCATTTCTTCTAGGTTTTCCAGCTTGTTGGCATATAGGTTTTCATAGTAGTCTTTAATAATTCTTTGTATTTCTGTGGAGTCTGTCGTGATTTTTCCATTCTCATTTCTGATTATGTTGATTTGTGTTGACTCTCTTTTTCTCTTAATAAGTTGGGCTAGAGGCTTATCTATTTTGTTTATTTTCTCAAAGAACCAGCTCTTGGTTTCGTTGATTTTTGCTATTGTTTTATTCTTCTCAATTTTGTTTATTTCTTCTCTGATCTTTATTATGTCCCTCCTTCTGCTGACTTTAGGCCTCATTTGTTCTTCTTTTTCCAGTTTTAATAATTGTGATGTTAGACTATTCATTTGGGATTGTTCTTCCTTCTTCAAGTGTGCCTGGATTGCTATATACTTTCCTCTTAAGACTGCTTTCGCTGCATCCCACAGAAGTTGGGGCTTAGTGTTGTTGTTGTCATTTGTTTCTATATATTCCTTGATCTCTGTTTTGATTTGTTCATTGATCCATTGATTATTTAGTAGCATGTTGTGAAGCCTCCATGTGTTTGTGAGCCTTTTTGTTTTCTTTGTAGAATTTATTTCTACTTTCATACCTTTGTGGTCTGAAAAATTGGTTGGTAGAATTTCAATATTGTGGAATTTACCGAGGCTCTTTTTGTGAGCTAGTATGTGGTCTATTCTGGAGAATGTTCCATGTGCACTTGAGAAGAATGTATATCCTGTTGCTTTTGGATGTAAAGTTCTATAGATGTCTATTAGGTCCATCTGTTCTAGTGTGTTGTTCAGTGCCTGTGTGTCTTTACTTATTTTCTGCCCGGTGGATCTATCCTTTGGGGTGAGTGGTGTGTTGAAGTCTCCTACAATGAATGCATTGCAGTCTATTTCCCTCTTTAGTTCTGTTAGTATTTGCTTCACATATGCTGGTGCTCCTGTATTGGGTGCATATATATTTAGAATGGTTATATCCTCTTGTTGGACTAAGCCCTTTATCATTATGTAGTGGCCTTCTTTATCTCTTGTTACTTTCTTTGTTTTGAAGTCTATTTTGTCTGATATTAGTACTGCAACCCCTGCTTTCTTCTCACTGTTGTTTGCCTGAAATATGTTTTTCCATCCCTTGACTTTTAGTCTATGCTTATCTTTGGGTTTAAGGTGAGTTTCTTGTAAGCAGCATATAGATGGGTCTTGCTTTTTTATCCATTCTATTACTCTATGTCTTTTGATTGGTGCATTAAGTCCATTTACATTTAGGGTGACTATTGAAAGATATGTACTTATTGCCATTGCAGGCTTTAGATTCGTGGTTACCAAAGGTTCAAGGTTAGCTTCTTTAGTATCTTACTGCCTAACTTAGCTCGCTTATTGAGCTGTTATATACACTGTCTGGAGAGTCTTTTCTTCTCTCCCTTCTTATTCCTCCTCCTCCATTCTTCATATGTTGTGTGTTTTGTTCTGTGCTCTTTTTAGGGGTGCTCCCATCTAGAGCAGTCCTTGTAGGATGCCCTGTAGAGGTGGTTTGTGGGAAGCAAATTCCCTCAGCTTTTGCTTGTCTGGGAATTGTTTAATCCCGCCATCATATTTAAATGATAGTCGTGCTGGATACAGTATCCTTGGTTCAAGGCCCTTCTGTTTCATTGCATTAAGTATATCATGCCATTCTATTCTGGCCTGTAGGGTTTCTGTTGAGAAGTCTGATGTTAGCCTGATTGGTTTTCCTTTATAGGTGACCTTTTTCTCTCTAGCTGCCTTTAAAACTCTTTCCTTGTCCTTGATCCTTGCCATTTTAATTATTATGTGTCTTGGTGTTGTCCTCCTTGGATCCTTTCTGTTGGGGGTTCTGTATAATTCCATGGTCTGTTCGATTATTTCCTCCCCCAGTTTGGGGAAGTTTTCAGCAATTATTTCTTCAAAGACACTTTCTATCCCTTTTCCTCTTTCTTCCTCTTCTGGTATCCCTATAATACGAATGTTTTTCCTTTTGTATTGGTCACATATTTCTCTTAGTGTTGTTTCATTCCTGGAGATCCTTTTATCTCTCTCTCTGTCAGCTTCTATACGTTCCTGTTCTCTGGCTTCTATTCCTTCAATGGCCTCTTGCATCTTATCCATTCTGCTTATAAATCCTTCCAGGGATTGTTTCACTTCTGTGATCTCTTTCCTGACATCTGTGATCTCCTTCCGGACTTCATCCCACTGCTCTTGCATTTTTCTCTGCATCTCATCCCACTGCTCTTGCATTTTTCTCTGCATCTCATCCCATTGCTCTTGCATTTTTTTCTGCATCTCTGTCAGCATGTTCATGATTTTTATTTTGAATTCTTTTTCAGGAGGACTAGTTAGGTCTGTCTCCTTCTCAGGTGTTGTCTCTGTGATCTTTGTCTGCCTGTAGTTTTGCCTTTTCATTGTGATAGAGATAGTTTGCAGAGCTGGTACAAGTGACCGCTGGAAGAGCTTCCCTTCTTGTTGGTTTGTAGCCTTTTCCTGGGAGAATAGCGACCTCTAGTGGCTTGTGCTGGGCAGCTGTGCGCAGACAGGGCTTCTGCTTCCTGCCCAGTTGCTTTGGGGTTTATCTCTGCTGTTGCTGTGAGCTTGGCCTGGCTGGGGCTGTTCCTCCAAAATGGTGGAGCCCCGTTGGAGGGGGAGCAGCCAGGAGACTATTTATCTCCGTAAGGGGCCTCTGTGCTCCCTGCTGCCCAGGGGGTTAGAGTGCCCAGAGATCCCCAGATTCCCTGCTTCTGGTCTAAGTGACCTGTCCTGCCCCTTTAAGATTTCCAAAAAGCACTCTCCAAACCAAAACAACAACAGCAACAATGAGAGAGGGAACAGAAAGAAAGAGAAAAAAAAAAAAGGAAAAAAAAAGGAAAAAACAAGCGATTTTTTTTGTTTTTTTTTTTTTGTCCTCAGGTGCCGGTCCCAGGCACCCGCTCACTGGTCCTGCTGCCCTGTCTCCCTAGCACCAGGGTCCCTGTCCTTTCAAGGCTTCCAAAAAGCACCCACCCACCGGTCCCGCAGGGAAGGAACGCTCAATATTCTTTGTCCTCAGGCACTGGTCCCACGCACCCGCTCACCAGTCCCGCCGCCCTGCCTCCCTAGCACCGGGGTCCCTGTCCCTTCAAGGCTTCCAAAAAGCACTCGGCAAAAAGAGAGAAAAAAAAGGGGAAAAACGCGCGATTTCTTCCGTCCTCAGGTGCTGGTCTCAGGCACCCACCCACCGGTCCCACAGGGAAAAATGCGGGATATTCTTTGTCCTCAGGTGCCGGTCCCAGGCACCCGCTCACCAGTCCCGCCGCCCTGCCTCCCTAGCACCGGGGTCCCTGTCCCTTTTAGGCTTCCAAAAAGCACTCGCAGAAAAGAGAAAAAAAAAAGGGGAAAAACGCGCGATTTCCTCTGTCCTCAAGTGCCGGTCTCAGGCACCCGCCCACCGGTCCCGCAGGGAAAAACGGGGGATATTCTTTGTCCTCAGGCGCCGGTCCCAGCCACCCGCTCACCAGTCCCTCCACCGTGCCTCCCTAGCACTGGGGTCCCCGTCCCTTCAAGGCTTCCAAAAAGCGCTCGCCCAAAAGAGAAAAAAAAAAAGGGGAAAAACGCGCGACCTCCTCCGTCCTCAGGCACCGGTCTCAGGCACCCGCCCCCAGGTCTCGCAGGGAGAAACGCGGGATATTCTTTGTCCTCCGGCGCCGTTCCCAGGCACCTCCTCACCGGTCCCGCCACCCTGCCTCCCCAGCAACGGGGGCCCGTCCCTCTAAGGCTTCCAAAAAGCGCTCGCCAAAAAAAAAACCGCTCCGGTTTCTCTCCACCCGCCGGGAGCCGGGGGGAGGGGCGCTCGGCTCCCGCCGGGCTGGGGCTTGTATCTTACCCCCTTCACAAGGCGCTGGGTTCTTGCAGGTGTGGATGTGGTCTGGATGTTGTCCTGTGTCCTGTGGTCTCTATTTTAGGAAGATTTTTCTTTATTATATTTTCATAGCTCTATGTGTTTTTGGGAGGAGATTTCCACTGCTCTACTCACGCCGCCATCTTGGCTCCGCCCCTTAGCAGTAGGCATTTTTTAAGTAACTCTGATAATAATAACTTTTCATTGTTCTTTAATCTATTTTGAAAAGTTCTATTATCTTCAGGAAGTTTCTAGTTCCTCCAAATTACTTAATTTATTAGCATTATCCTATACATAGTATTGTTTAAAAATTTCTTTACAAGTACTCCTTTATAACAATTGTTACAGCTTCTCTTAATTGTAATTTTTGTTTTTCTCATTTTTTTGTTAATTTCATATGCCAGAGAGTTGTCTATTTTATTGATTTTTAGAGAAAATACATTCTCTTTTTACTAATAATTTTTTTTCCTATTTCCTATTCTGGTATTTTCATCTTTTATCTTCACTTCCTGCTTTCTCTTCTTCTTGTATAAACTTATGTATTAAATGATTATTTCATTAATTTTGTTTTCTTTTTTAATGAATTTATATATGAATTTTCTTAGTTTACTTTTATCACCATCCTGAGATTTTCATATGTAATGTTATATTTACTCTGTGGTCTATAACTTTAGTTAATATCTTTCATCACCCAATAGTTATTTGGGAGAATATTACTTAATACTTTGTTTAAACATTTGTTATTAATTTCTCATTTTATTGCACTGCAGTCATAGAAAATCCTCATGGATTTCTTCTTCCTACTACTTATTGTGTTCATTATTGTGTCTCAGAATATGTTCAGTGATTGAATAGACTGCTTTCACACTTTGTAGGAAAGAAAACTATTGATATATGCCCCTTCCCACTAATATTTACATTAAAATCACAAATGTCCTGGTTTATTTTGTATCTACTTTATCTGTCTTAGATGAACGGTGTCAAGAAGTCTATCTCAATTCGGTTTCTGTCATTTTCCCTGTGGTGTATGTGCACACACATGTGTTTGTATTTGTATTTGATATTGTCATTCATTCTTTAATTGATTAATCCATTCAATAAATGTTTACTAAAAGCTGCTTATTGGGCCAGCATTGATATAAAGGGAACAATAGACCAGTGCCGTGCTCTCATGAAATTTATATTCTATTGAAAGGAGCAGGAAAGAGATGAACATTAAGAAAGCAGATAATAAATAAAATAATCTGAGATGATTTTCAGTTCTACGAAGTACATGAAACAGAATACTACAATACAGGGCAGCCAGAGTAGGTATTATACAACTTTAAACAGAATGTGAAGAGAAGGCATCTCTCAGAAGGTGACCTTTGAACCTACCCCTAAATCATAAGAAAGTTCTGGAGTAAATGTTCACGGGCAGAGGCAATAACAAGTTCTAGGGCCCTGAGGTGGAACAAGCTTGACTAGAGCTTGATGGAGAAGGGAAGTGTAGATGGCGATGAGGCTGGAAATGGTGCATACAGAACAGCTTTATAGGACATCGTAGGCCCTGAGTTGGTATATAGGTTCAGCAGGATGTGACTGAGACAACCTAGCAGTTGTGTGAACAGAACAGAAGCTAATACCACTTCTGTGTAAGTCTCCTCCTGTAGAACTGTGCAACTCTGTTCTGCTGCTCCTTGGGCTCCGAAGTGCTAGGGTGCTGCCCTATCCATGTGCTTTCATCCACATCGCAGCCATCAGGAAGGCAGCCATCAGGAAGGGAGAGAGTGCATGTCTTTGAAGAAGTGGCGCACATCACTTCTACTTATGTCCGCTTGGCCAGAAGTCAGTCACATGGCTGGCCATTGGTCCTATTACCGCACCCAGCAGCAAGGCATACTGGGAAAAATGTAGTCTTTATTCTGGACAGCCATGTTCCCAGGTTTTAAAATTGAGGGTCTTGCTTTTAAGCAAAATTAAGAAAGAATGAATTGATACTTAGGGAAGAGCTCTCTGTCTCAGTTCCAATTAAGACAAAGAGTTTGGGTATGATTTTATGTAGAAACAGTACTCATTGGAGTGTTTTAAGCAGTGGAATACATGATCTGATCTATGTGCAAATTATATAATTGTTGCTGTGTGAAAGGAGCATGGGGGCAAGCATGGAAGAGGGGGCTCAATTAAGTATTTCAGGAGTCAGACATGCTCATGGCTTGCTCTAGGATGGCAGCAGCCGAGGTTATAAGAAGCAGAAAGGCACAGGCTTTATATTGAAGACAGAGCTATTTATTCACTAAAAAAAACTCTGGAATGTTCTTTATGTATCCATTATTACGATTTATACCTACAGATAGCCTTCTTAGCATATCCACTATTTTTGTCTTGAATGCTCCTTTTCTGACACTAATGTTAAGCTCATCTCAATTCTTTTTACTGTTTTTACTGGGTATATCCTAATCCATTTCCTTTAAAGAAATTCTAATTTTATAGGTGTCCCTCTTTTTATAAGAATCATAGAGTCAGATTTGCTTTTGTAAGCCACTTTGAGATAAGTTTTCTTTTGACAGAGTGATGTAGTCCATTGGCAATCCTTTTATAACTGGTGTTCCTTCACAGTTCAATGGTCCTATATTACTCTTTTTGGTTTTAAGCTATGTTCTTTGTTTTCTGTGTTTTGCTATACTGATTGTTTTGTATACTTTATCTTCTAAATTAAAGATAACTCTTGTTATAATCCTTTCACTGATTTCTACCTGTATGAATATATTTGTAAATGGTATTTGTCTGAATATTAAAATCTAAAGGATAAATAACTTCTAACTTTTCCCAAAAGAAAAATTGAATTGAATCTGGCATTATGTATTCTGGTTTTTAATATTTCTTTATTGAAATGGCTATAGATATACATGCAGTTATATGAAATTATTCAGAAAAATCCCATATATACCCCACCTAATTTTCCCCAAAGGTAGCCTTTTCAAAGTCATAATACAGCATCATAAATGGGATTTTGACATTGATAAAATTCACCAATATTCTTCAGGTCTCCCTAGTTTTCCCTGTACTCATGTTTGTATGTGTACATGTTTACTGCCATACATTTTATTATCTGTGTAGGTTTTGTGTATCCACCACAACAATCTAGATAAACAGTTCCACATACTGCCCTCCATCTTTGCCTGCTGCAAACCAGCAATCTGTTTTTCAATTCTAAAACTTTGTCATTTGAAAATATTTTTTATAAATGGAGTCAAATAGTAGGTAACCTTTTGATTGACTGTTTTTTTTCACTCAGTATAATATCCTTGAGATTCATTCAAGTTGTCAGTATGAATAATTTGCTCCTTTCTATTGCTGAATAGTATATCATAGTATGCATATACCACAGCTTATTCAACCATTCACCTATGAAGAATATCTGGACTGTTTTACTATTATGGACTATAATGAAGAAAGCTGTTACTAACATTTGCATGCAGATTTTTGTGTAAACTGTGTTTTCATTTCTCTAGGATAAATACCCCTGAGTACAATTGCTGAGTCTTAAGGCAATAACATGTTTAGTTTTATTAAAAAACTACCAAATTATTTTTCAGAGTGACAGTAATATTTTACATTCTTCCAGCAATGTGTGAGTGATCCAGTTCTCCATATCCTCATTGGCTTTTGTATTCTCATTATTTCCATTTTAGCAACTCTGATGGGTGTGTAGTGATATCTCATTATTTAATTTGCATTTCCCTGATGGCTAATCCTTTCCAATACTTATTTACCATCTATATATCCTCTTCTGTTCATGTCTCTTGCCCATATTCTAATTGGATAGTTGTTTTTGTTTTGTTTTAGTATTGAGATTTGAGAGTTCTTTACATATTCTAGGCATTGCTTCTTTGTTATATATGTTGTTTGCAAATACCTTCTCCCAGGACATAACTCTTCCTTTCATCCTCTTTACATGGGCTTTGGCAAAGCAAATGTTTTTAATTTTGATAAACATTCATCAAAATGCTTTTGGTGTTAAGTCTCAGAACTCTTTGCCTAGCCCTAGATCACAAAGATTTTCTCCTGTTTATTTCCTCAAAAGTTTTATAGTTTTACATTTTATATTTAAGTCTGATTCACATTGAGTAAATTTTTATAAGGTATAATGTTTAAGTCACAGTTTATTTATTTTTGCCTGTGGATATCCACTTGCTCCAGCATTATTTTTGAAAAGGCTCTCCTTTGCCCCTCGAAAACGCTCTGACAACTTCATCAAAAATCAGTTGGGCATGTTTATGTGGGTCTGTTTCTGGGCCCCTAGTCTTTTTCATTGTCATATGTTTCAGATCCTCTGCCAATACCACACTATTCTGAATATTGTAACTATATAGTAAGTCTTAATATCAGGTAAGTGATTCCTCCCACTTTATTCTTTCCTGTCAAGATTGTTTTAGCTATTCTAGGGCCTATGTTTTTCCATATAAGTTCTTGGATAAGATTGTTTGTGTCTACTAAAACTTCATGAGAATTTTGATAATTACATTAAACTTATAGATGAATTTGGGGAGAATTACCATCCTTATTATGTTGAGTCTCACACTCCATGAACACAATATGTCTTCCCATTTATTTAGGACACTGATTTCTTTCATCCACAATTTATAATTTTCAACATACAGATCCTATACTTGTCTGAACAAGTGTATGTCTCGGTATTTCATCTTCTTTGGAGCAAATACCCATGTTCATGATTAATAAATAGAAATGTGAACTTGCTGAACTTATTTGTTCTAAGAAGGGTTTATACATAAATTTATTGAGATTATGATGTGATCTGCAAATAGAGACTGTCTTATTTCCCTCCTATCTGTATACTTTTTATTCCTTTTCTTACCTTATTAAGCTGGCTATAGCTTCTGGTATTATGTTGAATAGCAATGGTGAGAGTAAACATTTTGGGCTTATTTCCAGTCTTATGGGAAAAGCATTCAGTCTTCTCATTCTTTCATGTTATGTTGTTTGGTATAGGATTTTTATAGTTGCTTTTTTCTAAGTTCAGTTCATTCTCCCTATATTCCTAACCAGCTAAAAGATTTTATCAAGAATAATCTGTGTCAATTAATATGATTGTAAGATTTTTCTTCTTTAGTTTTTTGATATGGTGATTTTTGACTATTAATCCAGGTTTGCATACCTAAAATGAATCTCATTTGGTTGTGGTATATAATTATTTTTATACATTTTAGATGCAGTTTGCTAATATCTTATTGGGATTCTTATATCTGAGTTCATGAGGGATATTGGTGGTAGTTTTATCATCTCTCTTGTTTTGGTATCAGGCCTCATCAAATGACATGGCAAATGTTTGTCTCTTCAATTTTTTGGAAGAGAGTGTGTAAAATTGTGTTAATTATTATTTAATGTTTGGTAGGATTCTCCAGTGAAACTAACTAGGTTAGGAGATTTCTTTTTTCCAAGAGCTTTTAAATTCAATTTCCTTCATGCTTACAGCACTATTCAGATATCTATTTCATCTGTTTGTGTTTTGGGTAATTTATGACTTTGAGGAATTGGTTCAATTCTTATAAGTTGTTGCATTTAGGAATGTAAAGTTGTTCACAGTGTTCTCTTATTATCTTTTTAACAGCTGCAGGATTTATAGTGATCTCCCATATTTCATCCCTGATATTGGTGATTTGTGTCTTCTCTCTTCATTTTTGTCAGAGGTTTGCAAATTTTATTCGTCTTTTCCAAGAATCTACATTTTTTGTTTCATTGATTTTCCTTGTTTTCCTGTTCCCAGTTTCATTGGCTTTTATTATTACCTTTATTATTTTCTTCTTTTTGCTTGCTTTGGGTTTTTTGGTTTGGTTTTTGTTTTTTCTCTTTTTCTAGTTTCTTGCTGTAGAAACTTAGACTAGTGATTGATGTTATATTTTCAATTTCATCCAATTCTCCATATTTTAATTTGCTTTTAAGTGTCTTTTTTGAGCCATGGATTATTTAGAAGTATGTTGTTAAATTTCCATGTGTTTAGAGATTTTCCTAGGCTCTTTCCGTTACTGGTTTCTGGCTGAGTCCATTATGGTCAGAGAACACACTGTGTGATTTCAATTATTTAAAGTTTTGAAGTTTGTTTAAAAGCCTCAGATATGGTCTGTCTTGGTGAATTTCCACAAACACTTTTAAAAATGCATTTTCTGCTGTTGTAGTGTGGAGTGTTCTATGTATGTCAATTGGATCCTACTGTTGATTACACTGTTAAGATCCCTTATGTCTTTGCTGATTTTCTCTCTAGCAGGTTTATCATTTGGTAAGGGGAGATGTTGAGGTCTATAGCAATAATCATGACTTTGACTGTTTCTCATTTAAGCTCTACCCATTGTTGCTTTATATATTTTGAGGCTTTATTTATTTATTTTGTTGCCTGCATTTAACATTATATGTCCTCTCTTATTGATCCTTTTGGTGATTGACACTTTTGCCATTATATAATGTCCCTCTTTGCCTCTTGTATTTTTCTCTAAGTCTACTTTATTGAATATTTAAATAGCTACTTCTGCTTTTTAAAATTATCATGTACATGATATGCCTTTTTCCATCCTACCTATGTTGTTGAATTTGAAGTGACTTTCTTGTAAACAGCATAAAATTGGGTTGCGTTTTTTATCCACTCTGTCAGTCTCTGTTTTTTGACTGAGGCTTGTGGACCATTTAAATATAATTATTGAAGTGTGTAAATCTGCCATTTTATTATTTATTTTCTGTTACTTTCCTTTGCTTCTTGTTCCTCTATTTTTCTTGTCTTGTCTTCCTGAGAAAATATTCTTGTGAACATTTTAAGAGTTTAGTCTTGATTATTTACAGTATTTTTCAGTCTATCTCTTTGTACAGTCTTCATAGGGACTGCTCTGGGTATTATGATATACATAGGTGACAGCCAATCCGCTGGTATCAACATTTTAGCTCTTTGAGTGGAGTGTGAAAACAGCACTTCCATTTAGATCTTTTACTTTCTCACTTTTAAATATCACTGCCTTGAGTATCAGATGATGCTATAATTTTTGTCTCAATCTTTAAATATGATTTATAAAACTTATGAGGAAAAGGATAGTTTATTGTATGCATGCATATTTCTGCACTGTTATTCCTTCTTCCTTCTTGATGCTCCAGAATTCTTTATTTTACAATTTCATTTTTGTTTGAAGAACCTCCTTTAGGCAGTCTTTAAGGATAAGTCTGATAATGAGAAATTCTTAGCTTTTCTTCATCTGAGAACATCTTGATTTCTCCTCATTCCTAAAGGATAATGTTGCCTGTTACGTATCACAGATGACAGTTCTTTTTTTTCAGAACTGAAAAATGTGCCACTTCCTTCTTGCCTCCATGATTTTAGCTAAGCAATCTGCGTCGTTTGAGTTGTTTTTCCACTATAGGTAATGCATTATTTCTCACTATCTGGTTTCCAGGATTTTCCTGAGTTTTAGATTTTTGTTGCATTATGTATGATATGTCTTGGAATGGATTTACTTGGCTTTATCCAGTTTAAGATATGAACAACATCTTGAATTTGGAGGTTTGTGTTTTTTACCAAATTTGGAACATTTTGACCATTACTTCTTCGAAAAGTTTTTCCTCACCACTTTGTTACATCCTCTCCTGGTATTTTGATGAGTATTGGATCTTTTTTATTGCCCATTACTATTATTTTTTGGTCTGTTTTTGTTCCATTGTTCATATTGCCTAAACTCTATCGATCTATCCTTGAGTTCTCTGATTCTAATCTCTGTCATTTCTACTCCACTATACCATCCAACAACTTTTTATTTCTCCAATTGTATTTTTCACTTGTATGATTTCCATTTGTTGTTTTTTGATAACTTCTATTTCCTCGTTGAGATTTTCTCATTTTTTCATTTGTTTCAGGAGAACTTGTGATTGATTTTCATGATGCCTACTTTAAACTCCTTGTCAGGTAATTCCAACATCTGATTCACCTTAGTGTCGGTATCCATTAAGTGTCTTTTCTCATTCAAGTTGTGATTTTGTTGGTTCCTGATATGATGGGTGATTTTCTGTTATATCCTGGAAATTTTGCCTAACATATTAGTGGGCTCTGTGTTCTATTTAGATATTTTATTTTTGTAGGCAGCCACCTAGTTTAGGATTAGCATGCAGGTCTGGGCTTACTTTTGTGAGCCATGGTTGTGAGGACAGCTTCATTTCAGAGCCTTGGTGGTGAGATCTTGGTCTGCTCGGTTTACCTGGTGCTGTGGGGCTCCCGCATGTTCTTATGCTGCTTGAGGGGTGGAAAGGATTTCCTTAGGCCAGGATGAAAGGCGTCTCTCCTTGTGGGGCGTAGACCCTCAGGCAAGAATGGGGAGGCTTCCTGAGCCATGCACATCTTGTGGTTGGATTCTTCTCTGTTTGGGGGAGACAAGAGTACTTCCCAGGCCACATGCTAGTTGAGATCTATTTGATGCAATGGATCCATGAGCTGATCCATTTTGCTCTTGCCTCCGGTCTTTGGGCAGGGCTACAGAGTCTCATGTCCAAGGGGAAAGGGGCTTTGTGGGCTTGGCCATTTGTATGAATGAAGGTTCCTCTTGCTAGGGCCATTGTATTGTATCACTGCATGGGAGGGGAATTCAAGTCTTACAGAGGGAGAGCACTTCTCTTAGCTGTTTTTTTTCAGTGGAGCCCCTGGTGGATCCCCATTGCCCATTGTGAGCTTTCCTGGTGTTGTCTGAGGGACGCCTATTCAGTCTGAGAAGAAATGTGCTCACCCAGGCTGTCTTCTGCTGCTAGGTTGAGGGATAGAAAATGAAGGAAGTGGATTGCCCACTTCTGTTGGGTGGGGGGATATGAGATGTTCTGCCTCTGTTATTCCTCCAGTGCTGGGTCTTGAACTGATTCACCATCCTCTTGGCACCTTTGGGAGTTCTTCTTTGCCTATCCTTTACATTATTCACATGGATTCTAGTTACTTAGAAGGGAAGCAGGGAGAAATGGGTCTATACCATGTGGTCGAAGCCCCATTATAATTAAATAGCTCTTTTTAATCACTTAATATTCTTCTTTCAGAATATTTTTGGCCTTTGTGTTTAGCTTTGTATCCACATTTAGAACAGTTAATTTTACTTATTCCTAGAAAATTTTTATTTATGCTTGTCATTCCTGTATACACTAAATTTCTTATATTTGAATTGTTAAATATATTTCATCTGTCATTTGGTTGGAAAATTTTTTTTTGTAATTTTTCATAGTGGGGATCAGAGATATATTTTTCAAGCCCTTTACATATTTGAGAATATTCTTCTGTTAACTTTGCTCATGAAACCAAAGTAGGGTTAAATATAGAGTTCTTCAGTCACAAAATGTTAACCCCACTATCTCAGAACCATTTTTCATAGAATCCCACTAAAGAAAACTCAAGTTCCTTGTGAAAATAAATTGTAGAAATTCTTTTTATTTCATGCGGTTCATCTCTTGGAGATCCATAAAGTACATCAGCTTAATAAAAACTTGGATATAAACTTCATTTAACAAACTTGTTTAATTTTTAGCCTACTGTTTCTCAAATGATGCAGTGATGATGGTGGAATCTCTTTTTGTGTTTTCCCTATTAGTATCTATATCCTCAAAGCTGTCAGTTATAAACAAAAGAAAATATAACTATGGATTAAATAGTAAAGGCATAGATTTACCTTAACAGTAAGTCTGGAGTCAGCTGTCAGGATGAAAGCAGAGGCTGGGTGACAGTGCCCTGCATCTCTGTCTTCCATCTTCAGCATATTGAAAGCTCATCTTCATCCATGTTGCCTTCTGGCTTTAAGATTGCAGCTCTGACTTTAGTTCAGACACTGGAACCATACTTGAAATGGGGTAGACATGGCAGCAAAAGGCCTTTTTTCGTGATAATGGTTCTCTTTCTTATGAGTAAAAGGAAAACTTTTTCATAAGACTCTTAGCAGGTTTTCCCTTTAATTTCATTGGCCAAAACAAAATTGCTTGTCTACTCTTAGCTGCAAGGGAGGCTGAGAAGATGGATACCAGGCAGAGAGGACTGTGATAGCTCATGTTGCCTAGATCTGCTATGATTCACGATAGGTGCTTGACTCACTGTTCCCAAACGAAGTCAGGTTTCTCTAAGAAAGGAAGATAGTAGGCAGGCTTTGCTCTAAATGGTGCCGCCACAAACTTCCTGTAGTAAAATGGCAGGCAGAGTCCATTATGGGAAATGGATATGGGTGACCCATGACCTTCAATATAATTTTAATTTTGCTCTTGGCTTTCGAGTTTCTTTACATTCTCTTTCCTCCTATTCAATTCTTTTTATGTTTCTTACCTTATTTCAGCATTTTTTCTCCTTCTATCACTTCCTATTTCTGTTCTGTTGTAACCAAATTGCCTTGGATGTTTTGAACACTCTAAAACTATTTTAAAGTATCATCATTTTTAGGGAAGAGCTATTTTTTTGAGAGAGAGTTTTACCCTCTAATCAGGGTAATGTTTATTTTCCCTTGTTCTTTGTTATCTATTCAGAAGTACTGTGTTAATATCTCCTGTCTAATCCACATTTTCCCAGCATCCTGCAATTTGTCATAGAGCAAGAGGCTATCTAGCCTGCTTCCCCAGCTTTTTTGGGCCTGTGTTTTTCCTCCTGTGGCTCAGAGGGTATTGTTGGCAACTTCGCTCTGCCACCATGCCCAGGAACATGGCCGGTAGTGGAAGTTCCTCCCAGATTGTGACCTGTGGTCATCTCTCATCCTCATTTCACAGTTGGCACTGACTGTCTTTCCTTTTTATTTATTTCTGTGTGTATTCTTTGGGGAAATTAACAAGGAAATCTAGTTGACTCTGGGCCAGCACTCATATCCAGCTGGTAGATACTTGGGAAATTCCCAGTGAGACATGTGCAGTAATAGGAAAAAGAACAGGGCTTTCAGGGCAAATAGCTTTACTGCCAGCTCTGCCTCTTGCTTTCTGTGTGATGGTAAGCCCATTACTGTACCCCTTGGAGCCTCGGCTTCCTCAGCTACAATGGGAATATCCGTGTGCCAGGGCTGCTGTGATGATGAAATGGGACACGGCAGCCAAGGTACACAGCACACTGTCCCTCTCACTGTCTGTTCAGATCCCTCCCTCCTGTTCTCCATGCTCTGCAGAAATGGTAAGCATCAAGTTGAACTTCTTGTCAACCAGCTCTGCTCTCATGACCCAGATCCTGGGCTGGGCTTGGACTGCATTCTCATAGCAAGGTCTACTTCATATTTAGAGACACATTCCACATGAACTACGGGCTGGGGATGCTAAGTATCCTTCCCAAGACACTCCTCTGCCACCTCTTCTCTGCCTGACAGGACACGTCCATGTGCCTTTGGAGAGGCACTAAGTATGAAGGTTAGGGTCATGGGCTGTAGTGAGTACAGACCTGCCTCTTTTGAGCCATGGGACCAGAGTCTGCCTCCTTCTCCTCCTCTCTGCTTAATTTCCCTCATCTCTAAAGTGGGGACAGTGCTGTTCTACCTCATAGGGTTAACTGAGCTGTGTAACACCCTTTGGGCACTTCCTGACACAGAGCACAGTGTCAGTGTTTGCTGGGGGTGGCGGTGACAGTGGTGCAATGAGGGCGCAGCTGTCACCCTCATAGCCCTTAGACCCTCCTGCTGTGGGTGCACTAGACTCAAGCAGCCTGGTGCAGCCTCCGCGAGCTGCCTCGAGCCTGCCACCCCTCCTCCCTGTCCCTATGGCTGTGGGACCCCGGAGCTGGGGCTGATTCCCTCCGCATCTGTCTCGCCCAACAGCAGTCACCCTCTCCACTCCCACCTATATTCGCCCAATGCTGGGAGAGATGAAGGATGGAGACTGCAGAGTCTCTGTCCTTGGAGACACTGAGAAAGAGATAAGCCCGCCATCTGGAAAGGTTTAGACATTTATCTGCCTAAAGGCAAGACAGGGAACAGAATGATCCTTCAAGGTCATGCCTCTGCTTAAAATCTTTCAAAGACTCCATACTCCCTCAGGACGGAGTCCGAATTCTAAAACCCATTCCCGTCTGCCCTGCTTTCCTCTTCAGCCCACGGTCCCCACAGCATGCTCACAGCCTGCAGAATGGTTCACTTCTCGCCCCTCCATACCCTCCCACTGGCTCTCACCTTTGCCCAGACAGCCCCTGCCTTCCTGCATCCTCCTAAACCTGGGGAAGCCCTAGTGCCCTCACCCTGATACAGTCTCACTGAGGCAACAGACCCTCTGCCCTGGCCCTGGGGCCCTGTTCCCCTGTCCTCACGCCATCCTGTGTCAGCTTATGTCCCAGCAGCAGGCTGCCGGCCCAAAGCCAGTACTTTCTTGGGGTATCAGGATGCTGAATAAGCACCACTTGTGACCCCATCAAAGCACAGCTTTACTGTGTCCTCTGTTGCACCTTAAAACACATCCAGTCACAGTCATGTCACTCTGCCCCAAGGTAAAATCCCTGGTAAGCCTGTGACTTTTTGTTCACAAGACAATACTTCACTCATGCAGAAAAGTCCAGAGCAAATATAACAAACACAGCGTTAAATAACAAAGCAACCACAGTGACCAAATGGTAATGTGATATATTATTTGCTTTGGAATTTCTCAAGAAATTAAATATTATGGGCCTGCTCTCATATTCCTCCTTTTCTCCCATTACTCTCAAATTGGTGTATAGCTTTTCTAATCATACTTTTATATTTTTACTCTATATGTTTTTTCTGTGAACAATAATTTGTTTTACACATTTTCATAAAAATTATCAAGTGGAGGTGGTGCCTGCGAACCCCCAGAACACAACCTTATGATCAAGACTTTTGTCTCCTCTCAGCCAGATGCCCACATGCTGTGTGTCTACAGCAAGGTCTCATCTTAAAATTTCATCTAAATGGTGTAATTAGCTGGGTTTTTATTCTTATTCAAGATGCTTTTTAAAAAGTATCCATGTTGATGTGTGTGGATCTAGATTATTTTAAATGCTGCAAACTAGTCCATGGTACCATCACAGATAGTTCAACTTCATACCACAGGTCATTCAGGTTTTCTCCAAGTTTTGTTATTACAGGTAGTGCTGCTTTTAAAATCTTAAGTACCTGTGTATACATTTCTCTAGGGTTTATACCTGGAAGTGGAGTTGCTGGCTTATGGGATGCACATCTTTGGCTCCATTCAGGCTTGCCAGTTGTTTCCTTAAGGGTTTATTTCAATTTACAATCCCACTGATATTTTATGGAAGCTCCCACTTACCTGTATCCTTGGTAACTTAATCTCTGCCAAGATGCAGAACGTGAAATGGTCTTTCATAGGTTCTCTAGTTTGTTCTGCCCTTCATACTGGAAAGTGTGACTATTTCCCCGTGCATTGGCCATTTGGGTTCAAGATCCTGGATGAATGCATCTGAATGCATGAGCCTTTCTGAAGATTTATTCTGAGAAGCAGGATCAGATTCCTGCCAAGATACTTCTGATGGGGAAGTTTCCAGACATAAGGAGGGAATTTAGATCCTGAGCCCATACTTTGCTTAATTTTAGCACATACCACTGGTAGCAGCTAATATCTGTATTAGTCTGCTTTGCTTTGATTCAGGACTAATAAGACACGAAGACAGATAATTTTGTTTCCTTTGCACTGATGTTTTATAAACACTGTGCCACATACATGTACCAGATAAACCTCTGTGTCCATCACTCATAAGAAAGGCTTGTCAGACTTAGTGTCATTTACCAGCCCCTCCAATTGTAAGATCTGGTGGGATGAGGCCATAACCTCTCCCTGGCTGTAAGTCTTCATCAAGTGCTCATGTTTTCAAATAGGATAAAGGTCCAAGGCAGAACCTAGTTCACCGCCACCTCTGGGACACCTCAACTCTTGCCCTACCTAGCTCTCTTTTCCTGGTTTCCATGCAAGAATCTGTAGAAGCATCTGTTGCTCAAGGACAAAGTCCCCTGATAGTTCTGCATTTGGGGAGGGGTAACTCTGAGAGAAAGAGCAGAGCTCAACCTGGGGAGAATGTGGCCCCAGCCCATCTCCATCACTCACCTCTCTGAAGGAAGGCCTGCCTAGGATGCCACATTTGCCTTCCCCTCTGGTTCCTTGGTCAGCCCTGCTCAAGGGCACTATGGTGTCCATGACCTTTTCATCATCACCAGGTGATGGCTGGATGGGCAGCCTGGTCTTTATATCATATGTGTCACATCACTTTATCCTATGGTGCTTTTTTTGGTCTTGACTGAGATCATTGTCCAAATTCAATGGTTAACCCAGGATTCTTGGGAATCCTCTAAAACAGTCGTTCATGATTAGGAATTGCCCCTCATGGGGCCTGGCATCTGGCATAGTTAGAGTGTACTTGAGATCTCAGATAGAAACACTTTAATGTATTGATAATACTGTGTTTCATACTGGAACTGGTATCATGAAGAGAAGATGAAGGAGCAGGAGGAGCCAAAGTGAGTGCCTACGGGGCTCAGAACCTTCAGGAGCACAGTTGTTTCCCGTGAAACACATGAGAGAGGCTGGGTGTGCATCATGTCAGGAAGAGGAATAGTAGGTGCTGGATGAGAGAGGCAAAACAGATATTCATTCAGACACTGAAATTCGTTCTCTTTTTTTGTGTGTGTGTGTATTTTTTTATTGAGGTATAACTGACAGCATTATATTTGTTTCAGGTATACAACATAAAGATTTGATATTTGTATATATATATTGTAAAATGATCACCACAGTAAGTCTAGTTAACATCCTTCACCACACAGTTACAGATTTTTTTTCTTGTCATGAGAACTATTTTCTCAGCAACTTTCAAATGTGCAATCTAGTATTAACTATAATCACTATGCTGTAATTTATATCCCCAGGATTTATTTGTCTTATGACTTCAACTTTCCACCTTTTGACCACCTTCACCTATTTTGCTCACCCCACACCCACTGCCTCTGGCACCACCAATATATATATTTTGGGGGTTTTATGTTTGCTTGTAGATTCCATATATAAGTGAGATCATATGGCTATTTGTCTTTCTTAAACTTATTTCCCTTCAGTTTAGTCACATTGTTTCAAATGGCAAATTTCCTCCTTTTTATGACTGAAAAATATTTTCAAAAAAAGTATTTCAAAAATTATTTCAATATCACATTTTCTTCATTCATCCATTGACAGAGTGTTTCCAGGTCTTCGCTATTATAAATAGTGCTGCAATGAATATGGGGATGTAGACATCTTTCTGAGTTAGTGTTTAAATTTCATTCTTTTTAATGATGGAACATAGATGCCACTGATGAGAGGAGCCAGTGTCAGTGGCACAGGAGGGAAAGAGACTAGAACATGGCTCAAATTCCCTCCTAGATGGTGTATCTGTGGCAGCATCTCTCTCTAGGTCTGCTCGTTTGGGGTGGGTCTGCCCAAAGTAAAACATCTATTTATTTACAAAGAGAGGAAATTGAGCCAGCAACTAATTGGATTTGGTGGAAGGCCCAGCTCATGTGAAGCCCTGCTGTGGGCTCCTAACTGGAGGACAGGACCTTCTACCCCAGACAGAAGGGTAATGAGAACAGAGGGCACCATAGCTCAGGAGCATTTGTCCCAACTCCCAGAATTGCTGCTTAGAGGGAGTCTGTGCTGGCTTCCAACCTAACTGCTCATCTGAGCAAAACTGCCCTCAGTCCAGCCAGGAGCCATAGGCACTAGCAGAGCTGGGACCAGGTTGTGACCTGCTCCTCTTGCCCTGGTTCTGGGAAGGTTCCTTGCACCTGGCAGCTGGGCTGGGGAAAGAGTCCCTGCTCCTAGTTTTCCCAGTCACAGCTGTCTCTGCTGATGGCTTGTGCCCTGCCAGTATCTGCTCATGCATTCTTGCCAATTCATCCAGGTCACAGCGTTTCACTGGGGTCAGTGTTCTCTCCACCAAATTTTGTCCTAGAGTCTTTAGGGAGGGAGCAATCCTAGCGTAGGAGCAGAAGAAAACATCTTAAGAGATGAGTGGGACAAGTGCCCCGAAGTGGGGGAGAACGGGCCATTTCCTTCCTGGGAGATGGGCGAGCAGCATAGTGGCTCTGTCTTCACTGCAAGGATGTTGCAAATTAATAAAGATGATCATGTTTTTACTGCCTGTTTAGCTGAGCTGCATCAATTCAGAGTACATAGGGAAGGCCAGCCTGAATTAGAGCTATCTCATTACTTAGGCATTTTCAAGAACTGGGGTTTTATCATAGTATTTCCCTACATTTTTGGATACGTAAGGTAATTGGAAAAAACTGCTACTTTAAAAAAGTGTTTTTAAATGGAAGCTCTGAGACACATTGATAATTAGCATCCTTTTATACCCTTAATTAAACTGCCAAAGTCCCCAACAGTTTTCTTTTTTCTTAAGCTACTTAAATATAACCCTGTAATTTTATTTACCCAATTTGTTTTCCCAGGCATCTCTTTTTCAATGATAATGATGAGGAAGACTTAGGCCCTATACACTTCAAATGATCATAAATTCTAAGTTTGCCAAGTCCAAAATTCTTTAACGAGGGTTTACAGTTTACAAATGCATTTTTTATTATAAAAGCCTCTATCCTGAGCAAGGAGAAGATGCCTGTTGGGGCCTGTAAAACAGTGATCCTGCTGTATATCATCTCACAGATCCACATCTACGGCTTGTACATTCCTTCTCTGGTACAAACACTGTGAACAGGGAACACCTAAAGCAGAATTCAGTTTTCAGGAAATGCTTGTGTTAAGTAGCATAGGCTTATTTATTCAAAAATGTTTTGAGCACCTCCTTGTTCTCAATACAATGAGGGGCAATGAGACCACCAACTAGAATGCATACATCATCTTGAGAAGCCAAAGAACCCCTGCCCCGTGGGGATGGTGTGAGAGGTTCAAAGGATAAGCAGGGTCCTGACTTGCTGGGCGTCTCCTGGGGCTCATTGCTGGCAAACATTGCCATCTGTCTTTTCGCAAACTAGCATCAGATGTCTTTTCATGAACTGTTCTGAGGTGCAAAGTCTGAGGAACAAAGAAGAGATCACACTCTGGCCACAAGCTTTGTAGATCTCCAAACCAGCCTCTCCTGATGGCAGCTGAGACAGGAGCTCAGTTGCTTCATAGAAATCAAACCAGGGGAGTTAAAACACTTCTTTCATACTGGCAAACACAAGTGCCAGTGAAGCTCAAAACCAGAAGCTGTGCGGTAATCAACAGAAAGCGGCTCATTAAAATCATGAAATTCCCTAAGTTGGAAATTGATTGCTCCCTCCCTGCGCACCTTCTAAGTCTCATCTCACAGTTTTGTCTGACATCATTTATCACTTGTGACAAAATACTAACAGAATAGTGAACACTGCTTTGGCCAAATTATCACACTTTGTCTATTTTTTCTGCGTGTTTGGAGGTGCCTGAACTCTCCTAGCAGACAGAAATAGAAGAGAAGGTAAAAATGTTTTCCTTTCAGATGTAAACTAAAACTTTTTTTTTTAGATAATTATTTTTTATTGAGGGGTGGTTGACACACAGTATTACATTAGTTTCAGGTATACAACACAGTGATTCAACATTTATATACATGATAATTCTAGCTACCAGCTATCACCAAACAAAGTTGTTACAATTTTTTGACTATATTCCTTATGCTATACATTACATCCCGGTTATTATTTATTTTACAATTGGAAGTCTGTACTTTTTTTTTCTTTTGAGAGGGCATCTCTCATATTTATTGATCAAATAGTTGTTAACAACAATAAAACTCTGTATAGGGGAGTCAATGCTCAATGCACAATCATTAATCCATCTCAAGCCTAATTCTTGTCAGTCTCCAATCTTCTGAAGCATAACGAACAAGTTCTTACATGGTGAACGAATTCTTACATAGTGAATAAGTTCTTACATGGTGAACAGTACAAGGGCAGTCATCACAGAAACTTTCGGTTTTGATCACGGATTATGAACTATAAACAATCAGGTCAAATATGAATATTCATTTGATTTTTATACTTGATTTATATGTGGGTCCCACATTTCTCCCTTTATTATTATTATTATTTTTATTTTTAATAAAATGCTGAAGTGGTAGTTAGATGAAAGATATAGGTAGAAAACATAGTTTAGTGTTGTAAGAGGGCAAATGTAGATGATCAGATGTGTGCCTGTAGACTATGTGCTAATCCAAGCTAGACAAGGGTATTAAAACATCCACGGATGCAGAAGATTTCTCTCTAAACAGGGGGGGTGAGGTTCTAAGCCTCACCACTGTTGATCCCCAATTTCTCACCTGATGGCCCCCCTGCGACTGTGCCTGTCTTAGGTTGTTCCTCCCTTGAGGAATCCTACCCGTTTCTGGCTAACCAGTCATCTTCTGGGGCCATACAGGGAGATGTAAAGTTGGTAAGTGAGAGAGAAGCAATATTGTTTGAAAAGGTTAGCTTTTTACTTCTTTGCAGATTTATGCCCTGTGGCTTCTATGCCCAGCGTTTGTCTTGAGGTATCTTTACCACTTGGAGGAATTATGATACTCGGTAAATTTGATATGAGGCACGAATTCTATTTAAGGGTTGTAATTAGGAAGGAAGAAGAGCTATAGAAATAGCAGGTGGAAGAAAACATGCGAAGATTGATTATTTCTTTGACATATCTTCTTGTAGAGTACCTTAAGCATGTATAGGTTTAAAACTACTAACTAAATTGCTCACACACATTAACATAATAGGAATACAGTTACATAACCAAAGCAGATCTATAATTACCAGCCATCTCCAGTGAAGCCAAGAAAACCACTTAGGCACCCTAGGCATTTGTGAAAATTTGTCTATGATATGATGGATATTGTCCAACTTTACTTGAATAGTCTGAGAGAAATCAGACAAATTAAAACAACCCATTCCTGGGAACTGTTCACATCCCATATGTTCTTTTAACTGTAGATAGTCTGTAGTCATAAGATTTTGGAGTGCTACAACTTGCACTTCTCCTAATTCTTGGTTGAGTTCCAACAGTATAGATCCAGTCAAATTTGTTGTTTTACTGTATGCACAGGCCAGCTTAGATATGTCCTTCTTCATTCCAATGGCAAGTCCAGGAACCGGTGGGATGGTTGCAGCTACAACTGCAGCATCGCCTGGATCTTTGTTGAGGTTTTTTGATGATCGTCTTCTGGTATGAGTCTTCCAGAGAGTGCTGATGTTGGAAGTTCTTCTTCATATCGTATCTTAGTTCATTTTCTGGGTAGCCAAATTGGGCTTTGATCCTCTGTATAAACACAACCAGACCCTTTGCCCACACTTTGATATGCCCTTTATACCATTGTGTAGAACTCATTGGAGGTCACCACACAGGAACTGCTTTTTTTTTTAAGAGAAAGGAATATTATCAGAAAAGTGTACCTCCATAGCCGATCATCTGACACCCTTTAAGTGATCAAAATTAAGGATATTTAAAGCATGCATTAATCATTGATTTACCATTAGTTTTATCCTATCAAGGAGTAATCCCCCTTTTCTTTCTCTTTTTTTTTATTCTTTAATCTACACTTACATGAAGAATATTATGTTTACTAGGCTCTCCCATATACCAGGTCCCCCCTATAAACCACTGTACAGTCGCTGTCCCTCAGCATAGCAAAATGTTGTCAAATCACTACTTGTCTTCTCTGTGTTGTACAGCCCTCCCCTTTCTCCCTCCCCCCATGCATGTTAATCTTAATACCCCCTTTCTTATTCCTCCCCCTTATCTCTCCCTGCCCACCCATCCTCCCCAGTCCCTTTCCCTTTGGTACCTGTTAGTCCATTTTTGGGTTCTGTAATTCCGCTGCTGTTTTGTTCCTTCAGTTTTTCCTTTGTTCTTATACTCCTCAGATGAGTGAAATCATTTGGTATTTCTCTTTCTCCGCTTTGCTTATTTCACTGAGCATAATACCCTCCAGCTCCATCCATGTTGCTTCAAATGGTAGGATTTGCCCTCTTCTTATGGCTGAGTAGTATTCCATTGTGTATATGTACCACATCTTCTTTATCCATTCATCTACCGATGGACATTTAGGTTGCTTCCAATTCTTGGCTATTGTAAAAGGTGCTGCGATAAACATAGGGGTGCATCTGTCTTTCTCAAACTTGATTGCTGCGTTCTTAGGGTAAATTCCTAGGAGTGGAATTCCTGGGTCAAATGGTAGGTCTGTTTTGAGCATTTTGATGAACCTCCGTACTGCTTTCCACAATGGTTGAACTAATTTACATTCCCACCAGCAGTGTAGGAGGGTTCCCCTTTCTCCACAGCCTTGCCAACATTTGTTGTTGTTTGTCTTTTGAATGGCAGCCATCCTTACTGGTGTGAGGTGATATCTCATTGTAGTTTTAATTTGCATTTCTCTGATAATTAGCGATGTGGAGCATCTT
Source organism: Manis javanica (assembly GCF_040802235.1). Classification (NCBI taxonomy): domain Eukaryota; kingdom Metazoa; phylum Chordata; class Mammalia; order Pholidota; family Manidae; genus Manis; species Manis javanica. The sequence goes on along the minus strand of NC_133165.1, from coordinate 40,875,431 downwards.
TTCATGTGTCTGTGGCCATCTGTATTTCTTTTTTAGAGAACTGTCTGTTCAGTTCCTCTGCCCATTTTTTAATTGGATTATTTGTTTTTTGTTTGTTGAGGCGTGTGAGCTCTTTATATATTTTGGACCTCAAGCCTTTATCAGATCTGTCATTTACAAACATATTCTCCCATACTGTAGGGTTCCTTTTTGTTCTATTGATGGTGTCTTTTGCTGTACAGAAGCTTTTCAGCTTAATATAGTCCCACTTGTTCATTTTTGCTGTTGTAAAACTTTTTTTTAATGGATCAGACTTCTGTGTAATGGTACCCCAGAAATGCCATGTAACTTGGTGCCTTGTAGACAAGCAACTCTGAAGTCAGACACCCACTAAGTTTCTTTTCCCCAAGCATGAAACTAAATGCCAACACCTGCTGAAACATCCTGTGGAAAGTTCAGGGCTAGCTGAATGCCATTGTTAAGCTTTGGGTCTGTGTACCCCTGCAAGGCTGAATGTTTCAGAGGGATATGAAAATTCCAGTATATCACAGTCCAGGTGTCTGGAGGCCATTATGTGTCCATTTGTTGGATTCATTTATGGGTATTAAATCTATATGCAATTTTTACTTGGATTAATTTGGACAGATGACTTAAACAAGAATCTTTGTCTCTACATCTATAAATGGGGATAATAATATGACACTGCTTCTTATGGTTGTTGTGAGGATCAAAGGCAAAATGTACATAAAATATATAGATTGGTATAGTTCGCACATAGTAGGTTCTCAATAGATATTTAGTGTTTTGAGTTCTCATTTTCCCTCTAAAATACTAATACTGTAATGAAACTTTCTAACTTAAGGTCAAAGAAATTGCTGACATAAAATATCTTTGCTATGGAGGACTTTCCTTGGGGTTTGGGGAGCATGTTAATAGTTGGTGAGCTGCCTAGATGCTTTCTGACATTATCAGTGGTCTTTTTTGGCCACTTCTTCCCCACAGCTTTATTGAATTATAATTGACATATAATATTGTGTAAGTTTAAGGTGTGCAACCTGGTGATTTGCTCTACATATGTGTTGCAAAATGATTGCCACAATAAGATAATATCTCCATCGCATGGCGACTGTTTTTTTATATTGTTGTAATAACATTTAAGATATACTCTCTTAGTAACTTCCAAGTATATAAACAGTATTATTAAATGAAGTCACCAAACTGTACTTAGAGCCCCAGAACTTACTCATCTTATCACTGGAAGTTTGTACCCTTTGACCAAAATCTCCCCACTTCCTCCACCTCCAGCCAATCTACTGTTTCTATGAGTTCAGCTTTTTTAGATTCCACATATAAATGAAATCATACAGTATTTGTCTTTCTCTATCTAACTTATTTCTTTTTGTGTAATGCCATCCAGGTTCATCCATGTAGTGACAAATGGTAGGATTTCCTTTTTTTTATGACTGAAAAAATATTCCAAAATGTATCACAATTTTCTTTAGCTATACATCATTAACAGACATTTGGAGTGTTGCCACTTTTGGTGGTCATGAAAAATGCTTCAGTGAACATGGGGGTGCAGATATCTCTTTGAGATAGTGATTTCATTTCCTTCAGAAATGTACTCAGAGTGGGATTTCCGTTTTAGTCAGTATTTCTATTTTTAACGTTTTGAGAAGTTCTATACTGTTTTCCATAGTGGCTGCACCAATTTACCTTCCCACCGGCAGTGCACAGGGGCTCCCTCTTTGCCACATCCTTGCCAACACTTGCTATCTCTTGTCTTTTTGATAATAGCCATCTAACAGGTGTGAGATGGTATCTCAGTGTCGTTTTAATTGCATTACCCTGATAATGAATGATGTTAAGCACCTTTTCATACTTCTGTTGGCCATTTGTATGTTCTCTTGGGAAAATATCTCTTCAGGTCCTTAATTTTTTGGCATCTGTTTTTCTGTACCTTCCAGTAAACATGCTCACTGTTACTAGATTTACCAGTCTTGTTTTGTAGCTGTGGGCCTGTAATCCCCAGTCATGCTAACGTGTTGCTTTTCCGTGTTCCTTTGCTCAGTTCCTAGTTTGCTTATTAGGCCTAAAATGCCTCTGGGTGCTTCTCACCAATTACTTGCATTGGTTGGGAATGCTGGGCGAACCCAACACAGCCCTGGGACCTAGGCATTCATGCCAGCCTGAAGTTGACTCTCAGGTTTGCAGAACCAGTCACCTTCAGGTCCCTCATGCTGATGAGAATGAGTTTTAAATTGTAGGTCTGGCTGCTGGGTAAAGATTGGGCTTTGTCAAATGGGAAAAATCCTGGGATGAGCCCAACTTGAGCTCTGCTGTGAATAAAGAGCCCTTCGTTTTGCTTTTTATTGAAAATGCCCTGAGCTTTATTGTCTAAGTGTTAAAGCACAAGGACAAAGTGGGAAATAACTCTTTCATTCATTGTGCTGTATTGCTGCCCATTTCCAGAGGGCCAAAAAGGGCAGCTGGCTGTGCAAGAAAAGGGAGTAGTTTGCAAATAGAGTCCCTAAAACTCTAGCTACAATTTGTGTTTCATTGTTAAGGGCCTGACACTAAAATAGAATAGTTGTAAAAATGTCTGCTTGCTACAACCTTTGCACTTGTTCTACCATTCAGATTATGATACAACTTACTATAATAAGACCAACTGGTAAGTAAGAAAATAATGGTGTTTGCTTAATCACAGTAAGTTTGTTTCCCATATAAAGGGTACTGTTTTCTCATAGAATTCAGTAACTGTTATATGTCTTGGGATTAGAAGAGAACAATCATTTATGTAAATGAGTATTTTTATGAGACGCCAGCCAAGGTATTATCCACCCTAAGTTTGGTTGTATCCACTGCCAGAGACTCTCTTTCCTCAGACAATACATTGCATCTGTGCTATGCTTTGTTAGGAATATATTCCTTATATTAAGCCCAACTGGTCCAGGTGTAGCCTGCACCCACTGAGCGTACTCTCAGTGCAGTAGGAAAAGTCAGAATTAATTCACCTCTCTTCCACCTGATGACCTGTTCAATATTTGAAGCAGCTTTTATCTTTGCTCTGACTTTTCTCCTAGATAGATATTCCTAGTCCTCTGTTCTCTACATACTATCCTATTTACTTTTTCCCAATAGTGGTATGTTTGATTCTTATTTCTCATGAAGGGAAGCATTCAGAAATGAATAAAACATGTTAGTTATTTCATGGTAGTGTGTTTAATGAATTAGAATTTTATGGCATACACTTTTATTGATGTGTGTCAGGAGGAAACACTTCTATAATTCATTAGACATTCCATGATATATGTTTACTTATTTGATGATGAATGCTCTACCTTATTAAAAAAAAAGCACCTAGTCTCTGAAAAAGTACATAGACCCACACTAAGATAAAACAATTTGTTGGGAAGAAATAGGGCCTAAAGGCCAAATGAACGGGAGAAGTAAGATGATGTCAAGGGTAAGATTAATACCCAAAATACATGTAAGACACCCAGCTTCCAAATTTCACAGCTCAAGCAAAGAGGTAACTATAATTAGTTATATGATTTGCAGTCTCCAAAAGACAGAAACAACCCCAGTACTTAAGAAAAGTGTTATCATTTCTGGTACTGAGACATTTCCTCAGTGGTTCATGTGTCAAGGATGGTCGATGGAGTATTTTGAGATACAAGTTCTAAAATATCTTTTAGATGCACAGTTCTATGAATTTTGATATAAACTTATACACTCACATAACCCCCACCACAATAAAGGTATAACATACTCCCGTCACCCCCATAAAGTTTCTCATGCCTCTCTGGAGTCAGTTTCTCCAGCCCAGCCCACAGAAACTACTGATCTGATCTTACTTCCTATGGTTTTGCCTTTTCTATAATGTCATATAAGTAGAATCATGTAGTAGGAAACCTTGTTATCTGGCCTCTTTCATTCATTTGTTCTTTGGAGAGTCATCTGTGTTGTGTGTGTCAGTGGCCCATTGCTCACACTGTGAATGGTACTTCGTGTCTTACAAGAGCTTAGAACACTTTCTTTATCCCTTCACCAGCTGAAGGGGTGGGCATTTGGGTTGTTTCCAGTTTGGAGGCCATCATATCCATTTGGGCTGCTATAACAAAAATACCATAGACTTCATGGCTTATAAACAACAGGAATTTATTGCTCACAGTTCTGGAGGCTGGGCAGCCCAAGATCAAGGCACCAGCAGATTTGGTGTCTGGTGAGGCTCTGCTTCCTGGATCATAAAGGACCATCTTTTCTTTTTTTCTTTTTAATTAATTAATTAATCAATTAATTTGGTTTCATTAATCTACACTTAGATGAGCAACATTGTGGTTACTAGATTTCCCCCTATTATCAAGTCCCCACCACATACCCCATTAGAGTCACTGTCTATCAGCATAGTAAGATGCTATAGAATCCCCCTACTTGTCTGTGCTATACTGCCTTCCCCATGACCCCCCCCACAAACCCCCTACATTATGTGTGCTATAGTAATGCCCCTTTTCCCCCTTATCCCTCCCTTCCTACCTATCCTCCCCAGTCCCTTTCCCTTTGGTAACTGTTAGTCCATTCTTGGGTTCTCTGAGTCTGCTGCTGTTTTGTCCCTTCAGTTTTTGTTTTGTTCTTATACTCCATAGATGAGTGAAATCATTTGATACTTGTCTTTCTCCGCCTGGCTTATTTCACTGAGCATAATACCCTCTAGCTCCATCCATGTTGTTGCAAATTGTAGGATATGTTTTCTTCTTATGGCTGACTAATGTTCTATTGTATATATGTACCACATCTTCTTTATCCATTCATCTACTGATGGACACTTAGGTTGCTTCCATATCTTGGCTATTGTAAATAATGCTGCGATAAACATAGGGGTGCATATGTCATTTTGAATCTGCGATTCCGTTTTCCTAGGATAAGTTCCTAAGAGTGGAATTCCTGCGTCAAATGGTATTTCTATTCTTAGATTTTTGATGAACTTCCATACTGCTTTCCACAGTGGTTGAACTAATTTACATTACCCCAGCAGTGTAGGAGGGTTCCCCTTTCTCTACATCCTCTCCAGCATGTGTTGTTGTTTGTCTTTTGGATGGTGGCCATCCTAACTGGTGTGAGGTGATATCTCATTGTGGTTTTAATTTGCATTTCTCTGATGATTAGCAATGTGAAGCATCTTTTCATGTGCCTGTTGTCCATCTGAATTTCTTCTTTGGAGAAGTGTCTGTTCTTATCCTCTGCCCATTTTTTTTTTACTTAGTTTTATTAAGGTATGATTGATATACACTCTTATGAAGGATTCACATGAAAAACAATGTGGTTACTACATTTACCCATATTATCAAGTCCCCACCCATATCCCAATGCAGTCACTGTCCATCAGAGTAGTAAGATGACATAGATCCACTCTGTGCCTTCTCTGTGCTGCACTGTTCTCCATGTGATCCCCCACACCATGTGTACTAAACATAATACCCCTCAATCTGCTTCTCCCTCCTTCCCCACATGCCCTCCCACACCCCTCCCCTTTGGTAACCACTAGTTCATTCTTGGAGTCTCTGAGTCTTCTGTTATTTTGTTCCTTCAGTTTAGCTTCATTGTTATACTCCACAAATGAGGGAAATCATGTGGCATTTGTCTCTCTTTGCCTGGCTTATTTCGCTGAGCATAATGTCCTCCAGCTCCATCCACGTTGTTGCAAATGGTAGGATTTGTTTCTTTCTTACTGCCAAATAGTATTCCATTGTGTATATGTACCACATCTTCTTTATCCATTCATCTAATGATGGACACATAGGTTGCTTCCATATCTTGGCTGTCGTAAAAAGTGCTATGATAAACGTAGGGGTGCATATGTCTTTTTGAATCTGAGAAGTTGTATTCTTTGGGTAAATTCCAAGGAGTGGAATTCCAAGGTCAACTGGTATTTCTATTTTTAGTTTTTTGAGGAACCTCCAGATTGCTTTCCACAATGGTTGAACTAGCTTATATTCCCACCAGCAGTGTAGGAGGGCTCCCCTTTCTCCGCATCATCGCCAGCATGTGTTGTTCTTAGTCTTTTCGATGCTGGCCATCCTTACTGGTGTGAGGTGATATCTCATTGTGGTTTTAATTTGCATTTCCCTGATGATTAGTGATGTGGAGCATCTTTTCATGTGTCTGTTGGCCATCTGAATTTGTTTTTTGGAGAACTGTTTTTTTCATATACTCTGCCCATTTGTTAGTCGGGTCATTTGTTTTTTGGGTGTTGAGGCATGTAAGTTCTTTATATATTTTGGATGTTAACCCCTTGTCAGATATGTCATTTACAAATATATTCTCCCATACTGTAGGATGCCTTTTTGTTCTGTTGATGGTATCCTTTGCTGTACAGAAACTTTTTAGTTTGATGTAGTCCCATGAGTTCATTTTTGCTTTTGTTTCCCTTGCTCAAGGAGATGCATTCAGGAAGAAGTTGCTCATGCTTATATTCAGGAGATGTTTGCCTATGTTGTCTTCTAAGAGTTTTATGGTTTCATGACTTACATTCAGGTCTTTGATCCATTTCGAGTTTACTTTTGTGTACGGGGTTAAACAATAATCCAGTTTCATTCTCTTACATGTAGCTGTCCAGTTTTGCGAACACCAGCTGCTGAAGAGGCTGTCATTTCCCCATTGTATATCCATTGCTCCTCTAGTGAATATTAATTGACCATATATGGTTGGGTTTATATTAGGGCTCTCTAGTCTGTTCCATTGGTCTATGGGTCTGTTCTGGTGCCAGTACCAAATTGTCTTGATTACAGTGGGCTTTGTAGTAGAACTTGAAGTTGGGGAGCATTAATGCCTCCAGCTTTATTCTTCCTTCTCAGAATTGCTCTGGCTATTTGAGATCTTTTGTGGTTCCATATGAATTTTAGAATGATTTTCCCTAGTTCATTGAAGAATGCTGTTGGTATTTTGATAGGGATTGCATTGAATCTATGTATTTCTTTAGACAGGATGGCCATTTTGAGAATATTAATTCTTCCTATCCAGGAGCATGGGATGTGTTTCCATTTATTGGTATCTTCTTTAATTTCTCTTAAGAGTGTCTTGTAGCTTTCAGGGTATAGGTCTTTCACTTCCTTGGTTACATTTTTTTCCTAGGTATTTTATTCTTTTTAATGCAATTGTGAATGGAATTCTTTTCCTGATTTCTCTCTCTGTCAGTTCATTGTTAGTGTATAGGAATGCCACAGATTTCTGTGTATTAACTTTGTATCCTGCAACTTTGCTGAATTCAGATATTAGGTCTAGTAGTTTAGGGGTGGATTCTTTAGGGTTTTTTTAATGTACAATATCATGTCATCTGCCAATCGGGACAGTTTGACTTCTTCCTTGCCAGTCTCCATGCCTTTTATTTCTTTGTGTTGTCTGATTGCCCTGGCTAGGACCTCCAGTACTCTGTTGAATAGAAGTGGGGAAAGTGGGCATCCCTGTCTTTTTCCTGATCTTAGAGGAAAAGCTTTCAGCTTCTTGCTGTTAAGTATGATGTTGGCTGTGGGTTTGTCATATATGGCCTTTATTATGTTGAGGTACTTGCCCTTTATACCCATTATGTTGAGAGTTTTTAATGAATGGATGTTGAATTTTTTCAAATGCTTTTTCAGCATCTGTGAAGATGATCATGTGGTTTTTGTCCTTCTTTTTGTTTATATGGTGGATGGCATTGATGTATTTTCTAATGTTGTACTATCCCTGCATTCCTGGAATAAATCCTACTTGATCATGGTGGATGATCTTTTTGAAGTACTTTTGAATTTGGTTTGCTAATATTTTGTTGAGTATTTTTGCATCTATGTTCATCAGGGATATTGGTCTGTAATTTTCTTTTTTGTGGTGTCTTTGCCTGGTTTTGGGATTAGAGTGATGCTGGCCTGATAGAATGAGTTTGGAAGTATTCCCTCTTCTTCTACTCTTTGGAAAACTTTAAGGAGGATGGGTATTAGGTCTTCACTAAATGTTTGGTAAAATTCAGTGGTGAAGCCATCTTGTCTAGGGGTTTTGTTCTTAGGTAGTTTTTTGATTACCAGTTCGATTTCATTGCTGGTAATTGGTCTGTTCAGATTTTCTCTTTCTTTCTTGGTCAGCCTTGGAAGGTTGTATTTTTTTAGGAAGTTGTCCATTTCTTCAAGGTTATCCAGTTTGTTAGCATACAATTTTTCATAGTATTCTTTGTATTTCTGTGGTGTCCGTAGTGATTTTTCCTTTCTCATTTCTGATTCTGTTTATGTGTGTAGACTCTTTTTTTCTTGATAAGTCTGCCTAGGGGTTTATCTATTTTGTTTATTTTCTTGAAGAACCGGCTCTTGTTTTCATTGATTCTTTCTATTGTTTTATTCTTCTCAATTTTATTTATTTCTGCTCTAATCTTTATTATGTCCCTTATTCTACTGACTTTGGGCCTCATTTGTTTTTCTTTTTCTAGTTTCATTAATTGTGAGTTTAGACTGCTTATATGGGATTGTTCTTCTTTCCTGAGGTAGGCCTGTATTGCAATATACTTCCCTCTTAGCCCAGCCTTGGCTGCATCCCACTGATTTTGTGGTGTTGAATTGTTGTTTTCATATGTCTCCATACATTGCTTGAGCTCTGTTTTTGTTTAGTCATTGATCCATTGGTTATTTAGGAGCATGTTGTGAAGCCTCCATGTGTTTGTGGGATTTTTCATATTCTTTGCATACTTTATTTCTAGCTTCATACCTTTGTGGTCTGAGAAACTTGTTGGTACCATTTCAATCTTTTTGAATTTACTGAGGCTCTTTTTGTGGCCTAGTATATGGTCTATTCTGGAAAATGTTCCATGTGCACTTGAGGAGAATCTGTATCCTGCTGCTTTTGGGTGCAGAGTTCTGTAGATGTCTGTTAGGTCCATCTGTTCTAGTGTGTTTTTCAGTGCCTCTGTGTCCTTCCTTATTTTCTGTCTGGTTGATCTGTCCTTCAGATTGAGTGGAGTGTTGACGTCTCCTGGAGTGAATGCATTGCATTCTATTTCCCCTTTTAATTCTGTTAGGATTTGTTTCACATATGTAGGTGCTCCTGTGTTGGGAGCATAGATATTTATAATGGTTATATCTTCTGGTTGGATTGAGCCCTTAATCATTATATAATGTTCTTCTTTGTCTCTTGTGACTTTCTTTGTTTTGAAGTCTATTTTGTCTGATAAAAGTACTGCAATCCCTGATTTTTTCTCTCTATTAGTTGCATGAAATATCTTTTTCCATCCCTTCACTTTTAGTCTGTGTATGTCTTTGGGTTTAAAGTGAGTCTCTTGTAGGCAGCACATAGATGGGTCTTGCTTTTTTATCCATTCAGTGTCTCCATATCTTTTGATTGGTGCATTCAGTCCATTTACACTTAGGGTGATTATTGATAGGTATGTACTTATTGCCATCGCAGACTTTAGATTCATGGTTACCAAAGGTTCAAGTTTAACTTCCTTACTATCTAAGTGTCTAACTTAACTCACTTAATATGCTATTACAAACATGATCTAAAGGTTCTCTTCTTTTTCTCCTCCTTTTTATTCCTCCTCCATTCTTTATATATTAGGTATCATATTCTGTACTGTTTGTCAATCCCTTGATTGACTCTGGGTATAGTTAATTTAATTTTGCATTTGCTTAGTAATTAGCTATTCTGCTTTCTTTACTATGGTTTTATTACCTCTGGTGACAGCTATTAAACCTTAGGAACACTTCCATCTATAGCAGTCCCTCCAAAATAGACTGTAGAGATGGTTTGTGGGAGGTAAATTCTCTCAGCTTTTGCTTATCTGGAAATTGTTTAATCCTTCCTTTAAATTTAAATGATAATCTTGCCAGATAAAGTAATCTTGGTTCCAGGCCCTTCTGCTTCATTGCATTAAATACATCATACCACTCCCGTCTAGCCTGTAAGGTTTCTGCTGAGAAGTCTTATATTAGCCTGATGGGCTTTCCTTTGTATGTGATCTTATTTCTCTCTCTGGCTGCTTTGTCTGTCCTTATCCTTGATCTCTGCCTTTTTAATTACTGTGTGTCTTGGTGCTGTCCTCCTTGGGTCCCTTGTGTTAGGAGATCTGTGCACCTCCATGGCCTGAGAGACTATCTCCTTCCCCAGAAAGGGGAAGTTTTCAGCCATTGCCTCCTCAAAGACACTTTCTATCACTTTCTCTCTCTCTTCTTCTTCTGGTACCCCTATAATGTGAATATTGTTCCATTTGGATTGGTCACACAGTTCTCTCAATATTCTTTCATTCTTAGAGATCCTTTTTTCTCTGTGCTTAGCTTTTTTGTATTCATCTTCTGTTGTTTCTATTTCATTTATTGTCTCCTCCACCATATCCAACCTGCTTTTAATACCCTCCATTGTGTTCTTCAATGATTGAATCTCTGACTGGAATTCCTTCCTGAGTTCTTGGATATCTTTCCATGCCTCCATTAGCATGTTAATGATTTTTATTTTGAACTCCCTTTCAGGAAGAGTCACAAGGTTGATGTCATTTAAATCTTTCTTGGGAGTTGTATTAATAATTTTACTCTGGACTAGGTTCCTTTGGCATTTCATATTTGTATATGGTGCCCTCTAGTGCCAAAAGGCTCTACTCTCTGGAGCTGCTCAGCCCCTGAAGCAATGTTGGGGGTTGCAGGGGAGGTGTATTGGTGACTGGGGGTAGGAAAGAGTCCTGCTTCCAGCTGCTATGCCAGTCTTCACTGCCTGAACCAGTTGGCCGAACACACAGGTATAAGCTTTTGTCCCTGAGCAGCTGGATATGGATCCCTGCTTCCCACAAGCAGATGAAATCCAAGTCTCCCCAGGAACTCCACCTGTCCCATCTTTCCAACCCTGTAATCATGAGAGTATGATGAAAGCACCATGAAATGTAGGTTTGTGCTCCCAGAGCAGATCTCCGGAGCTAGGTATTCAGCAGTCCCAGGCTTCCACTCCCTCCCTGCTCAGTTTCTCTAACTCCCACCCATGAGCTGGGGTGAGGGAGGGGCTTGGGTCCCACCTGGCCACAGCTTTGGTATGTTACCCTGTTCCATGAGATTTGCTCTTTTCTCCAGGTGTATGCAGTCTGGTGCAGTCCTCTTTCCTGTTGCTCTCTCAGAGTTAGTTGTATTAATTATATTTTCATATCTTGAAAAAGAAGTCTCCCATTTTTGTGAAGTCCAGTTTGCCATGTTTTTCTTTTATGATTCATATTTTATGTGTCCTAAGAAATCTTTGCCTAACTCAAGACCTCCTGAGTTTTTTTCTATATGTTTTACTGTTTTAGGCTTAATACATGGGTTATGCAATTTTCAACAGTTTATTGCATTACTGGAATAAACATGTGAATGAGTTTCAAAGATACCTTTCCTAAACAGCTCTTAATTAAGCCAATGAAATTTTGTCAATGAAATTCCAGAAGCAGTTTCTACTGGGGATGTTGAACCAAGGACATAGCTCTTTTGATATAGAGATAACTCTTTTGACATATTAGAGTGATAGATTATAGGGCATCTAGAGAGAAGTTCTTGACTTGGGGGGTTTAAAACTCATAAAGTTGCACACAAAATTAATGTAGTTGAACTTTTCTGAAGAGATGAACTGTAATTTTCATCAGACTTTCAAAGAAGACAGTAACTGCCACTTGCCCCCCAAAATGTTAAAGGCCATTGATCTAGAGCAGGAGTCCATAAACTATGGCTTATGAGCCAAGTCCAGCCTTCTACCTGTTTTGTAGTCAACTGCAACATAGCCAAGCTAATTTGTATCATCTATGACTGCTTTCTCATTATATCAAAAGAGTTGAGTACTCAGGACACACTATATGGTCTATAAAACCTAAAGTATTTACTATCTGGCCTTTTTCAGGTGAATGGATGGACTGCATATTCTTCAGGCTAACCTGCAAAAACAGAAATTGTGTCAACCAGTTTTCTATTAAGTGTTGTCTACATTGAACTCAAGGTTATACTCCCTGATAGTTGGGGAGCAGAGGTGTGTTTTTGATGGTTATGTGCAGAATTCCATATTCTAACAGTTGAAAGCTCTAGAAGCATACAATCTTGACTAGAAAACTACCCTCCTTTTCCCCAGAAAAAAAGAGCAAGGAAGATCCTCTAGGCTTGTGTATGCCCAGTTCTCTTAGCAAACTGATTAAGAGGTCACTCAGGTGAGTGATTCTGCAGGTCTATTCTGTGTTACAGAATGTGGCTGTAATAACTTTAAATTGGGAAAAGTTGTAAGTGGCCATGACCATGTACCCAGCTTTGAGTTGTGAGCAATGTGCTTTGGTTGTGGACATAATGGTTGAAAAATGGGCCTTTAGGAAATGAATGAGCTGACTTTCTACACAGAAAGTTAGTTATAAGCCATTTAAATGCATTTAATGTTTGTTGTTATTGTTTTTAAATTCTGACTCTGAAGCCCTTCTTTTTGAATGAATTAGATGTCTTTTAAAGCTACTCCTGACTCATGGCAGTAAGATCATGTTATGTGCAAAAGGGAGGAAGCTTTTTAGTATTTCTTTATAAAATGTTGGAGGAAAGGGCACACACAAATGACTGAGCTTTTCCAAAAGAAACATCTAGGCAATTAAAGCTCACTTTAAATTATGTGATCCAGAAGACATTTCTATTTTTCCCTGCAACCTCAAAAACTATTTCTACCAACTTACATACCAGTGGTATTTTTAAGGTGCTAATTCAGAGTTCAGCCCACATCAATAAAACCATCTTATTCCTTCCAGATTTCTCTATAGGGTAATAGAATACTGTATCAGTCAATACAGGAAGAACCAAATATAAAGACCTTCCCATTCAGAGTATTGTCTAAGAAGCCCATACTTGTGATTTATATAGAGGAGTGCACAGCGTACACTTTTAATGAAATGTTCAATAAGTTACATATATCTGTACTTTGGAAGGGTATATAGAATTGACCTTTTGAAAATGATATTAATGGCCGAGTGTAAAGCTAGATAGGGCCATACCCATGGAATTTTTTTTGTGCCTTTGACCACCATCACTCATATTGCCTGCCCCCAACCCCTGTCTCGGGCAACCACAAATGGTTCTGGGTATTTAAGAGCTTAGTGTTTTTTTTTTTTGTTTTTTTTTTAAATTTTACATAAAAGTGAGATCAGACAGTATTCACCTTTCTTTGTCTGATGGAAACACTTTTCAGTTGGTAAGGTGGTAGACATCAAGTTCAGGATGATTAGGCTCCACATTCTTGTTCATACTTATCTCCAGCTCAGTGCCTGTCACATAATAACTGAAGAATAGATGAATGAATTAGTGAATGAATCAGTAGATGGATCATTGAATGAGTATTTCCTGGATGCAGTTAAAAAGTTGCTTGGGCAATCTCTAAGTACTTAATGATATTAAATATGCATATGCCCAGAGATCCCAGGCTGGGTATTCTGCCTGGGGACATTCCCACATAGGATTGTAGAAAGGCAGGTAGGAGGGTGCTAATCACTGTCTGTTTGTGGTAGCCTAGTAATGGGTTAGTGTATATAATATGAAATATTTTGCAATAATCTAGATGTATATTTATAGCAATGTGAATAAATTGTTAAAATGGATTCTTTAGTGAACAAAGAAATACAATAAGATTCATAGCATTTATTTAGTTTTCAAAGCATATGGACATTTAAAACAACACATATTTTGAGGCAGTATATCAGAGGAGATAAGAGCATGGATTCTATAGCCAAACTTCATGAGTTAAAATCCCAGTTCCACACTATGTGCCACTTATCTTAGGTGAATTACTTAATTTCCTTGTGCCTCAGTTTTCTCACTTGCAAAATGGTGTTACCTCATTGTGTTGTTAGCCATTAGATGAGTTAATGTATCTGAAGCATTTAGAACATATAGTAAATGCCCCAAATGTGTTATTATTACAAAGGTGTATATGTAAAGATACATACTGAACACATTAGAGGGGGTGACCAAGGGGGTAAGGAAAGGGGAGTGGGAATTGGAGGGGAAAGAGGAAGAGAAAAAAAGAAAGGGAAAAAGGAAATTACTTACAGCTTACTGTTTGGGGCAGTAGACCTTAGTTTGTGATATTAGGAAAAGTACATTTTCCCGGGGTCCCCAGTATCTGAGACTCCAAAACTTCAATATCACTTTCAGTCTTAGAAACCTATGTCTAGACCTGGCCTCATTATAGTACTTGGAAGCCAAACTTAGATCCTCAGAGAATTTATTATACCTGAATCTTTCAAGTTCACTAGGAATTTGAGTAAGTGTTGAATTGATGAGGTCTCTGCTAATCTCACCTGATTCCACTTTCCTTGTCACTTTCTTAACCTCATCAGAATTTATTGTTTGTGTTTTTGTTTTTTTTGCCTGGAAATCCTGGACAGATCAGACACTAGAAGGGAGAGACCCACATTCACTGTGACATACTGTAGATAAAACTGGTTTTCAATTTTCAGCAATTTGTAGATAAGATGTAGAAGACAAGTCTTTTCCTCAAATCACCCAGGATGGAATTTTAAGAGGTCACGGAGTAATGAAAGGTTTCTAGTGAAATTTGAAATCGTCCTAGTCAATCTCACTCTATTGAGCCCCTGATATCACCAGTGTAAAGGGTTAAAATGAGGGGAACTGTTCAGTCTTTGCATAGTCCAGAAGGTCCATCTGGACAGGCGAGCACAGAGGGATTCAGTTTGACTTGGACTTGGTCTGAAGTTCCCCAGCATGGAGGCAGGATTAGAAGTGAGGTTTGCTACAAATAATTTGCTTCTACTAATGTTAGTTTTTGTGCAGAGGTAGGTGGATTCAGGTTATTCCTATAGTAATTTTCCTTTCTATCACTTGGGTTCCCATGAGGAAACAGAAGGCACCCAGATACACATGAGGAGGCGTTAATGAAGAGACTGTTTACATAGCGTAGACAGGTTAAAGGAACAAACGAGATTGTGAGGCTTCCTGAGATTTACATAGCTAGAAGATGTTCCCATCCATGAAAGGCTGAAGAAAAAGTGTTACTGGAACCCCATTACAACCAGCAGAGGTGTCACCCAGTGGAAACTCCATTGCCGGAGTAGCAGGGCCATGTCAGGAATTCTTTAGGGAGAAATACCCTGACCTCTCTCTTCTACTACCCTCAGATTTCCTGCCATTGTCTCTCATTGACCTAATCCAACCAGAAGCCAGTAGTGAAGTTGTCTGGGAGATCAATTTACAGGGATCAGCTTCCCGAGGCCCAGGACAGAGAGGTGCAGAGAATGGATTAGGGGGATGGCAGACAGAGAATCATCAGGCTACGTCCCCATATTCCTTTCTTTTCTTTTTTTCTTTTTAACCAAGAGAGAAAAAAGTGTGAGAATTTCATTTAGCAGTACCTATGGGAGGGGTGATTCAAATGTGAACATAATTTACCAAGGGTTTTATGACAAAAAAGAGACAGGGAATTACTGGTCTATGATCAAGACCAGTAAAGCAGATGGATGTAACTAAGGCACTTTACCTTCAGTTTGCCAAGGAATGAAAGGAATTGGAACTGGGAATAGATTCTGGTGTATGAACCATGGAATGTGGCCACGGTCCGCAGCTGTGCTGGTAGAGATGGGGTGGAGGTGGCAGCTGTCTCTTGACTTTGCTGTACTTCCCATAGATAGCACTCCTCCCCAAAAAAGTTGGAAATGTAAAAAGTCAAAAGCCTGGAATATATAAAGATGTCCTAGAGTCCATATATCTTCTACATATGTAATGTTAAAACTCATCAGGAAACAAGTATGCCCTTGTTCTCCATATTTTGGGAAAAGATTCTTAGTCATTCTGAAGATAGTACTAAATCTCATTAAAAAGGAAGGTGGGAAACCGTTCGGGTTACTATGTGTCCTAACCTCATAATTCCATGGCTTCCAGTAGAGTGGGTTGCATTAGATCAAGTACTCTATGGTCATTTGTCATGACGAGCAAGCACCCCAAAATAGAAGCATCTGAGAGCCTCACTCTAGGCCATCCATCCAAGGGAAAGCCAGTAGGAGAGGTTGGGCCATGTATAGAAAAGTGGTGTTAAGGTCTAAGCTCTCAGTCAGGAAAATGCTATAGGCAATGTCTTTTATGAGGGGAGATGGAAGAGGCAGCCTGCCCAGGTAGGCGATGATGGACCAGGTCTCATGCTGGGGAAGGAGTTACATGCTACCCCATGAGCATATGGAAGGAAATGCATAATGTGGTGATAGCCATTGTGAGCAGTTCTAAAGGCTGAGCAGATCATCTTCGAGTGTGTTCTGCCCTTTCTTGGGGACGACAAAGGATTGAAGGGTCAAGACTCTGTTGTTTTCATCTATCTAGAGAACTTTCCTAAGATGGTAGAAGAGTCAAGTCCTCCTGAGAAATCAGAGAGTCTCCCGTTCTCCCCTAATTGGATGTTCCAGGTGTCTCTGAGCAACCAGTAAGGCCCCTGACAAACAGGACTATCCGCAGGGGCCTCAGTGACTTGCTTGTTGTGCCTCTGTGATGAGGAGAGGAAACTGGAGGAAGCCAAGATCCTTTTGAAAGGCGATTAGATCAAACTAACAATAAGCTCATTTCAGGTAGGCCAGAATGGGAGAAGGGCAAGAACCCCAAATCCCAGCCACCTAAGTCCATCAGGAGGTATAGGACTGCCCTCTAGGAATGACCTCACCTCTACTATCCTTTGCCTGCCAGTGGCCTCTGAGAACAGATTGCCTCCAATCCAATGATGCATGTTTTGGAAACCACACATTATCCATTAAACACCTCTTCATGGGAGGAAGGTCTGATACAAAAAGCTGATACTTAAGTGTCATCTACAAGGGAAGGATGGCTGTTACCCTGCAGAGAATTAACCTGTGTTTCCCAAACCACAAAGACTGTGCATTATTAAATAATTGTTCTTCATGAAAAGGACAGTGGAGCCACAGAAAGGAGCAAAGTGGGCGGTACACCAGTGGAACTGGGAGTAAGGTGCCTTCAGCATCGCTTGTGTGTGGTTTGGCTTCTCCACCACTCCCACCTCATGTCCAGGCTTGGCTTCCTGGCCATTAAAAACGAAGCACAAAATAGAAGGTGCAGAAACAGACCCGCGTGAGACATATAATGTTCATTTATGACAAAGGAGAAGGGGCAATACAGTGGGGAGAAGACAGGCTTTACAAAAGTGGTCAGCTGGCCGTGCTATGGAAAGTGTGAATCCTGACCCCCATCTTACACTATAAACAAGTATCAGTTCCGGGTCAGTTATAAATCTCAACATGAAAAATAAAAATAATAAGCCTTCTAGAAAAGAATATGGGAGATATCTTTATGACCTCAGGGAGGCAAAGATTTTTAAAGTGGTACAAATAGCACTAACCATGAAGGCAAAGATTGACAATTGGGACTACATTAAAATTTAAAAATTCACTTCCTACAAAGACACGAGTAACGCAAGTAAGAAGACAAGTCACTGATTGGGAGAATATAGTTACACACACACAAATACACACACAAAAGGACACATTCAAAATACATAAAGAATACAAAGAAAGCAAGAAGACACACACAGGTATTCAATAGAAAAACAGACCAAGACTTGAATACGCAAGCCCTTCATAAAAGAGTAGATTAAGAAAGTTAACACATTACAGAAAGAGTATCAGTCATCAGGTAAATGCAGATTAAATTCATAATGAAAAAGGTTCTTGTTCTGGGTTAGGTGGGGTAAGCACTCATAGAAAGTAACCAAAAAGCCTTTATCATATGCATGGGGCAACCATCTGTGGACTCAGAAAAGTGAATATTAGCAGGGGGATTGGGAAACTCAGAGTGCCACTGAGCTGGTGGCGACTTGTCTGTTGTTTTTCTCTGAGGTCCCTCAGGCCTTGGCTTCAAAAGACAGTCCCAAACTCCAAAGTGCACACCCCAAACCCCAAAGGTGCAGAAAGTGAGACGTCTGGAGAATCCCTCTTTTGGTTTGGTCTGCAGAATTGGAAACTTGGCCTCTACCAGACTGGGGGATGCCCCCTATTTCTTTTTGTATCTTTCATTGTCTTCTGCCCCAACACCCCACCCACTCCCTGCAGCAGAGGAGGCTGTGAGCAGCACCTGCACTGTGGTGCCTTACCCTTTGCACCAGGACCTTGGGAGGAATCCTGATTATTTTCCTTGTTTGCTCACTCATCCTCCAGCCTGTTTCATGTTTCCCCTCTCTTTATCTTCTCTATCCTTCAGGCAGAACCTATTGTGGAAGGTGTATGGTAGAATGTGGAAGCTAAAGCTTCACTTTCTCTCCAGAAGTCCAGAAAGGTGTGCCCTGCCCTGAGTGTCCATAGAAGAGGGACCTTGGGAAAGCAATTCCATGAAGTTGTCTGAACCTCTGGGCTCACCCCCAAGTTGCATATGCATGGATCTGACCCTGAAAAGCATCTGGAGGCTCTGAGAACTGATTCATAGTGTAGACAATCACCCAGGTTTCAGACCAGCCAAAGGATGGCCCATATGCAGGACAGATCTGAAGAGGAAAGGTTTTGTAAACTGAACTGATAATGAACTACAGAGGGTGAGTCACAATTCACGGCCTTGGTGTTAGGTAAAGACCTTTATGACCTTGGGTTAGGCAAAAATTTTTGATCTGACACCAAAAGCCCATAGAGGAAAAAAAAGATGAATTGGACTTCATTAAAAATAAAAGCTCTTGCTCTGTTAAAAAAAAAAAAGTTAAACAAATGAAAGGACAAACCACAGAGTGGGAGAAAATATCTGTACATCACATTCCTGAAAAAGGCTTGTATTCAGAACATACAAAGGATTCTCAAAACTCAACAGTAAGTGAACAAACAACCCAATGTGAAAATGGGCAAGAGATCTAAACAGACACTGCACCAAAGAAGGTGTTTGGATGGTAAATAAGCACATGAAAAGATACTCCACAGCATTAGTCAGTAGGAGGGTGCTGTTAAAACCACAGTGAATTATACCTGTCAGATCACCCAAACTGAGAACAAACAAGATGAAATTCCTCAAAACCTGATGTTATTAAACACTGGCGAGGTTACTGAGTTACCTGGAGCTCTTACTCGTTGCCGATGAGGGTGCAGAATGGCATGGCCACTTGAGGAAACTGGCAGTTTCTTACAAAGTTGAACATACAATTCCCGTATGACCAAAGAACCCCACTAAGTATTTGCCCTGGTTGAATTAAAAACCTATGGAGATTCATAAAGGTGTGACTTTATGCAAATGTTTATAGCAGCTCTTTTCATAATTAACAAAAACTGGAAATGAACTAAACATGTCCATCAACTGGTAAACAGATAATCTGTGCTACTTCCAGACCACCATGTACCACGCGGTATTTAACAAGTGAATAAGTCATTGGCACCTGCAAGACCTCAAAGGCATCATGCTGAGTGAAAGCAACCTGTCTCAAAAAGATCTCTACTGTATGATTCTATGTATGTGGATGCTCTGGGAAAGAGAGGCATATAGGGACAGCAGACACAGGAGTGGTTGTCAGGTTTGGGGGTGAGGGAAGGGCTTGATTGCAAAGGGACACACGTAACTGTTTTGGAGATGAGGGAACTTCTCTATATCCTGATTACACAATCGTCTATCAAGTCTTAAAAATAGGTCATGAGTTTATCAGGTCTATAAAATTGTACACAACATCAAGAAAGAAACGAAACCTAGACCCTTGTGTGTGCATGCATGTGTGTGCTGGTATGGTGGGAGTCACACCATACACATTCATCAAAACTCATTGAAACTTAAAATTGGTGATTTTTGGTGTAGGTAAAGTATGCCTCAATAAAGTTGAATAGAAAGAGTAATGAATCAAACATCACTGTCAAATACCACCGTGCGCTTATCTGCATGGTTAACATGGAAAAGGATGGCAATGTCCGATGTTGGCAAGGACACGAAGCAGCAGCCAGAACTCATTTCCTTCACGCAGGGTACACATCTGTGGGAGCACTCTCTGGCATTGTGTCCTTGTGCTCCGCATAGCTCTGCCTAACCGTGCTCCTTAAGGGGAGAGCACACGGAGCACCGAGAGCCAGGAGCCAGGACCCAGAGCGGTACAGTCCCGCTACCTGGACGTCACCCAGGTTTCCACCCACAAAGTAAAGAAATACATCTATTTCTCTGCATATTCACAATGAAGGAAGGCAAACTGCTGCAGGCGGTGCCGGGGATAGTGACACCGAGAGCAGTCAATACGGCCTCACTGACCTCCCAGGCAAATGCCAAAATTGGCATAGTAGATTCAAAGAAACATTCCCTTTTGAAACGAAAGCACTTCTGTATTCTCTGCCTTGTTCAAAAAATCAACAGCAGCAGTGAAAAGCCAAACGCCCAGCTAGCTCATTTCTGCCTAACTCAGCTCCTGGAAATGGCGCTCACACTTCTGAGAATTCAGAGGCCTGCGTGCGATTAATAAACTAGGAAAGTGTCTTGAGGTTGCTGTGATCAGTGCTGGCAGCGAAAGGCTGAGAGCCTTGCTGGGCGGGTGTGGGGGAGGGCATGTTAAGGGGCGGGAGCAGAGGCTTCCGGGTTTTGAGTTTTGAAAGGGTGAAATATTTAATTACTGAGTTTCCTACTGCAAATGATTGTCTTTGCTGTATTTTTCAAGCCTTTCTTGTTTTACTTTTATGCTTTTATATCACATTCCTTCATGTTTTCATCCTTCTAGACCCCATGCTAAATTTCTTGCAGAAAGAAAAATTTTATACTTAGCCATGAATCAGAGTCACGGCCCCACCCACTTGCTATCAACCTTACCAAAAAGAATAAATCAGAGTCCTTTCATGAAAAATGAAAGACGGATGTCAATCAAAGCTGAGAGGGGCTGCTAGATACTCGGGTGTCCAAATCATGACTTTCACTGAGATAAAAAACAAGATGATTAATTTCAGAGTCTCTCTTGCTGTCTCATGTAGCTTTCCCCACTCCCCACCAGTTCTCAAAAAGCTCCCGTAAAGGGAGATGAAGGAACCAGCTATCAAAAAATAAAATATAAATGCTCCTGCCTCACCATGTCTGCACTACTAAGTTCAATCAAGACTTTGAATTGGAATAACACAGAATCATAAAATTTTCAGAAACTCCGACCTGTTGCCCTCGCCTTGCTTGCAGCCCCTCCCCAGCAGCACACACGTGCTCCAATCACCCATCCATTACAAAAGGAGTTCTTTCCTGCTACTAAAATCCCGGAGATACAGACTGCTTGTCTACGCTTTCTAGGCTGGGGGCTTTCAGTGAAATACTGCCTCCCTGCCCGAGTGCACAGTTGATTTCAGCCTTGAGCCCCCAGTCCCTCCTGAAATGTTGTATTTCTGACCCTCCTCCCAAGGGCAGTCATCCACCTGCCTGGCATGAAGTACATTGCAGTCAGGTCATGCCAGGTTGGCTCTCGAGTTCCAGAGCATCTCAGGCCATTGAGCCTGGGCACCCTCAGACCCTTAGGTCCTCCATATACTGCCTAATATGGATTAGTTTTTAATAGAAGGAAACCTTTATGGCATGTAAAAACCTATATGGCTTTTCTCACAGAACAGTGGGAAAAGCACTCATGTTGGGGTCCAACAGACCTAGGTTTGAACTCCAGCTGTGCCACTTGCTATGTAATGTCTAAATTCACTAACTTAAGGCCCTAACCATAAAGTAGGAACTGTGGCTACCTCCTTAAACACTTTGAGGCATAAGGAAAAGAACATATGTACAATGCTCACCAGCTTCTCCCTCCCCACTGCATATTCCTTGGGATACAAACATTCTAAGACAACTCTTGTCCTAGAAACCAACAAAGGACCTCTGGTCACACCCCTGCCCCTCTAGCTTATAACTCATGTCTCCCCTCCACTCATGTCTTACCCTCTGCAGAGTAATCTACACCCACTGCCACTGATTTTCTCCTTGCATTGACTCCTGAACCCACTCTGGCCACATTTCCATTCCTGCTGCTCCATAAACAGCTAGGTCACCCATGGCCTGCATGTTGCTAAATCCAACAGGCTCTTCTCAATCCATACCTTTGTGGCCTCTCAGCAGCCCTGGCACGGTTGGTCATGCTCCCCTTCTTCAAATACTCCCTTACTGGACTGCCAGGATGGCACCTGCTTCTGTTCTGCCAGCTCCTTATCCATCTCCTTTACCCCTCACCACTAAACCCTGGAGACCCCCGACTCCTCTTGGACACATTTCATTGTAGACCTCAGCCATGCCCATGGGTGTAAATGCCTCTTTGCACTAAGGGCCCCCACATTCATCTCTCCAGACATTTCCCCTCAGCTCCACACTCCTATGACATCCTCACTTGGGTATCACCACTTTGTTTCCCACACAGGATGGCCAATCCATCCACAAGTCTATGGAAAGAAATCCAGAATCTGGCCACTTCTGCCCATCTTCTCCAGCCCAGGCCACTGTTATCTCTTGCCTGGATCAGTGCATCTGAGGCTCCTTGCTGCTGCTCTTGCCTGCCCCCCTTATAACAGATCCAGGCTTAGGTTACACAGTGAGACTGCTCATGTCACCCTTTGCCCCCTTTCATGGTATGACTCTGCTACCTTTCCTTCTGTCCCCACCCCCAATTCTGCTGTGGCCACACAGCTTCCTTGCTGTTCCATGCACCAAGTGGGCACCTGCCTCAAGGCCTTCGCACTTGCAGTGCCCTCTCATTGGAAACCCTTCCCTCAGACACCTAAGGGCTCATCCTCTTGTTCTTTCCAGGTCATTGCCCACATGTTAGATAGGTCTTAGTTGAACACACTGCATATTTCCCCTTCCCCTCACCTGGCCTTCCTTATGCCCCTTGTCCTGCCTTAATTTTCTCCATAGCACTTCTCACATTCTTTCATAAAATGTAATTGCTTTATATTAGTTTACTGTCTGTCTCCCCTCATTAAAAGGTAAGCTCATTCAGCAAGTTGTGACACCTATGTCCAAGCTTCCTCATCTAACTAAAGGGATTAGAAAGTCCATTTTCTAGCCACTTCCCAAGGACATTGTGAGGAGCAGACGTGAAAATACATAAAAATTCATTGAAAATAATTAAAAATGCTACTCACATGTAAGGCATTAATTTATCATCATCATTACAATAAAGAAGATTCCAGGCTGTTCCTGCTTGTACCCTCTTTGGGTACTGGCTTTTGAAGACTTTCCTTCTTACAGCTAGAGAAGACAAATCTCTCCTTAAATACTAATAGGGCAGCTGAGGCTATTAAGGGGCCCATTAGGCCAGGGAATGGGATGAGTGGCTGTGGGCATGCCACAATGTGTTTCAGACCTGTAATTTCAAAAATATGCCAAAATTGAGGTATTCATAATATCTCCTCTGCTTTGACTCTCAGAGTTGGTAAGACTAGAAGAAATAATAGAAGTGAATAGAAGTGAAAGTTCTTGGCCTACACAGAAGATCAAGCAAAGTGATTAGGTGCAGGTTGCTCATGCCAACAGCTGGTTGTGTGACCTATAACCTTGGGAGGTTATTCATTCCTCCATGCCTGTGTTTGCTCAAGTGTAAAGCAAGGTGATAACAGAACCTGCCTCTTGGGGTTGTAGTGTAGTTAACTGCAAACATTTAGAGCAGCATACAATAAATGTTACCTATCATTATTATCATATTATTATTGCTGTAAAGTATGAAGCACCATGCAGAAAAGTGATTGTTTTTTGCATTATTGCATATTCTTTTCAGCAGGGGTCAATGAAAAGTGGTGAAAAATGATTAGGGGCACTTCATGTACACACACATTTATTGAACCCTAGCTACCCACAAAAAGCATTTTAAAGAGATGTTTAACTAATGACCAAAGTCAGGCTTATGTATAAAAAGACCCCTCTCTCAGTTATTCAGAATTCTTCTGATGCCCTTTGATAGCTCTCTTAGGAAAGAAGTGATAGAAATCAGAAGATTTAAGAACTCTCTGATGTGCCCTGAGAAATAACAGGAAAGTTGTATCAGCATATGAGCTTGGATGGCACCCAGACTGTGATTAGAGTTGTGGATTTCACTGGGTTCTTCCCAGAGGGATTTGGGGTGTGCATTAGATCTTTAAAGTCACTTTTATAAGTTACTTCCTTTCTTTGAGCCTCGTTTCCAGAGAGTAATAACTGTGCTAAAAATAACAGCAGTCATTCTCCATTTCCATCCCATCCTTGATTCTCTGGCAATAATGAATTAATTGCAGTTGTTCCAATAAGCTGGCTTTTCTCTTACCTCTAGGCCTGGTTGTGTCTTTTATCTGTACTGCCAACCGCAACCCCAATGTGTCTGGCTAGCTCCTTCCTCCTCAAGACTGTCCCTAGCTATCAGTTCCTCTGGGAGAGGGGTCCTTCCTATGCACCCCTATAGAAACACATTCTTACCACTATCAGAGCACTTGCCACATGATATGGAAGATGTTTCTGTACTTATCAGCCTCTGTCATAAGCCCACAAGCCCTGCTAACCAATAGACACTCCCTGTCCCCTGCACCCAGCACAATGTTTAGAACATAAATGGCATTCAATATATATTTCTTTGTCAGGAAATTTTACTTACAATTATTCAGAACACCTTTACACACATCTTGGAAGGCTTATTATGAAGATAAAATGCCGTAACAGATGTGAAAACACCTTAGAAAGCTAAAGCACTGTGAAAAGAATATTTATTAAAAGTGAAATGAACCTTTCAGAAAAGCCTTACTGAGGTATAAAGAACAAGAAGAGGTAACTCCAGCTTTTCCCTGCCAATGTTACAGGCATTTTATTGGCCTAGAGTGATCCTTTAACCTCTTCAAAACAATGAACCTATTTTCTCAACGCAAGTGTGTGTCGGTAGCATCTACTTAAACCGTGTGTAGAACACAAAGACTAACAACAGGGTGGAAAAGATAAGCCACAGGTACCGACACGTCATGGTAGCGGGTATAGGGGACCGAGACACAAAATAAGTGTGGAGAGGCATTTATGAAAGTTTAGAGCCTCGCGGAGTCACAGAAGACTTTATGGAGATGACTTGGGGGAGAGTAAGAGCTAGACAGGTCCTGATGGACTGAATGTGAAGGTGAGAGGGATGCAGGGCACCTACAGTGCTGATCTGAGAGCATGGTGGGTGCTTGCTTTCCGAGGGAATGATCTAGCAGGTTGTGCAAAGTGGACCCGTCTGGCACCTGGCACCTGGAACATTGGTAAGGATGCTCCTGTAATAATAGACCTGTTAAGGGCTAGTGTCTTACGCAGATGGCAGGCAGGGCATGAAAAAACACAGAGGGTTAGAGGAAGAAATTATTGCACTGGGAGGATCCCGAGGCATGGGGCGGAGCCAAGGACGGGAGGGCACTGAGCAGGACGAACCCATGGCGCAGGAAAGTGCTGCCAAGTTGCTTCTGATTTCTTCAGTTTAGCAGTTGCAGTCGTTGTATCCAATTCAACAGATCAGTGACTTGATTGAGACACCAGGAGGAAGCTGTTGGTGAGGCTGTTCATTTTCTATGCTTCAGCAAACAATTGTTTCCCTTTGAGATGCCCCAGAAAGCCGCCTCCATTCCGGGGTGGTCCTGCCCTGGTTCTCACTCTGCAATACGCAGCTGTGTCTGTTAGTTTGGGCAAGTGATTGATGGCTTGAGTCTGCCTCCCTGGGGGAAGAAGCGGGATGGGGAGGCTGCAGCAGTTTGACGAACTAGAGCTGGGAAAAAAGCTGAAGAAGGAAGAAGAGCCACAATTGTTTAGGTTATTTGAATGCATTTCAAAGTCAACTGCTGTGATTTGAAATCCTGGCTCAAGGTGAACCAGTCAGAACAATCCAGTGAGCCAAAGCTGCTGGCTTTTCTGGTTATTATCTCTGTGGTCTTGCATGCAATATGATACCTTCGAGTCCAGAGTGTATTTTGAGACACTTTAATAAAGCATACTCCCTACTGAGTTCTCCTGGAAGCTGGGAAACTTTGCTATTGTTTTCGTGGAAACTACCTGATGTAGCATTCTTTGATCAGATTCCATCCAGTACACCATCCAAAAGCAGTGTGCTGTGTCCTAGGGCAGCTGTAGTACTCATCCTGTAACAGACTAAGGAAACCACTTTATTAAGTTATGAAGAGCCTACTACGTACCAGGCAGGTTTCAGGCACCAGCAGCAAATGAAACAGAGGGAGGGAGAGCAAGAGAATAAACATACATGAATATTTTAACTACTGATAAGTGCTGTGGTGAAAATAAAATGGGGTGACAGAATAGAGACTGTGGGCTAATTAGGAACGGCTGGTAAGGGTAGGCTTCCTGGATGAAGTGAAATAGCTGGGAAAGTAATGAAAGGGTGGAGCCAGTTTTACGAAGAACTGCAGGAATGGCATCCCATGCAGAAGGAATAGCAAGTACGGGGTCCTAACTTGGCATGTGTCCAGAACTGCAGGACAGTAGTCTGGCTAGAGCACAGCGAGGCAGGCATGTGGGAAGGGAAGCTTGGTGGAGTGTCAGAACAGGGCAAGGAATCTAGATTTTATTCTTCCTGTCATGGGATGCTGCTGTGAATGAAACAGGTGTGTCCTGATTGGATTCATGGTTTCAAAAGCTGAATCTGCTGGCTGCATGGATCAGAGGTGTGAGGGATGGAGGAAGCATAGGGAATAGATTTTTTTTAGCAAGAAATAGTCCAGAATATCAAAAAGTATCATAGTGGGAGTTAGAGACCTAGATCCTTTCCTCAACCCTTCTACCTGTCCATGTGTGACCTTGGACTAGGCCCTCTGCCTCAGCTTACTCATCTGTAAAATGATGGAATTGGAGCAGGTCACATCCAGGATCCCTTTCCACTTGCTGAGGCCTGAGCTGTGGAATAAAACAGGTGTGAGCAATTATCCATACAGAGCTTCATCTCCAAACAGTCAAGGAACAGTTTCCTTCCTCTGAATGTCCATCATGTTTGTGGCCAGTCCTTCAGTCCAGGCCACACTGTTACAACAACAAACTGGCACAAAGAAAACACATTCTGATGGTGCCCAGAGTAGCCTTATGATGCCTTTTGCTCAGAGATCCACAGCTCCCTTGCATCACAGGAGTGACGTAGAGAGGGATCATTTTGAAGACCCATCAAGTCAGCCTTCACTTGCCACGTGTCTACCCAGCCAAGGGAGGAGGCTGCCTGGCACCCCTTACCCCCACTTAGAATGGAGCCCGCATAGGAGAACAGCCCCTTCTTGGCAGACACTCACACCTTGCCTAGACCCACTGCTGAGTCCCCATAACACCTACCACCTCCTGCAGGGGCTTACTCGTGCCCCTCCCACCATGCTCCATTACCATAACATTTGTGAGTCTGGCAGATATATGATCACCTGAACGAAGTATGGGGTCAGGCCCCCAGTGAATGTACCAGCCCTGGCTAGATCTGCCTCCCTGGAAAGGAGAAAACGAAGGCACGTCCTCAGCCTCTCTTAGAGTTATTTGTCTTATGAAGCTTCTTCTGTTTCTACTGTTGGTGACCCCTTTAGCCTCTCATCAGTTTAGGTGACTGGCTTTGTGACTTGATATCTCAAACTCATTGACACATCTGCCCCTTTCTGTCTGCCTTCAAAACCAGTCCTAAATTAAAAGGAAGGCAAGAATCCTATTGGTGGCTTGGAAGCTTCCTTGAAAGAGTGTTTACTTGAGCCCAAAACCCAAGATGGACAGATTCAGAAGTACTGGGGGGATATAAAGGTCATGTAACTACAAGGAGAGGAAATCCTGGGGCAAAATACCTCTAAAACCAAAATCAGTCAAAGGGAGAAATAAAGTTTAAAACCTGTTTATTGCTTACAAACTGCAGTCTGGGGCTGTGTCTTTCCTGCTCGGGCAGAAGCAAGCAAGACTTCCCCCTAACCTCTTAGTTTCAGATAAGCCCTCAGTTGCCAAGGTAATAACCTATTGATATGGAGATAAACAACTCTCCACCCCTGAGGAATGCCTGTTGATAGGCAGATGCACTAAAGCCATTTTACCCACAGGCCACCCCTCCAGAAATCTCGCCTTACAATCAACTCGTTCCCTCTTTTCCACAATGGCCCATGGGTGAGAAAACTGGAGAATTGTGACCAGACTAATGACATAACAATAGCAACAGCAATAAAATCATGATAATCCTCTAGTCAGAGGATTCAGCTAGGTTCAAAGTCCTATGCAGGTTAAGTCTGTAGCTGGTCCATTCCATAGGCAGGCAGTAGTTGAAGAGCAATCATCATGTGGCAGCTGCAGCCAGGGGGTGCATTCAGGCCACAAAAACTGTAGGAGAAAATAACCTTAAGGGCAATAGGATACGTATTTCAATGACACTAGCATAGGCAAATCTTGTCCATCAGGTAGGATGCATGCAAGAGAGTGGTCTTGTAATAAAACAGTGGCAGGAATGGGATCTCATCAGGTGTAGTAAACCAGACTTTCACCCCCTTCCCTGTGGGAGTTACAGATGGGTCAATATATAGGGATATGGGAGGTACATGCACTGGCCATAAAGATAAAACAAAACTTCCCCACAATATGCTCTTACTTCCTGGATGTTTTTGGTATGCTACCATGATCTTTGGGGGCCATTCTGCTGTTACTCTAGGAATACACATGAGGCCAGCTTCCAGGCCTTTCCCCCAAGATGCCAGAAGGGCCAGACATCGCTGGTCCATGTGTCAAAATGTCTAAGGCCACATCCATTCAACAGTGTCCTCAGGGTTTAATTCAGTAGGGGCTGGCAGCAGGATGTTGCTTTGCTGTCTATATCCTGGCTTTAGTAACTCCTCTTTGGTTTCCACATGCAATTTTATAGGAGAGGCAGCAAGGTGTGTTGGCATACCACAGAGCTTAAAGCTCCTTTACATGGCTTCTCATTCAAACCCCATAGCACTGTCCATAACTGAAATGACCAGCCCTGTAAATTATTGCTGTCCAACTTCAGGCCAGATTTCAACAAACCGTTGTACCTCTCTATCATGCCTGCCCTGGTAGGATTATATGGTACATGAAATTTCTACTTTATTCCTAATTGCTGCACCCATCCTTGTAACACATGTCCAGTAAAGTGGGTGCCTTGATTGCTCTCAATCACCTGTGGCCATCCATAGGCTGCAAAGAGACGCTCCAGGCCCCTCTTGGTGGTTTGCTGATCTGCAGGAAAAGCAACCAATAGTTTAGTAGCCGTGTCCACACATGTCATGGCATACCGATATCCTTCTGATATGGGCAGAGACCCAGTATAGCCTATCTGCTACCTGACAAGGGGTATCGGCCCCCTTACTATTTTCTGGTGATGCTGCGGGACTTGGTGTAAGTCTCTCTTGGAGCACACGAAGCACTCCTTCTTGGCTCCGCTGACTTCTTTAAAGGTCAATGGTAAACCCCACTGATGAGCTACAGCCCATATTGTCTTTTGCCCCGTGTGCAACAAATGCTGATGTAGCCATTGGACCACATCACAGGCAGGCTTTCTTTCTAGCCAGTGCACCTGGGCCAATGTGTCTGCTTCATCATTTCCTGGGGATGCCAAAGACAAATGGCCAGTCACATGATATATGGTAACAATGTTGGTCTGACCAGAGGCCCATAGGTCTTCCCACAATTCTTGCCCCCAAAGGGGCCAGTGACTAACCATCCAGTTGGCATGGTATCATGTTAGTAGCCACAGGGTCAAGCCCCAACAGACGGCCCAGCTGGCCCAGCTGTTAGTGCAGACAACTATGGGGGAAGGCTCCTAAGTGATCACAAGCCATACTGCCCACAACTCAACCCATTGGCTGTTCTTGCCCTATCCATCCTCCATTCATATTGTCTCAGTCTTAGGATGGAAAGCCATAGCCCTCCACTTCAGGAACTGTCCACAAATAGAGCTGTCTGTGTACCAAGCATCTTCAGGTATAGGGGCTTTTCCCTCCTGATAAGGAATCTCTACCACCAATGGCTCAAAACCTAGTTCTTCCTGCTTTCCACTGGTATAGGTCACTGGCCCCAATAAGCATTGGAGTTTTTCACTTAAGGGGCTAGTAGAGAGGGTGCTGCATTGTTGTAAATGTGCACCCCATTTGGCCAGTGTAGGTGTCTGTGCCATGCCACTCCATTGCCTTTGGGTCCAGTCTTGTGCCCACCCCACAATGGGATAGGTGGTTATTACTTTGCTCGGGGCTGTTGTGGCAATGGGTTCTGTAGCTAGCAAGGCGTGGGTCACCATAGCCAATTGCTTTTCTATCTAGGTGAACTGGACCTCTGCTCCTTTCCATAGTTGTGACCAGAATCCAATAGGTTGGCACGTCTGTTCAAGCTGCTGTCAAAGACCCCATCCATAACTATCTTCGGTTACATGAACATCTAGTTCACAGGGCCTTGATGAGTCCATTACATTCAAGGCCTGTACGGCCTTGACTGCCTGCTTGGCAGCAGTAAAAGCAGCTGCACATGTCTCATCCCAGTCCCACTTGATGCCCTTTCGTACCAACCAGTATAAGGGCTTCAGAATTCATGCCAAGTGCAGGATAAACATTCTAGTAGCCTAAAAGACCCCAAAACTCTTGCAATACTGCCACAGTGGTAGGGGTGGGGAAAGCCTGGACATTGTCTATAACTGCTTCAGAAACAACTTTAGTTTTACCTGACCAGACAACCCTAAAGGATTTTACAGACAAACCGGGTCCCTGACCTTGGTGCTGTTCACAGTCCATCCTTTTTTCTGTAGATGTTGCAACAATCTAGGAACTGCCCCTTCTAAATCTGAAAGAGAATCATATGTGAGCATAATATCATCAATGTAGTGATACAACCACACTGTTTACAGTTTCTTCCATGTGGACAAGTCGTGGGCTACAATTCCATGACAGATGGTGGGACTGTGGAGATAGCCCTGTGGAAGGACAGTGAATGACCACTGCCGGCCTTCCCGCATGAAGGCTAACTGTTCCTGACTTTCCTGTGCTATGTCAATAGAGAAGAAAGCATTTAGCAAGGTCCCCTAGATAGTGATATGTTTCCAGCTCATAGCTGAGGGTGTCCAGAATGTCTGCTCTAGAGGGGACAGCAGCATGCAAAGAGGGTGTGACTTTATTCAATTCCCTGTAGTCTACAGTCATACGCCAGGAGCTGTCTGGCTTTCTCACTGGCCACACTGGGAAATTAAAAGGACTATGAGTGGTCTTTATGATGCCCACCCTCTCCAACTACTGTAGAGTTTCTCCAGTTTCCTTGTGTCCCCCTAGGCTATTTATACTGCTTAATATTTGTCACCCACCAAGGTACAGGCAGAGCTACAGGTGGAGCTTAGTATGTCCCCTCAGAACTGCCTTTATCACACATACCCTCAGTCTGAACTCACCTGCAGCTGTCTGTAACCACAGCCTCTGCAGAATATCTACCCCCAAAATATACTCAGGGATGGAGAAATATACATGGTATACTCCTTTGGGGGTAAATGCCCTGTCCCCAACAAGATTTGGGCTTTCCTCACTCTAATTGCCTTTCCCCCATAGCCATTTATCACAGCAGGGATCCCGGGAAAACACTCAGGGTTGCGATGAATCAAAGAACACTCAGCTCCTGTGTCCACCAGTGCCAGGACTTGTTGTACCTTCACACGGGACCAATGAATTGCTAATTCTACATGTGGCCTCTGGTCCCCACCATGTCCCCCAAGGTGGGAACCTTGATCCTCCCCTCAGTCGAACTGCCATGCCCAATCATCCTACTGTGGAGGTGAGGGCTCAGGCAAATCCCGAGTACTGTTGCCCATGAAGTTTTGCAGGGACACAGGCTGGGCATGAGGCCTTGACTCTAGCTTCCATGTCCTGGACCTCAGTGGCTGGAACTGCTGCTCTGGCTTTAATTGGTGCCACAGTTCTAACAATACTCTATTGGGCTGCCCATCAAGATTTGCTTTCACTACCCTGGTCTTTATCAAATCAACCCACATCTGGATCCTTGAGACCTTCAAGGGGATTTTGCACTTCTCCTTTCAGTCATAGCCCACACTTCCCTCTGTGCCCTTATTGTTTCAACCTCCCCCAGATCTGCTAAACTACAAGTAGCCTCACTTATGGGTTGCCCTAGGTGGGTGGCAAGAGTATTCACTAGGGACCCAAAGAGAGATGTGGGAGCTGTATGCACCACCAGATTTCTCATTCCTACAGTAAACACCTCCTCACCGGGGCCCTGGGGGTCCATATTATAGATGATATTTTCACACCCAATTCCAGCAGTACCTGTTGGAGCTCTGCATACATTTTTCAAGTACTGGGTAAATATGGTAAATCACTCTGATTAATCCAAACTACCCTAATGGCAGTTGTCAGCCGTCCCAGGAGTGTCTGATTCCCTGAGGTGTGATGGGCATTTTGCAACCGGTGCTGGAAGGAAGGGTGAGTCATCAGGAAAGCCATTCTGTTCATCTCAGTACCAGAAGACACAACAGTCCACCCCCATAGCCCAGAGACATGGAGCCATGCAGGCAGAGATTCCAATGGCTTCTGCCTATACCAGATGCTCATGTCCACCAGCTCATCCTGGGTATAGGGGCGGAGCATGGAGTGCTCCACAACCTGGGGAGGGGGTGGTTCCTCCCCTTGAGGAGCCCGCGGTTATTTTGTTTTTATTTTCTTAATTACAGCCAAGCAGGCCTTTAATACAGGAGAGGCTGGTACCTGGGGTGGTGGATCGGCCCAAAGCCCTGCCTTCTCTTCTCCTCTCAGCTCCTCCTCCATATTTGAGGCTGAAAGCACCAGTCTTGCCTTCCCCTACCCCATGACTTCCTGTAATGTGGCTTTTCCTGCCACGTCCCTACTTGCTACTGCTAAGGAATGACCTGTCTTTTCCAGGAGCATGACCTGTCTTTTCAATAACCGTCTTTCTTCTCTAATGGCATCCCATAGGTTATCACCCTGCTCCTCCAAGCAATGCCGAAGTGTGTATCCTTCCTGCCTAAGTCCCTCTCTCTCACTAACCCTCTCGATAATCCTTTCTCCTCAATAACATTTTCCATTATCTCCATGAAAAGAGACTCTACAATGCCAGCAACTACACAGACCTCTAGGGTATCTAAGCAGTTTTCCAACTCATGGAGAATTAATTCTGCAGCTTCCAGTGTTTCCACCCTTCCCAAGTTCTGGGGAAGGCCCCACCCCTCTAGAAGATAATTTACCCTAGACCAATTCCCCACTAGGGGCTCCCAAATTGGAAGCCCCACAGCTGAGGGGATAATAATCAGTGAAGCTGCACCCTTTGCCACTGCATCCACTGGGCCTCCTCACCATCCACAGGGGGGTTCCAGGCATCTCCCCACCATCTCTAGGGGCAGCCCTGCCAAGGGTTGTACCCATGAAGACAGATTTTGGGTTCAGAGGTCCTGTTGAGTACCACAGATGTAACTACGGGGAGAGGAAATCCCAGGGCAAAATACCTCTAAAACCAAAATCAGTCAAAGGGAGAAATAAAGTTTAAAGCCCATTTATTGCTTACAAACTGTAGTCCAGGGCCATCTCTTTCCTGCTCTGGCAAAAGCAAGCAAGACCTCCCCCTAACCTCTCAGGTTCAGGTAAGCCCTCAGTTGCCCAGGTAATTACTCATTGATAGGGAGATGAACTACTCTCCACCCCTGAGGAATGTCTGTCCATATGCAGATGCACTAAAGCCAAGTGAGATATTCTGGAAATATTGCAGTTTTACCCACAGGTCACAGACCCATATGGTTATAACAGTGGGTTCTAGAAACTGTCAAGAATCTTTGGGAAAAATCTAGCTGAGTTTGTCTAAATAGTGGTCCTTAGAATAAGTAACATGTCTATAGCAAGAGGTGGGTAATACCAAAAGTCACCAAAAGAGGTAAATTTGAATAAGTAGGGGCCAGTTATCCTGGCAATTTTTCTGATCATAACTGCATTATGGGAACAGTATTATAAAATAGTCCAGTTTATGTGAAGATTTTTAGGGGGGAAAATAAAGCTCCAGTACAATTGTTTTTCATTTTTAAGTACAGTAACATTTTCAGAAGCTCCAAAACAGACTATGGCCCAGGGAAGTTGTAGTGAGAGAGTTAAGTTTCTAGTTTCATTCTTATTGTGAGTATTGTAACTTAAACAAGTTGCTTAACCTTTCAGATTCTTAGTCTATAAAATTGCCTTAGTTCCCGGTGTTGGTTGCATTAACTGAGATAATAAACATAAAACTCCTAGCAAAGAGCTAGTGTGTAACAGCTACTCAGTAAGTGGCAGTCATGTGTAACTGTGGCCACTCCACTCAGGTTCAGATTATTGCAAACCAGACACTGCCCTGCCATCACATACTGCACTGGATTCAAAATCAG
Source organism: Manis javanica (assembly GCF_040802235.1). Lineage (NCBI taxonomy): Eukaryota > Metazoa > Chordata > Mammalia > Pholidota > Manidae > Manis > Manis javanica. The sequence goes on along the minus strand of NC_133165.1, from coordinate 40,841,195 downwards.
GCCTGGTTCTAGTCTGTGTCAGGTATCACTCCTGGGCCTTGAAGCCTATTTTCCATCTCAGGAAAAATAAATGGCCTTGCAATGCTGGCCTCATAAAGACAGGTGTAGAAAAAATACGTGTTCATATAACAAGTTCTTGAAGCTCTCTGGAGTTAAGATAATATGTAACTGCAGGTTTCCTTTATCATCTCTGCTATTTTTATAAGAATTGGATTTTGTTACTCAACATCTTTAGAAGCAGACAAAAATATAAATGTATGAAGATACCCTGATGTCCCTCATTTGGAGGGACTTTCTTCTTGTTACATCATTCTGCTAATTAAAAGAAAATGAACCCAGAGTCTACGATTTCCCTAGAGTCTACTATTTCCTGAAATGCGTTTGGAACCCTACTGCCCAAGTGATCCATAAAGCCAGCACCCAGGCTTCTGCTATAGGCCATCCCCAGAGCAGCCTTTGCCTGTACATCTCCTCAGCAGACCTTCACCTAGTGGATTCATCCTTTAGAAACCACCAGGGCTTTACCCTGTGACCTTGACTGACTTCTTGGAGCCCTCTGGCTTGTACCACTTGTTTTTATACTGAATATGTTTAGTCTTGTTTTGGTGTTTAACTGTCATTGTGCATTCTATTCACTTCATTAGATTTCAGCGTGGTCACCCCTAAAAGAAGTCGTTAATGTGTTCTTTCCTCTGTCATTTCTAACGATGCTGGGAGGCAGCTACCAAATTTGTACCCAATTTCTTCATGCACACACATCAGAGGGAGGGTAGCTTATGTTATGGTATTGTCAACCTAACAGATTCTCAACTTGGGATTTATTAAGTAATTGATTAATTCATAATTAGTGATTAATAATTATAGGAATTCATTTTTTAAAGAATATCTTAATCAGACACAGACAACTTATTACATGAATTTACTAAGCAGGCTTATTCAACACAGACATGTTGTATGAATGAGTTTTAGTTTAGACTGCAAAGCTCTTCAGAAAAGGTGGTTAACAGGTCATTACACATAAATGTCTGAGTCCATGTCTCAGAGCTTTGGTCTGTTTATTTTGAGTTTAACTCTTTTATGTTTGGGAGCTCTCAGGCTCAGAAAGTTGAGTTAATTATTTTTATCACTTTGGGGTACACCATTACCACTAGTCCATGAAAGGTCCCTGAAAGCGTCATATTCTAGTGTGTATATGTACATGGGGGGTGGGTTCCTCCACACCACCATTGATTTGTTTTATTATTTTTTCAACTCTGTCCTCACTCCCCCATTTTTATCATAATTTTATATAACTACTCTAAAAGTTTTTTTTTTTGAGGGGGCATCTCTCATATTTATTGATCAAATGGTTGTTAACAGTTAACAACAGTAAAATTCTGTACAGGGGACTCAATGCACAATCATTAATCCACCCCAAGCCTAGTTCTCATCAGTATCTGATCTTCTGAAGCACAACGAACAAGTTCTTACATGGTGAACAAATTCTTACATAGTGAATAAGTTCTTATATGGTGAACAGTACAAGGGCAGTCATCACAGAAACTTTCAGCTTTGATCATGGGTTATGAACTATAAACAATCAGGTCAAATATGAATATTCGTTTGATTTTTATACTTGATTTATATGTGAATCCCAAATTTCTCCCTTATTATTATTATTTTTTTTAATAAAATGCTGAAGTGGTAGGTAGATGCGAGATAAAGGTAGAAAACATAGTTTAGTGCTGTAAGAAAGCAAATGTAGATGATCAGGTATGTGCCTATAGGCTAAGTATTAATCCAAGCTAGACAAGGGCAACAAAACATCCACAGATGCAGAAGATTTCTCTCAACACAGGGGGGTGAGGTTCTAAGCCTCACCTCTGTTGATCCCCAATTTCTCACCTGATGGCCCCCCTGCAACTGTGCCTGTCTTAGGTTGTTCCTCCCTTGAGGAATCTTACCCGTCTCTGGCTAACCAGTCATCTTCCAGGGCCATACAGGGAAATGTAAAGTTGGTAAGTGAGAGAGAAGCAATATTGTTTGAAAAGGTTAGTTTTTTACTTCTTTGCAGATTTATGCCCTGTGGCTTTTATGCCCAGCATTTGTCTTGAGGTATCTTTACCACTTGGAAGAATTATGATACTCGGTAAATTCAATATGAGGCACGAATTCTACTTAAGGGTTGTAATTAGGAAGGAAGAAAAAAAGCTATAGAAGTAGCAGACGGAAGAAAACATGGGAAGATTGGTTATTTCTTTGACATATCTTCCTATAGAGTAACTTAAGCATGTATAGGTTTCAAACTACTAATTAAATTGTGCACACACATTAACATAATAGGAATACAGTTACATAACCAAAGCAGACCTACAATTACCAGCCATCTCCAGTGAAACCAAGAAAACCAGTTAGGCACCCTAAGCACTTATGAAAACTTATCTATGATATGATGGATATTGTCTAACTGAATTTGAATAGTTTGAGAAAAATCAGACAATTTAAAACAACACATTCCTGGGAACTGTTCACATCCTATATGTTCTTTTAACAGTGGATAGTCTGTAGTCTTAAGATTTTGGAGCACTGCAACTTGCACTTCTCCTAACTCTTGGTTAAGTTCCAACAGTATAGATCTAGTCAAATTTGTTATTTTACTGTATGCACGGGCCAGCTTAGATATCTCCTTCTTCATTCCAAAGGCAATTCCAGGAACCAGTGGGATGAATGCAGCTACAACTGCAACAGCGCCAGGATCTTTGTTGACGTTTTTTGATGATCATCTTCTGGAATGACTCTTCCAGAGTATGTTGATGTTGGAACTTCTTCTTCATATCGTATCTTAGTTCATTTTTTGGGTAGCCAAATTAGGCTTTGATCCTCTATTAGTCCATTCTTGGATTCTTTGATTCTGCTGCTGTTTTGTTCCTACAGTTTTTCCTTTGTTCTTATACTCCACAGATGAGTGAAATCATTTGGTATTTCTCTTTCTCTGCTTGGCTCATTTCACTGAGTATAATACCCTCTAGCTCCATCCATGTTGTTGCAAATGGTAGGATTTGTTTTCTTCTTATGGCTGAGTAATATTCCATTGTGTATATGTACCACATCTTATTTATCCATTCATCTACTGATGGACACTTGGGTTGCTTCCATTTCTTGGCTATTGTAAATAGTGCTGCAATAAACATAGGAGTGCATCTGTCTTTTTCAAACTGGAGTGCTGCATCCTTAGGGTAAATTCCTAGAAGTGGAATTCCTGGGTCAAATGGTAAGTCTATTTTGACCATTCTGAGGAACCTCCATATTACTTTACACAATGGTTGAACTAATTTACATTCCCATCAGCAGTGTAGTAGGGTTCCCCTTTCTCCACAACCTCACCAACATTTGTTGTTGTTTGTCTTTAGGATGGTGGCCATCCTTACTGGTGTGAGTTGATATCTCATTGTGGTTTTAGTTTGCATTTCTCTGGTAATCAGCGATGTGGAATATCTTTTCATGTGTCTGTTGGCCATCTGTATTTCTTTTTTGGAGAACTGTCTGTTCAGTTCCACCCATTTTTTAAGTGGATTGTTTGTTTTTTGTTTGTTGAGGTGAGAGAGTTCTTTATATATTTTGGATGTCAAGCCTTTATCAGATCTGTCATTTTCAAATATATTCTCCCATACTGTAGGGTTCCTTTTTGTTCTATTGATGGTGTCTCTTGCTGTACAGAAGCTTTTCAGCTTAATATAGTCCCACTTGTTCATTTTTGCTGTTGTTTTCCTTGCCCAGGGAGATATGTTCAAGAAGAGGACACTTATGTTTATGTCTAAAAGGTTTTGCCTATGTTTTTTTTCTAAGACTTTTATGGTTTCATGACTTACATACAGGTCTTTGATCCATTTTGAATTTACTTTTGTGTATGGGATTAGACAATGGTCCAGTTTCATTCTCTTACATGTAGCTGTCCAGTCTTGCCAGCACCATTCCTCTGAAGAGACTGTCATTTCGCCATTGTATGTCCATGGCTCCTTTATCAAATATTAATTCACCATATATGTTTGGGTTAATGTCTGGAGTCTCTAATCTGTTCCACTGCTCTGTGGCTCTGTTCTTGTGCCAGTACCAAATTGTCTTGATTACTACGGCTTTGTAGTAGAGCTTGAAGTTGGGGAGATCCCCCTACTTTATTCTTCTTTCTCAGGATTGCTTTGGCTATTCGGGGCCTTTGGTGTTTCCACATGAATTTTTGAATTATTTGTTCCAGTTTGTTGAAGAATGTTGCTGGTAATTTGATAGGGATTGCATCAAATCTGTATATTACTTTGGGCAGAATGGCCATTTTGACCATATTAATTCTTCCTAGCCAAGAGCATGGGATGAGATTCCATTTGTTGGTGTCCCCTTTAATTTCTGTTAAGAGTGACTTGTAGTTTTCAGGGTATAGGTCTTTCACTCCTTTGGTTAGGTTTATTCCTAGGTATTTTATTCTTTTTGATGCAGTTGTGAATGGAATTGTTTTCCTGATTTCTCTTTCTATTGGTTCAGTGTTAGTGTATAAGAAAGCTACAGATTTCTGTGTGTTAATTTTGTATCTTGAAACTTTGCTGTATTCCGATATCAGTTCTAGTAGTTTTGGATTGGATTCTTTAGGGTTTTTGTATGTACAATATCATGTCATCTGCAAATAGTGACAGTTTAAATTCTTCTTTACAAATCTGGATTCCTTGTATTTCTTCGTTTTGTCTGATTGCCTTGGCTAGGACCTCCAGTATCACATTGAATAACAGTGGGGAGAGTGGGCATCCCTGTCTAGTTCCTGATCTCAGAGGAAAAGATTACAGCTTCTTGCTGTAATAATGTTGGCTGTGGGTTTATCATATATGACCTTTATTATGTTGAGGTACTTGCCCTCTATTCCCATTTTGCTGAGAGTTTTTATCATGAATGGATGTTGAATTTTGGCTTCTGCATATGGATATATGTGGTTTTGGGAGGAGATTTCTGCTGCTCTGCTCATGCCGCCATGTTGAATTTTGTCTAATGCTTTTTCAGCATCTATGGAGATGATCATGTGGTTTTTGTCTTTCTATTTGTTGATGTGGTGGATGATGTTGATGGATATTTGAATGTTGTACCATCCTTGCATCCCTGGGATGAATCCCACATGGTTGTGGTGTATGATCCTTTTGATATACTTTTGAATTCGGTTTGCTAATATTTTATTGAGTATTTTTGCATCTACATTCATCAGGGATATTGTTCTGTGATTTTCTTTTTTTTTTTTTGGTGGGGTCTTTGCCTGGTTTTGGTATTAGGGTGATGTTGGCTTCATAGAATGAGTTTGGGAGTATTCCCTCATCTTCTATGTTTTGGAAAACTTTAAGGAGAATGGGTATTATGTCTTCTCTGTGTGTCTGATAAAATTCCGAGGTAAATCTGTCCTGTCCGGGGGTTTTGTTCTTGGGTAGTTTTTTGATTTCCGTTTCAATTTTTTTGCTCATAATTGGTTTGTTTAACTTTTGTGTTTCTTCCTTGGTCAGTCTTGGAAGGTTGTATTTTTCTAGGAAGTTGTCCATTTCTTCTAGGTTTTCCAGCTTGTTGGCATATAGGTTTTCATAGTAGTCTTTAATAATTATTTGATTTCTGTGGAGTCTGTCATGCTTTTTCCATTCTCCTTTCTGATTCTGTTGATTTGTGTTGATTCTCTTTTTCTCCTAATAAGTTTGGCTAGAGGCTTATCTATTTTGTTTATTTTCTCAAAGAAACAGCTCTTGGTTTCATTGATTTTTGCTACTGTTTTATTCTTCTCAATTTTGTTTATTTCTTCTCTGATCTTTATTATGTCCCTCCTTCTGCTGACTTTAGGCCTCATTTGTTCTTTTTACAGTTTCGATAATTGTGATGTTATACTATTAATTTGGGATTGTTCTTCATTCTTCAATTGTGCCTGGGTTGCTATATACTTTCCTCTTAAGACTGCTTTCACTGCGTCCCACAGAAGTTGGGGCTTTGTGTTGTTGTTGTCATTTGTTTCTATATATTCCTTGATCTCTATTCTGATTTGTTCGTAGATCCATTGATTATTTAGGAGCATGTTGTTAAGCCTCCATATGCTTGTGAGCCTTTTTGTTTTCTTTGTAGAATTTATTTCTCGTTTTATACCTTTGTGGTCTGAAAAATTGGTTGGTAGAATTTCAATGTTTTGGAATTTACTGAGGCTCTTTTTGTGGGCTAGTATGTGGTCTATTCTGGAGAATGTTCCATTTACACTTGAGAAGAATGTATATCCTGTTGCTTTTGGATGTAGAATTCTATGGATATCTATTAGGTTCATCTGTTCTACTGTGTTGTTCAGTGCCTCCGTGTCCTTACTTATTTTCTGCCCAGTGGATCTATCCTTTGGGGTAAGTGGTGTGCTGAAGTTTCCTAAAATGAATGCATTGCAGTCTATTTCCCCCTTTAGTTCTGTTAGTATTCGTTTCACATATGCTGGTGCTCCTGTGTTGGATGCATATGTATTTAGAATGGTTATATCCTCTTGTTGGACTGAGCCCTTTATCATTATGCAGTGTCCTTCTTTATCTCTTGTTACTTTCTTTGTTTTGAAGTCTATTTTGTCTGATATTAGTACTGCAACCCCTGCTTTCTTCTCACTGTTGTTTGCCTGAAATATGTTTTTCCATCCCTTGACTTTTAGTCTGTGCATGTCTTTGGGTTTGAGGTGAGTTTCTTGTAAGCAGCATATAGATGGGTCTTGCTTTTTTATCCATTCTATTACTCTGTGTCTTTTGATTGGTGCATTAAGTCCATTTACATTTAGGGTGACTATTGAGAGATATGTAGTTATTGCCATTGCAGGCTTTATATTCATGGTTACCAAAGGTTCAAGGTTGGCCTCTTTAGTATCTTACTGCCTAACTTAGCTTGCTTATTGAGCTGTTATATACACTGTCTGGAGATTCTTTTCTTCTCTCCCTTCTTATTCCTCCTCCTCCTTTCTTCATATGTTGGGTGTTTTGTTCTGTGCTCTTTTTAGGAGTGTTCCCATCTAGAGAAGTTCCTGTAAGATGCCCTGTAGAGGTGGTTTGTGGGAAGCAAATTCCCTCAGCTTTTGCTTGTCTGGGAATTGTTTAATCCCGCCATCATATTTAAAGGATAGTCATGCTGGATACAGTATCCTTGGTTCAAGGGCCTTCTGTTTCATTGCATTAAATATATCATGCCATTCTCTTCTGGCCTGTAGGGTTTCTGTCGAGAAGTCTGATGATAGCCTGATGGGTTTTCCTTTATAGGTGACCATTTTCTCTCTAGCTGCCTTTGAAACTCTTTACTTTTCCTTGATCTTTGCCATTTTAATTATTATGTGTCTTGATGTTGTCCTCCTTGGATCCTTTCTCTTGGGAGTTCTGTGTATTTCCATGATCTGTTTGATTATTTCCTCCCCCAGTTTGGGGAAGTTTTCAGCAATTATTTCTTCAAAGACACTTTCTATCCCTTTTCCTCTCTCTTCTTCTTCTGGTACCCCTACAATATGGATATTGTTCCTTTTGGATTGGTCACACAGTTCTCTTAATATTGTTTCATTCCTGGAGATCCTTTTATCTCTCTCTATGTCAGCTTCTATGTTTTCCTGTTCTCTGGTTTCTATTCCTTCAATGGCCTCTTGTATCTTATCCATTCTGCTTATAAATCCTTCCAGAGTTTGTTTCACTTCTGTAATCTCCTTCCTGGCATCTGTGATCTCCCTCAAGACTTCATCCCATTGCTCTTGCATTTTTCTCTCCATCTCCGTCAGCATGTTTATGATTTTTATTTTGAAATCTTTTTCAGGAAGACTGGTTAGGTCTGTCTCCTTCTCTGGTGTTGCCTCTGTGATTTTGGTTTGCCTGTAATTGTGCCTTTTCATGGTGATAGAAATAGTTTGCAGAGCTGGAACATGTGACGGCTGGAAGAACTTCCCTTCTTGTTGGTTTGTGGCCTTCCTCTCCTGGGAGAACAGCGACCTCTAGTGGCTTGTGCTGGGCAGCTGCATACAGACAGGGCTTCTGCTTCCTGCCTGGCTGCTATGTAGTTTATCTCCGCTTTTGCTGTGGGTGTGGCCTGGCTCAGGCTGCTGCTCCAAAATGGTGGAGCCTGGTTGGAGGGGGTGCAGATGGGAGGCTATTTATCTCGGTAAGGGGCCTCCGTGCTCCCTGCTGCCCAGGGGGTTAGAGTGCCCAGGGATCTCAGATTCCCTATCTCTGGACTAAGTGTCCTGCCCTGCCTCTTTAAGACTTCCAAAAAGCACTCACCAAAGCGAAAAAAAAAAATTTTAAATGAATAATTAAAAAAAAAAAAACCACTCGCTTTTCTTTGTCCTCAGGCACCGGCCTCAGGCATCCACTCACCGGTCTTGCTGCCCTGTTTCCCTAGTATTTGGGTCCCTGTCCCTTTAAGACCTCCAAAATACACTTGCCAAAAATAAAATAAAATAAAATAAATGGCCACTCGCTTTTGTTTGTTCTCTGGTGCCGGCCTCCGGTACCTGCTCACCAGTCTTACTGGCCTGTTTCCCTAGTATCCAGGACCCCATGCATGCACTGTGTCTGCTCCTTGGTCTGGATGGCCGGGGCTGGGTGTTCAGCAGTCCTGGGCTCCCTCTCCCTCCCTGCTCTGACTCCTCTCCTGCCAGGAGCTGGGGGGAGGGGTGCTCAGGTCCCACGCAGCTGGGGCTTATATCTTACTCCCTTCAGGAGGCGCTGGGTTCTCGCAGGTGTGGATGTGGTCTGGATGTTGTCCTGTGTCCTCTGGTCTCTATTCTAGGAAGAGTTGTCTTTTTATATTTTCATAGATATATGTGGTTTTGGGAGGAGATTTCTGCTGCTCTGCTCATGCTGCCATCTTGGCTCTGCCCTCCAACTACTCTAAAAGTTTTGATCAATGATTTTGAAAATAATAATTATTGCTAACTTTAATTTGTCAAGTTCCTATTCTAAACCACTGAAGCACTTTTTACATACTTTATCTTTTCAATCCTCCCAACCACATGGGTTAACTATGAGGTAAGTTCTTTCGTTATTTCCACTTAATAGATGATGCACTGAGGCACAGATATGTTAAGGAACTTTCCAAAAATCACCCATTCAGTACATGGCTGAGTAAAGTCTCAACCAGGCAACTTACATAGAGAGCCTGACCTCTACACACTCTGTGGACTGTTTACTCGATGTTTTAAATATAGTGTGTCATTTGTGTATTTATGTTTTTAAAAATGTAGTTGAGTATTATGCTGCTATAAAGCTTTTTCTATACCTTACTACTTTTCATTTTACATTCTGTTTTTCAAATATAAGCATTTGCTAAATGTACCTCTAGTTCGCTGATTGCCACCTAGCATTCCATTATATACATCCATCCCTGTCTACTTTTTTATTTCCTTAGCATGGCTACTCAGACTGTCTCCCAGCCCTGACCCCCAAACAGCCCCATACATGGTCCCTTTATAGACCTGTGTTAATTTTCCTGGAATATGTCATTCAGAACAGAATTGTTGGGTTATAAAGTTGATTTCTGGAATGGTGAGGCCAACCCTCCCACCAGCATAAAAGGTTCTTTCTTCCCCAAATTCTCATCATTTATCTGACTTTGCAATTTTTACCAATGAGATTATTATAAACCGATGTAATATTGTTGTTTTCATTTACATTTATCTGATCATTTGTGAAATTGAACATCTCTTCATAAACTTGTGATCTGATTGACCTTTCTGTAAATTGCTTACTCAGAACTTTTGCTTATTTTATGCCAGGTCTTGCATCTTGTTGTGTCCTACTACCAACTGTTTGTCAGTTTTACAGGTTGTAAATATTGCCTCTCAATCTTTCACCCATCAGTTAACTTTGTGGTGTCCTGTTTTGAATAAATTCCCAATATTGATATAACTATATCTAGTAACCTTTTTGTTTATGTTATCTCAACTTGGAATCTTGTTTTAGAAGTAATTCCTCTAGACCTTCTGCTTCTGGATATAATGGAGTAATTTTGTATAAGACTAAACTTCTATCATGAAGAACTATAAAAACTAGATAAAGAACAAAAAAGAATTATATGTTTGAAGGCATTGCAAAATAACCAAGGTAACCAAGACTTGAGGGTCCAAAAACTTAGAGAGAAGGGTAGTACATTGAAGTAAGGCTGATATTTGCCTCAGCATTTTACCTCTAGGGAGTTTTCTGTAACAAGTCCTAAAGGTGGAACAGAAAGCAATGGCTTTGAGCTTGTGGCATTCCTGTGAGGAGAAGTATATAAAATTGGAGTTGAAGGCTACTAAGTCAGCCTGAAGTTGAAGGGCCACTATCCCCAGAGAAAAGGACTGCATAAAATATTACCTCAAGGTATTTGCCAACTTTTAAGCTATAAATACACAAATTCAAAGTATCTTTGTTTTTAGGGTGTAAGAGGATAGAAAGCTAACTAGGTTTTTTGCAGTCTCACAGTGCTGGGGAGACAAAAATGGAGTTAAGTACCTACAAAGGAGGAGAAGCCACAGTGAACATCCAAGGCTTCCTGATGAGAACCTTGAAAGGATGTGCCCTACCTAAAACTGGAGATAATTTTTAAGGAAAAGTTCAGATTCTGGAAATGAAAAACATAATCAACAAAACTGATAATTCATCAGGTTTAACAGCAAATCAGACACAGCAAAGAATGGGATAGACTAGAAGACAAGTGAGAGAAAAATATCCAGATTAAAGCAAGAGAAAAACGATGAAAAATAAAGAAAGATATAATTCATAAATCTATAGCATATGCATAATTAGAGTAACTAGAGAATAGTTGAGAGAGAATTGGGCAGAAGTAATATCTGGAGAGCTACTAATTGAAAAATTTCCAAAACTGCTGAAAAATATCAAGTCACTTGTGTATAGCATAGGAGTTGGCTAATACCTTTAGGTAAAATTCCATGCAGTTCTTATTATTAGAATCTCTACAAACCTTAAAAAGGATAAAAAAAATCATACCTAAGTAAAACTGATGAAAACTAAGGACAAAGAAAAAATCTTAAAAGCAGTCAGAGAGAAAACACATTGTTTTTAAAGAGGTGATAATGACTGGCAGCTGATTTTTCAGTAGAAATGATGGAAGTCAGAAGACAATGAATTGGACCTATAAAGTGATGAAAGGGAAAAAAAACTTGTAAAAATCTATATTCATAAAAAAAACCTTCAGAAGAGAAGGTCCAGTAAAGATTTGCCCAGACACACAAAAACTGAGAGAATTTGTTGCCAGCAGACCTGAACTAAGGGAAACATGAGAGTTCTTCAGGGAGGAGAAAAGTGATCCCAGATGGAATATAATAATTCAAGTAGGAAAGAAGAGAACTAAAAAAATTAAAATGTGGTTGACATGTAGGTAAAACTAATGACTATTGAATGTTTTTAACAATTGGTATAATAATAATATATGTAGGGTTTTTAATATGTGCAATTAAAAGCATGATAATTAAAAAGAAAATAGATTGGGTTAAAGTGATGTAAAATCCTCGCATTTGCTCAGAAGTGCCAACTGTATAATGTCAAGATCATCTTTTACAACTCAAGGATTCAACTAATAAGGTATACTTAAGCCCAAATATGCCAGTAATTGCACTAGCTTTAAAAGTAAATATTCTAATAAAACAAAGATTTTCAGAATGAAAAATAACCAAAATCCAACAGCATGCAGCTTACAAGATACACATGTTAAATATAAAAATACAGAAACATTATAAATATAAAAACAAAAAATGTACCCAGTACCCAGGAGCCAAAAGAAAAGTGGTATAGTGATGTCAATATCAAAATGGACTTTAAACCAGAAAGCATTACTAGGGTCGATTCAGCAGGAGTATGTAGCAATCTTAAATCTATGTGTACCTAATAATATAGCTTCATAAAATAAAAACCAACTCAACTAGAAGGAGAAACAAATTTCTACCTTAACACACTTTTCAGTAACTGAAAAAAAGCAGGCAAATTAATCAAAAAGGGTATAAGAGTTTTGAGCATTGTGAACAAAAAGTATGACTTAACTGATACATAAAAAATATTCATCCAACAACTGCAGATTATACAGTATTTTCAAGTGCATATGGAACATTTACCAATATAGACCATATGATGAAATCTAAAATAAGTCTCAGCAAATTCCAAAAGTGAAATAATAAAGTATGTTCTCTGATCACAGTGAAATTAAGCTAGAAAACAATAACTAAAAGAGAAAGTAAAAATCTCTAATACACTCCTAAATAAGCCATGGGTCAAAAAGAAATCACAATAGAATTAAAAATACTTGAACTAAGTGAAAATTAAAATGTGGCATATTGAAATATGTGGTATCCATATATTTAAAAGACACTTGTATTTCTTTTTCTGTGAACTGTGAATTTATATCTTTCCATTGATCATTGGTCTTATGAATTCATAGGAGCTTTTAATAGAATAGTAAATTAGTGTTTTATGTATTTTAAGTTGCAATTATTTTGGTGTGTTATTTTACTTTTGACTTTTTAAAGACATAGCAAAAATTTTATACATTTGATTACATAGCAATTTTTAATAAGAACTTTTACTGTGTTTTTAAAAAGCCAAAAGCCAACTGATACATCAAAAAAATTGTAATATAATCACATTTATAAATCTTTCTTTCATGGCTTCTGGATTTTGTGTCATAGTTAGAAAACCCACCCGCATATCTCATTTTTCTGGTATCATGTATATATATATATGTATGTATGTATATGTATATTTATCCATTTTGTGTATATGTAAGTATGCATCCACTTAGAATGTATGCTGGTTTATGGTATGAGATAAGGATTCAGTATTTTTTCCTTAGGGATAACAACCCATTTCTTTCATGACCATTCCTCTGCTGATGGACGTAAAAGTGGTTTCTGGGATTTTGCTATTATAAGCTCATTGAAACAATTAGCCTTGTACTTTTGCATTTATATATATACATACAGGAATAGCTAGGGGATACACTTGCTGAGGTGGATTTGCTGGGTCAAGGGATGTGTACATTTATAATGTAAATCCATGTTGCGATTAAGAAGTCTGATGCCAATACAATCCATGTTCTTGGGAAATCTCTAGGATAGGCTCAGGAAGGGAGCCAGCAGCCCTTTTTGGATTTCTACCTCATCAGCAGTCAGAACTGAGTCAGTACCTCAGTGAATTGTTTTCTAGAATTTCATGGCACCCTGTGTGAGATCATTGACTGCGAAGCCGGATAACAGTGTGTGAATCACAATCCCGGCTGCCCCACTGCAGGCAGTGTGACATGGGCAAGTTACTCCCTTCTCCTGCCCCATCTATAAAATAGGGAAATCATCCTAACTGCCGTCTATAAACACTAAGTGTATTAATACTGTAGTCCCTGCAGCATCCCTCCCACTAGCACCACATCTGGGACATGGTAAGCATGGAATCAATAATCTCCAGTATCCCAAAAGGTATCAGCTAATATGATTAATTCCTGATGTGCCTTTGTCTATCATTTGTGTAGCAAGAATCTTAGAAGAATTTAAACCAGTCCTTAACTTTATCCTCTTATTCTTTTTTTAGAAATTTGCTAAAAATCTTTTCCTTTGGTACCATTGTTTCCTTGCAATATTCCACTCTAGATTCATTTGTTCATTCATCCCAAAAGCATTGATCAAGTGCAAATATTTGGCTATCTTGCTCCTGCAAGCCTTTTGCCATGCCACCCCACCATGCCTCTCACTTCTTGATGGACCTGTGTGCCAGCTCAAGCCTTAGAGTTCTCCAATCCCCCCCACCTCCCCTTCTGACCTTCCTCTGACAAACACACATTAAGGGCTATTGCACCCTCTCATGGGGAGCTCTCAGAAACCCCAGTAGAAGATTCTGCCTTGATTCCTGCCCTGTCACTGACCTGCTTCATTCATTTACCAAATATTGATTGTGCACCTTCTGTGTTCCAGGCACCGAGGATATAACACTGAACAAACCACAAATATCCAGGTCCTTTTTGTGCCACATCTTTCTGGGCAGGGCACAGACAACTATTTATCTGTCAATATAGAAGGAAGATCAACAGTCTTGGCAGCAGATAATGAGGAAGCCCACTTGGCCCCATAGCCCCAGGAAAGATTGCAACCCCATCCCTATGATACCTTCTGATTTTACCTCTAGGGAACATTATCCACTCTTGTCTGCTGAACTTGTTTTCATTCTACAGGCCTTGACTCAGATGTTGCCTAAAATGTCAAACCTTCTCTGGCTCCCCCAAGGGATTTCTCTGAGTGCTACATAAATCTATGTAGAATAAATACAAACATGGATAAAATAAGTGTAGTTGTGAAAAAGGGCAAGTAGATGGGTGGAAGCATGGGCTCTGATTCACTTAAGTAGTGGTTGATGGGACTTGAATTTTTTTTCCTTGAAGAAGAGCAGGTAAGAAGATACAGATACAGCTTCAAATATTTAAAGAGCTGCCTAGTGGAGTTTGAGGTTAGGGAACAAAACTGGGGAATACTTTCAAGAAGGTCAATGATGGAGGCAGAATACCTAGGTAACAGCAGACCAGATCCAGACGGCCACTTTGACTTTGGATTTCAGCCCACATCTGACATTGAAAGCCCTGGTGTCCTGGGGCCCAGAACAGGTTAACCTCCCACCAGAACTTCCCAAAGACCCAGAGCATGGCTCGCAAGTAGTGTCAGTGACCCTTCAGGCTCAGTGTTCAGTGCCAGTAGAGTGAAGCAAAGCTCTGTGCACATCTATTTTTTTTATTAAGTTATCATTGATATACAATCTTATGAAGGTTTCACATAAGCAACATTGCAGTTACTACATTCACCCATATTATTGAGTCCCCCACACACCATTGCAGTCACTATTCATCAGCGTAGTAAGATGCTGTAGAGTCACTACTTGTCTTCTCCATGCTGCGCTGCCTTCCCCGTGAGCCACCTACATTATGTGGATGCACATCTATTTTTAAGCAGTCAGATTTATGCAGCCATGCCAAAGAGGCCCTGGGAAACTGTTTACTGTTAGATTAAACCTGTGGTTTCTGGAAGCCTTTTTCTAACTCAGTAGGCTGTGCCATTAGAGGCCTGACATGGTTTCTAGTCATGCAGAGGACTTCCAGAGCATTATTTTAAGAACATCCCAATCCTCTGCACAACTTCACCAGCACACCCGGGAGTCTCTACTATGCTGACAAGGCAGTAGTCCTCAGCTGCCTGCATTGTCAAAATGAGGGTGTGGGAACAGGTTCATGAAGAGCAGAAACTGCATCATGCACACGGAGTATCTTCATCTCCCTCACAGTACAGGAAGCAGAGGGAAAAGCAGTGCCACTGTGCCACGCCTGGTGGGGTGGCTGTCGTTCATTCCTCCAGGATGATGACTCATTCTCCGGACAGCTTTGCTCCTGGCAGATATCCTGGCAGATAGGCCTCTCTCTTCCCCACAAGGGCCATGACTACCTAGTCATTCTAGCCTGCCTGCAAGTCCTTTCTGCTCTGCCCCCGGCTCTTTTTCTTCATTCCAATCCTTTCTGGTCTAGGAGTAAGTGAAACAACTCCTTTGCCAGATGGTTGCAAATGTAAGCTGCCCTCTGCCTAGTTATTCCCCAGGAAGCCCTCCCCGCCCCCACCTCCCCCTGCATCTTGTCTTGGGCCTCACAAACCTTTGCATCTAGTCCATACCTGGAGATGACAACATTTACAGTGGTGACCTCAGCTCCACGGATCCCATGAGTACTAACAACCTTCCCCAGAGTGTCCCTGTATTCCAGTCAATAGAACATTTTTAGATATTAGATATAAGGAGGAGCAGTTCTCACTGAATTTGATCTTTCTTTGCCAAATCAAGTTCTTTTGGGTATCATAAGAATGAAGATAGAGGCTGCAACCTGCTGGCCCATGAGCCAAATCCAGTCTGGACCCCTATTTTGTCTGGCAAATACAAGTTAAAATTTTTTGAATTGGTTGACAATGTTTTTAAAAAGGGTGATTCCATATAAACTCAGATGAGTGGTTCTGAAAAGAGCAGGCCTACATTCCTACCCAGCACCTCCTGATGAAGCTGAGTATAACTTCTACGTTTGGACTGGCATGAATTTTTAGTTTCCCATTTCTGCCATCCTTACTCTTCTGTACCCACCTCATTTCACCCACCTTGTTACCTGCCAGGCTCTGGAGTTAACACCCCTCGACTCCTACAAGGCCAATAATTATCAATACCACCAAGACTTAAAATATTTTACTGTAAAAAGTCTCTCAGCATAAAGGGACTTACGTTCTAACTAGGAAACAAATTATTATCTATAAAGAGGAATTAAGTAAAAAAAATAAAACTTAGAAATGCCTAAGCATTAACACATTTCTTTTCTTTCTAGTTTTATTGAGATATAACTTATATATAGCCCTGTGTAAATTTAAGATCTACAGTATAATGATTTGATCTACTTTATATTGTGAAGTGATTACCACAATAAGTTTTTTTTATCATCCATCATCTCATATAGATACCAGAAAAGAAAAATCTTTTTCCTTGTGATAAGAATCCTTAGGACTTATTCTCAGCAACTTTCAAATATAATATATAGCAGTGTTAACTATATCGTCATGTTGTACATCACACCCCCAGTGCAAATGTATCTTTTAACTGGGAGTTTGTGCCTTGTGACCATATTCTTCCAGTTCATCCTCCCACTATGATCTGCCTCTGGTAACCACAAATCTGATCTTTTTTTCTATGAATCTGGCATTTTTTAGATTCCACATGTAAGTGAGATCACACAGTATTTGTCTTTCTCTGTTTCACTCATTTCACTTAGCGTGATGCCCTTAGTGTCCATTCCTGTTGCCACAAATAGCAGGATTTCCATCTTTTCATGGCTGAATAATATTCCCATGCTTACATACATATATGTATAATATAGATATATACCACTAGTTCTTTACCCATTCATCTGTCAATGGACACTTAGGTTGTTTTAACATCTTGGCTATTGTAAATAATGCTGCTGTGAACATAGGGGTGCAGATATCTCCTCAACATGGTGTTTTCATTTCCTTGTGATATATTCCTGCAAGTGGAGTTGCTGAATCATATGATAGTTGTGTTTTTAATTTTTGGAATAACTCCATACTGTTTTCCATAGTGGCTATACCAATTTATACTCTCCAATAATGTACAAGGCTCCCTTTTCTCCATATTGTCACTGTAAGATAAATTTTAGCCAAAATAAGCAGGCAAACAGAGGTAACAAAGGGCCAGGTAATTTATTTAAATACCCCCGGGTGAGGTTCTGTGCCCTTCTTGTCACAGGCCAGATAAGTCACACCCGGTTGGGGAGGTGGGGGGCTTATAAGGGATTAGGAGGGGGAGGAGTGGGCAAGCTATCTTAGGGGATGTGGAGAGGTATGATTGGCTAAAGGTGACATAATAGACAACTAGAAACTTTTTTTCCTTCCAAGAGGGAGGAGGCTGACATCCAGGTCTTAGTTGGCACATCAGGGTGGAATTCAGGGAGAGCTGTCCCCTTTCCACATACGGCATGGACTTTGGGGTCTGGTCTGTTCTCCCCCTATGGCATCTCTCTGTTCTGTTTGCATGTCCTTGTTTTTCCTTTCTCCAGCCTAACAGTCACCTGTACTTGTTACCTCCTATCTTTTTTTATAATGGCTATTCTAAAAGAGGTGAGGCAATATCTCACTATGGCTTTGATTTGCATTTTCCTGTTGATTACGGATGTGGAGCATCTTTTCATGTGCCTGTTGGCCATTTGTATTCCTTCTTTGAGAAATATGTCTATTCAGGCCCTTAATCCACTTTTTAACCAGATTATTGGTTTTACTCCTATTGACTTGAATGATTTCTTTATATATTTTATACATATTTAATGTATTTTGGGTATATGAAGTATGTATTTCTTATATACTTGATAAACCCTTTGCAAAAAATTTTTTTCTCATTCCATAGGTTCTCTTTTCATTTTGTTGATCATTTCTTGTATTTTACAGAAGCTTTTTTAGTTTGATGTAGTCCCCCTTGCTTATTTTTTATTTTGCTACTTGTGCTTTAGGTGTTAACATATTTCACTGAACTTGTACTGACTGCCAGACACCAATGACTCAGAGCCAAAAAAGACAAAGTACCTGCCCATAAAAGGCTTGCAGTCCAATGGAGAAATACATTAGAAAACCAACAATTTCTTTATAATATGAGATATGCACTGCCTGAAATTATGAAAAGTAATGAATGTGGAGGAGCTTATAAGAATGATTTTCCATGCCTCCCTAGATTCTAATCTGTGCCAGTTGTGGTTGGGTTATAGACAAAAGATTCTACTTTATGTAGTTTTAAAAACTTTATTAGAACATGTATAGGGACCACAGGATTGTTGGAAAGGCTCAGCTTCCAAGAACCATTCTCCATATAACACTGCAGACTGGAGCCCGCAAGGAACCTACTGCCTTTAGCATGAAAGGAAGCTACTGATTCAAGAAACTATTTGTGGAATCTGGAAGCTACCACCACAGCTTTCAGCTCCAAATCATACTACTGCTGTCATAATCCACACCAGCAGATCGCATGCCTCACGCCCTGCTCCTCTCCTCGTGCATGTGTCTCACTTCTAACTCATCGGTTCATGTAACTGCATTAGGTTACTAGAACCCTAGTTGCAAGACAGTCTGAGAAATAAGGTTTTACCCTCTGGACTCTAATCTGAGAAGGCATCTGAGAAGAGCATTGGAATGACTACTGATCAAGTTCATCTGTAAAACCTGCCATGGTAAACCTCCCCTCCTCACTCTCCGCAAGGAGGATCCCTGTCTGGTCATGTTCAATTATGGTTGGGATTGCACTCCATCCTTCAGGTGTGCCAGATCTGAAAAGGGGCTGAAACTCCAGATCTACAGTAAGACCAGGAAACTATGCCCCATCTGTCAAATCTAGCCCATCACATTTTTATGTGGCCCAGAGCTAAAAATGATTTTCACAGATGAATATGAACCATCAATTGAATGACAGGGAATACTAAGGTTGAACTCCAATTAAACAAAATCTTACCTCCCCTCAAAATAAAATTTCATTTTTCTCATTCATAGATATATATTACAAAAAACTCCTGTATATTATTATTACATTAATTTCATCATTTCAATTTTTGTCTCTTACTATTTAAGTACTTACACAATTTCCTTGATTTTGCCTCAACACACAAAGCCTAAAACATGTCCTATCTGGCCCTTTACCAAAATGTTTGAAGGCTTTTGATCTAGAAGAAAGCACAGTGTTATAGAAGCACCAAAAAGAGACATCTAAATTAGACCAGGAAGTCAGAGAAGACTTTGACCTAAGTTACAGCTTAATCTGTAATGCAAGTAAGAATTTAAAAAATGAAGAAAGGATGATAGAGGATTAAAGATGGCAGCATGAGAGAAGAGACACAGGCATCCTCCTAAAACTGGATACAATTAGAAAATTTAATTGGCGCAACTAATCCTGAGAAAGCAACAGGAAAGAGGACGCGTCAGACTGCACACACCTGGAGAAAAGAGCAGACCTCATGGAACAGGGTAACATACCAGAGCTGTGGCTCCGTGGGACCTGAGCCCCTCCCTCACCCCAGCTCACCTGCAGGAGGAAGACAAACAGAGCAGGGAGGGAGTGGAAGGCTTGGGACTGCTGAATACCTAACTCCGGAGATCTGCACTGGGAGCACAAACCTACGTTTCATGGTGCTTTCATGAGACTCGCATGACTACTGGGATGGAAAGTTAATACAGGCAGAGTTCCGGGGGAGACTGGGATTCTGGCTGCTTGTGGAAGGCAGGGATCCATATCTGGCTGCTCTGGGACAAAAACTTATACATGTGTACCCAGCCCACTGGCTCAGGCAGTGGAGACAGGCACAGCAGCCAGGAGGTGGGGAAAAGCTCTTTCCTACCCCCAGTACTGCTCCCCTGTGACCCCTGATATTACTTCAGGGGCTCAGCAGCTTCATAATAGAGCTCTGGACACTAGAGGGCGCCATATACAAACATGAAACACCAAAGGAACCTTGTCCAGAGTAAAATTGTTAATACAACTCCCGAGAAAGATTTAAATGATATGGCCCTCGTGACTCTTCCTGAAAGGGAGTTCAAAATAAGAATAATCACCATTCTAATGGAGGTATGGAAAGACATCCAAGAACTTAGGAATGAATTCAGGTCAGAGATCCAATTGTTACAGAGCATGATGGAGTGTACTAAAAGCAGGTCGGATACGGTGGAGGAGACAATAAATGAAATAGGAACTAGAGAAGAGGAATACAAAGAAGCTGACGCACAGAGAGAAAAAAGGATCTCTAAAAATGAAAGAATATTGAGAGAACTGTGTGACCAATCCAAGCGGAACAATATTTGCATTATAGGGATACCAGAAGAAGAAGAGAGAGAAAAAGGGATAGAAAGTGTCCTTGAGGAGGTAGTTGCTGAAAACTTCCCCAATCTGGGGAAGGACATAGTCTTTCAGGCCATGGAGAGCCACAGATCCCCCTACACAGGGGACCCAAGGAAGATAACACCAAGACACATAGTAATTAAAATGGCAAAGATCAAGGATAAGGACAGACTGTTAAAAGCAGCCAGAGGCAGAAATAAGATCACATACAAAGGAAAGCCCATCAGACTAACAACAGACTTCTCAGCGGAAACCTTACAGGCCAGAAGGGAGTGGCATGGTGTATTTAATGCCATGAAGCAGAAGGGCCTGGAACCAAGATTACTTTATCTGGTGAGATTATCATTTAAATTTGAAGGAGGGATTAAACAATTTCCACATAAGCAAAAGCTGAGAGAGTTTACCTCCCACAAACCATCTCTGCAGTCTATTTTGGAGGCACTGCTATAGATGGAAGTGTTCCTAGGGTTGGATAGCTGTCACCAGAGGTAGTAAAATCATGATAGGGAGTGTGGAGCAGCTGATTGCTAGGCAAATGCAAAATTAAATTGACTATCCCCAAAGCCAATCAAGGGATAAAGAAAAAGTATAGAATCTGATACCTAATATATAAAGAATGAAGGAGGAAGAAAAAAGAGGAAAAATAGAAAAGAACCTTTAGATTGTGTTTGTATCAGCATACTAAGTGACTTAGACTCTTACATAGTAAGTAAAGTAACCTGGAACCTTTGCTAACCACGAATCTAAAGCTTGAAATGGCAATAAGTACATACCTATCGATAATCACCCTAAATGTAAATGGACTGAATGCACCAATCAAAAGACATAGAGTCACTGAATGGATAAAAAAACAAGACCCATCTATATGCTGCTTACAAGAGACTCACCTCAAACCCAAAGACATGCACAGACTAAAGCCAAGGGATGGAAAAAAAAAAGTCAAGGGATGGAAAAGATATTTCATGCAAACAATAGGGAGAAAAATGCAGGAGTTGCAGTACTAGTATCAGACAAAATAGACTTCAAAACAAAGAAAGTAACAAGAGATAAAGAAGGACATTACATAATGATAAAGGGCTCAGGCCAACAAGAAGATATAACCATTATAAATATATATGCACCCAACACAGAAGCACCAGCATATGGGAAACAAATACTAATGGAACTAAAGGAGGAAATAGAATGCAATGTATTCATTTTAGGAGACTTCAACATACCATTCACTCCAAAGGACAGATCCACCAGACAGAAAATAAGTACGGACACAGAGGCACTGAACAACACAGTAGAACAGATGGACCTAATAGACATCTATAGAACTATACACCCAAAAGCAACAGGATACACATTCTTCTCAAGTGCACATGGAACATTCTCCAGAATAGACCACATACTAGGTCACAAAAAGAGCCTCAATAAATTTGAAAAGATTGAAATCCTACCAACCAACTTTTCAGACCGCAAAGGTATAAAATTAGAAATAAATGGTACCAAGAAAGCAAAAAGGCTCACAAACACATGGAGGCTTAGCAACATGCTTCTAAATAGTCAATGGATCAATGACCAAATTAAATGGAGATCCAGCAATATATGGAAATAAATGACAACAACAACACAAAGCCCCAACTTCTGTGGGACGCAGCAAAAGCAGTCTTAAGAGGAAAGTATATAGCAATCCAGGCATATTTAAAGAAGGAAGAACAAACCCAGATGAATAGTCTAATGTCACAGTTATCAAAATTGGAAAAAGAACAAATGAGGCCCAAAGTCAACAGAAGTAGGGACATAATAAAGATTAGAGAAGAAATAAACAAAATTGAGAAGAATAAAACAATAGAAAAAATCAATGAAACCAAGAGCTGGTTCTTTGAGAAAATAAACAAAATAGGTAAGCCCCTAGCCAGACTTATTAAGAGAAAAAAGAGAATCAACACACATCAACAGAATCAGAAATGGAGAAAGGAAACATCATGACGGACTCAACAGGAATACAAAGAATTATTAGAGACTACAATGCAAACCTATATGCTAACAAGCTGGAAAACCTACAAGAAATGGACAACTTCCTCGAAAAACACAACCTGACAAGACTGACCAAGGAAGAAACACAAAATCTAAAAAAACCGATTACCAGCAAAGAAATTGAAGCAGTAATCAAAAAACTACCCAAGAAAAAAAACCCTGGGCCAGATGGATTTACCTCAGAATTTTATCAGACATACAGAGAAGACATAATACCCATTCTCCTTAAAGTTTTCCAAAAAATAGAAGAGGAGGGAATACTCCCAAACTCATTCTATGAAGTCAATATCACCCTAATACCCAAACCAGGCAAAGACCCAACCAAAAAAGAAAATTACAGACCAATATCCCTGATGAACGTAGATGCAAAAATACTCAATAAAATATTAGCAAACCAAATTCAAAAATATATCAAAAGAATCATACACCACAACCAAGTGGGATTCATCCCAGGGATGCAAGGATGGTACAACATTCAAAAATCCATCAACATCATCCACCACATCAACAGAAAGAAAGACAAAAACCACATGATCATTTCCATAGATGCTGAAAAAGCATTCAACAAAATTCAACATCCATTCATGATAAAAACTCTCAACAAAATGTGTATAGAGGGCAAGTACCTCAACATCATAAAGGCCATATATGATAAACCCACAGCCAACATCATATTTAACAGCGAGAACCCGAAAGCTTTTCTTCTGAGATCAGGAACAAGACAGGGATGCCCACTCTCCCCGCTGTTCTTTAACATAGTACTGGAGGTCCTAGCCATGGCAGTTAGACAAAACAAAGAAATGCAAGGAATCCAGATTGGTAAAGAAGAAGTTAAACTCTCACTATTTGAAGATGACATGATATTGTACATAAAAAACCCTAACGACTCCACTCCAAAACTACTAGAGCTAATATAGGAATTCCGCAAAGTTGCAGGATACAAAATTAACACACAGAAATCTGTGGCTTTCTTATGCACTAAAATGAACTAATAAAAAGAGAAATCAGGAAGACAATTCCATTCACAATAGCATCAAAAAGAATAAAATACCTCGGAATAAACCTAACCAAAGAAGTGAAAGACCTATACCCTGAAAACTACAAGACATTCTTAAGAGAAGTTAAAGAGGACACTAACAAATGGAAATTCATCCCATGCTCTTGGCTAGGAAGAATTAATATCGTCAAAATGGCCATCCTGCCCAAAGCAATATACAGATTTGATGCAATCCCTATCAAATTACCAACAATGTTCTTCAATGAACTGGAACAAATAGTTCAAAAATTCATATGGAAACACCAAAGACCCCGAATATCCAAAACAATCCTGAGAAAGAAGATTAAAGTGGCGGGGATCTCACTCCCCAACTTCAAACTCTACTACAAAGCCATAGTAATCAAGACAATTTGGTACTGGCACAAGAACAGAGTCACAGACCAGTGGAACAGATTAGAGACTCCAGACATTAATCCAAACATATATGGTCAATTAATATTCGATAAAGGAGTCATGTACATACAATGGGGAAATGACAGTCTCTTCAACAGATGGTGCTGGCAGAACTGGACAGCTTCAAGTAAGAGAATGAAACTGGATCACTGTCTAACCCCATACACAAAAGTAAATTCAAAATGGATCAAAGACCTGAATGTAAGTCATGAAACCATAAAACTCTTAGAAAAAAACATAGGCAAAAATCTCTTGGATGTGAACATTAGCGACTTCTTCATGCATATATCTCCCCAGGGAAGGAAAACAAAAGCATAAATGAACAAGTGGGACTATATCAAGCTGAAAAGCTTCTGTACAGCAAAGGACACCATCAATAGAACAAAAAGGTACCCTACAGTATGGGAGAATATTTTCATAAATGACAGATCTGATAAAGGCTTGACATCCAAAATATATAAAGAGTCATGTTCCTCAACAAACAAAAAGCAAATAATCCAATTAAAAATTGGGCAGAGGAGCTGAACAGACAGTTCTCCAAAGAAGAAATTCAGATGGCCAACAGACACATGAAAAGATGCTCCACTTTGCTAGTTGCCAGAGAAATGCAAATTAAAACCACAATGAGATATCACCTCACACCAGTAAGGATGGCCGCCATCCAAAAGACAAACAACAACAAATGTTGGCGAGGTTGTGGAGAAAGGGGAACCCTACTACACTGCTGGTGGGAATGTAAATTAGTTCAACCATTGTGTAAAGTAATATGGAGGTTCCTCAGAATGGTCAAAATAGACTTACCATTTGACCCAGGAATTCCACTTCTAGGGATTTACCCTAAGGATGCAGCACTCCAGTTTGAAAAAGACAGATGCACCCCTATGTTTATTGTAGCACTATTTACAATAGCCAAGAAATGGAAGCAACCCAAGTGTCCATCAGTAGATGAATGGATAAAGAAGATGTGGTACATATACACAATGGAATATTATTCAGCCATAAGAAGAAAACAAATCCTACCATTTGCAACAACATGGATGGAGCTAGAGGGTATTATGCTCAGTGAAATTAGCCAAGTGGAGAAAAACAAATACCAAATGATTTCACTCATCTGTGGAGTATAAGAACAAAAGAAAAACTGAAGGAACAAAACAGCAGCAGAATCACAGAACCCAAGATTGGACTAACAGTTACCAAAGGGAAAGAGACTGAGGAGAATGGGAGTGTAGGGAGGGATAAGGGCGTAGAAGAAGAAAGGGGGTATTATGATTAGAATTTATAATGTTGGGGGTGGGGGAAAGGTGAGGGCTTTGCAACACAGAGAAGACAAGTAGTGATTCTACATCTTACTATGCTGATGGACAGTGACTGTAATGGGGTTTGTGGGGGGGACTTGGGGTAGGGGAGACCCTAGTAAACATAAGTAAAAATAAAATAAAAAAAGAAAACAGATGCACAAAATAAAAAAAAATGTGGTAGAAAAAAATTGATAAAGGGAGGAAAGGAGCTTTGGAGTACAGGAAATGTGTGCAAGAAGCACAAAAACGTTTATGGAGCTGGGACAATAAAAAATGACATTTTGGACCTCTTCATTATAACAAACACAACAACAAACTCAAGATGGACTATAGACCTAAATAAAAGAACTGAAACTATAAAACCTTTAAAAAACTAAGGGGTAGTTTTCATAACCATGAGTTAGGTGAATCCTTCTCAGATATGACACCAAAAGCACAAGGGACAAAATATAAAATAAATAAATTTGGACTTCATTAAAATTTAAAACTTCATTTAAAAAATCTTTAAAATGACACTATTAAGAAAGTGGAAAGACAATCCATGCAATGGAATAATATATTCATAAGTCATATGGCTTATCAAGTCATATAGCTTAATATATTTACAAGTCATATACACCTGTGTATAATCCAGCAATTCCACTCCTAGGTAATACCCAAGAGGAACCAAAACGTATGTCCACACAAAATCATGTATAAAGATGTTAATGGCAGCATTATTCATAATAGCATATAAGTGGAAGCAACCCAAATGTCCATCAACTGATGAATAGATAAACAAAATGTGGCACATACATACAATGGAGTATTAATTAGTAATAAAAAGAAACAAAATATTGATATATGCTACAACATTGATGAACCATGAAAACATTATGCTGGAGCGAAAGAAGCCAGACACAAAAGATTATATATTTATGATTCTAGTTATGTGAAATGTTAAGAATAGGCAAATCCATTGAATCAGAAAGCACATTAGTGGCTGCCTAGTGTGGAGAGAGTACTGGTGGGATTGAGAGGTGGTGGCTAAAAGAAGGAGCACTTTTTTTTGTGGTGATGGGAACATTCTAAAATTGATTATTGATTGTGATGAATGCACAACTCTGTGGATATACTAATAAAAGCATTGAATTGTATGTTTTAAATGTATGAATTGTGTGACATGTGAATTATATCTTAATAAAACTGCTCTAAAAATTAGCTCATGGAACTACAGGAGGAGTTTTCTAATGGGAAGAAAAGATGCAGCAGAGGAGCAGCCAGAATAGAGACACAGGTAGTGTCCAGATAACCCAGAGCACTGCATGCATGTGATCCCAATTTTTTGAAGCATTTAAATCAAGAGAGTGACCTGATTAGATCTGAATCTTAGATCACTCTGGCAACAGTATGCGGGAGGCATTAGAGGAGGAGTGATTGGAGGTAAAGAGAAGAGGGAGCTGATTACTCTATCCTTCTTGCCTGGGAGTTATTAAGTTAGAGGAAGCCTAACAAATTAAGAAGAAATAACAGAACCAAGAAATGAGTGGTCTGGATGTGAACAAAAGGAAAACATATTGGGAGTAGCACATAAGAGATTTAGGATGTCAGAAGTGAAAATAGAGGTAATGATACAGTTCAGTGTGAGGCTATAGGTCTGAATTTCTGAAGTGTATTCAATGGAAGAAATATTTAAGGAGAGTACAATAGCCTGTTCTAAAACCTTCAATAATTATTGTGGAAAAAGAGCATATCAGGTTGTTTTTTCTTAGATGGATCTGTAAAATGTTACTTAAGTGACACATCTAAAGTATAAGAGCATAGAAAGATTGAAAATAAGAGGATAGAAAAGGATAACATGTAAAATCTAACTAAAAGATGGCTGAGGTGACTATATTAATATAGATAAATTAGGCTTTAAGAAATAAAAGCATTATTAGGATGAAGAGAGACATTATTTGATCATAAAATATTCAATTAACCAGCAAGATAGAATTTTAAAAAATTCTATGCACCAATAATATAGCTTCAAAAAATATAAAACAACATTGATAAAATATAGGCAGAAATTGATAAATTATAAGATGAAATGTTAACACACATCTCTAAATTATTAATAATTAAAAAATGAAAATTAGTAAAGATTCAGAAAATTTACCTAAGACCCAGCAGCAGATTAAAGGG
This sequence comes from Manis javanica, assembly GCF_040802235.1. Classification (NCBI taxonomy): domain Eukaryota; kingdom Metazoa; phylum Chordata; class Mammalia; order Pholidota; family Manidae; genus Manis; species Manis javanica. The sequence goes on along the minus strand of NC_133165.1, from coordinate 40,813,845 downwards.
AGAGAATGAAACATTTTACACTATATTTGAACTTCCTCTTCTGCCTAGGATATGGTAAACAGAAAAGAGCTTTGCTTCCACCCTGATAACCAGAAAAATAACAGTTTTTCTTGAACCCATCACAGAGCGTAAGGCCCAGGGCAACCAAGTAGCCCCTAATCTATGGATATACAGCATGCCTCCAAGAATAGATGGGGCACAAGCATTGAGTGACCAATGGGAGGCTGTGGGGGAACAGATGCCTGTTGTCATATGAGTGTGAAACAATTCATTAAAAAGCATTAACAAATTTCTAAAGTCTGAATGTGGGCTCGCATGAGAATATAGGTTTGTATCCACTCGCAGGCTTTTCTGCATGCACCTCCACCACACACTCAAGAAAGACTGAGGATGCTGCAGGGGATGAGAGAAAGCTTCCTCACTGTTTAACTTGGAGGAGAAGAGTGGCCACCTCTGTGGGAAATCATAAATATTCACCAGGATCCTTCTTCCTACAAATCAAAAGCCTTAAGGTGCTGGAGGAAGGGCAGCAGACATTATTACCACCATTGCTGCAAGAAATTAGGTAAAAGAAAAACCCCTTCTACCTCTGCGTGTTGGATCTAGGACATTAAGATACCTGAGCACTGGGGAAGGGCAGCAAACTCTCCCACATATAAGAGCCTCCAAAGATTCAAGGTATAGTCTGGCTGCTACAGGGTAGAGGGTAATAATTATCGGAGAAACCTGATTTCCAAGACACAGAGATACAAGGTCTCCCTAAGACCATGGCTGGACCAGGAATACAGTGACCTCTCTCCCCTTGTATACACTTCCACTATGCTCACAAGCACCAAATAGCCAGAGTAGTCTACTGCTGTTAGAAGGAAGAACAGCATGGAGCAAGACCTTCTCTGAAGTGCAGACACACAAGGAAAGACAAAACTACAGATTTAAGCAGAACTATTAGAAAAATTTTCCAGAAACCCAGCCTAGACCCAAAGCACAATATAGCACTAAAAGCATTTTAAACCAGTAGTGCATTGGAGGTACACAGCAGCAACAAAAGCCAAACCCAGCTCAACTCTTGACTAGGTTTTCTCATTATCCCACCTTAAGAGGCCAGCAGCAGAAGAGGCATGTGGACTTCCAAGAATACATATTCACCCCTATTCTCTACTATTGTACATCACAATATCCCCATACAATAAAAAAATTCCTAGACACACAAAAATGCAAGACAAAAACCTCCCACTGCCAAGAGTCATAGTAATGAACAGAACCACACTCAGAGATGACCATGATGTTGGAACAATCAGACAGGGAATATAAAGTAACTATGATTAATGTGTTAAAGGCATTAGTGAAAAAGATGGACAACATGCATAAACAGATGGGGAATTTCTTCCCCATAGCAGAGAGATGGAAGCTATAAGAAAGAGCCTAATGAAAATGCTATAAATAACAGACATGGTAACAGAGTTGAAGAATACCTTTGATGGGCATATCAGTATATGTCACACAGCCAAGGAAAGAATCTGTGAACATGAAGAAAGAGCACTAGAAATTACCCAAAATGAAATGCAAAAGAAAATAAAGAGCAATAATAATGATGATAATTTTAAAGAGAGCATATAAGTGCAATAGGCCAATATTAAACAGTCTAAAATGCATGCACTCAAGCTTACATTATACTCAATGGTGAAAAGCTGAAAGCTTTTCCTATAAGATCACAAATAAGATGAGGATGCCCACTCTCACCAACTTTATTCAACATAGTCCTAGAAGTCCTAGCTGCAGCAATAAGACAAGAAAGAGAAATAAAAAAAGGCATCCAAATTGGTAAGGAAGAAGTAAAATTTTCACTATTTGCTAATGATATGATACTAGATACAGAAAACTCTAAAGATTCCACCAAAAATTACTAGAATTAATAAATGAATTCAGTAAAGTCACAGGATACAAAATCATTGTGCAGAAATCTCTTGTATTTCTACATACAAATAATGAACTAGCAGAGATATTAAGAAATCAATCCCATTTACAATTGTATCTGAAAGAATAAAATACCAAGGATGAGAAAGACCTTAACTCTAAATACTATGAAACATTGATGAAAGAAATTGAAGACAACACAAATAAATCACAAGCTATTCCATGCTCATGGATAGGAATAATTAATATTTTTAAAAAGGCCGTAATGTGGGGATGTAAATTAGTTCAACTATTGTGGAAACCCATAGAGAGGTTCCTCAAAAAGCTCAAAATAGAAATACCATTTGACCCAGGAATTCCACTCCTAGGAATTTACCCTAAGAATGCAGCAGCCCAGTTTGAAAAAGACAGATGTTTATTGCAGCACTATGTTCATTGCAGCACTATTTACAAAGCCAAGAATTGGAAGCAACCTAAGTGTCCATCAGTAGATGAATGGATAAAGAAGGTGTGGTACATATACACAATGGAATATTATTCAGCCATAAGAAGAAAACAAATCCTACCATTTGCAACATCATGGATGGAGCTAGAGAGTATTATGCTCAGTGAAATAAGGCAGGCAGAAAAAGACAAGTATCAAATGATTTCACTCATCTGTGGAGCATAAGAACAAAGAAAAAACTGAAGGACCAAAACAGCAGCAGATACACAGAACCCAAGAATGGATTAACAGTTACCAAAGAGAAAGGGACTGGGGAGGATGGGTGAAAAGGAAGGGATAAGGGGTGGAGGAAAGAAAGGGGGCATTCGATTAGCATGTATGATGAGGGGGGGCACGGGGAGGGCTGTGCAACACAGAGAAGACAAGTAGTGACTCTATAGCATCTTACTATGCTGATGGACAGAGAGTGTAATGGGGCAGGTGGGGGGGACTTGGTGATGGAGGGAGTCTAGTAAACATAATGCTCCTCATGTAATTGTAGATTGATGAAACCAAAAAAAATTAAATATAAATTTTAAAAAGGCCATACTGGCCAAAGGAGTCTAGAGAGTCAAAAGGCCATACTGTCCAAAGCAGTCTAGAGAGTCAAAGCAATCCCTAGCTAAATACCAATGGCATTTTTCACTGAACTAGAGCAAATAATCCTATAATTTGTGTGGAATCACAACAGATGCCAAATGACCAAAGCAATCTTGAGAAAGAAGAACAAAACTGGAGGTATCACATCCCTGATTTCAAACTGTACTACAAAGCTACAGTAATCAAAAAGGTATGGTACTAGCATAAAAAAAGATACATAGGCCAATGGAACACAATATAAAGCACAGGAATAAACTCATGGCCTATGTGTTCAATTAATATATGACAAAGGAGGCAACATTATCCAGTGGGGAAAAGTCTCTGCCATAACTGGTATTGGGAAACCTGGACAATTACATGCAAGAGAAAGAAACTGTATTACCTCGTAACAATGTACACAAAAGGAAAGTTAAATATAAGACATGAAACCATAAAACTCTCAAAAGAAAACATAGGCAGTAAACTCTTAAACAACAGCATTAGAAATTTTTTTCTGGATGTTTCCCCAGGCAAAGGAAACAAAAGCAAAAATAAACAAGTAGGACCATATCAAGCTAAAAAGCTTTTACACAGCAAAGGAAACCATTAACAAAATGAAAAGAAAACCTACTGTATGGGAAAATATACTTGTAAATGATATAGCTGATAAGGGGTTAATATCCAAAATATATGCACAACTCATACAGCTGAACATAAAAAAAACCCCAAATAACCCAATTAAAAAATGGGCAGAGGACCTGAACAGATATTTTTCCAGGGAAGACATACAGAAGGCCAAAGGCATATGAAAAGATGTTCAACATCAATAATCATCAGGGAAATGAAAATCAAAACTACAATGAGATATCACCTCACACCACTCAGAATGGCTAGTATTAACAAGGCAAGAAATAACAATGTTGGGAAGGGTGTGGAGAAAAGGGTACTCTTATACACTGCTGATGGGATTGAAATTGGTGCCGCTACTATGGAGAGCAGTATAGAGATTTCTCAAGAAATAGAAATACCATACAACCCAAAAATTCCACTTCTGGGAATCTACCTGAGGAAAACAAATAATTTGCTTATGCATCCCTATGTTTATTGCAGCACTGATAACAATAGCCAAGATACAGATGCAACTGAAGTGTAGATGAGCAGATGAATGGCTAATGATGTGGTACATATATACAATGGATTATTGAGGCACAAAAAAGAAAGACATCTTGCCACTTGTGACAGTGTAGATGGACCTAGAGGGTATTATGCTAAGTGAAATAAGTCAGAGAAAGATGAATACCATATGGTTTCACTTATATTGAATCTGAACAACAAAACAGGAATAGATTCAGAAACACAGAGAATGGATGGTTGGTTACCATGGATTGGAGGGAAATGGATGAAACAGATAATGAGGTTTAAATCCAAATTATAAAATACTTTGGTCACAGAGATGGAAGCATAGCATAGGGAATATAGCTCATAATATTGTAATAACATCTTTGTATGGTAACAGATGGTAACTGCACTTATGGTGGGCATTTAATAAGGCATATAATTGGTGAATTACTAAGTTGTTCATCTGAAACCAATATAATGCTGTATATAAACTATGTTTCAATTAAAATTATTATAAAAAGTAAAACATATGCATTTGGAATGACAGAAGGATTAGAAAGAGAGAAAGGGACAGAAGAAGAACTATTTGAAGAAATAAGAACCAAGCATTATCTATCTAAAACAATGTAAGACATCAAGCCACAGATCCAAGAAACTCAGAGAACCCTGTAATAATTTCCATCTCCTCAGGAGATAAAAACCACAGAGTAGGTTAAACAGAGGGAAGTTTAATATAAAAAATGATTAATTATTATAAAAGTAATTATAAGATATAAAGAAACTCTAAATGGTACTGTAGGACAAAGAAAGAATACCTAAAGAAGTACAAATGTGAAGAGGTTTAGACCTCTTTGGGAGAATGTATGGTCTGTCCAGTGGGTAACCAAGGTCATTGGTTTGGTTAGGGCAGAGCTGGTGTGGAGTTACTGGGAAAACAATATGTAACCTTTCAGAGTGCAGGCTGAGGAACAGGCATACAGTGAGACTCTGGGTTCTGGCAGGGGCAAAGGCCTTCAGAGCTCATGGGGCATACTTGGGGGATGGGAAGAGTAGCAGAAGGAATGACTGTCCAGTGTATAACCATCCAAGACATATGCAGCTGTATGCAAACTGTCTGAGGACTTAGTCCGGTCAGACAGCTACATGCAGTTAGTGTGGAGATAATGCCTTCTGAGAGGGTTGCAGGAGGCTTATTGCCAAGATCAGGCTACAGGGTCACAGAGGGACTTCAGTCTGATCTGTCACTACAGCATTTTCCATCAGGTGTCTTCACAGTTACACACTGACACCTCCTGGCCAATACCAGAAATTGCAGGAAGCATCTTCCTCCTTTAGTGTCTCTGCAGCATCCTCTACTGAGAATGCTTAATATTGTGCTCACTTTAAAGAAGAAATGTTCAAAGGAATTCCATTGTTTATCACAATGGAATTGGAAGGTGCATTCAGAGTGGAGAGGCAATAAATGGATAATTGACACAAATCCCAAGCAGGAAAAATACCAAAATACCATGCACACACACACACACCTAGATACATCAATTGAAAGATAAGGATCACAACAGGCTTCTTGTTAGAAACAATGCAGATCAGAAAACAATGACATGACATCTTTAAAATGCTCACAGAAAAATACCTGTCAATCCAGAATTCCATGCCTGTAATTCTTTCAATACTTTTTGAAATTAAAGGCAAAATATTGACTTGAGAATTCATTACCAACAGACCTGTACTATAAGAAATAGCAAAAGACATTCTTTTTTTTTTTGGTATCATTAATATAAAATCACATGAGCACCATGGTGGTTACTAGATTCCCCCCATTATCAAGTCCCTACCACATACCCCATTACAGTCACTGTCCATCAGCATAGTAAAATGCTAAAGAGTCACTACTTGTCTTCTCTGTGCTATACTGCCTTCCCCATGCTCCCCTCCTATGTTATGTGTACTAATCATAATGCCCCTTATTCCCCGTATCACTCTGTTTCCACCCACCCTCCCCAGTCCCTTTCCCTTGGGTAACTCTTAGTCCATTCTTGGGTTCTGTGAGTCTGCTGTGTTTTGTTCCTTCAGTTTTTGCTTTGTTCTTATGCTCCACAGATGAGTGAAATCATTTGGTACTTGTCTTTCTCTGCCTGGCTTATTTCACTGGGCATAACACCCTCTAGCTCCATCCATGTTGTTCAAATGGTAGGATTTGTTTTCTTCTTATGGCAGAATAATATTCCATTGTGTATATGTACCACATCTTCTATATCCATTCATCTAATGATGGACATTTAGGTTACTTCCATTTCTTGGCTATTGTATATAGTGCTATGATAAACATAGGGGTGTATCTGTCTTTTTGAAACTGGGAAACTGCATTCTTAGAGTCAAATGGTATTTGACTGGGTCCTGGGTCAAATGGTATTTCTATTTTTATTTTTTTGAGGAACCTCCATATTGCTTTCCACAATGGTTGAACTAGTTCACATTTCCACCGTCAGTATAGGAGGTCCTTCTCCACATCCTTGCCAGCATTTGTTGTTTTCTAGTCTTTTCTGTGTTGGCCATCCTAACGGGTGTGAGATAATATCTCATTATGGTTTCAATTTGCATTTCCCTGATAATTTGCAATGTGGAGTATCTTTTCATGTGCCTGTTGGCTATCTGAAATTCTTCTTTGGAGAAGTGTCTGTTCATATCCTCTGCCCATTTTTTGATAGGATTATTTGCTTTTTGGGTGTTGAGGAGTGTGAGTTCTTTATCAATTTTAGATGTTAACCACTTGTCAGATATGTCATTTACAAATATATTCTCTCATACTGTAAGATGCTTTTTTGTTCTGTTGATGGTGTCCTTTGCTGTACAGAAGATTTTTAGCATGATGTAGTCCCATTTGTTCATTTTTGATTATGTTTCCCTTACCCAAGGAGATGTGTTCAGGAAAAAGTTGCTCATGTTTATATTCAAGAGATTTTTGCCTGTTTTCTTCAAAGAGTTTTATGGTTTCATGACTTACATTCAGGTCTTTGATCCATTTGGGTTTACTTTTGTGTATGGGGTTAGACAATAATCCAGTTTCATTCTCTTGCATGTAACTGTCCAGTTTTGCCAACACCAGCTGTTGAAGGGGCTGTCATTTCCCCACTGTATATCCATGGCTTCTTTATCATATATTAATTGACCATATATGCTTCAGTTTATATCCAGGCTCTCTAGTCTTTTCCATTGATCTATGGGTCTGTTCTTGTGCCAGTACCAAATTGTTCTGATTACTGTGGCTTTGTAGTAGAGCTTGAAGTTGCAGAGTGTAATCCCCCCCCTTGAGCTTTATTCTTCCTTATCAGGATTGCTTTGGCTATTCAGGGTCTTTTGTGGTTCCATATGAATTTTAGAACTATTTACTCTGGTTTGTTGAAGAATGTTGTTGGTATTTTGATAGGGATTCATTGAATCTGTAGATTACTTTAGGCAGGATGGCCATTTTGACAATATTAATTCTTCCTATCCATGAGCACGGGATGTGTTTCCATTTATTGGTATCTTCTTTAATTTCTCTCATGAGTATCTTGCAGTTTTCAGAGTATAGGTCTTTCACTTCCTTTCTTAGGTTTATTCCTAGGTATTTTATTGCAAAGGATATTCTTAAAGTAGAACAAATAAGGTAAGGAGATAAATTTGGATATCTATGAAGAAATGAAGAGTTCCAGGAACAGTGCAAGCACAGGGCAACATAAATTTAATTTTTAATTGTTAAAAATCCATTGACCTTTTAAAGCAAAAATAGTTGTAAGTTATTGTGTGTTTGTAGCACATGTAAAGTTAAATGTATGACAACAATAGAACAAAATGTTGGAGGGTCAAACTGGGAGAATACTCTTTTCAGGTCATTATATGTAATTGTAGCATTGTGTAATTCAAAACTAAATACATCATCATAGCCCACAGTAAAAAGAAGCCATGAAAGCAGACAGAAAAGAAGAAATGTAGAGAAAAACAAAATAAGGTAGAGTTATTTAACAGCAAGGAATTAGAAACATAAACTCCAAATATAGTTTTATCTGAGGTAAAACTTTGCAAGAGAATGGAATGTGAAAGACTCACATACAGATTCAACAGTATTGGTTGTACTCTGGTTCTTAAAGTGGATAATGACTTCACAGGTGGTAGGTGTTTGGTCTATTAAGGTTCATAGCTTTGCAAGTAATATATAAACACTCTTTGGTATGTGTTAAATATTATATTAAAAGTTTTGCAATCATTTAATTTCACATTTCCCACCAAGAAAATGCAATCTGTAGCTGGAAAAGCAGGTTCTGAGAGATGGGGGTTACATTCTACCAGTGGCAGCAAAAACGCCCTGAAATGCCAGTCTTAGGCTGTGAGCTTCTGCTACAGACTCATCAGAGGCAGTGCTAACACTGGTGACTTAAAAATCAAGTGGCTTTGGGGGAGGGGGCAGTGTTGTCTTTTGTTATGCTCTAAAAAATGTGTGCATTTAGCTCTCTCCAGGAGAGATGTGAAAGTCCTTACGTGCACTTCTTAGTTTTTCACGAAATCTGAAAATTATATGAGACTATTATCCCTGAGCTAGGTCATTGCTCTAAATCTTCTTGGAGCATAGAAAAAAAATTTAGCTAGCTCTTTATTTAAATTCGGTAATCACACTGTCTGCCCCTCAGATTCACAAGGAAGTCAGAAAAGTGTGGGCTGCATATGGAATTGGTTTAATGATGGATTTGGAATAATGGAGTGAGTCTTATGTGTGGACCTTGTTTGAATGACACACCACTGAGATTAATTGGATGAATTGCACTTGTTTCTTCCTCCCTTAATCACAAGTGTATGGTGGGGGGGCACCATTTCCCAAAGAGAACGCCTTCTTCCTTTGACCTGGCTCTAGTTTGAAACCATTGATTATTTTTGCATTTTAACAGGGCCAGAGAGAACCAAACAGCCAAATCAAACTAAGTACCAGTAGAACACAGGAGTGCTATGCATCTTGTGGTATCCAGTGAGTAACTGTGAGGTTACTCATCCGTTTACTGACAGAGAACAGCAGCCAGGGCTGGGGCTGAAAATCAAGAAAGGGCTCCCAGCAATTCCCCATCACTCAGGCCTGGAAACAAGTAGTGGAAGTGTTTGGTTGTGCTGGCAAATATGTATACATATATGCATATGTATATAAGTTTATACAGATAAATATATATATGTACTATATATATATATATATGTATAAGTACACACACATTTTACATATACACATATATATTTACAAGTGTTCTCCCACTTTAAATGGATGCAGTACCCGAAGCTGTTACTAATTAGTTGTCGCCTTTGGCAAGTCCTCTGTGTCTCAGTTTTAACTCCTTGAATTCATTCATTCATTCATTCAGAGGGTGAGATAAGCCCATTATGCAGGCCCAGTACCATGCCTCAGCACTATACCAAGTTACAAAACGTGAACAAGATATTCAGCAAGATAAATAGTTAAAACAGAACCTCTTAACTCTCTAACAACATCTCTCTAATTCCCTCCCAGCACATGACTTTGTAAGACTTTACTCATCTATTTACCTGTTTGGTGTCACTGTCCATGGAATACAAGCTCCATGAGAGTAGGACCACCTTCATTTGGTCGCCAGAGTCTCAATCTGTGTCATAGCAGCCACTCAGTAAGAACGCATTAAATGTGGCTTGGTAGAGGTGCTCATGGGATGTAGCAGGGCCAAGGGGTCTTACCTACCTCATCCTGGGGAGTCAAGGGACTTTACAAAGGGAACAATGCTTTTTGGGTCCTCAAGGATGTATAGGGGACTTTTCTGAGGGAGCAAAGTGAGGAAGCTTTCAAAGCCAAGGATTGGGCAGCACATGTCCCAGGCCACATGTGGAAAAGAACACGTCCTCACGTGCTTTTCAAAACTTGAAGATTAAGATTCCTGCTAACTCCAACATGCCATAATCTTAAACCATAACATGGTAATATTTCCATTTTGAAGACTGCATTTCATATAGCTCATTTTTGAACCACCACAGGGCCTTGAGTTACTCTGAATATTACAATACCTCACTTAAGGAAATCAGTCCATTGTTGACAACACATAGGGTTGCTTTTTCTTCTTTCTATTGCAATTTTTATAATTGCAGTATTTCAGGGCATCCTTTTGTGCTGAGGTTTAAGTATCAGTAAACAAGAATCTTTTGAGGGCCACTGTAAAGAAACTGTGCCAGAACTGAGGGAAGAACAAAGCTAAAGAACTCATAAGATTCTTACAACTGTTTCAGATTATATATATTCATAATTGCCAGCCAATGGTAATGAAAGGCAATTCTGTAAGTACAAAGGAAACCACCCATTGAAGAAAGTATATTTTATGTCCATATTACAGATAAGGAAACTGTCCATTAAAGATGTTTTGTAATTTTTCCAAGGTCATACAGTAAGGAAGTAATGGAGACAAGGTTCAAAACCACATGTGTTTGTCCCTGAAGTCTATGCCTTCATTTTCAAGCCAGTACAGTTATGCCTGAGGAGTGGGGTAGAGGCATAAGCCAGTGTTCCCAAACTGTTAATCGTCTTTGGTTCCCATTCTGCGGGAAGTACATGGTGGTGTCATTTACTTTGGACACTTTAAACAGTTTGTTTTATTACATTACTTAGCAGAATCTTTAATATGCCTATGAACATTGTAACTTTCCAAGGTAGAAGAGGACATACATTTACTTTGCACTTTTTTTTAGACCACAAAACACTTAAAAATGATTTCGTCCTCATGGTGATGCCTCAGAACTGATTCAGGAACACAAGCTGAGAAGTTACTGACATAAATACTGAGGATCCCTTTTAGTTTGACTTCGATTCAACTAGGTCCTCCTGAACCACACTTGTAAAGTTTATACCATGTTCTCATGACATCTTTGGGATTTTTTTGCATATTCTTTTCTGTCTGTTTCAAATGCTCTAGTCTTTATCCCACTGCACAGGGTCTTCTTGGAAAACTACTCTGCCTTGGCTCCTTTTCTGCTGATGCTTCCCTGACCCCCTCAAGCCAATGGGCACTGGTTCTTCTGCACCCCCAGTACTTCTTATCTCTTAGAATTGTAATAGTCCCTTTACTTCCTGCCAACCCACTGGATGGCAACCGCATTGAGATCAGGGGTGAAGACGTTTTGTATATACATCCCTACCACCTGACACAATGACTGGTACACGGTAGGCACTCAACCCATGCTTGATGAATAAATGAATGAATGAATGAATGAGTCAACCAGCCTTGCTGGTGTGGGAATGCATGGATTCAATGAGTTTAATAGCTGGATTGGAGCCAGCTGGTAGAGAGCCTTACTTTCAAGACTTTAAAGTTTTTACCTTATCATATAGGCAGTTCAAAGCCTTTAAAAGATTTGGAGAGGGAAAATTTGAATAAGGTTTTTTAAAATGGCATTTAAAGAGGGTGAATCAGAGAGGCCAGTTTGATGACAAGAGGTCTGTGAAGAAGTGTTGGAGCATCCAGGCACTAGGTGGTGATGGCAAACACAGCCCTCGTTGCTTATTTATAGGATTGGCTATAGATGGATGATGAGGTAAGAGCTGGAAATACATTTCATTCCAAAAGCAGATGTCATTATGGAGCAACATAAGAGACACAAAGATGAACATACATATTCGTTGTTCTCCAAAGTCTCATAGATCAATCAAGGTCAATTCAAGATGCACACAAAAAATAAACTATAGCAAACTGTGTAAGTTGTTATTTAGTGAGACCAAACAAAGGTGAGAGGACTAGAGAAACCATGGAAATTCCAAATGAGGCAGTCTGGAAACATCTCACAAAGAAGGGAAGACTTGAGCATGGCCTTAAGAGTTGGATGGAATCCCAAGGGGCTGGAGGCTGGGTTGAGCATCACGTGGACACAAAAGGGCCTCTTCTTGGACTCTTAGCCATGTCCTGATGTAAATGTGTCCAAGTTGGCCCTCTTCCATCTGGGGATATATATTTTCTGACTGGAAAGGTGAGGGAGTCTTTGTTGCCCACACCTTCCTTGAGAATTTCAGGCCTAGGATCAACTGTCCTCCAGGTTTTCCCATTCTAGAGTTTATATGCAAAAACAAACAAAGGAGCAAAAATCTGGACATGCCTCAGTCCTTCTGGTAAGAAAGCACTCTATGGATACCACCTCCTTTGATCATCAGAAACCCCGTAAGGGCCAAGTCACTGTTCCCATCTTATAGATGAAGAAACTTGTGACTCAGAGATGTTAACATATTTGCTTGATTTCAGTCCTAGATCAGCTCAATATTGGGAGGTCCTCTGATACACCCTTGCAAAGGGAACAGTTCATCACTAACCTGCCTCACAACTTTTTAGAGTCTTCAGTCAGAAAAACATGGCAAGGCATGCTTTTTTCTTAGGTGCTTATGAAAATAATTCATCCAGGCAGCACACATGGGCCTCACTGGTGTTTTAATATTGGTGAGGATGGTGGTAAGAGCACTTTTTTGTACTTAACAGAGCACTCATTTATGCATTGTTTAGTTTGATCCTTACTCTATCCCTATCTTCTAGATAAGTCAGAGATTATATCTACATTGTACAGGGGAGGAATCTGGAGCAAAGTGAGGGATCCAACAGAATCATTTTGCAATGTATGCCATCCACCCTAAAAGTGTTTGCTCCTAAGTCTGGATTTTCAGATCCTTGTGCTTCTTAAAGCTCCCCAGCTCTCCATCCTGGCTAGTCCAGCTGTATCATTGGACACAGCCCATTTCCAGTGCTTCTGCTGCTCTGGGCTCCAGGTTTCCAGATGTCTAGGAAATGCTCTCTGCCCAAGCTCCATTCTCTCTGGTAGACTGTGATTTCCATTATCTTTAGAGTAGAAGTATTGGTTTTTGCTTTCTGTGCTGGGTATAAAGTGCAAAGGGAGACCCTTGTCCCTGACTTCTAGGTGAGGTCCTCACATATGATAAGGAACCCAGCTGTCCTCAGACACAGGGTGACACCACTTCAGGAGGCTGCCGTGGCCCAGGGAAAGGGCCTCAGTGGTTGTTCAGCACTCACACTGCTACCCCCTGACCTTTCTTTCCTCCTCTGACCCCTCTCTTGATGCTTAGAAATCCCCATGAGCTTCAACCCCATCCTCTGCTTGGTTGCAACTAAGTCACCATTCCCTCTGGAGAAGGAATCCAGAGGCCTTTACCTCCCAGGCCATCTCTCTCTGCCTGGACTGGAGTCTCTGACTGACTACCAGCTATGTTAATATCTCTAGTATAGACTCAAGATTCTTGTTCTTATACTGCTTTCATAGACAACCTTAATAAGCACAACCCTTTGGGCTCCTGACCCACCTCCAATCTTGCTCCAGGTGTCCTATCCCATGTTAGAAAAATAACCCTTTCTTAGCATTGATTTCCCAGGACCTTCACAATAGAGACAATATTGAGATATGCTGACCTGGGGGAGAGGGTGACAGAACAGGGTGAGGAGGAAAAACACTGTTGCATTATTGCTCTAACTGATCCACAGAATCTGTAGAACTTGGGTCGTGTCTTCTTAGCTACTGAACGCATGCTGGGCAGATGGGCAGTAATAATGGTGCCCCTATTTCTGGGTTCAGGGAGGACGGGTCTGGAAAGGGCTATGTCCCTGAATCCCAAGCACAGTCTCCTAAAGGTACTCTCTCGGCCTCAGGGCCCTGCTTGGTCATTTTCGGGTCACATTTTTTGTAGCTGCTTGACATCTGCAAGGTTGCATTCCTAGTCGCACACTTTTGGCTTCGGAAGCTTATGTGATTATTTTGAGAGGAAGAAGTGAAGAGGGAGATAGAGCTGTCAAAAACCTAATTGGTTCACTGCTCTTCAAAAGAAGTGCCATTAAGATGGCCTCATTTATATTTTCTCACTTCCAAGGAAGGAAGTATCAGGGTTGCTTAGAATCAATCCTCGCTCAGTGTCCTTTTGCACTAAGGAGGCTGAACCTATAAGAGGGTGAGATTTAGGCCTCTAAATGGGGAATTAAAGTTACAAAGAGGAGAAAAATTATACCGTCCTGAAAGTTGTCCTGCAGAGACCCAGGGCAGTGGGGACTCCAATCCCATTATGCTTTTGCCTTAAACAGCACACAGAAGCTGGGTGTCCTATTGCCACCACACTCTATATGGTGATATATATCTTTCACTAAGCACTGGAGTCATTTTGTAAACTCCATTTTTGGAGAAACAGTGTGGCAAATTAAAGTTCTCCAATGCCACCCCTTACTAGCTTGTTACTGCAGGCCAGACACTTCACCTGGGCAGTTCACTTCCAGCATCTGCAGCCAGACGATCCTGATGTGCCCCTCGCAGCCTTGTGATGAGGATCTAATAGGCAGTGTGCATTGAAACCTTTTGTAACTGATGCAGACCTGACAGACAGGAGTGATTCTTTTGCAGTTATGTCTCTTTCTCTTAGGAAAGGGAAGCCAGGGCCTGAATTCTGTAACTGGTACCTATGTGATGGGCACTGTTTATCTGCTCAGCTGAAACTTTGTCCCCAGGAGTTATAGACCTTCTGATCTTTTGAATAATGCCCCCCTAGAGAAGCTTCCAGGGGATTGAAGAATCCTCAGAGTTGCTGCAGGGCTTCACCTGCCAAGGCACCGAGAGCTCCCCTGCCACACAGGCAAGCACTTGCTGCTGGAATTCAGCTCTGATAGACGCCAGCTCCATGCCTGGCCTAGCAAGCCCGCCATTGTTTGTTTCACCTCACCGCTTCACCTCACCTTTTTCCTGGTGGGAAGCTATCAGCAGCAGCCACCCAGGATGAGGTTGACCTGGGGCACTGTGCACATCTGGGCCCAGCATCAGCTTGTAGTGGAAAATAGTCTTCAGTTCATCATCTGCAAATGTTTGTGCTGGATGCTGATCCCAGCCTCCACTTCTTAGGTGCCGGCTCACACCAGCTCAGCACCCCAAGCCTGGGCCCCAAGGAATCCTGGCTCAGTCCCAGCATTGGCTCAACTCGTCAAGCCAGTCTGAGCTGAAACTGCCGAGTCTTTGAGAGTCTTGTGCACAGATTTTTTTTACAAGGTGATGTCCTGTAATACAATGCTGAGAAACACACAGCAGAGATGCCAGATCCATAGTTAAGGCCACAGGGGAATCGCTGGACACAGGATTCCTGGATCCAAAGGAGAATCCCCACCCCAAAACCTGCTGAGCCCTGAGTGGGAGATGCTGCTTCTCAGGTTGCAGAGACACAGCTTCCATTCTGCCAAATTCTTGGGTTTGCACTCTCCTGCCAAGTCAGCAGGAACTCAATTAATCTGCTGGGTGAGTCCCTTAGCAAAACTAGGGGGAAATAAATTGTTTTAAAATTTGCCACCTTGCACTAAAGACAGAAATGTTTTAAGCTACATTTCAATATGAAACACAAACACGCACCTATCGTGCCTGGGTGGTTTCTTGGCTTTTAAGTTGTGGCAAGCATACCAGTTGCAACTGTATAAAAATGGCCAATGGTACTTGAAACCCTTAAGAATCTGGAGTAGAGCAAGCACACCCTCAGATGGTCCAGTGCTTTGGCTCGACAGGGTAAGGTGTCTACTTCCCTCAGCTGAGACCAGCAGTTACCAGGAGCATTTGCTGGGCACATTCCACAAGGACTTTGTGCCCAACAGAAAGCCTCAGATTTCATGAGAGGCCCCTGACCTTCTGGAATCTCTGGGTCACCAATCTCTCTTCTGTGCAGCTACTCAAGTCTTTTTCTTCTCACCTTCTCCAGAAAATTAACATGTACTGAAATCCACTTTAAAATGACTGCTTGTTCATTCTTGGGGTGAAGAGACCACAATCTTAGACTGAGCCGTTTCCACTTGGGTAGAGGTTTGCAAAGATAAAAAAACAAACAAACAAAAACCTATAATCAGAGGTTGCCCTTTTGAACACAGCTTGTAGAACCAGTGGCTCCTGAGATTCCCTTGACCATGGCCTCTGTGACTTGGTGAAACCTTTTCACATGTATGAAGAACAAAATGTCACCACATCCTCTGTAAAGCCTGATCTTCATCCTTTCTTCACCAGGGCAGGATATCCTGAAAACCCCATTTTTTATAAATATAAGAGTACAAGGGAATCTACTTTGGCTAAAGGCAGGAAGAATAATGTGTACAGAGAGGCCCTTGTGATTCAGTGAGTCATTTGTATCCCAGTACATACTCCCCTTTATTCTAGGCAGAATTTTAATCAGAGGTGAAACTTATTCACAGGGAGTCATCTCATTTTTCATCCATGCACCCACCTGTTGAGAAATACTTAGGATTTTCTCTCTGCCAGCTCTTGGGGTTCTTCTAATCAGACAGAGAGCTGAGGGTTTTATAATCATTGCTTTCATTGATATTACTACATCACAATGTTCTGGAAATGTCACGTTCTTCTGCCTCTTGGGCACTAAGCTGACATATGATGAAGAATCCCAACTACTCTCAAAAAACTGAAGGACGTAGTACCTGATAAATAGGAATCAGATGAATAACAAGTATTATCACTGGCCTTGAATTTTACCCTTGCTGCAGAGAATTCCCAAGGTGGATGGCACATCCTCAGATAGATGCCAGGATCTCTGTGCATTTGCAATGTAAAATATAAGCAGTCCATGATTTCCTAAGCTAATGTGATTCCAAGCAAATGTGTAGAGTTGATAGCTTCTTTATCAAAGTGTGGAGTCTGGATTTGGTTTCAATCAGGGACCAAAATACAGGGTTTGTGCTTGTTTCAGCAATCCCAAAAGGACACGGTCATGGTCCCCTGGAGCCAGAAGGGACTTTGAAGATAAACTTGTCCCAGACCTTCATTTAACAGATGAGTTTTGGGGTTTGCTCAAGTTCACGCAGGAGGGACAGAGCTGAAATTGGAACATGACGCTTCAAGCCTGCTGCTCCTCCCATCTGCCCCTGCTGGTATATAACTGCTGGTATACCTGGTGGCAACTGGCACTTCACATCATCTGGGCATTTTGCTTTCAGTTTGGGAAAATGTTGGGTGCAAGTAACAAAAACTGACTCTTTATAAGGCTGTTTAATTGGGAGAGTGTTGGTAGCCTCAAATTTCTTTGAGGCTAAATTTCTTTTGAAAGCTAAAGAAAGGGGCAGAAAGCAAAGGTAGCTTAAGGGGGACCGGACTGCATAAAGTAATCAGCAGGGGAAGCCTGCTGGAATGAATGAGCCCTTTCTTCTATCCTTTCATTACATCACTCAAGAGCAAAGCTCCCTAGAGAGACTGATCGCCAGACACAGCTGGTTCACTGGTATTTCAGGCTAAGTAAACATTGTTTGCAGTTGTCCAGCTCAAGCAATACAATACGTGGATTTGTTACCCTGGAGAAAGGGAAGAGTTGGCCCAGGTTGGATCGCCTGCCCAGGTGTGAACATTGGACAGCCAAAACCAACCAATGCCTGTATGTAGACATTCCCAGTGCTCACCAACATTTCCTGATCTCCTTGAATTCCAGAACATAGGAGAAATAACTTTTTTATCCCCTGAAGTTAAATGTAACCATGTGACATGATTTAATTTATAAAATTAGAGTATAAGTGATATGGGTCACTTCTGGGATAGAAACACTTAAGAGATGGTAAGTGACCGACTATTTTCCTCCCACCATGGCAAACCCTTGGGCCTTGTATTGACATGGCAGTATCATAAGCCAATGGAACCCCTATCACCTGGGTTTCTGAGGGACAGTCATCAAGAGGCTTTGGGGGTGTTTACAACAGCATAACTGGACTCTCCTGACTGACACACCCACTTACAAAATGCCCTGTGAAGTGTTCATATAAAGGGAGCGCAGAGATCTCAAACGGCCACTGCGTGACTAGGGGAGAAATCTGGTTTGCAACTTGAAGCACTGTGACTATGACCAAAAGATGGGGTAGCCAGTCATTTTATTCCAGTCCTGCTCAGATGAATGTTGCCTAATTTCATGCCATCAGTCTGAGATGCAGTGATATAGGGGATTATTATTGGGAAAACTAATATGCCTAGGATGTCAGGCACCGAATACTTCCATTAGCAACCAGCTGGCTCCTTTTAATAAGTGAGTGTTTGCATAAAGGAGAAATCAATGTTGGGTCTGTGCAAGAAACATATGTCTATCCCTAGATGCATGATTTTATCTCAAGGAAATTATGTCTGACAAGTAAAGCTAGTTTGATGCAATGGGAGACTCAAAATTAAATATCTTGTAGAAGTTACAAGATTTTATATGCCAAAAATGAAACATGAAGAAGCATAAAATTACAACACTGGAAATTGCTGGTTCCATGAAGAATATACATATACATGAAGTTTAACTAATGAATAATGAATTATTAGATTAATTAGTGAATTATAGAATCATGAATTAATTGGTAAATCAGGGGGCTTCCCAATTACTATATATGTACTCTATATATTAAGTTAAAACCCTCTGATTTACCTTGAATGAGAAAACAGTTAATTCATTGGTACAGGCTTGGTGCGGGTGAGAGGTGAAACATACGGCCTTGATCTCATCAGCTCAAGCAGCCCAGGCTGTAGGAGCCCCTCACTCAGTGTCCTTGTGGTTTGCCCAGTGATGAGGACATTTCTGTGCTTGCTTTTCCCCACTTTATGAGGAAATGGTAAAGAAACCAAGTCAGGCATAGAGAAGAGGGGGCTTTTGAATAACAAGCAGCCTAGTTTATGCATCATTATATTTATTTTTCAGTGCATTTCACGGTGTCCTTTTAACATGTCTCCTTTTCTCTTAAATCTGAGGACTTTGAAAATTAAGCAAAGTAATTTCTGTCTTCCTCTTTGTCTTCCAAAACTTCCAGAAGTTTTGTCTTCTGGCCAAATTTTCCAGGTCACCTTTAGGTTTGGTTTTTATCCAGGATCCTCAGAAAGCTTTCAGTGTTAACTTTTTGATTTATGTCCTGTCTCCCTTTGGCATTGAAAATAGCTATTCTTGATGAAACTCTATGCTTAGGGATTGGATCTGAATTGGAAGAAAGATAGCTCCAAAGTGAAACAATCTGATTTTTAAAAAATCATATGGTGTTAGTATAGGAGACAGTTTGCAACAGTGGAAGCTCAAATTTGTGGGAGACTGAGGCCCAAATTGGACAACTTACGGTGGAAGTTGGGGACAAAAGGGGTTAATAAGTGAGAGAGAAAACAGGAGTTAACTGCAGATGAGAAATGGAGAGCAAGGAAAGGCATGTGTCTGAAGGGTAACAGAACCAAGTAAAAATGATTAAGACAATAATTCAAAACCTAGACCTAAAACCCACAATAATCTAGTATAGGAAACATTTCTGATTCAAAAGAGCGATTTTGACACTGCATGCAGGCATGTGCCTGTGCACACACACTCTTTGTTCATCTTTTATCTCTAGGGCCAGGATATCATCAAATCTAACACTTTTGAATACAAAATATATGACCAGTCATCTTATAGACTGATAGAGGAGCCAGCAATGTGGGCCCTGCACATTACATACACAAGCTCCAATATGGCAATTAAACTGTTCTCACCTCTCAGGGATATTCACATCCGAGAATTCACAGGTGGAGCACTGAACTGCCTGGCACATAATAAGTGCTTAATATAGGTTAGCCAGTAGTATTACAAAATCACTTAATTCTCAGCAAGACCTGGCAAAGTAGGTATCATCATTCTTTAACCAAGAGGAAAGCTGAGAAGATAGATAATCTACACAGTTCACACAACAGAACTGAAATTGGAGTCTTGGTCTTTTTCTGGCTCCTGATCAGGTTCTTCCCCACCACCTTGTTCTGCCACTGTCAAAGCCCTGCGTGCTGTTCTTCACAGTCTACGCTTAAACAGTCACTGACCTTTGCAGATGTGGATAAAAGTGAAGGTTCCTGTGGCCAGAATTCTCACCTGGCCCTGGTTGGCTAGCCCATGTGTGGGCAATGTGTCATTATTGACTCTATATAAAGAGCCCTGCCCAGTGCTCTGGGTGACGCGGTGGCATGGCTGCAAGGCTCCAGGAGAGCAGAGGCTGGAGTGGTGGCAGTGCCGAGGACAGAGACTGGGATGGCTGTGCCGGTAGAGAGGCCCAGAGGACAGCTGTTTGGGCAGAGGGGCCCAGAGGCAGAGATTGGGTTGCTACATGCAAACTCGCTCTGAGTGGATGGGATTCTAGCGATTGACCTGCCACCGTGGAAATAAAGTTGAGTATAAGCCTTTTTCACCCAAGACCTTCTACTGTCATTTCTTTGGTCACATTGAATCCATAGTGAAGTTGCCCAGGGCTGAAACCCAGAGCAAGACAACAGGCCAGAAAAAGAAGGCTGCCATTCAGTCCCCCCCAGTGTGTCATCTTGGTGTGCCACGCGAGAATGTGTCACAATGACTTTACAGGAAGAGAAGTGCAGCATTCTGCAGGCCCTTTCGACGAAATACATCAAGACTTCATTAAGTTTTTTTGTAACCTCAATTCTGTTTAAAAATTAATTGATTTAGCAATTTGCAATGTCTCCCTGGACCATACTTTATGAAGTGGAACAATCACTTAAATGTTCAATTATCCTAAGCGGAAAAGGCCAGAGGAAGCACGCACACAAACCATACCCACAGCGCGGCTCCTCCTGCACAGCCAGGGGCCCCGGCTCAGGGCGCAAGCACGCTGCCTAAAGGCGGGCCCTCCACCCCTGTCACCTGAGCAGGCCAGGACCCCTCGCCATCCAGACACCCAAGGGCTGGACTTGGAGCAGAGCTGCCGGCCTCCATACACACGCAGCCAGGTCTTTCTGTAGATGGCGACAGCGTGCACCTGCACACCAACGGAGCGACCCCACCACCCTCACCTGGGCTGCTGCCAGCCGCAGCTCCTTGTTCTGTAAATTAGGACTCACACCCTAAGGCCATCTTGATACTGAGCTTATTTCCTTCACTGTGCTCCTGAAAATGTGCATTATTTATCCTGTTCACTCTTTGTGTCTCGTGGCCTACCCGCTCCACGGCACTGGGGGCTCCTGGTGCTGGACTTCATAGATCTGGCGCCTTCATATTCCCAGCACGACCACCTGGCTTTGTCTGTAGATCCTGCCCTGGTATTATTTACTGAGTCAATGAATAAGCTCTCAAGTCCAACTTTAACACAGCATTGTGTGCTGTCTCCCTGCCTCCTGACCAAGATTTTTTAAATTGGAAAGAACACTTAACATGACATCAGCCCGCTACACAGATTTTGAGTGCACAATAGGATTGGGGACTACAGTTTTTATGTTGTACAGCAGATCTCTAGAGCTTATTCAACTTGCTTATCTGAAACTTTATGCTCATTCATCTTGATCTGACCTTTGTTTGAGCCTGCTTTCCTGGGTTTTGGAACTCCAGGGTCCTCCTGTATTTATTTCCCCCCTGAGTTCTGAATCCCCCTAATCAGCTTCCCACACATCCAAGTCTCTGTATCAATGTCTGAGCTCCCCCTCACTGCCTGCTGGCTCCTGGCCCCGGAAATACATTGTCTACATCTGAACTGCACGTTCCAAAGCCTGGGAACTGGAAAGTTATGCTTAACCACTGCCAGACTCCACAGCAGAAAGTGTTTATGCAATGACTGACAGAACATGCCCAAGGGGTTGTACCAAGTGCACTGCCCCCAGAAGTGATTGAGAGTGTCCACATCACAGCATTCGATACTAGGATTTTATTTTGTAAGTTTTACCAGTGTGGTAATTTTTTACAATTTCTCATTTAAATTTGCCATGTTTTAGGATAACCATAGCTATTTGCATTTGCTTTTCTGTGACCTTAACTTTTTACTCATGATCTATAAAAGCAACTGTTTCACGTATTATTCTATAAAACCCCAATACTCAGGATGTTCAGTGTTTGTTTGTCACAATCATGGAAGACATTTTGCAAGTTTCCTTTGGTATTTTAGTTTTGTTTCTCTGTTTTTGATATAGTAGGGTTTAAAATTTTTAAGTTGCCAAGTCGAGAAAATTTTTATTTTGTTATTTACTCCATTGCTTTTATTATTAGTCTTTCTCCCTCTAGTGATTAAATAGTTACCTGGCCTTTTAATTTACTAACATTAAATTAAGTAACATTAACTTCTGATTTGTAAGAAGCAAGCTTGATTTAGTAACATGAAATACTTCAGTCCTTCTAGAACTTATCTTTATTTACATGATGAGGATTTCACTTGATCCTTCCCCCCAGAGAGCCAAATATTGTAATGTTCCTTACATATTTCTAGACATATTCTGTGCCATGGATTCATATGTTGATTATTACACCATTACCATACTGTGTCAGTTATTCTGAACTATAGTATAGGCTTTAATATCTGGAGATTCAGCCCTTCCACATTATTCTTCCATGTTTGTTTTTCATATGAACTTTAGAATGTATTTTCTAATTCCAAAATAAATATCATTGGGATGTTTATTAAATTACTTTAAGGACCGACACCTTTCAGATCTAGGCTCTTGCCATCCAGGAATGTGGAATGGCTCTCTAAATATTTATTTTTCCTTTACAAATTTCAGTAGAGATTTTCACTGTTTTCCATACAAGTCCCATACGTTTCTTGTTAGCATTATTTCTTGACATTTTATAAAAGGTGTGGGGCAGGGGCCTGGGAAGGGAGAGTGAGAGAGGGAATGCATGTGTGCTGTGAATGGAACTTTTTTCTTCGTATTTTAATAATTGGCTATAGAGAAGCCACTGGGTGTTGCTGAATTTTATTAACCCTATTGAATCTGAGTTTATATTTTATAGATACATGATTATATAGAGCTCAGTAATTATCAGTAGTCTTCTAATTTCTGATAGTTATGCCCCTTATTTCTGAAATAAATTTCTAAGCAAATAGTCCCTTCCCCATCCTTAGTGGGACAATTTGTCCCATTGTTTTTTTGCTTCTGTGTTGCTGAGTGGACTACTCTGTCAGAATATTATTTCTTTGATGGTGATTTATCAGCTGTCAGTCTACTGTTTCTTTGAAGACAGTCCCAGTTTTTCCTCTGGCTGCTTAGAGGGGTCTTGATTTGTCTCTGCAGTTTTGCTATGACATGTCTAGTGGATTTCTTTTTATGTATCATCCTTGGACTTTGCTGGACTTCATCAACCATGCTCTGCATTACCTCAGCCTTTAAATCCTTGAAGACTGCCTCTGTGTCATTCTCTGTCCCTTCTCCTTCTGGAACTCTGGAATTCACCTTATGTCAGATCTTCTCACAGTGTTCTGTACGTGTGTCTCTTTTACTCTCTTCTACCTGTTCCATTCTCAAGAATTGCTTCTGACCTATATTTCAGTTCATAAATCCTAGCTGTCTCTAATCTGCTCTTAAACCCATCCACTGAGTTTTCAATTGTGTTATTGTAGTTTTTTGGTTTTATTCTTTCTTTTTTTTTCAGATTGCAGCATTGTGTTATTTTTTATAGTTTCTAATTTATTGCCAAAATTGTCAAACTTGGTTTGTGTCATCATGAGCATTGGAAAAGCCTCATTGTTTTACAAACGCTTCCTGTAACCTTGATACTGAAGTCCCTGCAGGTCTTTCTCTGTTCTCTGTTGTTCAGCTGATTCTAGCTCAGTGTGCTGTCTCTTTATGTGCCAGATTCTTTTTTATTGTTTCTGAACACTGGATTTGACCACTACGTACAGAAATGCTTTTAGGCTTGGAATGGTATTGTCTTCCTCCAGCCCTTCTCCTTATTTCCCTGAGCAGGGTCTTCCATTCTGCTGATATTGAGTGAATGCTCAATTTTCTTCCCTCTGTTTCCTTTAGGGAATAAATTTCAAAGATACATACTTACTCTGAATACTCATGGTAATGTTCCCTTTACCTTGTGTTAGAGTGATTTTCCATAGGGTCAATGTAGGGTTTTTGTTTTCTATACTTTTGTCCTTGAACAGAAAGAAATATATGCAGAGCTAATGTTACCAACAGACAGTCCATTTGGCAAATCCTGGGCTGCTCAATGGACCTTTGGTTGCTGATAGAATCACCCTAATATATGCATGTTTGGAGAGTGTATTTAGTTCCAGAGTAGCTTGAAAATATACAGAGCTTTGTTTTTGTTTTGTTCTGTTCTATTTTAACAAGTGTTCATCCATCAAGCTTCAGCTGAACTGAGATGGGGTCTTTTCATGGCCTTATTTCCTGAGTCCCTGAATCACGGACAAGGTAGGGCACAGAAAATCGTCTGCCCGAGCACACACTCTTTTCACCTTAGAAATACATGCTCTGCAAATGGAGAACCCTCCTCCCAGGAAGATGGCCGGGCCTCTTCTAGGTGGGAGCAGAGTGTTATCTGAGAGCTGCAGGCTCTTCATGGACAAAGAAAAAGGCTAAAGTGGAAGGGAAGGGGGAAGGAACTAATAGACCCCACCCCATCCCCACCCCTGTTCCTAACCAAAGCTTTGCTATTGGTTCAGTCTGTGGCTCTCAGGGCCTGAGAGACATGCTGAGGGTTTCCAAAGCAAAGCCTTTGCCACCTTTCTTCCTTGCTCCAGAAGAGGTAGCTTACCTGAACTACACAAGGGTCCTATTATGTTGGTTAATCTAGTGCCACTGGCTTTCAGTTATGAATTTCTTCAAGATTCTGGTGCAATTTCAGAATGTACTGTTTTTTGTTCCTTCACGAGTATTTCAGTGAGAATTTGGGAACTGTTGCATTGGGTCTTGCAAGTTCATTCTATTTTAACTGGCTCAGCTGTATTTTGGAAACACAATGTTTTATTAAACACTAGGAAGTGCTGAGCTGGCAAAATAGAAACAAATTCTCCAGGGACATGCTGAATCAATAAAGAGAGATGATAGTTTGTGACAAATCAGCCCTCAATTGCCGAGTTTATAGAGCCACAGATTTTCAGGTATTAATATTGCCTGTGGGGCTCAGTGTCCTGCAAAGAAATGGGACACTACCAATCAAGTCACATCCTTTCTTCATCTGGGTGATGACTCCAAATGAACAGACTGTTAAAAAAATTTAAACATTTGTTACTGAAATTGAAAGACATTGTATGTGTTATTTTCATAGTAATCGGTGCTCTTTATAGAATTCAGTTGCCTTCTGAAACACAGCAGGCACTATCTAGGCGTTCTATTCCCATTTTACATCATTTACTGCGATCATTATTTTCAGGAAACACACACATTAAGATATTTTCATAGCCAGTGTGGTTTCAGGCTGATTAACGATTTGAAATTTGTAGCACCCCTCCACCCAGTTTAGAATGTAAGTGAACAGTAGTCATAGGACTACAGAGGCATTGTTTGGCACTGGGCTGGAGCAGTTGCCCAATGGTTGTCTGGTTGCAAACCTCCACCTCACTGGGTGCAGTTCTGGAAGGCTTGATTCTTCTCAGGTCTCTTGTTTTTCTTTGTTTCTTTTTTGTTTTTTTGGTATCATTAATCTACAATTACATGAGGGACATTATATTTGCTAGACTGCCCCCATCACCAAGTCCCCCACACAAAGCCCATTATAGCCACTGGTAATCAGAATAGTAAGATGCTGTAGAATCACTACTTGTCTTCTGTGTGTTGCACAGCCCTCCCTGTGCCCCCACACACATTATACATGCTAATTGTAATGCCCCCTTTCTTTTTCCCCCCACTTATCCTCCCCCTTCCCACCCATCCTCCCCAGTCCCTTTCCCTTTGGCAACTGTTAGTCCATTCTTGGGTTCTGTGATTCTGCTGCTGTTTTGTTCCTTCAGTTTTTTCTTTGTTCTTATACTCCACATATAAGTAAAATCATTTGGTACTTGTCTTTCTCCACCGGATTTATTTCACTGAGCATAATTCCCTCTAGCTCCATCCATGTTGTTGCAAATAGTAGGATTAGTTTTCTCCTTATGGCTGAATAATATTCCATTGTGTATATGTATTACATCTTCTTTATCCATTCATCTACTGATGGACACTTAGATTGCTTCCATTTCTTGGCTATTGTAAATAATGCTGCAATAAACATAGGGGTGAATCTGTCTTTTTAAAACTGGGCTGCTGCATTCTTAGGGTAAATTCCTAGAAGCGGAATTCCAGGGTCAAATGGTAAGTCTATTTTGAGCATTTTGAGGAACCTCCATACTGCTTTCCACAATGGTTGAACCAATTTACATTCCCACCAGCAGTGTAGGAGGGTTCCCCTTCCTCCACAACTTCGCCAACATTTGTTGTTGCTTGTCTTTTGGATGGTGGCAATCCTTACTGGTGTGAGGTGATATCTCATTGTGGTTTTAATTTGCATTTCTCTGATAACTAGCAATGTGGAGCATCTTTTCATGTGTCTGTTGGCCATCTGAATTTCTTCTTTGGAGAACTTGTCTGTTCAGCTCCTCTGCTCATTTTTTAATTGGATTATTTTCTTTTTGTTTTTTGAGGTGTGTGAGCTCTTTATATATTTTGGATGTCAACACTTTATTGGATCTGTCATTTATGAATATATTCTCCCATACTGTAGGATGCCTTTTTGTTCTATTGATGGTGTCCTTTGCTGTACAGAAGCTTCTCAGCTTGATATAGTCCCACTTGTTCATTTTTGTTTTTGTTTCCCTTGCCCGGGGAGATATGTTCATGAAGAAGTCACTCATGTTTATGTCCATGAGATTTTTGCCTATGTTTTTTTCTAAGAGTTTTATGGTTTCATGACTTATATTCAGGTCTTTGATCCATTTCAAATTTACTTTTGTGTATGGGGTTGGACAATGATCCAGTTTCATTCTCTTACATGTAGCTGTCCAGTTTTGCCAGCACCAGCTGTTGAAGAGGCTGTCATTTCCCCATTGTATGTCCATGGCTCCTTTATCATATATTAATTGACCAGATATGTTTGGGTTAATATCTGAACTCTCTATCCTGTTCCACTGGTCTGTGGGTCTGTTCTTGTGCCAGTACCAAATTGTCTTGATTACTATGGCTTTGTAGTAGAGCTTGAAGTTGGGGATTGAGACCCCCCCTACTTTATTCTTCTTTCTCAGGATTGCTTTGGCTATTCAGGGTCTTTGTTGATTCCATATGAATTTTTGAACTATTTGTTCCAGTTCGTTGAAGAATGCTGTTGGTATTTTGATAGGGATTGCATTGAATCTGTAGATTGCTTTGGGCAGGATGGCCATAATTCTTCCTAGCCAAGAGCATGGGATGAGTTTCCATTTGTTAGTGTCCTCTTTAATTTCTCTTAAGAGTGTCTTGTAGTTTTCAGGGTATAGGTCTTTCACTTCCTTGGTTAGGTTTATTCCTAGGTATTTTATTCTTTTTGATGCAATTGTGAATGGAATTGTTTCCCTGATTTCCCTTTCTGCTAGTTCATTGTTAGTGTATAGAAAAGCAACAGATTTCTGTGTATTAATTTTGTATCCTGCAACTTTGCTGAATTCAGATATTAGTTCCAGTAGTTTTGGAGTGGAGTCTTTAGGGTTTTTTATGTACAATATCATGTCATCTGCAAATAGTGACAGTTTGGCTTCTTCTTTACCAATATGGATGCCTTGTATTTCTTTGTTTGTCTAATTGCTGTGTCTAGGACCTCCGGTACTATGTTGAATAACAGTGGGTAGAGTGGGCATCCCTGTCTTGTTCCCAATCTTAAAGGAAAAGCTTTCAGCTTCTCGCTGTTAAGTATGATGTTGGCTGTGGGTTTATCATATGTGGCCTTTACTATGTTGAGGTACTTGCCCTCTATACCCATTTTGTTGAGAGTTTTTATCATGAATGGATGTTGAATTTTGTTGAATGCTTTTTCAACATCTATGGAGATGATCATGTGGTTTTCGTCCTTCTTTTTGTTGATGTGGTGGATGATGTTGATGGATTTTCGAATGTTTTACCATCCTTGCATCCCTGAGATGAATCCCACTTGGTCATGGTGTACGATCCTCTTGATGTATTTTTTAATTCAGTTTGCTAATATTTTGTTGAGTATTTTTGCATCTATGTTCATCCGGGATATTGGTCTGTAATTTTCTATTTTGGTGGGGTCTTTGCCTGGTTTTGGTACTAGGATGATGCTGGTTTCATGGAATGAGTTTGGGAGTATTCCCTTCTCTTCTATTTTTTGGAAGACTTTAAGGAGAATGGGTATTATGTCTCCTCTGTATGTCTGATAAAATTACGTGGTAAATCCACCTGGCCCAGGGGATTGTTCTTGGGTAGTTTTTTGATTACCACTTCAATTTCATTGCTGGTAATTGGTCTGTTTAGATGTTCAATTTCTTCCTTGGTCAGTCTTGGAAGGTTGTATTTTTCTAGGAAGTTGTCCATTTTTTTCTAGGCTTTCTAGCTTGTTAGCATATAGATTTTCATAGTATTCTCTGATAGTTCTTCGTATTTCTGTGGGTCTGTCGTGATTTTTCCTTTCTTGTTTCTGATTCTGTTGATGTGTGTTGATTCTCTTTTTCTCTTAGTAAGTCTGGCTAGGGGCTTATCTACTTTGTTTATTTTCTCAAAGAACCAACTCTTGGTTTCCTTGATTTTTTCTCTTGTTTTATTCCTCTCAAATTTATTTGTTTCTTCTCTGATCTTTATCATGTCCCTCCTTCTTCTGACTTTAGGCCTCATTTCTTCTTCTTTTTCCAATTTTGATAACTGTGATGTTAGACTATTCATTTGGGATTATTCTTCCTTCTTTAAATATGCCTGGATTGCTATATACTTTCCTCTTAGAATTACTTTCACTGTTTCCCACAGAAGTTGGGACTTTGTGTTGTTGTTGTCATTTGTTTCCATATATTGCTAGATCTCTATTTTAATTTGGTCATTGATCCATTGATTATTTAGGAGCATGTTGTTAAGCCTCCATGTGTTTGTGATCCTTTTTGCAATCTTTGTCCAATTTATTTCTAGTTTTATACCTTTGTGGTCTGAGAAGTTGGTTGGTAGAATTTCAATCTTTTGGAATTTACTGAGGCTCTTTTTGTGGCCTACTATGTGGTCTATTCTGGAAAATGTTCCATGTGCACTTGAAAAGAATGTGTATTCTTCTGCTGCTTTTGGGTGTAAATTTCTGTAGATGTCTCTTAGGTCCATCTGTTCTAGTGTGTTTTTCACTGCCTCTGTGTCCTTACTTATTTTCGGTCTAGTGGATCTGTCCTTTGGAGTGAGTGGTGTATTGAAGTCTCCTAAAATGAATGCATTGTATTCTATTTTCTCCTTTAATTCTGTTAGTATTTGTTTCACATATGCTGGTGCTCCTGTATTGGGTGCATATATGTTTATATTAGTGATATCCTCTTGTTGGACTGAGCCCTTTATCATTATGTAATGTCCTTCTTTATCTCTTGTTACTTTCTTTGTTTTGAAATCTATTTTGTCTGATACTAGTACTGCAACCCCAGCTTTTTTCTCCCTGTTATTTGCATGAAATATCTTTTTCCATCCCTTGACTTTTATTCTGTGTATATCTTTGGGTTTGAGGTGATTCTCTTGTAAGCAGCATATAGATGGGTGTTGCTTTTTATTCATTCTTTTACTCCGTGTCTTTTGATTGGTGCATTCAGTCTGTTTACATTTAGTGTGATTATTGAAAGATATGTACTTATTGCCATTGCAGGCTTTAGATTCGTGGTTACCAAAGGTTTAAGGGTAGCTTCTTTACTATCTTACTGTCTAACTTAACTCGCTTATTGAGCTATTATAAACACAGTCTTATGATTCTTTATTTCTCTCCCTTCTTATTCTTCCTCTTCCATTCTTTATACATCAGGTGGTTTATTCTGTCCTTTTTGTTTCCTTTGACAGCTTTTGTGAGTAGTTGATTTTACTTTTTGCCTTTAGTTAGTATTTGGTTGGTCTGCTTTCTTTGCTGTGATTTTATTTTCTCTGGTGACATCTATTTAGCCTTAGGAGTGCTTCCATTTGGAGCAGCCCCTCTAAAATACTCTGTAAAGGTGGTTTGTGGGAGGCAAATTTCCTCAACTTTTGCTTGTCTGGGAATTGTTTAATCCCTCCTTCATATTTAAATGATAATTGTGCTGGATACAGTATCTTTGGTCCATGGCCCTTCTGTTTCATTGTGTTAAATATATCATGCCATTCTCTTCTGGCCTGTAATGTTTCTGTTGAGAAGTCTGATGATAGCCTGATGTGTTTTCCTTTGTAGGCGACCTTTTTTCTCTCTCTGGCTGCCTTTAATACTCTGTCCTTATCTTTGATCTTTGCCATTTTAATTATTATGTGTCTTGGTGTTGTCCTCCTTGGGCCCCTTGTGTTGGGAGTTCTGTGGGCTTCCGTGGTCTCAGTGATTATTTCCTCTCCCAGTTTGGGGAAGTTTTCAGCAATTATTTCTTCAAAGACACTTTCTATCTCCTTTTCTCTCTTCTTCTTCTGGTACCCCTATAATGTGGATATTGTTCGTTTTGGATTGGTCACACAGTTCTCTTAATATTCTTTCAATCCTGGAGATCCTTTCATCTCTCTCTGCCTCAGCTTTTCTGTGTTCCTGTTCTCTGATTTCTGTTCCATTAATGGCCTCTTGCACCTCATCCAGTCTGCTCTTAATTCCTTCCAAAGATTGTTTTATTTCTGTATTCTCCCTCCCAACTTTATCTGTTAGCTCCTGCATATTTCTCTGCAGCTCCATCAGCATGGTTATGACCTTTATTTTGAAGTCTTTTTCAGGAAGATTGGTTAAATCTATCTCCCCAGGCTCCTCTCAGGGGTTGTCTGGATTATTCTTGACTGTATCAAATTCTTCTACCTTTTCGTGGCAATAGAGGTAGTCGTGGGCAGTTGGAGCATGTGTCAGCTGGGAGAACAAAGTCCCTTCCTGCTTGCTGGTTGCCTTCCTCTCCTGTGAGAATGGCGACCCCTAGTGGCTTGTGCTGGGCAGCTGCACACCAATGGGCAGCTCTGGGCAACTGCTCTGCATGCAGCTGCTCTTGGGCTGCTCCCCTGCTATGGTGGGGCTGTGCCAGAGGGGAATGGATGGGATGCTGTTTATTGCCATGAGGGGCCTCAGAGCTGCGCTGCCTCCCAGGAGTTAGGGCGCCTGGAGTTCCCCAGGATTTCCAGCTGCTGGGCTGAATGTGCCAGGACACTTCCGTCCAGCTGTGAGGCCCCTGCTCCTTTAAGACTTTCAAAAAGCACTTGCTTTTCTTTTGTCCCAGGGCTGCCAGCTGCAAGGACCCACTCGCAGATTTTACTGTTCCATTTCCCTAATATCCAGCACACCATGCAATGTGTTTCTGCGCTCCTGGTGCAGATGAGTAGGGCTGGGTATTTAGCAGTCCTGGGCTCCCACTCCCTCCCCACTCTGACTCCTCTCCTCCTGCCATGGAGCTGGGGTGAGGGGGGTCACTCAGATCCCGCCAGGCTGTGGCTTGTGTCTTACCCCCTTCATGAGGTGCTGAGTTCTTGCAGATGTAGATGTAGCCTGGCTGTTGTACTGTATCTTCTGGTCTCTCTTTTAGGAATAGCTGTATTTGTTGTATTTTCAAAAATATATATGGTTTTGGAAGGAGATTTCCACTGCCCTCCTCACACCACCATCTTGGCTCCTCCCCCAGGTCTCTTGTTTTTAAAGGTGATTTTGGTCCTCTTCATATTACTCTGTTTATCTGCCACAGCGCTTAGACAATTCTGGTGGCCACATGGCATGAGTGTAATATTTATATTCAGTCCCCAAAAGAGAAAATCAGATTTTCACCAGGGAGTTGATAAAATCAACCCAGCCAAAGATAGTGTATGGAAGGTGTTCCCTGCAAAACCAGAAACACAAGTCGTTAGTCAAATTAATGAAGAATCAGGATCATCATAATTATTTGACACTGTTCTAAAAGTTCCAGGCAATTCAATGAAATAAAAACAAGAGGAAGAATTAAAAGGAGATAAAACCATCAGAAGGCACTAGAAGTAACACCAGAATTAAAATTAGAATTCAGCAAGATGGCTGAATACAATATAAATATTACAAAGTCAGTTTTTCTCATATATAGCAAAATTCAGTCAGAAATATGAAAAAAGTTTGATTCTCTAAAACAAAAATATAGAGCATACAAGAATAATCTTAATAAGAACTATATAGAATTAATATAAGTTAAACTAAACCACTGAGAACTAAAATAAGAATGGATTAAGTGAAGAAGCTTATCGTGCTCTCAGAAAGCAAAATAAATAAAGATATGGATTTTATTTTTTTCAAGATTGCTGATGCAATCTGAGTCATCCCACTTTCTCTGGAGGCAGCTTAGCAAAGTGGCTGAGAACAGGGTCTCAAGAGAACCACTGAGACTGGTATGTACCTCTGCCACAGCTGGGTGACCGGCAGGTATCTTTGTCTCTCAGTGCCTCAGATTTACCTGCCTCAGTAAAATAAGAGGATAGTAATAGTAGCTATTGCATAAGGTTTTTAGGAGAAATAAATGTGTCAGTATTTGTGAATCCTGGGAGGTTTTATCAATTAGCATGTAATATGTGCTTGTCAAATTAAATTGACTAACTAGGCTGAAAGCTTGTGGGCAGAGACTATATCTTTCTTGTCTTGGTTATCCAGAGCTCCTTACTTTGTGCCTGACACATAGATGCCCAATAAATAAATGGTCATTGAAATTCACAGAAACTTGTCCACATTGGGCCCTTTCACTGCTGTTTAATCTTTGCTGATTTGATAGTCAGAGATTGTATCTTGTTGTGAGTTATATTTTGTTATATATTTCTCTGATTACTAGTGAAGTTGATACATTTTTTTTCAACTGATTGTCACCTATTTTTCTGCTTTTACTCATTCATTTCTGTCCCTGCTTCTTGCTTTTTCCTCATTTAACTATTGAGATCTTAGTATTTTTCTCATAAAATGAAGACCTAAAATTCTCTGTCATAGTGTGACAGATATTTTTCTTGGTTTGTTGTTTGATGTTTAATTTCATTCATGCTGGTCTTAACGACAGAGGCCTGACACAGAGGGGCTTAGAAAGCCCTCCTCATGCAGAGGTTTGAAAAACTCTCATTTCTATTTTCTTTTCCTCTTTCTATGATAACAATTTTAAAACTGTTAATTCTCTAATCTATCTGGAACCTCTTTTGGTGTATGGTATAAGATGAATACAACTGTTTTTTGTTCCCAAATACCTAGCTTTTAGGAAGCTTAAAATGATAACCAGGGTGTGTTGCTGGGTGATCTCAACTCAAAGGACTCTGACATTCCCTTGAAAAGCCAATAGGCTTTGTTTAATAACGTTCCTTTTTATGTCATGTTAATTACTTTAGGATACCACTGCTATAGCCCACATTTTCCCCATAAACAATTTTAACTCTATGGTTCTCGGCTGGGGAGACTTTGAGCACCTCAAGGACGTTTGGCAATGTCTGGAGACAGTTTTTCATAATCACAACTTGGATGAAGTGGAGGTAATGCTAATGGCATCTGGAGAGTAAAGGCCAGGGATGCTGCTGTATGTCCTACAGTGTCCAGGATGACCCCCCACTACAAGGATTATCTGTCCCAATATGTCAATAATGTGGAGAATGAGAAACCCTGTTTTGACCTGAAGAGTGCAACTAGTTAAAATAAGATGCTTCTGGGAAGTCTGCAGCTATGGTTGGAATGTCAAAAAGAAAATTACTGTGACACGAGCCCTTAAGGATTCATGACTTATTCTTGAGTCTCTTTCCTTCTTCTCACTAGAGGGTTTGATTCCTTGTGGGAATGGAAGGGAAGACTTGAGGAGAAGCTGGGGAAATAACACTGGGCCAAAGGTCGTCTTTGAGGGATTTGTGAATGTTTCCCCTGCAAGTCAGGCTTTGGCTACCTCCCATGGTGCTGCCCAGCTAGGCTATGTGAAGTTGATAAGACCTCCCAAGGTTTATCAGTCTCATATTCTGTTATATTCTCCAGGATTCAAAATTCCATAGCTACTAAAAATGGGCCCTGGTACCCAATATCCTAACCAGATTCCCAGTGCTACTTGCCAAGTGCCTTTGCTGACTCGCACATCTCCTTAGTCATATCCTACATTCTTATTTATGCAGGGATTAACTGATTGTTCTGCTGAGTTCAGTGATCTAAATACTGTAGCTTTATAACGTGTTTTAATAGCCTTTTGAACACCTCAATTATTCTTTCCAGCATCACTCAACCAAAATTATTTTCTTCTTCATATTCTCAAAAGGGAGAATTTTCTTCTCCACATTTCAGATGGAATTTGAATACATCTGTCATTTCATTAAAAGTCCCATTGGGATTTTGATTGAGAAAGTGTGATGGAATGGGACAAAGGTCTCCCCCAGACATTATTGGCAGGACGGTAAATTGGATGAGTCTTCTGGAAGGCAATTAGGCAACAGTATTAAGAGTCTTTAAAATATTTATGGTGACTTGAACCGGTAATCCCACTTCTAGGAAACTAGAGTGGCAGACAAAAATTACAGAGGTGTTTGCTTTAGCCCATTTTTAATAAAAATAAAAATAGAAACAACTTGAGTGGAAGAATTTTCCTCTATTATGTTGTATCCAATCAATGGAATATTATGCAGCCATTAAAATTATGTTTAAAATTAGAGTTTGAAAACAGAGGAAGGCCTTTAGAACAGAAATTTAGGTGAAGAGCTGAGAAGCACAGTTGCACATTTGACGCTAACAATATTAAAATGTATAGGTGCATAGGAAGATATTGGGAAAGAAATATACTAAGTGCCATTAGTAGTTATATCTGGATAAAATATTACGGGTGGTTATTTTTCTTAATATTCTCTATTTTATATAATAAGCATGTGTTGCTAACAGAATGAAAGGTTTTTTAAAGAAGTTCTGACAGTATAAGGGGGAAGCACAGCATGTAGAGGGACAGAGGGTATCGATGGCCTAGGACCTGTGGCAAGGAGGGAGGGGAAGTTGAGTTCTACCCTCCAGTCTGGTTGCGGAGCCAGAGCATGGACTGGAGCCAGACCTCATTAACTGGAATGGTCACTGTGCACAGTGACCTCCCAGGCACCTGCTGTCACAGCAGATGTGTGCATCTTAGATTCTGCTCCTAAAATGTTTTCATTCTCACCCAAGGAGAAGGGAGGAAGATTCTACTCAGATACCCTCCACGTCATGTGCTGTCATATCTTTCCCAGAGTGCAGAGCCTACCATGTCCCAGTTCTTCCCAGGGCAATCAGAGATTCCAGGTCTCAATCTCCCCTGTACCCCCTGCTCTGGGGTGCCATTTTTGCCTTTGTCCCCTGCCTGTACCTCGCCTGCCCTGTCCATGGTCACTGTCACTCCAGGCTTCTACTCTTTTCTCCATCTCCCAGTCATACTGCTGCTTCCTTCCTTCTCAGCCCAGCCTCCCTCCTACTTCAGGAACAAAACAGAGGCACGGGAGGTGAGTTTTCTCAACTACCTTTGACTGTTTTACCTAACTCAGTGACATCATTGTGCTCACTCCTGCCCCCAACCCTCCACCTGCAGGGTCCTGGACCCCACCCCCCTCCTCTAGGACTTGCCCCATTAATTCACCCCTTGCTATTGGTCTATAAACTTGCTAGTGACTGACCCATCCTAAAAACAAGTAACTCCTTCTGTCCCAACATTGCCATGTGCTCCTGTCCCCTCTACTTTACAGGCATCTGGCCATCTCCTTCACTGAGATCAGCGCTGTCCTCCTATTTGGCAAACTCTAAGACTACATTTCGGCCCTTCTCTTTCTTGACCTTTGGCTATACTTGGCACAGCTACTCACTGGCTTCTTTTCAAAACTTCTTCCTCCTTTTCCTTTTTAAAAAAGTAACAGCTTTATTTGGATATAATTCACATACCATATAATTCATCCATTTAGTGTGCAATTCATTGGTTTTTAGGATATTCACAGAGTTGTGCAACCATCACCCACATCATTTTTAGAACATTTTCATCACCCCCAAAATAAACCTGTATCCATCAGCAGTAACTCCTGGTTGTCTCTCCTGGTTATCCTAAATTGTTTGACTGCTCTTTCTCTGTCTCTCTTCTTCCAGCATCTTAAAAATTTCCTTTTCCCAGATGCCACTCTATAGCCCTATTCTCATATTTTATTACTCCCAAACTCCAGGAGGTCTTATTCAAGCCCATGGTTTTAACCTGGCACCTCTGTGACCCTCTGAGCTCTTCCTCTGACCCCAGTCCTCAGTCCTGTGCTTCAGCTTCCTGGTTGCACCCTGCAAATGCACATATCCACCCAGCTGTGCTACAGACACTTCCAGTTTGGTAGGTCACGTATTGATCAGCTCTTGTCCTTCAAACCCTCATTTATTCCGCCATCATGGTGCTCTTCCAATGGCACAACACATTTTGCATACAAGTTATCAATGACATCATTCACTTTGTCACTCAAGGTAAGCCTTGTCATCCTGTACCGCTCCTCTTCCTTCAGCCTGCGTCTCCAGCCTGTCACTAAGCTCTGATGAGAATTCTAAACTCCCACGTGTGTCTTCTCTGCATCCCCTTTCCACCTGCCCTGCTGCTGGCTTGGTTCACACGTTACCTCCTGAGTTGACTCTTGCAGAGACCTTCTTTTTGGTCTCCTCACCTCCACATTTGCTGCCTGGGCCCTCTTCCTAAACTACAGACATAATCATGGCCTTGCTGTCCAAAGAGCCATTAATGGTGTGTGTCCAGTGCACTTCGCATAACAAATCAAACTAAACACTTGAGCAGAGTTTTATGATCCTGTTGAACAGAACCTTTCTTTTCTGGCTCGGCCAGCCTCACACAGCTCTTCTCCCTACACACCCTGCCCCCAGACACACAGAATCCCTGATGCTCTCCCTACATGCCATCCTTTTTATACCGTCACGTATTTGAAACCCTTTGGAATTTCCTCTGTTAAGAATGTCCCCCTCATTCTCTGAGATACATATTGAGGTATGCATTCTCCCCTAAATCCCTGCAACACCTTGTACCTAATCCTATTTCAGCATTTCCACATTTTTGTGGTTTTATTCTTGTCCCTGGGCCCCAGAAGAATACAAATCGTTTGAGAATAGGCACCCTTTATCAGTCCTCTTGGCTCTTCGGTACTTAAACTGAACCCAGGAAAAGAAGGTAACTGTCTGTTGATTAATTGCACAAATGAATGAATGAATGAGCAAATGAGCCTTTATCTTCGTTCATTTTGCCACAGGGACATGTCTTGCTAAGGGGAAGCAGGAGTGGCTGAGATGTTGGACATTGAAAGGAAAAGCTGGCTCTGCATCCCTTCTGGGGCACTTCAGGCCAGCCTGCTCTACTTTGGATGCCATGACTGAGGTGTCATGTGGACCCAGCTGGATTTAATAATGAAACTTTCAAAGGTGACATCTGTCTCAGGGGGAAAGGGCTTTGTAGGTCACTGTGAGGTGATAAATCACTCCCTTCAAAGCAGGGAAAACTTGCTTTCAGATGTGTGTTAAAATTGTGTTGGGTTGTGTGTTAGGACATGGAATACATCCTGAATTTCTGAGCTAGCTATTTTTCTGGACCCACAGATTGACTTCTTTGTGCCATTCACATTTGTAAATTGTACATATGTTTGCTGGGATGAATCAAATCGGCTCATTCTACTGGCAGCCAGGATAGATCTGAGCCTGTTACTATGGAAATGAATTTGTTACTTCTGTGGTTTCTTCCTGATTTTCAGTTTTTAAGACAACATTTGCAATGCTCCTGTGGATTTCTCCCCAAAGAGGGGAAAGGATGAAAATAGAACCATAGGAACAGAAAACCAGGGATTTGTCATAGTCAAAAACATTTGGCAAATCTCTTTGTTCCAGGTCAATGTATCTCACTCTTGTCTATTTGTTTTGTTTATAGTTTATGTGCTAAGCTCAGCACTTTGCTTAGCTTGCTCACTCTGCTCTGACATAACTCACTTTCCAAGATAAAGAAAAAAAATTTTTTTTTAATGTGACTGTCTCCAGTGGGCACTCTAACCCCCATGGCACCAGTGGCCCAAGTTTGGAGTATGGTGACTTCCTGGCCTGAGTGCCCACCACCTTCCCCCCACAGGGCCTGTGGCCTTTGTCCAGTTTTCCGTCCTGCTGGTTTTCATGGCATTCTGTGGCACGGTCGGCTAATGCTCCAGCACTGTCCTGTGCTTTGAAGGAGGGGAGGGAAGCGGGAACTCACCCCTCCAGAGAGGTGGAAGCTGCTGAGGTTGCCTCTTACTCCTCATCTTCCTATGAAGAAATGGGAGGAAGGGAAAAAGAGAGATTCACAACTTAGGGACTGAAAGTGTTCCTGAGTTCTGGAACCTCTGAAGGTAGTTTCTCATTCCTGTTGCCATTCTACATTGTTAGATAAGCAGGAGTGCATCCATTTATTCATACAGCATCAAATACTTTTGAATACCTATTTTATGCCATATGCTTTCAGGACATGGGGAATATAATAGTGAACAAATAAGGCAAAGTGTGTGTGTGTGTGTGTGTGTGTGTGCATGTGCGTACCTGTTCTACAGAACTTAGTGTGGTGGAAGAAAAAGAAATCAGATAAATATAATAATAGGTCAATAAGAGCTATGAAAAAATACAGTGGGATGAGGGAATAAAATATTGAGAGAATGTTATTCCAAATCGGATGGAAAGAGAAGACCTCTCTGAGAGGTTAGCAGCAATCCAGGACCAGCTTAATGCACCTAAGATTGAAAGATAGCAAAGTGACTGAAGCCACAGTGTTGAGGAGGGAATTAGGGGACCAAGTTGGAGCTAAGCAGGTATGGTAGGATGAGAACTGGCCCCTCAAGTTGTCCATTTCCCAAACCCTGGAAGCTGCTGCTACGTTACTATATGGTAAAAGGGGCTCAGTAGATGTCATTAAGACTTTGAGATGAGAGATTATTCTAGGTTGTCTGGGCAGGCCCAGTGTAATTACACAAGTCCTTATAAGCATGAGGCAGAAGGGTCAGACCGAAGATAGAAGGAAGCAGAGATCAGAGGGGAAAGTAGCTGCTATGCTGCTGACTTTGGCAATGGAGGCAGGGCCACAAGCACGAAGTGCAGGCAGCCTGGAGAAGCTGGGAAAGACAGTGGAATAGATTCTTCCCTGAAGCCTCTAGAGGGAACACAGCACTACTGGTGCCTTGGTTTAGATGCATGATGCCCAAGATTGAAAGAGAATAAATTTGTAGTGTTTAAGCCACTGAGTCTGTGGGTAATTTTTTACAACAGCAATAATACAGCCACTGGTTCAAAGTCAAATTATATAGAGCTTAGTAGAGCCTTGTATGTGTGTAGGTAAGGACACTGAACTTTAATCTGAGTGTGAATCAAAACTATGGGAATGTTCTGAGCAAAAGAGAGCTATGGTCCCAAATTGAGTTAATAATCAATCATGATGATTGATCCGTTAATGATCCATGAAGCTTCCATAAAAATCCCTAAGTATGGGGTTTAGAAAGCTTCCAAGTTGGTGAACTCATTCACATGCCAGGAGGGTGACACACCCCAGCACCGAGGGACAGAAGCTCTCTGTGCTCCCAACCTTCCAGACCTTGCCGTAAGTGTCTGATCATCTGTGTCCTTTATCAAAGCCTTCACTATATAATAGCATGGGAAATGTGTTTCCCTAAGTTCTGTGAGCTCTTCTAGCAAATAATTGTACACAAGGAGTGGGTCATGGGAACTTCCAACTTGTAGCGAAGTTGGATGGAAGTTGTGAGTAACCTGGGGACTCAATACTTAGTATCTGAAGTGGAGTCAGTCTTGTGGGGCTGAGCCTTAAGCGGTGGGGTCTCCACTGTCTTCATCAATGTCAGAATTGAATTGAGTTGTAGGACACCCAGCTGGTGTTGCAGAGCATCACTTGGTGTGGGAAAACCCCCACACATCTGATGTCAGAAGTGTTGTGGGTGCACTAGGAATGTGAGAGTGAAGGAAGAACACAGGAGGAGTGTGCTATCCAACCCATTGTGGGAGAGACTGAACCAGAGAAATACATGTAAGAGCCATCCACAAAGACCCAGTGGGAAGGGAAGGAGACAGAAGGGGTGGAAAGGGCAAGCAGAGGTGGACTGAACTTGGAGTGATTCCTGAATTTAGAGGCTAGCCTGGGCCATGCAGGCACAGAAAGACAGAGCAAATTTGCACTTGACAGTAATGATGAAGTGATTACATTGCTCCTGAGCAGGAATGCAAACTGGTAGA
Organism: Manis javanica; assembly: GCF_040802235.1. NCBI lineage: Eukaryota > Metazoa > Chordata > Mammalia > Pholidota > Manidae > Manis > Manis javanica. Next base: position 40,773,703 of record NC_133165.1, on the reverse strand, counting down.
GAGAATGGAATTGACTCTAGCGACTGTGATAGTGTAGAATTAGCACTCTGTCCAGTTAACGTCTTTCCGAGCCTCGCCTTAAGGTGATGAGCTCAATTTAAGGATCAAACTCATCAACCTTGAGCAACTATTAGAAAATGCAAAAATGTCTAACCCCAGCCTTTCGTGGCTCTCATTTACAGTATGTGTTCAGAGCATAGATGGATGTAGCCAAAACATTGTTTTCCTTCATAGCTATTAATTCACTTCACAGTCAAATTTAATCTGGCTGTAAGCCTCCCTCCCTGGAGTGTTAAGAAACTCCTTAGCAGTCATGTTTCAGGAGCACCTCCTCATGCCTTACAGGTATGTGAGGCTCCTGGTAGTACCTGGCGCCCTTCTGTGGAAGTTGCCATACTTATGCTCCTGCCTTTGCTGTATGATGGTGCTCGGAAGCTTCCTCTCTGCTGTCTCTTGGGCCTGGATGTTCCTTGGAGTATCCTTTCCATTTGGCTGCCACTCTAATTCTGAGCAGAGACTGGCCAGCCTGACAGCAGCACTCCCCCCATCTAGTGGAGGGGCCAGGTCTCCACAGCCTTCCGAGCCCCCAAGAGTCCTGCCCTCTCTCAACCTCTGAAAGAGAAGCCTCTACCCACAGGAGACCATTTCTGCCTTTCCGAACAAGAGTTTCTCCACCTTAAACAAGCTCTCGCCTGTCCCACAACATCTTCAGAGGAGAGCATAGGTGGAGTTATCTCCTGCAGGCTAGACCATGCCCATTTGGGGTGCTGGAGCTCTGCAGCTCTTCACGGCCCCCACGATACGGTGTCCCCTACTCAGAGTACAGAGACACCATTCTTCTAATGGCAAGAGAAAAACAGATCTCAATTTTTTTTTTACTGCAAGTCATTTAAAAATGTTATGGTTTTCAAACAATATGGCTTCTCTCTCACTTACCAACTTTACATTTCCCTGTATGGCCCCGGAAGATGACTGGTTAGCCAGAGACGGGTAGGATTCCTCAAGGGAGGAACAACCTAAGACAGGCACAGTCGCAGGGGGGCCATCAGGTGAGAATTTGGGGATCAACAGAGGTGAGGCTCAGAACCTCACCCCCCTGCTTTGAGAGTAATCTTCTGCATCCGTGGATGTTTTGCTGCCCTTGTCTAGCCTGGATTAATACTTAGTCCATAGGCACACACCTGATCATCTGATCATCTACATTTGCCCTCTTACAGCACTAAACTATGTTTTCTACCTTTATCTTGCATCTACCTACCACTTCAGCATTTTATTAAAAATAAAAATAATAATAATAATAAAGGGAGAAATGTGGGATCAACATATAAATCAAGTACAAAAATCAAACGAATATTCATATTTGACCTGATTGTTTATAGGTCATAATGCGTGATCAAAACCGAAAGTTTCTGTGATGAATGCCCTTGTACTGTTCACCATGTAAGAACTTGTTCGTTATGCTTCAGAAGATTGGAGACTGACGAGAATTAGACTTGAGATGGATTAATGATTGTACATTGAACATTGACCCCCCTATACTGAATTTTATTGTTGTTAACAACCATTTGATCAATAAATATGAGAGATGCCCTCTCAAAAAAAAAAATGTTATGGTTTCATGTAACTCTTAAGTTGAACAAATGCATTCTTGAAATAAAGCAACACTGTTTTTTCTCCCCACCACCACTCCATCCCCAGTGTCACTTAACTTCATTCATCCATCTTCAGGGAAAAACATGACCAGATTTTTCTGGCTACTCTTAGACAATAAAAATTCAGTGCTAAGGTCACTTTCAGTCACTTTCCATCACATAACACAGCCTTGATTCAGTTGTTTAACCAACTGAATCTAACCAACACGTCTAACCAAAACTGTACATTTGACTTACAGTTACAGATTCTCCCAGAGGCTCAGCAGTTAGAGAAGGCACTCAGTGGACATGTTCCACTTTTCCCACCTGGCCCTCCAGCGGTGGTTTCTGAGCCATCGGGGACTGGGCTGAGGTGCAGGGAAGGAGTGGGGCTCACTCCTAGCCACTGGCACTGTTGCCATGTCATGCCTCAGCTCTCCAGACCCAGCAGCTGGTTCAAGCCTCCTCTTTTCTCTCGTGGGCATTTTCACGTTTCTCAGGACACCCCCATCCTCCGCTGCTCAGCACCACTCCCCGGCAGGGCCCTCGAGTCAAATCCATCTCCTTGCCCACTGGTCACTTCCCTTTCTCAGCCCCAAGGAACTCAGTGGTACTGCAGCTTCTCTTGTCCCCTCTAGCAGCTGACTAGGAAAAATTCCCTGTTTTTCTTTTACTCTCACACAATACTACTGACACTGGATTTGTGGGTTTTCCACACCCAGTAATTCTGACACTAACTGCTGGGGATGGCATCAGATCCTACAGGTTAAGGGCTCAGTGGCACACGACAGCCTCACCCCCACCCCCTGATTTCAGATGCCAGTCTCAGTCTCCTGCTGTCTGTCACTGGTAGTTCTCACTGCATGGCTTGAAGTTGGGGTTCCCGAGACCCCCCTCCTCAGATTTTATAATCGGTTGCTAAAGCAACTGACAGAACCCAGGAAAACAGTTTACTTACTATTGCCAATTTATTACAAAGGATACAAATGAAGAGCCAGATGGAGAGGTGTATGAGGTGAGGTCTGGGAGGTCCTGAGTGCAGGAGCATCTGTCCCCATGGAGCTGGGCTGTGCCACCCTCCTGGCACATAGATGTGTCCACAAACCCCATACTTCTGGTGTTTTTGTGGAGGTTTCATTATGTAGGCATGATGGATCATTAATTCAATTTCCAACCCCTCTTGCTTTCCTGGAGGATGGGGTGTGGGGCTGAAAGTTTCAAGTTTCTAATCATGGCTTGTTTTTGGATTTTTGTTTTGTTTTTAATAGTATTTCCTTCATCACTTTCTCTTTTTTCTCAGCTTTATTGGAATATAGTTGGCAAAGCTGTAATATACTTAAAGTGTACACATGATTTGATACTCATGTAACATTGTGAAAGGATTCTCACCACATGTTAACACACCCATCACCCTCACTATTTACCTTTGTGTGTGTGAGAGAGAACATTTAAGCTCTACTCACTTACAAATTTCAGTTATACAATACAGTATTATCACTACAGTCAGTGTTATACATTAGATTCTCAGACCTAATTTATCTCATAACTGAAATTTTGTGCCCTTTTATCAGCCTTTCCCCATTTCCTCCACCCCTCGGCCCCTGACTACCACCCTCATACTATCTGTGTCTAGGAGTTTGACATTTTTTTTTTTAAGAATCCACGTATAAGTGATACCAAACAGTGTCTTCCTCTGTCTAGCTTAATTCATTTAGCATAATGCCCTCCAGATTGATTCTATGCTGTTGCAAATGGCAGAATTTCCTTCTTTGTTGGGCTGAATAATATTCCATTTTAAGTGTTATATACCACATTTTCTTTAATCATTCATCTGTTGGTGGACTCTTAAGTTGTTTCCCTATCTTGGCTACTGAGAATAATGCAGAAATTACCAAATGAGCACCTGTATCTCTTCTAGAAAATGATTTTGTTTCCTTCAGATATATACCCAGAGGTGGGATTGCTGCTGTTAACATTAAAAATAAAACTGTCAGCTCTTTAACCAGTAAAAATGGGTTTATTCAGGAATAGCAGAGAATTGCAATTCAGGACATGCAAGCTACAGCAGAACTGCAGACAAGTCCAGAGAACAAAGGAGAGGGATGCTCTGTTTTAGAGGAAAAGATGGAGTTGGGAGGGGGTTTTATAAACAAAAAGTCCATAGGAGGAAACTGGGAGTTTGAAGTGTTGTGGCTTTTCATTGGCTGAGTTGTGACAATCTCTCATGACTGGGATGTTGCTGGGCAAGAAGAAAACCTTTTATCCTCCTGCTGGGGTAGTAAAGTAGCATTGACTTGTAAGGTCCGGCTCTTCCTCTCAGTTCTGCAACTGATGAGGAGTGGTAGGGCATAAGAGCTACCCTCCTGACCTCCCGGTTCCATTTAGTGAGAAGTCCTTTAGTTTTCACACAGTTCACATTCCCACCAGCAGTGCACGAGCATTCCCTTTTCTCCACATTCTCACCAGCACTTGTTGTCTTTTATCTTTTTGGTAACAGACATTGTAACAGGGGTGAGCTGATTTCTTACTGTGCTTTTTGTGGCTTGGTCTTTCTGGGGACCAGGCCCCATTCTGAACCTATTGAGGAGCCCACCGAGAATTACTTCATTAGAACAAAAGATGCTCTTATCACCCAAGAAGTTCCAAGGATCTCTGTATCTGGAAGCAGATTCAAAGATCAAATGTTAGAACAAAAGATGCTCTTACTGCTCTGATCACTGAAGAAATTACAAGGGTTTTAGAAGCCCAGTTTCAGGAACCAAAGGCAGAGACCAATATAAATATTTTCTGTATTTTAACAGTAGCCCCCTGAATAGCCCCACATCAGTTCTGTCTCATATGACCCATGGGTCGAAGAGAAAGTCATCTTGTACCTACAGAGACTGTACATACAGTTTGCCCAGGACCATGCTGTCTGTGTCTATTTTCACAGCATAATACTTTCATGCCCAAAGATGTCTTCTTTAGGATGAAAAAGTTATGTGGTCACTCTACCTGTTTCCACAACTTCCAGGAGTGGAGAACGCCCAACACAGCCCCCTTTCCTTCCCTCTACCATCCTCTACCACTTAGCAAACCTTTTAGATTTCCCAGGCGAAAGTCAGAGCACTCTCCATTTTCCACCTGAGCTGCAGGAATCCCACTGGAGACCCTTCCCAAGATTTGATAAGAGGGCAGGTGCCCCCTGCACCCCCCTTCCAGTGGGGAGAACTCAAAGCCTGCTGGTGGCTCTCAGAACAGTCTCTCCCTGGTGGCACCAACCTCTGTAATGTGGGTGGACATAGAGCTCAGTAACAAGTTTCTCTCACAATCTTTTTGATAAATTCTTCATGATGCAGATCCACTAGAACGTGAGCTACATGAGAGAGAAGGCCTTACTGTGGTTGCTATCTAGATGGCAACCTCATACGTAGTTGCCATTTAATATTTATTTGTGGAGCCAATGATAAATGGGAGTGTCTGGCCTCTCACTTCGGAATGTAGTTTCTATTGTCTTTGGATCACAGCTCAAACTCTATTTCAACATATCATTAATCATGGCCCTGTATAATTTATGTAAATGCAACCATGTGATAATATCGTGTATATTGGTTGTTTTTCTGCTTTTTTCTTTTCCTTTTGGCTGAACTCCACTCTTCCTCTTCCTGCCTATCTTCATTTCCCTCAATCCATGTTAACTATGTATATACAAAATATATATGAACATGCAGTATTGTGTTTTCCTTGCACCCATATTATGCAAACTTCCATGCGTCATTCTTTTCTTAGTCATACCTCATAGATATCCTCTTTAATTCATTATTCATATATATTTGGCTAATTTCTGGCTTCTCTAGTTTATTCCACTGGTTTATTTGTCTGGTTGTTGTTATTGTTTGCCAATATTGTACTGATTTGTTGTAGTAATAGTTCACATAGAATATTCCTTAGCTCAACAGCATGAGTATTACCTAGGAACTTGTTAGAAATAAAAAATATTCACTCCCACTCCAGACTTACTTGATCAGAAACTCGGGGTGGGGCCTGCCATCTGTGTTTTAACACGCCCTCCAGCAGATTCTGATGCATGCTAATGTTTGAGGATGCATTAAAATGGCTTTCTGTAGATGTTTACAGATTGCACTATCTTATAAACCCAATTCCCCTTCATTAGTCTTTTATCTTAGACTTTCTTGGCTCCTCTTGAACATTTGTTCTTTCAAATGGACATTAAGATAATTTCTTCCAATTAAAAAAGAAAAGCTTGTGCTTCTAATGGAAACTTACAAATAAATTATAAGTTGGGATAATTAGTGTTTTGTGACAGAGTTTAAATTTGAGAATATAAAATGTCTATTCATTTGTTATAAATTAGATTCTATTGGCTTATTTTCATAAAGAGCCTCTGACTTTCTTGTCAAATTTATAAATAATTATGGTTTAAGATCACAAGTATTGGGTTAAATACTTTTCTCCATTTACATTTCTAGAGTCTCATTTCTCCAATAGAGGGAGAACTATAAGGACATATTTCTCTTATATGTCACTTTATCAAATTCCCTTGTTAAGTTCATGACGTTGTGATTTTCAGCAGTGATATTTTCAACAAAAGATTATTATGTTTCTTTTTTTCCCCTGTGTATACACGCATCTTGATTTAGCTGTGTCTCCTTCACTAGAACTTGCAAAGCAATGTTGCAAAGTAATAGCAACAGCAAATGCACTGTCTAGTTCCTGATTAAATCGGAAATGGCTTTACTGCTTCAACATTTATGTTAGTATTTACTGTTGGAGTTTGACAGCCTTTAATACACATAACTGGTTTCCTTCCAGGCCTGTTTTAATCAGGATTTTTATTAGGAATGGCTATTGATTTTTATCAAGTAAATTTGTAGCATCTATTGACCCATTCATATGGTTTCTTTTCCATTTAATGTATTGTTCACATTCTTTTGAGTGTCCTTCTGTAGCAAGAATGAAGCACAAATCAATATTTCTGTCTCATTAGTTTTAATCAGCACGGATTCTAATTGTTTTCTTGGGTAAATGATCTGAAGCCGGGAGGCTGGAGGAAGACAGAATGAATCCGAAAAGCTAAAAGACCTAACTCTTGCAGCTATTATGTCTTTGACCAGCCCAACTAAGTAAAACTAAAATAAAAGATAATAATTGGGTACATGTGATCATGTAAAGAGGGTCACAGCCCAACCTCCTGTTCAGAAAGATCTGGGTCCAGATCTTGGTTCTGCTGCTGGCAAAGTGAACAACTTTAGGTAATAACAATGGCTAGCTTTTATTGAATTTTTACCACGTTTTCCAAACATTTTATGTGCATTCATTTTGGTTACTTGCTTCACTTGCTTAAAGTACACCCTTCCCCTTTACAAAAAAGAGAACATTGCATCTCTTTCACATGGTTGTTGTAATATGAATTGCAAGGAATTCCAAAATGTTAGCTCTATGCTCTCAGTTATGGATTTTCTTTCATAAAAAGACTTTGCTTTTTAATTTCTACTGCCCCAAATCAATGTACCGTGAAGCAGAGGGAGCGACTTGTGTGGTTTTTTGGCCAAAAGCCCCAAACCTCCCATCTGATAAATAGCTTCCTGTGGAGGTCGGTGGGAGGGGCCTCGGGGGCTTCCTTTTGGCTGCTGGCCTTGAGCCTGTGCTGATGGTCAGGCACACCTTGCCTACTGACTGTGGTCTGTGGGCCCTACCTTTTCCTCCCCTCAATGCACTGAGCAGGTAATAACAGGAGTGCCGACAGACTGTATTCTCCCTATGGACTCTCCTGGGGACAAGAGATTTCAGTGGTTCCTGTAATCTGAGCCTGTCCAGAGTCAGGTAAAAACCTATCTGGACTCCCTTAGTGACCCCCCCACCACCACCACCCATTTCCCACCTTCAAAGATGAAACGGGAAATGCCTTCCTGATCCAGCACTCCCTCAGCCAGCTTTCTGCTGTTTCCCTGGTCACCAAATGATTTACCACTTTGCATCAGGAGCCTTGGCTGGCTGCCCTTCATGCCTGGACTTCCCTGTAAGCTGATCCCAGAACCGATGGCAGACTTAGACATCGCCCACGCTTCGGGGTGAATCGACCCAGAGCTGGTGGAAATCCAGACTCCTGCACTCCTCCTTACATTTGCACATCTGTTAACAAAGCTGGTGCTGCCAGCCACTGAGGACCTCATTATTTCCAATCCCCACACTGCACCCCAAATCACACACAGCTCTCCCGACTGCACTCCACCTTGCTTAATTTGGCTCCTTTGTCCCCACTCTGAGCCTTTTACTCCTTGGACTTCCCACTGAACCGTCTGCTCCTCTGGGCCTCCCTTTCATGCCCCACAGTCTCAAATATCACAGTGAAAAACAAAAGCTTTGCCGGGATCTCTTCCTGCTAGAAGTGGCCCAGGGAATCATGAGGGAGTCTCGTTTCCAGACCTGATTGCTAGGATGAATGGCAACTGTATGCAAACAGCACCAAAGCTCGAGGCAGCCCCAGTCTACACATCCTTGCAGGCTTTCCCACACGAAGTCATTGCACACTCTGGATCTCAAGCTGGAGAATGGGGGCATGGCAACAGTGCATACACATTAGCTGTTGTTGCATCTAGATGGCCTTGCTTACCTCAAGGAATAATCACCTTCCAGATTCCCGTTATCAGTCTTGATGGCATGATATCGTGTTAAGTCTTCATACTTGACAGATGGATCTCTCTGTTCTCCACGAGGCAGTGAGAGAATGTAGAAATATTTCTTGACCTATAATCCCTTTCTAAAACACATTTTTTATTGGTTACATCTCTACTTACAGTACAGTGCAGTCACATCAGTGAAAGTATGTATCAGTGCTTAAAATCATCATTTGGTTTGCAACAGAGTAGTTACTAGTGTGCCAGTAGGGAGCTAATAAGAACAGTATCATTCTTTTCCCTGTAGAATAAAAACTCAAGGTAACATTGTACTTTTATTCAGAAAGTAAACTTAGCACCATGGGTCTCAAATTATACTATGCATCAAAATGATAGGTTTCTGGGCTCTGACCCTCAAGACTCTGATACTGTAGATTTTCTGGGAAGTCTAACATAAAGGATTTTTAGAAAACGGTTTTGAACCACACTTTTGAGAGGCCCTGGATTAGATAAGAGGCCTTTGGCTGCAGAGGAAAACACTTGGGTTTTAAGTCCAGTTCAATGGCCTTAGGTTTCAAACTCTAAATTGTTGTTTCCAGTCCATAAAAGGGGGATAGCAATAACTGCCCTCTTTGTTATTACAGGTGTTATTTTCATGAAGTCTGAATTTACAGGCAACCAATCTCTCTGAACACACTGTGAGTGTATCCATAGCAAAAGTCATCACAAATCTTATGCATTTAACTCTGTGGGAGAATAGAAGTACCCTCAAGCCTTATCCAGTTATTTCTATTGAAAAATAAATAAGGCACATACTAGAAACAGCAGCAGGAAAAACTGAATGATCGGCAGTCAGTAGACAGCCTGTAGCAACCTAGCAATTTGGCACAGTAAATGAAGAAATGACATTAATGGTCTCAGAGGACACAATTTATAGCAACATAACAATTTATGTGCAGAAAAGTGACACTGAAGTTGCAAGGAAACAATATATTCTGGAACTAAATTAAGAAAAGGACATATTATATGGAGCTGAGAACAATTTCCAAAACTGTTTAAACTTTGGCACTGAAAATGATAAACTTGAGATAAAGGTCATTCATTGAGCAAATATTTATTGAGCACCCTTTATGTGTCAGGTACAGAAGAAATCTACCCTCATGGAGCTTACATTCTAGTGGAAGAGATACATAAATTATGGATAGTATTGTCATGAAGATCCTATTTATAGCAACCAAACTATGAACAAATGAGCAAGAAGAAATATAAATTACAGTAAAATAAAAAATCCCCCTTTCAATCGCAGAAAGTTCTATCGGGCTGTGATAATCTAGACTATGGTGGAAGATGAAATATGTTATGGTGGAAATCAAAGCAAGATAGGATGACAGACCATGCTGGGAACAGGGGAGGTGTCATTTAAACAGATCCAAGAATGTCTCTAAGAAGGTCACATTTGAAGAAAGATATAAAAGAGAGGAGAGCAAATCATGGGAAACCAGAGGGCAGAGCATCTGGGAGAGGGAGCAGAAAGCACAAATGCCCGGGGGAGGAGCTGAGTCTGTGGTGGTCCAGGACAACAGGGAGTCCCTCATGGAGTGGAGGAAATGGAAGGAAGAGGAAGTCAGAGATACAGGTGGAGATCTGCCATGGTGAGCATGTCCCTTCTTGTTTTGAGGGAGGATAGAGAGCCATCCTGCTTTCGTGTGGCACACAGATGGCAAGGGCTGAAGTACAGACCACTTAGGAGATTTTAACAGTGGTCCAAATAAGAGATGATGGTGATGTGGACCAGCAGGGTAGCAATGAGGTGGGAAGAAATGGTCAGATGCTGGATATACTTTGAAAGTGGAAACAAGAGGATTTTCTGAACGTAAAGGTACAAGGGAGAAGAGTCAGGGCTGAGCCAACTGGAGTTAAAGATTGGGCCCTGAACAACTGGCAGGATTGATTTGCCATTCGTTAAGATGTGCATGATCATGAAGCAAGCAGGTTGGTGAGAACAGTCAGAAGTCCGATATAGGGCATGTTAAGATCAGAATGTCTATTAGACACAAAAGTGGAGAAGTAGAGGAGACTATTGGATACATGTGTCTGAAGTTGAGAGGAAAGGCCCAGGACAGAAATAGGTCTTTAATAATCACCTCTATCTGAGCCACGAGACTGGATAAGATCACTCAGCGAGTGACGTAGGTTGAGAAGAGCTCCAGACACCCACCTGAGCATTTGAACATGATGAGGTCTGAACAATAAGAAGGAACCAGCAAATGAGACCCCAAAGAAGGGGGTGTAGTGTGGTGTCCTGGAAGAGTAAAGGAGAAAGGATTTCAAGGTCTCAAAAATCTTGACAGGTCAGGTAATTATACTTCCTTCCTGATTTACTGGACATGGATCTGGGGTCCACATGTTATCCTCTGAAAATTATTAATAGTGTCTTTTCATTCTCAACATTCCCATTGCAATAAATTGTAATATATTGTCACCCTACGGATAGTCAAGTAGGAAATGAAACTAGATTCAGCAACATGGAGGTCATTGGTGACCTGGACAAGAGTATTGGGCTGGTGCGGTGGAATGGTCTCATGAGAGAATGGGGGGAGAAAGCTCTGGAGATGGTCAGCAGCATCAGCTCTGAGAGGAGTTCTGCTGTGACAGGAAGTAGGATGGTAGCTGGAAAGGATACAGGGAAAAAGCGGATTTTAGTTTTATTTTAGTTTTAGTTTTTGTAATATAAAAAAAGTAGCAGCTCATTTGTATACTGATGGGAAAGATGCAGTAGAAAGGAAAATTGATGATGCAGGACAGAGAGTGACTTCTGGAGAAATGAATAGGGCCTAGCTATGAGACACAAAGAAGGGGGGGTGCCTCTCAGTGGCACAGAAAGGAAAGCCAGGTGTACTGGCTCAAGTGCAGTATGATCTTGTGAAAGTTCTTTTCTGCCTGATTTAATGCTTTCAGTAAAGTAGAAGGCTCAAGTCAGCAGTTGACAGGAAGATGGAGGAGTAGGTGTGGGGGATTGCAGAAGGCAGAGGAGGCGGGATCCATTGTCTAGGGGGAACCAGAGAGCCTGGATGGGAAATGTGGTATGATGGCTGGGCTGCAGAATGGGCTCCCTCAAGGATGGGCTGGTGAATTTCAAGTAAGAACAGACACTTGGAAGGTGTTCTCCAGCCACATTCAGCTGGGTGCAGGCCTGGAGTGGGAGAGCCGGATGTACCCAAATTTTGTTGAGAAAACCATCCAGGCTACGGACACCAGGAAAAGGAGACTTTATGATAATTAACACTAATTGAAAAAATAGGTCAGTCAGTGTAAGCAAATACATAGTTTTTTTTAAAGCTCTTTTCTTCATCAAAAATTTATTCTGTAATTGATGTTCGGCTGGAGTTGCTAAAATGAATAAATAAAGCTGTATTTAATCAGCTAAAATATTTACATTTCAACATTTAATGAGCCAACAGCTATTCAAAGAGTTCTCTAAGTAAATTGAGAATCTCCCTGCAATTTTGCTTACTTTTTTGCCGAGTCATGCCTTCAATAGGGTGAATTTTTAGCCAGTCAAGGGCCCAGAAAGTCCTCGAATGGAGATTCTGTACAAGGAGAAACCAAACTTATAGGAAATGTGTTCCCTTCCTAGAGGAAATGTGTGGATGGTCTACAAAATACAATAAGAATTACCACATGAATGCTACTTTGTACTAATAAGCAAGTGTTCACTGGTTGTGCAATGTCCGAACCCAATTGTCCATTAATTAACTAAAGTAAGTACAAATTAATTAGATTTAACTGCATTTTATGCTTTATCTTTGCCTTCCTCATTTGCCATTTTATCAGCACCATCCTTGATCCCTTTTTCTCTTCAGTACATTTATATTTATCTCAGTTGACTAGTTATATGGCTTTAAAATGAGATTGATTTTATCCTCCCTATAAAAGTAACATAGACTTAACATAAAAATGTTGGAAAATATAGAAAACTAGAAAGAGGGGGAAGAAACAATCCTACTAGCCAAAGATAGCCACTAATATTATTTGTATCTATTTTTAGCCATTTTTCTTAAAAATTAACCTTTAGTTATGATTCATTTCATACCTACAGGTAAGTCTGAAATAATTAACAACACAGATTAACAGATGTTAACATCTTGCTATATTTGCTTTAGAGCACTCTCTGCTTTTTAAGAAATGAAATATTGTGGATCCTAGTAAAGCCCATGCCCGTTCCCTATCCCTCCGGCTCTCCCCAGAGGGAACTACTGCCTTTGGCTACAGCCTACAGTGCACTGATCTGGGTTTAATATCTTGGTTTTGTCGATGTGAGGAAACCTCAGGGGTCTGGTCAGCAAAGCTGTGGTCTGGCCCATGGAAACGGCCAATCCCACCGCATCCCCTCCCCCAAGACATCAGAGTATCCATCAGCCTTACTTGCTTACCTTCCAATGGCATCTTCCCAACTGTTTTACAAGATTACACTTTCTCCTTCAAATAAACTTAAAATAGCCTAAAGCATGAGGTACAAAATGCACTGTCTCATATAAATATTCAAATTATGTAATATGTTACAAGAATGAAATTAATCCCAGGATAAAAAGGAGATAAAATAATCCAATTTGCTCTTCTTGACTTCAAATTCACATTAAAAAATATACTGAGTGCCTGTTATGTTTTGTATGAAGAAATACCAAAGGAAAATATATGGTATCAGAACTCAAGGCAAGAGCGTGGCCATACACTAATATTTAAGGAATATTTTTCCTAGGTTTCAAAAATATCTAATGAACTCTGTAATATACAGCTCTCCAGTAGCAGTTGGGTTTAGGTCCTGGGAGAGTTTTGTTTTTCTCACTGTATGGAACAGGGAGAAGCACTCTGCCCCTCCCCACCATTGTGGGGCTGACTCTCACTGAGGTTGCTAAAAGTGTAAATAGATACCTTATCTACTTGTCTTTGAAAAGGAAATCATTAAAACTAATAGGAAAGGATTCAGAATGACAGGGTGGTCAGTTCTGCTGGCCTCTCCATGTCTGTCATGTAATTTACTCATCTTGGTAACTCAACCCAATAATGTCAAAGAAGTTCTTTAAGAGGCCTACCAAAGCAGTTCCTGCTGAACTGAAAACACCCCTCTATGGCAGTTAGTCTTCTGCCATTGCCAGAGTCATGATGGGAAGAGGTGGTGATATTGTGCCTGACTAGACTGTGGCAAGGTCAAATAGGTTAATTTAACAAAGGTAGAAAGGCAATTCCATGGAGAAAGATTAGTCTTTCCAATAAATGGTACTGGCATAAAAAATACCCTGCACAAAAAGAAATCAATTTACACCTATGCCTTGACCATATAAAAAAAAACTCAAAATGGATCATACTTAAATATAAAACTTGACCATATAAAAAAACAACTCAAAAAGGATCATACTTAAATGTAAAACTTGAAAATATAAAACTCCTAGAAGAAAATACAGGAGAAAATTTTTGTGATCTTGGGTGAGGCATGACACCAAAAGCATGATCCAAAAAAGAAAAATAAAAACCAGATGAACTGGATTTCATTAAAATTAACAGATTTTGTTCAGCCAAAGATACTGTTAAGAGAATGAAAAGATAAACTACAGACTTGGAGAAAATATTGCATATGATAATATATTCTAGAAAGACTTTCAAACTATGTAAAGAACTCACAAAACTCAACAGTAAGAAAACAATTCAATTTTAAAAATGGGCAAAATATTTGAACAAACATATCACCAAGAGAGAGATATGGATGGTAAAAATGCAAATTAAAACACAGCAAGATACCATTACACACCTGTTAGAATAGCTACAGTCAAAAAGGCAACTGTGGGCAAGGATGTAGAGGAGCTGTGACGCTCATACACTGCAGGTGGGGATATAAAATGGTACAACCGCTTTGAAAAAAGTTTGACAGTTTGTTAGAATGGGACACATATACTTGTCATATGATCCAGCTATTCTGGTCTGAGGCCTTTTCCCAAGAGAAATGATGTCATTTGTCTATATGAAGACTTGTGCATGATAGTTCATTGCAACTTTATTTGTAATAGCCAAAAACTGAAATCAAACCAAGTAACCATCAGCAGCTAAAAAGATAATCAAATTGTGACATGCCCGTACAACGGAATCCTACATAGCAATGGAAAGGAGAACCACTGATAATGTAACACATGGACAAATAAACCATTGTCTGGATGCACAAGACAACTAAGACTGCTGTGCATAACTGCTAGAGGGATTTCTGGGACTACGTATGGCAGAGAAGGAAGATATTGACATTTAAGACAAATCAACTATGGAGGTTGGAGAAAAACAGAAGTTAAGGGTAGCACCAAGAACCACCATTCTGCCAGTCTCACATGTGACACAGCATGACTGAGACCAAAATGGATAGGATGATAGTGGAACTGGAAGCCGTTTCAGAACTGGTTCCACTCCCCAGTGAGAACCTCTGAGGAGTGAGTTTTGAAAGCCACACCTTCTCCCAACAAACCTCTGACCTGGCATAGTCAAGGCCTCATCCTGCTCCCAGTTAAGCACTTGCTGGCTCTATGGGTGGGAATATAATCCCGCCAAAAGAAAAAGAAAATGCACCACCACCACCACAATCTCCCCACTGGCAGAACAGGAGGAGGTGGGCTCAGTGAGGAAAACAGGCAAGTGGTGGGGAATCTCCAGGAAAAAAATTCAAGTTTCTCTCAACCAATTAAAAAATTCATTTCTATGTATATATGTATGTATCCTTTATGTGTTCTCAAAACAGAGGAACTGCTGGTTCTAGTTGCTTGGTTTTTTTAAAAGGTTGTCTCATCGTTGTTTTTATTACTTCATTATTAGCTTGGGTGTTTTTGCTACTGCTTAAGAGCTTTGGGTATGTCTTATTAATTAATTTTCTGCCTGTATTTTTTGGTCATTTGTTTTCTTGAGTAACTCATATGTCAATGGTTACATCTATTCTCAGGTCACAAGCACACTGAAATATATCTTCTTTTAATATTAATATGGCAAACCATTCTCTCTCCCTCTTCCCAATTAATCTGATTCAATGATGGGGGTAGACTTTGCAAGGATAAATATTTTTTATCTTTTTTTTCCCAATTTTTTTATTGTGATAAAATACACATAATATAAAATTGACCATCTTAACCATTTCCCAATGTTAAGTGGTTTTAAATACACTCATAACTTTAAAAAATGTAGTAGAACCATCACCACCATCCTTCTCTATAATGCTTTTCATTTTGTAAAATTTAAATCCTATACTTATTAGACAATAACTCCCTATTTTCCACCGAAGCAGCCCCTGGAAACCACTGTTCTGTTTTCTCTCCCTGTGATTCTGACTATGCTAAGTGGAATCATCTAGTATTTATCTTTTTTTGACTGACTTATTTCACTGTCAAAAAAGATAATTACAAAAAAGATGGTGGTGTGAGAGGTGAGACAGAGGCTTCCTGCTAAAACTGCATATAATACAAAAATATAATTAATACAACTAACCCTGAAAGAGCAGCAGGACAGAGGACTGTGACAAACTGCATACACCTGGAGAAAAGAATAAACCTCATGGAGCAGGGTAATGTACCAAAGCCATAGCCCAGAGGGAACCAAGCCCTTCCCCCTCCCCAGATCACTGGCAGGAGGAAAAGAAACAGAGTGGGGAGGGAGTGAAGGCCTGGAACTGCTGAATACCTAACTCTGGAGATATGCTCTGAGAGCACAAACCTACATTTCATGGTGCTTGCATGGTACTCTCGTGGTTAGGGGATTGGAAAGCTAAGACAGGCAGAATTCCTGGAGACACTGAGATTCCAGCCACTTGTGGGAAGCAGGGATCCATATCCAGCTACTCTGGGACATAAAAAAGGTAGGTGGTCTGAGAGACTTCCTAACAGCAACAGGGCTACTAAAGAGGCAAGCATTGCACAGAGCTTACCGCTCAGGAGAAAGGACAGGTAGACAAAATTGTCCAGGTGCACTCTGCCCAGCAGGTTAGGAGCTTTCATGATCTTCAGGTGCTCCAGCTCCCTGGTTGGCTACACAGCTCCAAGCACCCCTTCTGTGATACACAGCCTACTGCACCTTTCTCCAAGCCAGCCCCACCTGGCATGTAAACTGGGAAACCCTACCCTGGTGTTATGCCAGAGAGAAGGAAGACCTGTCTAGAGCAACTACAAACACAAAGCATAGAGGCTTATACCTGTGTGCTCAGCCCACTGCATAGCAGCTGGGAAGCAGGAAACAGCTCTTTCCTCTCCCAGGCACCAATACCACTCCCCTGTAATCCCCAACACTGCTTCAGGGGCTGAGCAGCTCCAGAGAGTAGAACTTCTGGGCACTAGAGGGAGCCATATACAAATATGAAATGCCAAAGGAACCTGGTTCAAAGTAAAATTATGAATACAACTCCTGAGAAAGATTTAAAAGAAACGGACCTCATGAATCTTCCTGAAAAGAATTTCAAAATAAAAATCATTAACATGCTCATGGAGGTACAGAAGAATATTAAAGAACTCAGGAATGAATTCCAGCCAGAGAGCCAATAATTGAAGAGTACAATGGAGGATACTAAAAGCAGATTACATACGGTGGAGGAGATGATAAATGAAATAGAAATCAGAGAAGAGGAATAAAAAGAAGCTGAGGCACTTAGAGAAAAAGGAGGATGTCTTAGAATGAAAGAATATTGAGAGAACTGTGTGACCAATCCAAATGGAACAGTATTTGCATCATATAGGTACCAGAAAAAGAAGAGAGAGAGAAAGGGATAGAAAGTGTCTTTGAGGAGGTAATTGCTGAAAAATTCCCGAATCTGGGGAAGGAGATAGTCTCTCAGGCCATGAAGGTACACAGATCTCCCAACACAAGGGACCCAAGGAAGACAACACCAAGACATATAGTAATTAAAATGGCAAGGATCAAGGATGAGGACAGACTATTAGAACAGCCAGAGAGAGAAATAAGATCACATACAAAGGAAAGCCTATCAGGCTAATATCAGAATTCTCAGCAGAAACCTTACAGGCCAGAAGGGAATGGCATGATGTATTTAATGCAATGAAGCAGAAGGTCCTCAAACTAAGAATACTTTATCTGGCAAGATTATCACTTAAATTTGAAGGAGGGATTAAACGATTTCCAGATAAGCAAAAGCTGAGAGAATTTACCTTCCACAAACCATCTTTAAGGTGAATTTTGGAGGGGCTGCTATAGATAGAAGTGTCCTGAAAATTTAATAGCTGTCACAAGAGGTAGTAAAACCACAGTATAGAAAGTAGAACTGTTAATTACTAAGCAAATGCAAAATTAAGTCAACTATCCCCAAAGTCAGTCAAGGGATAGACAAATAGTACAGAATATGATACCTAATATATAAAGAATGTACGAGAAAGAAAAAGTAGGAGAAAAAAAAGAACCTTCAGATTGTGTTTGTAATAGCATATTAAGTGAGTTAAGTTTGACTCTTAGATAGTAAGGAAGTTAACCTTGAATATTAATTTGGTAACCACAAATCTAAAGCCTGCAATAGCAGTAAGTACATAACTATTGATAGTTACCCTAAATGTAAATAGACTAAATACACCAATCAAAAGACATAGAGTCACTGAATGGATAAAAAAACAAGACCCATCTATATGCTGCCTACAAGAGACTAACTCTAAACCCAAAGACATACACAGACTAAAAGTAAAGGGATGGAAAAAGATATTTCATGCAACTAACAGAGAAAAAAAAGCAGGAGTTGCAGTACTTGTATCAGACAAAACAGACTTCAAAACAAAGAAAGTCACAAAAGACAAAGAAATTACATAATGATAAAGGGGTCAATCCAACAGAAGATATAACCATTATAAACACCTTTGCACCCAAAACAGGAGCACTTACATATGTGAAACAAATACTAACAGAATTAAAAGGGGAGAAAGAATGCAATGCATTCATCCTATGAGACTTCAACACTCTACTCACTCTGAAGGACAGATCAACCAAACAGGAAATAAGTAATGAGACAGAGGCACTGAAAAACAAATTAGAACATATGGAACTAACAGACATCTACAGAACTCTACACCCAAAAGCAGCAAAATTCACATTTGTTCTCAAGTGCACATGGAACATTTTTAGAAGTAGATCATATAAGAGGCCACAAAAAGAGCCTCAGTAAATTCTAAAAGATTGGAATTGTACCAACCAGTAACACAGACCACAAAGGTATGAAACTAGAAATAGATTACATAAAGAAAATGAAAAATCCCACAAACACAGCGAGTCTCCACAACATGCTCCTAAATGATGAGTGCATCAATGACCAAATAAAAACATAGATCAAGCAATATATAGAGACAAATAACAACAATAATTCAACACCACAAAATCTGTGGGACACAGCCAAGGCCAAGCTAAGAGGAAACTATATTGCAATACAGGCCTACCTCAGGAAACAAGAACAATCCTATATAAACAGACTAAACTCATAATTAATGAAACTAGAAAAAGAAGAACAAATGAGGCCCAAAGTCAGAAGAAGGAGAGACATCATAACATTAGAGCAGAAATAAATAAAATCAAGAAGAGTAAAACAATAGAAAGAATCAATGAAAGCAAGAGCTGATTCTTTGAGAAAATAAACAACATAGATAAACCCTTAGCCAAACTTATCAAGAAAAAAAGAGAGCCTACTCACATAAACAGAATCAGAAATGAGAAAGGAAAAATCACTATGGACACCACAGAAATATAAATAATTATTAGAGAACACAAAGAAAAATTATATGCTAACAAACTGGATAACCTAGAAGAAATGGACAACTTTCTAAAAAAAATACAACCTTCCAAGGCTGACCCAGAAAGAAACATAAAATATGAACAGACCAATTACCAGCAATGAAATCGAACTGGTAATCAAAAAACTACCTGAGAACAAAACCCCTGGACAAGATGGCTTCACTGCTGAATTTTATCAAACATTTAGTGAAGACCTAATACCCATCCTCCTTAAAGTTTTCCAAACAGTAGAAGAAGAGGAAATACTTCCAAACTCATTCTATGAGGCTGGCATCACTCTAATACCAAAACCAGGTAAAGACACCACAAAAAAAGAAAATTACAGACCAATATCCTTGATGAACATAGATGCAAAAATACTCAACAAAATATTAGCAAACCGAATTCAAAAATACATCAAAAAGATCATCCATGATGATTAAGTAGGATTTATTCCAGGTATGCAAGGATGGTACAATATTCGAAAATCCATCAACATCATCCACCACATTAACAAAAAGGACAAAAACCACATGATCATCTCCATAGATGCTGAAAAAGCATTCAACAAAATTCAACATCCATTCATGATAAAAACTCTCAACATAATGGGTATAGAGGGCAAGTACCTCAACATCATAAAGGCCATATATGACAAACCCACAGCCAACATCATACTTAACAGTGAGAAGCTGAAAGCTTTTCCTTTAAGATCAGGAACAAGACAAGGATGCCCACTCTCCCCATTTTCTCTTAATGGTATCATTAGTATACACACTTTTATTCAACATAGTTCTGGAGCTCTTAGCCATGGCAGTCAGACAACACAAAGAAATAAAAGGCATCCATATTGGCAAGGAAGAAGTTAAACTGTCCCTGTTTGCAGATGATATGGTACTGTACATAAAAAAACCCTACTGAATCCACTCCAAAACTATGAGATCTAATATCTGAATTCAGCAAAGTTGCAGGATACAAAATTAATATGCAGAAATCTGTGGCATTCCTATATGCTAACAAAGAACTAGCAGAAAGAGAAATCAGGAAAACAGTTCCATTCACAGTTGCATCAAAAAGTATAAAATACCTAGGAATAAACCTAACCAATGAAGTGAAAGACCTATACTCTGAAAACTACAAGACACTCATGAGAGATATTATAGAAGATACCAATAAATGGAGACATATCCCATACTCATAGATAGGAAGAATTAATATTGTCAAAAGGGCCATCCTGCCCAAAGCAATCTACAGATTCAATGCAATTCCTATCAAAATACCAACAGCATTTTTCAATGAACTAAAGAAAATCGTTCTAAAATTCATATGGAACTACAAAAGACCCTGAATAGCAAAAGCATTCCTGAGAAGGAAGAATAAAGCTGGGGGGAATTATGCTCCCCAACTTCAAGCTCTACTACAAAGTCACAGTAATCAAGACAATTTGGTACTGGCACAAGAATAGACCCATAGACCAATGTAACAGACTAGAAAGCCCTGATATAAACCCAAACATATATGGTCAGTTAATATTTGATAGAGGAGCCATGGATATACAATGGGGAAATGACAGCCTCTTCAACAGCTGGTGTTGGCAAAACTGGACAGCTACATGCAAGAGAATGAAACTGGATTATTGTCTAACCCCCTACAGAAAAGTAAAGTCAAAATGGATCAAAGACCTGAATATAAGTCATGAAACCATACAACTCTTAGAAGACAACATAGGCAAAAAAAATCTCCTGAATATAAGCATCTTCTTCCTGAATGCATCTCTTTGAGCAAGAGAAACAAAAGCAAAAAATGAACTCATGGGACTACATCAAACTCAAAAGCTTCTGTACAGCAAAGGACACCATCAACAGAACAAAAAGGCATCCTACAGTATGGGAGAATATATTTGTAAATGACATATCTGACAAGGGGCTAACATCCAAAATACATAAAGATTTCACATGCCTCAACAACCAAAAAGCAAATAACCTGATCAAAAAATGGGCAGAGGATATAAATAGACACTTCTCCAAAGAAGAAATTCAGATGGCCAACTGACACATGAAAATATGCTCCACATCACTAATCATCAGGGAAATGCAAATTAAAACTACAATGAGATATCACCTCACACAAGTAAGGATGGCCAGCATAGAAAAGACTAAGAACAAAAAATGCTGGTGAGGATGCGGAGAATGGGGAACCCTCCTACACTGCTGGTGGGAATGTAAGCCAGTTCAACCATTGTGGAAAGCAATATGGAGGTTCCTCAAAAAACTAAAAATAGAAATACCATTTGACCCAGGAATCCCACTCCTAGGAATTTGTCCAAAGAATACAACTTCTCAAATTAAAAAAGATATATGCACCCCTATGTTTATCACAGCACTTTTTACAATAGCCAAGATATGGAAGCAACCTAAGTGTCCATTAGTAGATGAATGGATAAAGAAGAAGTGGTACATATACACAATAGAATACTATTCAGCCATAAGAAAGAAACAAATCCTACCATTTGCAATAACATGGATGGAGCTGGAAGATATTACACTCAGTGAAGTAAGCCTTGCGGAGAAAGGCAAGTGCCAAATGATTTCCCTCATTTGCAGAGTATAACAATGAAGCAAAACCGAAGGAACAAAATAGCAGCAGACACAGAGACTCCAAGAAGAGACTAGCAGTTACCAAAGTGGAGGAGTGTGGGAGGATGGGTGAGGAGAGAGGGAAAAGGGGATTGAAGGGTATTATGTTTAGTACACATGGTGTGGGGGATCACAGGGAAAACAGTGTAGCACAGAGAAGGCAAACAGTGAATCTGTGCCATCCTACTATACTGATGGACAGTGGCTGCATTGGAGTATGGGTGAGGACTTGATAATAAGGGTAAATGTAGTAACCATATTGTTTTTTCATGTGAAACCTTCATAAGCGTATATATCAATAATATCTTAATAAAAAATTAAAAATGAAAAAATAATTACCATGTGGGAAAGGATATAGAGGTGCTGGGACTCTCTAGCATAATGTCCTCAAGGTTCATTCATGTTGTAGCAGGTCTCAGATTTTCCTTCCTTTTTAAGGCTGAATAATATTTCCCTGTATGGATATACCTCATTTTGCTTAATCCATTTTTTAGTGAGCCCATGGGCTGCTTCCACACTTTAGCTATTATGAATAATGCTGCTGTGAACATGGGCATACAAGCAGGACAACCATACTGTTTTCCACTGCAGTTATATCATTTTGCATTCTTGCTGAGGGGCTCCAATATCTCTGCATCCTTGTCAACACTTGGTTTGGGGTAGCTTTTGATAGCAGCCACCCTAGCTGCTGTGATGGGGTATCTCACTGTAGTTTTGATATGCACTGCATAATGATCAGTGGTGTTGAGCGCCTTCTTATGTGCTCATTGGCCATTGTATATCTTCTTTATAAAAATCTCTACTCAAGTCCTTTGCCCATTTTTGAATCAGGTTGCTTGCTTTTTGTTGATGATGAATTTTAGTTCTCTATATATTCTGGATATTAATCATTTATCAGACATATGATTTGCAAATAGTTTCTCCCATTCTGTAGGTTGCTTTTCTACTCTGTTAATAGTGCCTTTTTATGCACAGAATTTTTATCAAGTCCAGTTTGCAGACTTGTCCATCTGTTACCTAGGCCTCTGGTGTCATATCAAAGAAAACATTGTCAAATCCAACATTAGGAAGTTTTTTTCCTGATTTCTTCTAAGTGTTTTATTGTTTTAGGCCTTACAGTTATGTGTTCGATCCATTTTGAGTTGATTTAATTTTTGTATATGGCATTCGGTACAGTACAAACTTCATTTTTTCATATGTGGATATCCAATTTTCTTAGCACCATTTGTTGAAAAGACTCTTTTTCCCATTGAATGTCTTGGCAACCTTGTCAAAAATCATTTGACCATAATAAAAAAACCATTTGACTATACATGTGAGGGTTTATTCCTGGGCTCTCTATTCTGTTGTGTTGGTGTATATATCTGTCTTCTGCCAGCACTACACTGTTTTGATTACTATAGATTTATAGTAAGTTTTGAAATCAGGAAGGATGAGCCCTCCACTTTTATTCTTCCTTTTCAAGTTTATTTTGGTTAGTTGGGGTCATTTGAGATTCCATAAGAGTTTTAGAATGGGTTTTTCTATTTCTGCCAAAAAAGTCATTGGGATTTTGATAGGCATTACATTGAATCTGAAGATCACTTTGGGTAATAATGATATTTCAACAACAGTAAGTCTTCCAGTCCATTAAAATGGGATTGGTTTCCATTTATTTATGTCTTCTTTAATTTCTTACAGCAATGTTCTGTAATTTTCATTATATAAGCTCTTTGCCTCCTTGGTTGTTACTTTCCAAATATTTTGTTCTTTTTGATGCTAAGATAAATGGAAGTGTTTCCTTTTTGAATTATTCATGTATAGAAATGCAACTGATTTTTGTGTGTTGACTTTGTATCCTTCTACTTTGCTACTTCATTTATTAGCTATAACAGCTTTTTATGGTGTCTTTAGGGTATTCTACATATAAGACCATACCATCTGCAGAGTTATTTACTGCTTTCCAATTTGGATGCTTTTGAATATTTCTTTTTCTTGTCTAATTGCTTTGACTAGAACTTCCAATACAGTTGGAAGTTGGATTTTAGTTTTTTGGAATAGTTAAATAGAAGTGGTGAACACAGATATCCTTGCCTTGTTCCTTATTTTAGAGGAAAAACTTTCAGTCTTTCACCATTGATGTTTGCTGTGGGGTTTTAAAATATAGCTTTTAGTATGTTGAGATACTTTCCTTCTATTTCTAGTTTTGTTAGTGTTTTTATCATGAAAGTATGCTGAATCTTGTCAAATCCTTTTTTCTGCATCAATTGATATAATCATGTTCTCTTCCCCTGTCATTTTGTAAATGTGGTGTATTACTTTGATCAATTTTCCTATATTGAACCATCCTTGCACTCCAGGAATAAATTCCTCTTGATTATGCTATATAACCCTTTTGCTACAGCTCAATTCAGTTTCCTAGTATTTTATTGAGGATTTTTGCATCAATGTTCATAAGGGATATTGGTCTGTAGTTTACTGTTTGTGTTTTATTATCCTTGTCTGGCTTTGGTATCAGGGTAAGGTGACACCCATAGAATGAGTTAGAGGTGTTCCCTGTTCTTCAGTTTTTTGGAATAGTTTAAAAGGGATTAGTATTAGCTCTTCTTCAAAAGTTTGGTAGAATTCTCCAGTGAAGTCATTGGGTCTAGACATTTTCTTTATCAAGATATTTTTTATTACTGATCCAATTTCCTTTCTAGATATAGTTTATTCAGATTTTTTATTTCTTCATGATTTTGCCTTGGTACATTTTGTATTTGCAGGAATTTGTCAATTTCATCTAGGTCATCCAATTTGTTAGCATACAGTTGTTCATTGTATTCTTATCATATTTTTTATTTCTATAGAATTGGTAGTGTCCAAGCTTTTGTTCTGATTTTAGTAATTTGAGTGTATATATTTCACCCATCTAGCTAAAGGTTTGTCAATTTTGCTGATCTTTTCAAAGAACCAAGTTTTGATTTCATTGATTTTCTCTATTGGTTTTCTATTTCTTATTTCATTTATCTAATTTATATTATTTCCTCCCTTCTGCTAGCTTTAAGTTTATCTTGTTCTTTTTTTTTTCAGCCTAAATTGTTATGTTAGGTTGTTAACTTGAAATCTCTTATTTTTTTCAATGTAAGTGCTTATAGCTATAAATATTTCCTTAGCAGTACTTTGTTCTGTCCCATAAGTTTTGGTGTATTATGTTATTGTTTTCATTCATCTCTAAGTTTTTTCTAATTTCTTCTTTTAAACACTGCTTTTTTAAAAGTGTTGTTTAATTTCAAAATTTTGTAAATTTTCCAGTTTTCCTTTTGTTATTGATTACTAACTTCATTATACTGTGGCCAAAGAAGGTACTTTGCATGATATCTAGCTTTTTTAATTTATTGAGACTTAATTTGTGTCCTAACATATGGGTTATCCTTGAAAACATCCTATGTGCATGTAACAAGAATGTGTATGCTGTGGTTGTTCTGTACTGTCTGTATATATCTGTGGATTTAATTGGTCCATTGTGTTAAGTCCTCTATTTCCCTACTTATCTTCTGTCTGACTGTTCTCTCCATTATTGTGAATATTGAAGTCTCCAACTTTTAATGTAGAACTGTTGATTTCTCCCTTCAATTTTGTCAGTTTTTGCTTCATATATTTTTATGGTCTCTTAGTAAATACAAAAATGTTAGTCCTTGTATTGAACCATTTATTAATATATAATATTCTTCTATGTCTCTTGTAATCTTTTTTCTTGTCTCTTGTAATCTTTTAAAAAGTTTAAAATCTATTTTGTCTGATATTAGTATAGCTACCTCTGCTCTCCTTTGGTTACTATTTCCATGGAATATCTTTTTCCATTCATTCATTTTGATCTATTTGTGTGATTGGATCTAAAATGAGTCTCTTGTAGGCAGCATATAGTTAATCAATGTGTTTTTACTTTTTCTGCCAATCTCTGTCTTTTGATTGGAGAGTTTAATCCAGTTACATTTAAAGTAATTATTGATGTGGAGGTACTAACTTCTGTCATTTTGCTATCTGTTTTATATATGCCTTATAGCTTTTTTGTCTCTCATTCCCTATATTACTGTTTTATCTTGTATTTAACAATTTTTTAATGGAGAAATGTTTAAATTCCTTTCTCATTTTGTGTGTGTGTGTGTATGTGTGTGTGTATGTCTTCTATAGCTACTTTCTTTGTGGTTGCCATGGAGATTAATTTATTGTCCTAAATTTTTAACACTGGAGTTTGAATTTATACCTATACCAGCTTAACTTCAATAACAAGCAAAATCTCTGCGCATTTAGAGCTCCATCTCCATCCACTTCAGTTGTTGATGTCACAAAATTACATCTTTATACATCATGTGCCCCAAGTCAAAAACTAATGATTCTTTTCAAATTCATTAGTTTCTTAAATTATACAGAAAATGAGATTTGAAGTTACACACTAAACTTACACTACTAGCTTTTAGACTAATTTTTTCTTTAATTTTTTCTTATATAATGTAGAAAACAAAAAGTACAGTTGCAAATTAGCAATAAAATAATTTCAGCTTTTATAATTGCCTGTGTATTTACCTTTATTACACTAGTTAGTTTCCCATACAGCTTTGAGTTAGTGTCTAGTCTTTCATTTCACCTTGTAGGACTCCTCTGAGCATTTCTTGCAGAGCAGGTCTATTGGCAACTCTTCTTTATCTGAAAATGTCTTAATTTCTCCCTTGCTTTTGAAGAACAGTTTTGCCAGATATAAGATAATTAGTTCACCAGGTTTTCTATTTCATTTTAGCATTTTGAATATATCAGCCCACTGCCTTCTAACTTCCAAAGTTTCTGATGAAAAACCTGGTAATTTTATGGAGGATTCTCATTTGTGTAATGATTTACTTCTTGCTGCTCTGAAGAGTTTCTCTTTTTCTTTTACTTTCAAATATTTGATTATAATGTGTCTTGGTATGGGTCTGTTTGAGCTCATCTTATTGGAGTTTGTTCAGCTTCTTGAAGGTTTACATTCATATCTTTCATCAAATTTGAGAAGTTTTCTAGCCATTATTTCTTCAAATATTCTTTCTGATGCTTTCCCTCTCTTCTTCTGGGACTCTCACAGTGCATATATTGGTCCAGTTGATGATGTCCCATAGGCCCCACAGGCTCTGTTTATTTGTCTCATTCTTACTTCTTTGTGTATCTCAGACCCAGTCATTTTCATTGTCCTATCTACAAGTTCACCATTCTTTCTTCTGCCTCCTCAAATCTGTTTTTAAATCCCTCTAGTAAATTTTTCATTTTGATTGTTGTATTTTTCATCGTCAGATTTTTTTTTGGTTTCCTATTTACTGATATTTTCATTTGTGTTCATACTTTGTTTTCTTGACTTTCTTTGCATCTCCCTTTAGTTCTTTCAGCATCTTTAAGATGGTTGTTTTAAAGTCTTTGTCTGATATACCTGCTATCAGGTCTTTTGCAGAGACATTTCTATTGATTTAATTTTTCCCTCTGAATGGCATATAGTTTCCTATTTCTTTATATGCCTTGTGACTTTTTTGTTGTTGAAAACTGGACATTTGACTCTAATAACTCTGAGGTTACTCTGGAAATCAGTTTTTTGTCTTTCCTCAGGTTTTGTTGTTTTTTTGTTATCATTATAAATTTATCTATCTGCTTATTTATTTAGTAAGTACTCTGTGCCATGGGTCAGCCTGTGGTGTAAACTTATTATTTTCTCAGGTCTTTCCTGAGCCTGCACTTTTTCCTGGGCATGTGTGGTTTCTTTTTAATGTTATCTGTATACACAATTGTTTTTTAATGTTCTGA
Organism: Manis javanica; assembly: GCF_040802235.1. Lineage (NCBI taxonomy): Eukaryota > Metazoa > Chordata > Mammalia > Pholidota > Manidae > Manis > Manis javanica. The sequence continues at coordinate 40,746,262 of NC_133165.1, read as the reverse complement.
TCTTTAATGTCTGGCTCCCAAAGGAGCAAAAGAGAAAAAAGAAGAGGGAAGGGTGGACCACCAGCCTTCTAAATCCCCTGAAAATTACTTTAGCTGGAGGAGGAGGGACTTGTCATAATTGTGAGGAGTGCAGCAGCAGTGACTGCCTGCTTTTTTTTCTGCACTTCTGTGATCAAAATCTGCAGTGATCCGAGCACAGAACACCAATATTTGGAGGACATAATCCTTTCTGTCTGCCCTAACTCCAGCAAAGTATATGTAAACTTTTCAGGAACACATGCACAGCTGCCTACCATGGGGCTGGGTTGGGGGATAGATAGCTGATACTGTTAAAAGGGGAAATTGATAGAAATTAACCACAACTTACCATCCAAGTCATCTCCTGGAAGTTGATAACCTTCAACAAACTTCAGAGTTCCAATATAGTTATATTAGACAGTTTCTGTCAATGCAATTGTTATCAAGGCAAGGAGACAGATTCCTGGTGCTTCCTAATCTACCATTTTACCAGAATCTTCCCAGCATAAATATTTTAGAAGCATAAATATATCAAAAAATTGGTAATAGATTTGAAAACAACAAAATTAAGACTTCTTTACATAAAAAGACTAAAAATTAAAATAAATGGTGAAAGGGGGAAATATCTATAATATATGTATAAAGTCAGGAATTTACCATTTTTAATGTATAAATAGTTCTCATAAATCAGTAAGAGCTGAGTCAGAAAAGAGTTTGACTAACCTGTACGTCTGCCTTTGGCATTGCTATGTTTGCTCTAGCAGTCCTGACAGAACTATCTGAAAATAGATCTCTGACAGTTAAAAGAACAATAAAAAAACAAAAAAGAACAAGAAGGAGGAGGAGGAAAAGGAGGGGGAGGCTGGGGAGAAAAAAAGAAACAGAGGAAGTACTACACAAAGTGGTTCCCATCTTTCCTACAATCCACTATCAGACAGATTCAAATCCACATGTGATCTAATTCTAGTGGGTTAAAGTGCCTTTTATGATTCTAAGGAAATTTTGTTGCATTTTGTAGTTTTTATATTATTATAAATGGGCTTTTCCCTTATATTTTCTGATAAACTTCTTTGATGTGTCAGACAGCTATTGATTTTGTATGTTTTTTTCATTTCAGATCATACTCTAGTAGTTCAAGTAATGTTACATAAGTGCTCTTAGATTTTTTGGTAGACAAATTGCAAATAATGTAGTTTTTTTTTTTCTTTTCTTCAGATAACAAATTTTTTATTTTTTGCCTACACTACTTTGGTTTGAAATTGCAGAGTAATGTTAAGTGATTTTGAAATGGAAAGGCAACCTACATTGCCCCTGATTTTAACTGGCTCATCTCTAAGCTTCGGCATCCAGGAAGATGTTTACTAGTGGCTTCAGTTAGGTGTTCTCAACCATGTTAAGGATACTTACTGTTCATTCCATTATTGGCTTGACAAAAGGTTTAAAAGTCAGAACTAAATATTACATTTTAGTAAATCTCTTTCCAGCATGTATCAGTTACCCACATTTTTAAGTCAATATCATGTTTATGTTAATAAACATAAAATAAATAGCAAGGAGAGGGAAATCTCTGTAAAATCTTATTATAATAATATACTATATATAAGACATATTAGTATGTGCATTGCATAATACATATATTTTAATGAATAATTAAAAATCTGCCTAACAGTAAATAATTTTTGCAATCTTCAGAAAACTATTAATGTACTTCTAGGAATTATTTGCTGTTCCTTCTAAAACTGGTCATTTTGATCTGGACTTTTTTCACTTAAATATTCAAAAGGAGCATTTTTGTCACATCATTAAAAATTATATGACAAAAGTAATTTTATGTAAACATATTGAATCTAACATACATAAGTAAAAGAGTACAAATTCTAATGTATAGCAACATGAATTTTCATAAAATAAGAGTATCTGATCAAACAACAGCCAGATCAAGGGATGGAATATCGCCAACACTCCAGAAGCCCTCTGAGCCCCAGACTGCTGTCCTATTTATTTACTAGTTGTGGGCCAGTGGCTGCTCTCAGCTCCTAGAAGCTGCTCAATGACTCCTTGCCCCGTGGGCCACATAGTCACCTCACAGCATGCACATTTGCTCTTCCCAGGTCAACAAGAGCCTGTCTTAACTGATTTCACCTTTTTTAAAAGGATCTCTGATTCGATCAAGCCCTCCAAGTGTAATCTCCATTTCGATTAGCTCAGTCAACTGATTTGTAACCTAATCACAGGAGTGATATTCCATATTAAAGGGGTGGGGAATAGAGAAGTGTGGGTCGGTGAAAGTTATCTTAGAATTCTGCTGACCACACATGAAAAGAAAAATATTTATTTTTCTCTGTTTTCCATTAGAAGCTATTTGAAGGATTATAATCATGGAGTAGGAGATCTGATTTAGATGTTAAATAAAACTAAACATAATGCTAACTGGGTGCTATATAGAGAATGGAATTGGCTTCATTAAGGTTTCAATTTCTGAGATCAGTAAGAGCATGAGGTGGAACTACAGAGCCCAACTTGGGACATGCTAAATTTGGATTCTTGTTCTATTTAGACATCCAACAGAGTTCACAGTTAAATAGCCATATGTGGAGCTCAAGGGAGAGATCAGAGATGGAAATACAGATTGAGAAACCAGCAGCTGGGATGGAATGTAAACTGCAGAGACTTGATGAGGACGCCAGAGGGATGAATCTTGATAGGCCAGCAGATTGCTGCGGGTGCCATGATTTCTTAAATTACATTTTTTAGTCTTAAAACCAGTTACATTGATGGACTTTTGCCAGGAGTCCTCCCAGAAGTGACCCCTTTGTTGAAGTACATTTCTATGGCATCTAGTTAGTTGTTCTTCTTTTGGAGATCCTCAGTTGAGACGAGTTCTATTCATATTATGCTCTTGTCACTGGATGGGGCTTGTCCTTCTCTGTCCATCTGAGTGAACTGGAAGGTACCCTACTGCCTATGTAAATTTCTGTTTTTTCAGTATGTTCTTATCTTGGCAGCTCTTATATGCTCCCTATGGGCAGTTTCTATGATGGGCTGAACCAATGGAATCATAAGTAACCATAGTGCCTTACTTAGAAGAAGCACTGCACAAACGCTGAGAATTTGGATCTTGGCCCAGATAATGTATCCACAGTTGTGAGCTTCTCAAGACTGCTTGAATTTTTCTGTGCATTACAGATTTAGAATCTGGATTAGATTTGTCTGTCTATTGTAACTCAAAATGCCCAGGCCTAACAGCATATAATAAAGTCTCTAGAATGTGCTAATCTTATTCCAGCCCCACCCTCAATTATATTCAAAGGGGAGTAAACCTTGTATTCTGAACTGTTCACAGCGAGTACCTTTGCTGATGATGAGAGGCTAGTTGCTCCTAAGAATTAGGTTTAGGATCTCTGTCTAGTGTACAAAGGTCAGGGAAAGATCAGATGACCATGTCTTGGAGAAAGTGTTACCCCTGGAAGAACCAGGCATTTCTCACACACTAGCAGCTTCAAAGTGAAACTCCCATATTCCCTGCTTCTGCCTGTTAGGATTTCTTAGATGGTCAAGGATTTCCACTGAGTAGACCAGTAGCCAGCCCTAGAGGGCTCTAAGGAAACGTCCTTGGTGCCTTTGGGAACCTGAAAAGGTCCATATGAGGTTAAAGTGAATTTGCAAGGGAGGAAACCCAATAAACATTTTTGGACATTACTCTTGGACACAAATTTGATATCCTACAGAATCCTTCTGGGAGGAGGGCCCAAATCTGATCTTCAGCTAACACTTAACTAATAGCTGAGGAGATTCAAAAAGATATTTTATAAGGACAAGAAAATTAAGTGAAGAGAGCTGATTCCAAGTCATGTGCAGAGCAATCATGGGCACCTTGAAGTCAGGGAAAGTGTCCCTCTTCTTTGCATACTCACTGCAGGTAAAATCCCGATAGATGTTTATTGACTGACTTGTACTTGCAAAAGCATCACACGCACACACACACCAGTCTGCTTCATACATGCAAAGAGTGTTTGGGTCCAACATTAACCACACATCTCCATGCATTAGGAATTAGGGAGGCCCTTTTGGAAATATGAGTATGTTGTGTCCATTCTGTCTGACTGTTCTTTCCTTGTTCTGTCTCTGTGTATTTGATCCAAAGAGTCCTCTTTGAAGATCCACTTGGGAACAGGTGTTAGTCTAATAATGTGGTCTACCTTAAATGAGAAATTTTCCTCTGTCACTGTTGGCATGCCTACTGCATAGAGTTCTCCGTGGAGACTGTTGCCTATAAACATCCTCTCTGCAAATGCTCCCGTAGCTTCCGTGAAAGGAGCATGCAGACAGCTCAGGCTCGATGGAGGGCTCCCTGGAAGCTTCCTTTTGTCTATGTCCATTGCTTTGAGGACTTCCTCACTGTCTGTTTCCTGTCTCTCACTTTTGACCCTCTTTCCTGGCAGGTAAATGGCCTTACAAGCTTGAAGCATAGTGCTGACCTGATGCACCATCATGCCACTTGTGTGTGTACGTGTGTGTGTGTGGTGGGGGGGGTATGTCATAACCATGGTCCTGTGTCAGCAGGGGCTCAATTAGGGTGGCTATCAACGGTGGTCATTCCACCCTAAACTCACTCAAATGCATGGGTGGGGCAATTCCAGGTGGCCAGAAAGGGCAATATTTTATTCTATTTTGTGTTTAATATCCTTCACTGATGTGGAAACTTCCAGGTTTGAAATGGGAGGAGGAACCAGATCAGATGAATTTTTGGAGTACACTTGAATACGGGAGTCAACACTTAGTCTTTAGATCAACAAGCCAAGGGTCATGATGGAAATAAGGAGTCAGAGGTTGAAGCAGAAATCAAAGTTCAGAAGCTCCTCAGACTGGAAGAGCCCACAGTCTTTCAAAGACAGCCTCGAGTGACTGGGACACAGCCACAGAGACAATGGGCTGAGGTTGGGGTGGGGATTCATGAGCTAAATGGACAAAGGAAAACGTTTTTCATTTTGAATTTATTTTCTTAAAATTTGTTTATTTATTCCCAAGCAGAAGAACTCTGCTGCTCTGAGCTCAGAGAAGCTTGTTCAGTTTAAATCTTCTGTAACATTTTTATCATTGCCTCATTTCTTATGCACCAGAATCCTGCAACAATTTGGCACGCTCTCCTGATAATAGAAACACAGAATAAGCAACGTTTTCCTATGAATGCTGTGTGCTCTTTGGAGCCTTTGAACCATGAGAAACTCAGCTATTACTTATTATGCCTTTTCCTTTTCTAATTATTGTTTTATATTTTCATCGAACATTTAACGCTGGTTAAAGATACCTTGCTTCTTGGACCCTTCTCCAATGGAAGGAGTAAATTAAACAATTTACTTTGCATTAAAATTAATGAAAGCGTCCAGGGCCCTTGTCTGGGGGTAGTGATCGGCCCTTGGCCTGATTCAGTGAGCGAGGGTAACTCAGCCTGCAAAAGAGCAGGACAGGGGAGGGAAAAGGAGATGGTGAGGCAGCTGTTTGGCTCATCGGCTGGCAAGGAGGATGAAGAAATGGATGGGTGCAGACCACCACTGATGATTTTCAAGGGATCAGTCCTTCAAAATGTCCCAGGCAGCAGGTCTCAATCAGACTGGATGCCCATTTCATAATTTCTTTTGGGTTCCTTATATTGAATTCTTAACTCTGAGCAATACACATTTGCTTTGATGATGCTAGAGGCATGAAGACATGTAATGAACATTTCTTCAGAATTCAAATGTTTAGAGTCATATAAGATTCCATAGTTTTGTGAGAATATTGAATTCATTTCTATTATGCTAATTATAAATAACTATAATAAATATCATTAACATAAATCCTTGAATTTCTGATTTTTTAAAGAAACATCATCCATTTGAATAAGAGAATTTCTACACTTAGGCCTTGGTAAGTTTGAAGTTCACACTGTACACACCCCTCATAATCCTGCCCCAAAGGACAAATATGTTTATTATATTAATAGATTAATGTAATATTTTCATTAATATATCATCTTGGGAAACAAATATAAAAATACAGAAAAGTAGAAAATAAAACAGTAAATAGTTTGGTCTATTTTTTCCAGATTTTTTTACTTCCACATGCAGATATATATATAAGTTCATATATGTATAACTTTTTTTAATCGCAAAATGCCTTTATCTCTAAAATATACCATCAATGTGAAAAGAGCCTTAGGGGGAAATAAGTAAATCAATCAATCAATCAATCAATAAGCACTACATTCAATGCACATCTAGTAAGGATGCTTCATGCCAACCACAGAAATCAAATATGGCCAATTTAAGCTTATTTAAATAAAATTAATTTATTATACAGTTATTTGGTAGCTTATAGAATTGATGGGAAGGGTGGTAAGCCAGGTTTGGGGAAGTTATAGGAAATAAGGGAGGCTCTGTAGCTAGCACCAGAGTCTAAATTCCACTGAAGAACTGAACCAGGGAGATCTCTGCTGGCATCCTTGGCTGCTTGGTGCCATGACATTGCTGCCCAAGGTCAGATGGAGCCTCCAGAGTGGTTTTGCAGCCTTGGCTCCAGACTGGAAGTCTGGGGTGGTCCATCTGATTGGCCACACCTGGGTCACATGCCCAAATCCCAGTTTCATGGGAAGCTGGCGAAATTTATGATCTTTGAGGCTTTTCAGGTGAGGTGGGCCATACTTCCCAATGCTGATAAGATAGAGGGTTCTCCAAACAATAGAAGGAAGTTTAGGTGCTGTATTAGGGTCTCCAGAGAAACAGAACCAATGGGATCTGCACCTATATCTATACCTATATTGATATATTCCTATAATGCACATTATGTGCATACAATAGACAACTTATGTAGAAACAGATATGAGAGATTTGTTGTAGGAACTGGCTCATGTACCACAGTCTGGCATCTGCAAGCTGGAGATCCAGGAAAGCCACTCTGTCATTCAATGTCTAAAGGCCCATGAACCAAGAGCACTGATGTTTGAGGACAGGAGGAGATGGCATCCCAGCTCAAACAGAGAACAATTTGCCCTTCCTCCACCTTTCTGTTCTATTCTGCCACTCAGTAGACTGAGAGAAGCTTGCTCACTTTGGTAAGGGTAATAATCTTCTTTACTTAGTCCACCAATTCGAATGCTGGTCTTTTCCACACACACCTCCCAGACTCACCCAGAAATAAAGTTTTTCCAGTTACCTGGGCATTTCTTGGCACAGTCAAGTCGACATATAAAATTAACAATCACAGATGCTGTGCATGTAAAAAGAAATCATCAGATTTCCAGGAGAGCAGTGATTCTCCAACATTATGCAGAAGAATTCCCTGGTGAGCTTCATACAGCATGGATTCCTGGGCTGTACCTCTTGAGATTGCATAGGTCTGGTGTGAGACCTGAGAATCTGAATCTGTAATAAGCACTCAGATATTCTCCACAGACCACACTTTCATCACTACAGTAGAGCACATGTTTATTTCTAACTGACCATGGCATGCATTGATGCATGCAATTATATACCACTTTCTCCTTTATTAACACAAAGTTTGAGTGTAAACTGTATTCACATTTGGTATGAAGAGTGTTCCAAATCACTGCTAGCCATTGGTAGGTAGTTCTTCACACATAACCTCAGAGCAACACACAACTTTTTATGATATATACCATTCATTGTGACAGTTTTAGCATTGTTTTGAATTAGTGTATAATGTTGGAATGTATCAAAGAATTCTGAGGTTTTATGCTATGCATATTTAGGAGAAGGCATCATTACTTCTCTTTGCATAATTTATGTTTGGGTTCACATTAAATAGTTTTTCTTGATGATAGATACCACTCCCTGAATGATACACAATAAATGCATCAGCTTCTCCAAGTTGGAAAATTCCTGTAATCTTTACAGAAAGATTTGGCAATTTCTATTGCATTTAATCGTATTGTCTAGCATGAAACTTCCAGTCTTCATTGTTTAGAGAAATGTTTTTATTGCTATATTGTAGTATACTTGTCTTTTCAGTTATGAACAAAATTTTAAATAGGAAAAAAAACAAAGCCTTTCCAATAAACACTAACATAGCCACTACGTAAATCTAACAAACATCACCAGCTTCCTATAATTTCTTCTGACATTTTCTTTCTTCTTAAAATAAATAACACATTACTGATCTAGTTGATATCCCTTTTATACGCTCATTCAATTCCTCTCCACTCCAAGCCTATTCAGAGGAAACCATTCTCATAAGCTTGGGTGGTTTTTTTCTAGCCTATGTTTTGTGGAGATCTTTTTAAAACAAAAATCTAGATTTGAGTTAAATTTCTACCATCTGTTCGGCCCCTACCTTGTACCTACACACACATACAAATCAATTTAGGATGACTCATAGACACCAAACACCAGAACTATAAAGATTCCAAAAAAAATAAGAGAATATCTTTACAACCTGGAGATAGAAAAAGGTTTTCCGGACAAAGCACAAAAATCACTAACAATGAAAACATTGATTTATTGAAATTCCCAAAATTTAAAATGTCTGCTCTTTAATAAGAACCACTGAGGATATGAGAAGGCAAGCCATAGATTAGGGGAAATAATATACTTTCATATGTCTGAGAAAAGACTTGTATGCAGAATATCTTTTTTAAAACTCCTATGACTCAATAATAAAATGACAAACAACACAAAAAAGAATGTGCACAATATTTGGCTACTTCACAAAAGAAAATATACAAATGATCAGTAACCACAATAAAGGTAAAGATATACAACATTGTTTACCTCAGAAAAATCCACAATTTAAAACAGCCACAGGTCCACTTCTTGTCCACAAAAAAAGGGCTAAAGTTTGAAAGACCAACAAATACCAAACACTGGCAAGGAAGTGGAGTAAACAGGATTTGTGTAGATTACTGGTAGAAATGTAAAATTGTACTACCACTTCGGGAAGCTGGCTACTTCTCATGAAGTTAATGTACACTTCCCCTACTACCCAAGCCTTCCTCTCCCAAGGATTTTCCCAAGAGAAGGGAAAGAGTAAGCCCATGAAATGACTGTGCAAGATTGTTCACAGCAGCCTTAATCACCTTAGCCACAAACTAGAAACAACACAATGTCTATCAACAAGAAAACGGATAAACAAAATTGTGGCAAATGTATACAATGGAAAACTGGTCAATGATAAAATGAACTATCAACATGGACTATCAGCACGGATGACTCTGCAACCCTTCTCTAGATCCACCCTTCTTCAGAACCTCTTACAGTCCCATCTCGTGTGGTCTACAGGTTTGCTTCTATAGTTGGTTCTCTGCAGGGTCATCAAAGCCGTGGCGTATGGTCACAAGGCTTGGGCAGAACCTCTCCGGAAGAAAGCCAACTCAGAGCTCTCCTTAATTCTCTGGATTCTTGCTTGCTTTTAGAGTTCACGCTGAGTTCAGAGATACTTTTGTCATTTTTATACCTCAGGTGTAGAGCTAATTATATTCCTCAGCATATGGCTTAGATCCTCACATAGACCTTTCTTATTTGACTTATTTTTTCCTTTCCCCACCCCTGGCCCACCTCTTTCCCATTTTATTGTGCACCTGTTAGGGCACAGTTTGTATTTTTGTTTTGAGTGCACATACTTTTAATGGATGTCAATATTTTTCATTCACTTATCAAATATTTATTGAGCACCCACTCTATGCCAGGCACAGTTCTAGGCACTGGGATACAACAGTAGAGAAAATTGAAGTACATTTCATTCTATTCCTTTAATCTATGCTTTTAAGAACTAGCCGTGTTGTCGTGCATCATCCACCTCCCTCCACTACCTGCCTGCCAAGCCTAGGAGTCTCTGGAGCTAGCTAACTACTATTGCCACTTTAGTATGTATCCTACCAGAATCTTTTCTGTGCATAATCCCAGAAAAAAAATGCTTTAAGTTGAGGGATTCTTTTTCTTTCCATAAATAAAACAATCCTCATGCATTCTTGCTTTTTATTTCACTCAAAATTTGCCAGTATATTGAGCAAACAGCTCTCTTGAACTATTGTATGGATTCCATGATAAGGATATAATTCATTTTACTGAGTAATTTTCCTGTTGATGGATACTAGTTCCAGTGTTTTACAGAAATCCTTCAGGGAACATGCCTGTTCTTGCCTCCATGTGCACATGAGTGAGGGTTTCTCTAGGGGTGATACAGGGAAGTAGAATTGCTAACTTTAGGCCATATGCATTTTCAACCTCAATAGATATTGTCAAATCAACTTTAAAAGGTGCTGTGCCAAAATAGAACTGTTTTGACCACCTTCTTTCCAATCCTTGATACCATCAAATGTTAATTTTCTTACCAACTTGATAGATTAAAAATATTTTTAACTTGCATTAGTTTGATTACTAATAAGGTTAAACAGTTTTCCATATATCTATTGGTCACTTGTATTCTGTCATCAATCAGTTATTCACTTTACTTTTGGGTTATCAATCCTTTTCTTTATTTTTCTATACTCTATACAGCCTGGATGCTAATCCCTTGCTTATAATGAATGTTGCAAACATTTCTTCTCTCACCATGCAGAGTTTAAAATTTTCATTCGCTTAAAGCTCTTTATCTTTTTCTTCTGGCTATTATTTTTGTCTTGCTTAAGGTGCTTATCTCAATAGTATAAATATATTCTATTATATTTACTTCTGTTTCAGAGTTTTTATGTGTGTTTAATCTACCTGGCACTTATTTTTATAAATATTATGAACATACAACATTTTTACATCTCCAAATAGATAGGCAGTTATCCTAACTCTATTGAATCCTTAACCTACATATTTGAAATACCATCTTCATGTTAAATGCCCATATATAGCTGGAGTGTTTCTTTAACTCTGTAGTCCATTCCACTAATCAAGACTAGTCTGTTCATGTACAGTGCCACATAGATTTATGCTATACCTTGATAGCATGAGTCTCTGCATTAAATTTAGGATCAATTTAATATTCCCATGACAAATCTTGTTAGGATTGTGGTTGAGATTGACTTGTTCCTTAATTGCATAATTTTATAACTGTTTTAATATTTTCTTCTTAGATTTATTTCTAGAGACCTTGATGTTTTCCTATTAAATGAGTTATAATTAATGATAGGAAAAGTATTGATTTTTGGGTGTTGACACTGTACCTGTCCATCTTGGATTGCCTTGCTATTCAATAAAATTTCTATCAGTAACAGTAAGCTACTTCCAGCTGCTGACAGGCTTTTTGTTATGCCTCTGATTATAGCTTCTCTTCTGGTTTCTTCTTCAGTTGTGCTATTTATTGAAAAAAATCCAGGCTTATCTATCTCATAATTTTCATCTCTGTTCTTTATCTCTGCATTTCTGATGAGCTTTTCAAATTTGTTTTCTATAACATGAGTTTGAATTTCAGCAGTGTTGGTCCTGCTCTTTGTTGCCTCTAGTGCTGTCTTTTCTATTATGTTTTTAGCATCCTTTAATTTCTTTCTCCTCTTGGTGAATTTTCTCTTGTTCTTAACTTTAAAAATATCTTATCCTGGTCTTCAATTATTATAGCTCTTGTTTCTTAGGTAATATTGTATGTGGTGTGTGTGTGTGTGTGTGTGTGTGTATTTCATTAAGAACACAAAAGCACAGATTGGTAAAGAAGAAATCAAACTGTCACTATTTTCAGATGACATGATATTGTACATAAAAAACCCTAAAGACTCCACTCCAAAACTACTAGAACTAATATCTGAATTCAGCAAAGTTGCAGGATACAAAATTAATACACAGAAATCTGTTGCTTTCCTATACACTAATGATGAACTAGCAGAAAGAGAAATCAGGAGAAAAATTCAATTCACAATTGCATCAAAAAGAGTAAAATATCTAGGAATAAACCTAACCAAGGAAGTGAAAGACCTATACCCTGAAAATTACAAGATACTCTTAAGAGAAATTAAAGAGGACACTAACAAATGGAAATTCATCCCATGCTCTTGGCTAGACAGAATTAATATTGTCCAAATGGCCATCCCGCCTAAAGCAATCTACAGATTCAATGCAATCCCTATCAAAATACCAACAGCATTCTTCAACGAACTGGAACAAATAGTTCTAAAATTCTTATGGAACCATAAAAGACCCCAAATAGCCAAAGCAATCCTGAGAAGGAAGAATAAAGCAGGGGGGATCTCACTTCCCAACTTCAAGCTCTACTACAAAGCCACAGTAATTGAGACAATTTGGTATTGGCACAAGAACAGACCCACAGACCAGTGGAACAGGATAGAGAGTTCAGATATTAACCCAAACATATCTGGTCAATTAATATATGATAAAGGAGCCATGGACATACAATGGGGAAATGACAGCCTCTTCAACAGCTGGTGTTGGCAAACTGGACAGCTACATGTAAGAGAATGAAACTGGATCATTGTCTAACCCCATACACAAAAGTAAATTCGAAATGATCAAAGACCTGAACATAAGTAATGAAATCATAAAACTCTTAGAAAAAAACATAGGCAAAAATCTCTTGGACATAAACATGAGCAACTTCTTCATGAACATATCTCTCTGGGCAAGGGAAACAAAAGCAAAAATGAACAAGTGGGACTATATATCAAGCTGAAAAACTTCTGTACAGTAAAGGACACCGCCAATAGAACAAAAAGGCATCCTACAGTATGTGGGAGAATATATTCATAAATGACAGACCCAATAAAGGCTTGACACCCAAAATATATAAAGAGTTCATGCACCTCAACAAACAAAAAGCAAATAATGCAATAAAAAAATGGTCAGAGGAGCTGAACAGACAGTTCTCCAAAGAATAAATTCAGATGGCCAACAGACACATGAAAAGATGCTCCACATCACTAGTCATCAGAGAAATGCAAATTAAAACCACAATGAGATATCACCTCACACTAGTAAGGATAGCCACCATCCAAAAGACAAACAAAAACAAATGTTGGTGAGGTTGTGGAGAAAGGGGAACCCTCCTACACTGCTGGTGGAAATGTAGTTCAACCATTGTGGAAAGCTGTATGGAGGTTACTCAAAAAGCTCTAAATAGAAATATCATTTGACCCAAGAATTCCACTTCTAGGAATTTACCCTAAGAATGCAGCAGCCCAGTTTGAAAAAAATATATGAACCCTATGCTTATCACAGCACTATTTACAATAGCCAAGAATTGGAAGCAACCTAAGTGTCCATCAGTAGATGAATGGATAAAGAATATGTGGTACATATACACAATACTATTCAGCCGTAAGGAGAAAACAAATCCTACCATTTGCAACAACATGGATGGAGCTAGAGGGTATTATGCTTAGTGAAATAAGCCAGGTGGAGAAAGACAAGTATCAAATGATTTCACTCATCTGTGGAGTATAAGAACAAAGAAAAAACTGAAGGAGCAAAATAGCAGCAGACACACAGAACCCAAGAATGGACTAACAGTTACCAAAGAGAAAGGGACTTGGGGAGGATGGGTGGGAAGGGAGGTATAAGTGGGGGTAAAAAAGAAAGGGGGCATTATGATTAGCATGTATAATGAGGGGGGCCACAGGGAGGGCTGTACAACACAGAGAAGACAAGTAGTGACTCTATAACATCTTACTACACTGATGGACAGAAACTGTAATGGGGTATGTGGGGGTGACTTGGTGATGGGGGGAGTCTAGTAAACATAATGTTCCTCAAGAAAAAAAGAAGAACACAGAACAAATGTTTTGTGAGCTTTCTTTCTGTAATAGATCTTTTGAGCCTTTACTCTGCTTCTGTGAGTTTCTCTCCTTTCACTAAGTAGAAATTTCCTTTGTTGGGGGGCACGGGGAGGTCTGTGCAACACAGAGAAGACAAGTAGTGATTTTACAGCATCTTACTATGCTGATGGACAGTGACTGTGAAGGGGTATGTGGGGGGCACTTGGTGAAGGGGGGAGCCTAGTAAACATAATGCCTTTCATGTAATTGTAGATTAATGATACCAAAAAAAAATTTCCTTTGAAATATTCTTTTATTTTTTCCTGTTTATCCTTCAAAGAGAAAGATCTAGCCTAGTATAGTGATTCCAGGGCACAGAGTAGATGGAGGCTTCTTCCTCTTCCTCTTCATGATCCTCCTGGGTATCAGTAGGATCCCAAAATTGGTTCTTAAACTGAAGGGGCTATTCAGTTTATATATAGCTACTGGCACCAAATTTATGAGAAAGCACAAATTTGGTGCAGATCCTTCTGACTACAGAAGTATGGTTCATTTCAGGTTAATCTGACCCAGTCTGAGATCCTTTCTTAACCAGAAAAATGTAGAGGAAGTGGAATTCTTAAAAAGACCTCTCTCCCAAGGTGGCCTTATCCTGATACTTGAAAACTGACTTCACTTCTGTGATGGTTAATTTTATAGGTCATCTTGACTGGACCACAGAGTGCCCAGGTATTCATTCTAGTACTATTTTGCATGTGTTAATGAAGGTGTTTTCAGATGATATTAAATGTGAATCAGTAGCCTAAGTAAAGCAGATGGCCCTCCCCAGTGTGGATGGACCTCGTTTAATCAGTTAAAAGGCTGATGAGAACAAAAGACTGAGTGATAGAGAATTCCTCCTGCCTGTCCACTGTCTGGAGTATCCCATTCTTTTCTAACTTTGACCATTCCTGGATCTTGAGCTTTTAGATTGGAACGACACCCTCAGTTCTCCCAAGTCTTCACCTTGTCAAATCCCCTTGCAGATCCTGGGTCGTGTCAGTTCCATATGGAAGCCAACTTCCATAACTGTATGACCCACTTCCGTATAGTGAATTACAGATGCATGTATTCTGTTTCTCTGGAGCTGCCTCACTAGCGCAACCTGCCAAGGAGTCATGCTTGGTGCCCTTGCTACTCAATGGATGACTTTAGGCCCTCCTTTCCTCATGGGGGATCAGCACTGTGCCTTTCATAACCATGGACAGGGTCTTGTTCCTGACATAGCCTCAGCCTGGCATTCCCAAGGAGATGCATAATCTCTGTTAAATAAGAAAATCAAAACTGTAAAAAGTACACCATTTGAGGGGGGTTCAACTTCTCTAGCCCTTCACATAAAGAGGTACCAATGAGAAGTGTGTCTATCTTCACTGGTTGATTCTTTGCTGGCATACCCTAAATGCCCCAGTCAGTGTCAGAGATCTGGCTCTCTTCGGGTGTAGTGGTGTCACTCACAGCTGTAGATGCAGGTGGGCTCCAGGAGGAGAGTGCTGACCTTAACCGAGCAGGAAAACCCAGAGCAGCACCAGAAGGGCTGCATTAGAATCAACTTGATTCTGGGTGCTGGGTCGCACCCCCACTGGCTCTCCATTTCTAACACCTCCCCCAATGATGCTGATGAACCTCTGCACTAGGGCTAAGGGTCAGAGAGAGGGCTGGAGCCAGAAGACCACAGAGAGCAAGCCAAAGCCTTGCACGAAGGTCAGCAGCAGAGAACAAGGTCAAAGAAAGGCAAGGACTTGGGTGTGGACAATGCCAAAATGCCAAGAGCTTGTTTCCATGGGGTGCCAGCCTCTAAAACTGGAGACAGGGTGGATGGTTTAAACACAGAGCTGGATCACAACTAAACAAAAGCACAAGTGTGAAAGAAGCTGCAGTCAGGCCTCTTCCTGAGTCCCTTCCTTCTGGCAGGTGGAGTGTGTGCCAAACTGAAAAGAGCGATGGAGTCTGTCAGTACAGGCGTCCAGTATAAATGCTCAGTTGACACTGATTTGGGGGCTTGGTTGTTTTAGCAAGAGCCAGAATCCATGTAAAGCTAGACAAATAAAACATGCTACAGAATTCAGATGGGGGAGTATGTTGTCTCCTGTCAATAATGTGTATTATTTCCATTAATTCATGGATCCTCAGGTTGAGGCAGAATTTACTATGTGAAGCTCTTTCTTCCCTCTAGGTGATATCTGAGTCTGTTTTACAATCATTTCTTTGTTTGAATTTCCTTCCTCTCCTCTCCTTCTGCCTTTCCAGTCTAGTGTTGCAGTTGCCTCATAGCTCCAGCCCATTTAATATTAATCCCCTTCCATCATCTTAAAAGCTTTCATTAGCTATTTTCATCTATTCCCTAAGAACTCTGGAGTCTGATTCATCAAAGTGATAACAAGAAGATATTTTGGGAATTTGTTTCAATTTAAATGACTAAATTATTTCCCCACTTGTTATTTATCTGCTTATGGATACTCTAATGCTTGATACCAAATTTACACTTGAGAAGCTGCCTATCCATTAGCCAGCTTTGTCCGGGGTAAGTGGAGCAAAACTTACAACCTAAGTTATATCCTGTAGCAACATATTTTTGAGTCATTATAAAGGAGTCAGGTAAAATTCAATCAGAAGAAATGGGGCCTTGCTTACAACAATTTCCCTGGAAAAAGCAAATGCCAGTTGTGGTGATAGCAGTGACCTTTGATGGGAGGAAGCAGACCCCAGCATTATGAGATGCACCGCAAGTGTGAGGCTTCAGAAATACAGATTTTCCGCCCCAGGAAAATCACGCCTCCTCTTGTTGTAGTCCACCCTAGAAAGAAAGAAAAAAGGCAAATGATGGGCTCCTTTGTAAAACTGACATGATGCGCCTACCTTCGGAGTCCATCTCTGTCAAGGTCAGGATGCTCAGGGCATCCCACCAACTATAAAGCTGCTGTATCAGCTCCTGGGCAGCCTGTCCTTCAGCACCTTGCCTGCTGTCTTTACCCCACTTCCTCTCCCTCAGATGCCAGTACAGACAAGAAAGCAAGCTGTGCACCCTCGCCTGGGCCATCTCTTACGTAGGCATCCATCACTGCACAAGGAAGAGGAGGAGACAGGGAAGAAATGAGCATTCATTAAGGGCCTATCAGTGCAAAGCACGGGGCCAGGTATGCGCATTGAACACACCTGGTGTCAGCAGCCCATGAATGCAATGGGTTAGCTCCATCTTAGCCCCATCTTACCAGTGAGGAAGCTGGGGCTTAGCTTTCCCAGGAGAAACTTAGTTTTGTTATAAATAAAATGACACAGTACTTCCAGTACTTAGCACACTGTTGATGTCAGGCCCTGTGTGCTCGATCCTCACAACAGCCTTACAGCACTTTCATTATTATCCCCACTTTCAGCTTAGAATGCTAAGGAACAGGGAGCTTGAATAACTCACCCTAAGTCCCTGGTTTAGTGACAGTAGAGCCGAGGTTTAAATCCAGGAATTCTGGTTCATGAGCCTGTACTCTTAACCGCTGACAAATACTATGGTGTTTCTAGTTACAAAACTGTGCTGTTAACTAGAACAAATGCTCACAGGATTCTAAGTGATGGAGCTGGAAGTTTATCTCATTTTTTTATTAATAGTGCATTAAATAATCAAGAGCTGGAAAAAGCAAAAATCCAAGAAGGTGTGGTCACTGGAGAAGGAGGCTTTATATAGATGATTGACTTGCTTGGAGTCTCCCCATTAACAGATCTGTCATCAGATTTTGGTTAACAGTGACTATCACCCTCCCCAATTCTCTCTGAATCTTTACAGGAGTCAGTTAATAAAGACTTTGGATTTAGAGATGCCAAATTCCCTAGTGATAGCAACAGTGAGAGTTCCTGACCTAGCCAGACCAGCCTTATAAAAATTAGTTTGAGATTTTCTTTCCTTTCCCACAGGTTTTTCTGGAGTTAGACCTGACATCATCACTCACTGGCAGCAACAATAATAAAAAGAGAGACAGGGATTGAGAGGGTAATGTTTTGCCCCCAGACCATGGCTGTGATACCAGAAAGCCCACTCTATCTTGCTCAAGTAAATGGCACCTGAAGCTGGACCCACCCAACCCTATTTTTTGGCCTCTATGGAAGGAAGACAGCTTGTGTATGAGATGGAAATTGCACCTGATAACCTGAAAAGAGAACTAACTGCAGTGACATAAACATATAAGGGTCTCTTTTTCTCACCTAAGGATATGATCTGGGGGAGGCAGTTTTGGCTGTTGGTTCAGCAGTTCAACATTGTCAGTATTGAGGTCTCTGCAATTCATTTGCTCTTTTCTTTATTGTCAAAATGGCTGCTGCAGCTCCAGCCATCAGGGCTAGACAGGAAGGAAACAACAAAGCAACTGGCTGTTCAAGAACTTCCACCCAAAATCTACCCACTACTTTTGCATATGTCTGCAAGAAATGCTGAGCACCTAGCCACCCCAACAATATAGGACAAAGTAGAGAGTAGATATTAGTGAGGCAACACATGATTACTGCTATGAAGTCTGATTGGCTCAGGACTCAGCTGTCTTCTCCAGCATCTCCGTATTCCAAGTCTCTGCAGCCCACTAGAGGAGGCTTGGGAACAACCAGCTGCTTCAACATCCTTGCTGGCTTGGAGCAACATTTTATGACTCAGAGAGCCCAGTGCAGCTGAAACTGAGAAAGACAAAAATGAAGACAATCTGTACTTATAAAACATTCATTTTTAAATGGAGAAAGGACTAATTAAAGTTTTTTTTACTCTTGCTCATCATTGGTGTGGTGAGTGCCATGTTCTGGATTTGTGAGTCAAGACAATGGCTCATTGACCAACTTCTAAGAGAGCTACAGGAACCACAGGAAAGAAATATTTGGAGGGGGTAGGTGACTGTTAGTGAAGGGCGCACGAGAGTAAGAATAAGGTGTGGAAATCATGGAGGATCAGATCACTATAAATTATGTTTTTAGCCACATTTCTTACTTTGAGGATGCCCAGTGCCCATCCTCACACCTCTGTCTTCATTAGTTAATGCTCAGCAGAGAACAGATTAAACACCTGCCTCTCACCACCCTAGAATTCTGGATATGCAGGATTTTCCAAGGAACATTGTAAAGCAGATAAAATCTAAATTGATTTCAATGAGGATAAAATACAATAATATATTCAAGTGTAGTTATGTTACAATCTAAATGTAATTCCAAAGAGGTATAACTCCAAAGTCAGGCAATGCTGGGAGTGCAGGGAAGGACCTGTAGGCTCTTGGGATAATTACTTACAGAAGTACTCACAATTATGGGGTTTAAAGTCAGGAAAGCTGCAAGAGGTCCTAGTATTTATTTTTACCTTGCTAAGTATATTAGTATGTTATCAAAGCTCTCCATAACAAGCACAGCTTGAAGGCATCCATAATGGCTGCACATGGAGGCAGGGAAACTAATGTACCAGTGAATTTCTCTGGCTGGATTCCAGGCTCCATTGAGGTGTTCTTAATTTAGAATTGACTGTAAACTTGGGCATCTTGCTTTTGTGCCACCAACCAGGCTGCCGGCTTCCTGGAAAACATCAGCTAAGCCACAGGGGACAAACACCAGGAGCTCTGACTCATCCCCAGATCTTCTGAAACAAGTGTTGAATCCCCTGAGGATGGATTCTGAGCCGTTGGGAACCCATACAAAATGGCAGCTGTCAATATCAGAGGAGAAATTCAGAAGTGACACCCAGCAAGTTGGAGTCGCTTGTAGAACAGTGCAGAGTCCCTCAGGGGAGCCACAAGCAGCCCCCGCGAGGCAGGCCAACATTTCTTTCCCAAATCACTCAAGCTGTGATTCTCCAAATCCTGGTGAATCCTGCCTTTTGGAGGCAGACACACAACTTGGGATACCCATCCTACTCCCTGTCTCTCTAAGTGAGGTAGGAGCCATGCATCTCTCCCTCCTGTGCAGCCAGGACCCATGGTGGATCTTGTGGCTGGGATGCGCCGGGAGATACGTTGGTCTAGTTGGAATTTGCTCTCCCTGATTCTGTACTTCTTTGTTTGCCTGAACTGAACAGTCCTGCAGGGTGCCTTTCTGCCACATGCACAGAGAGGCAAAAGGAGTTGAGGGTCCAGGAGTCCCAGAGGGGAGGTGGGGAGGAGCAGCTGCCTCCTCAGGAGGTCCCACATTACACTTTCAGACCTATGGGGCACAGCTGTCCTGGTCGCCCTTGGGCCCGGAGAATTACGGTCATATTCTTCACTTCCTCTGCTTGGATTCTATGCCCACCTTCCCCCGTAACCTTCCAAGATAGCCTCTGTTTGTTACTTAACTCAGTTTAGATGAATTCTGGTGGGGTTTGTTTTTCAAAATTTCTCCTCTAAGACATTGAGGCTCTCTTGGTATCATTTTGTGAAAGATGCTTCCATGATTTTTTACTTCTAAAAGGACATTCTTTCAGAGGAGGAAGGAAGATTACTTCAATGAATACCTAAAACACACACACACTCTAGTAAAAAAAAAGAAAGGATATCACCCTAAATGTGGTTGTTCCCTAAAATGCTGCCATGCATTTAGTGTTAAAACAGTGTTACTGAAGTGCCAGGCCCAGCAATAAACACTTTACAAATGCTCGTTCCTTATGTTCCAGCCTCACAGCAACCTCCTAGGATCATAATTATTCCCATCTTACAGATAGGACACTGGGCTCTGAGAGGTTCAGTAAAGGCCCAAGAAAACCCAGCGATCAAATCACAGGTCTGTCTTACTTGAATGCCTGCTTCTTTACCAGTACACAATGTCTGGACAATTTTCTCCACTTGACTCTGCGGGATATTAATGTCTGTTTCTGTAAGAATGTTTTCATTGCAAGTAGCAAAACACCCAATCAAATTGACTTAAAGGGTAAGGGAAAATAGCTCAGTAAACACAAATCCAGAGATGGGTGAGCTTCAGGATGGGCTGTGTCAGTGGCTTTGACCCTCTTGCTCCTCCTCCGTAGAGTTGACATCTCTGCAGATTGTATTCTGCAAATACGGCCACAGCACTAGGTGTTCTGCTATGTGACCTTGGCTGACCTCCTGTAGCAGGCGGGTCCGCCTTCCCACCCACTGCATTGGGTGGGCTGTGACTTGCTCTACCCAGTAGAATCCAGCGGCAGTGAGGCTGGGTTAGAAAGGCCAAGCAGCTTCCGTGCATTTGCGGGAACGCTGGTCCTTGGCGCCCGGAGTTGCCCTGTGAGAAGTCTGACTTCCTGCCACTGCCGAAAGCAGTGCGTGGACTTGTGAGTGAAGGAGCCTTCAGGAGCTTCCACCCCAACCAAGTCACCTCCAGCTTTCAAGTCTTTGCAAATGAGGCCCCAGACATTGCAGAGCAGATACGAACTGTGATAACTAGAACAATGTCATTTTCATGCGGGTAACATGATTTTAGCTGTTGCAAACATCACATCTAGATGTGACAATGCCAGAGCTTAGAGAGGGGCCATTGCTTTCTGTGTGCCTCTTTCTCAAGGTCAGAATGCTTCCCCAGAGTACCCAGCAGGCATCATAGGTCTCTCTTCTGTTAAAAGTGAGTCACATGTCCACCTGGGACAGGGTGGATATTTGGGGACAGCCTCAGTATCTATGACAATATTTTGTGAGAAAAGATTTCCCTGTTTAATTATTGGCAAACACTAGGGGAAAAAATTAAACTGATCTCTTACAAAGTTGCTCAGAAACATACTAATTATGTATTTCATTTCTAGTAGGGAAAATCATACACCATATTTCACATTCATATTTACCATAGTTGTGTTTTGTTTTGTTTTTTAAGAGCACTTCACTTCTTGAAACTATCTTCTACAGAACAAAACTTGGAAAAGACAATACAATTATATACAGCCCTAAAGACATTTCCATTAAAATCAGAAATATGATAAGCATGCCTGTTATCACAACTACCACTTAACAACATTAAATAAGAACTCTGCCACCCCCATTTAAAAAAAGAAACTTGTACATTCTCCCACCTTTTTATCCCTCCTGTTCCACTTTTTTATCTTTGTTTACACAATATGGTATTTAGATTTAATATACTATGGTTACACTACTGGTTTTGGATATTATTACTTCTAAGAAGTAGCCACCTTATTTGCATTTTGTTCTATACTCATGTTTACAACATCTTTTAATTAAATTTTAGATTCGGATGGCTTCAGTTCTCAGAACCAGTTCCTTGATACCATGCTTTCCCCCTTCTTGAACTCCTTATTTTGATTCATCTCAGTGGGCTGATGTGCATTTTAAATAATTACTTAAGAAGGGTGGTGGATTCTAGCTTTCCAAGCTCCTGCATAGCTGAATTATGTTCTGTTGCCTTTGTAGATGAATCATAACCCACCAAGTGTCAAATTCTTAAGTAGAAGTACTTGCTCCTAAAGTCTGTGATGTCGCTCCACTGTCTCCTGGAGGTTGGGGTTGCACAGAACATGTCCAAGAAGGTCTGGCTTTCTAACTTGATAACTACTTTTATTTGATCTACTTTTTATGCCAAGATGTTGTCAGAATTTTTTTTTATTCTTGCCTTTTAACATATCATTAAGATATGTCCAAGTTTTGATATCTTTCAAATTATGTTGCTTGGTTAACAACTAACCCTAACGATACTGTAGAGAACTCAACTTTTACAAAGTGTTTTTTTTATTATTATTATACTTCTTGGTTCTTGCTTTTGCTCTATTTATTTTTTATTCTTCATTTGAAATAGTTTTTCTGCCTCTTTGTGTTCTGTCTCCATCATATGTGTCACCCCTTCCCATTTGATTTCCATCCCTGAGTTCCTTCTCTCTGAATCCCAGTGATTTGCCACCCAAATCACTGAGTCCATTTTCTCTCCTATAAATCTTCCTCTTTACTGCTTCATTTTCATTTCTGCTGTGGCATTATTAAATTTTTAATACATTAACTAGTTTTCATCTACATTTCTTATACATTAACTAGTTTTCCTCTAATCAACAAATACATGTATATCTGAATGCCATGGAGAGAGAGCACAAAGCAGTTGTTATGTAAAGCTTACTTTAATTTCCTATATTTTTCAGAAGTATGTTTTTCAGCCCCCAGAGGGCTTAGTTTTCCTGCAATTTTTATATCTTGAATCCCTTTCACAGGTTACAAACTTTGTGTTCCTTTCCCCCAAAACACTTGTCCTTTGCATAAAGTAAGATGAATAATGGAATAGAATCATAAACCGGTGCAAGTCTCAGTGAGTCAGCAACACTTCTTGAGTGTGGGGTGAGTGAGGAGCCTGAGCAGATGCAGCAGGGGAAGTTCCTCTCTGCAGGGCTGCTTCTCCCTGAAGGGTAAAGCCATGAACCTGGGTCAGCTTTTCTTCTCTTGTCTTCTGTTGAACCTAACCTCCCTGCCAGAGCCACATCCATCTGCCTTGGTGCTGCTTCCTGCTGCCATTGTGTGGTTATCTTGCTCTTGGAAATCCCAAATGTTGCACATGACACTGCACAAATCTCTCCAAAATGTAGTGGCATTAAACAAGAAGCATGTAGACTGATGTTCACAGGTCTGCAAATCAGCTGAGGTTCATCCAGGAGGCTGGGCTTCTAGTGCAAGTTGTGTCAGGTCTGTCCTGTATGTGTTCACTCTGGTCCTGGGCAGCAGAAACCCAGGGAAAATTTTTCTCATTGAGATGTCACTGGTAAAAGAGGGCATGCTCAGCTGCCTCTACTCATGCCACTACCGCTAACATCTCATTGCCCAAAGTGAGTCTCATGGCCAAGCCCTACACCAGTGGGGGAGGGCCATATGCCAGTCACAGTCGAAGTGTGGGGAGTAAATACCTACTTTTCAATAATTCAAATTATGATACTAGGTTCTTCTCCAAACTGATGGTCCACAGTAGCAAAGAGCTTCTAATGGAATGCCCTTGATCTATCCCATTGCTGTCCTGATGGCCTCATGTCACTAAATCTGGCAGAGTTGGTGTGTTTCTTCCAGAATCCTTCACCTTGACTCCGCATCTCCCTTGACATGATTTTGAACTGCCTTTGTAAGTGTTTACATGGAGCTGCTGACTTTATGGCCTCAGTTATCTTGTTTCTCTAAAATGTTTGTTTTTCTTTAGCTGATTAAAATTTCATAAGCAACAAATAAGATTTAAAAGATGAGTCCAGGGTGTATAATTGAATCCAATAAATGCAGCATTGCACAGCTCAGCCGTGCACTTAATTTGTGATCTGAGAGGCAGTGTCACCTGCCATACGTGTGATCTGCTTATTAAAAAGGAGAGGCTAAGGCTTAATTACAGTCTTGAGTTTGTCATCTGGTTCCCCAATTGGAAAGTTCTACCACTTACCCACATGCCACGTTTGTGATCTGGTTACTGAAACAGACAGTTGTGATTCCTAACCACATGCCTGATTTGTGATTTGGTGGCACAAACAGAAAGAAACATGACTCACCCTAGTGCCACAGTAGTGATCTGGTTACTAAACAGGGGACCATACAGCTCAACCACATGTTGTATTTGTGATCTGTTACTAAAACATAAGGCCAGTGGCTTCACCAAGTGCCATTTATGATCTGGTTACTAGAACAGAGCTAAAACAGAGATGCAACACATTCCCACACACCATATTTGGGTTCCAATTACTAAAACAAAGGGCATATGGCTTAACACAGTCTGCATTTGTGATCTGGTTCTTGAGCGGAGAACCATGGGCTTAACCTTGGTCTCCTGGAAGAAAGAGGTCTCTGAACCTCATGGGGTTTCCCCATGGAGTTAAAATTGGGTCAAGGATGTTCTAACTAATTTGGGGTTTTAAAGGGAAAAAGCACATTTGTTTCACTTTGCAATCTTAGAACAAAGTATCTTAGTTCTCTTAATTTTTAACAACTGATGCTAATATTTCTATAGCATTGAAGGGACTCACTGCCCTACAATGCCATTCTTTCTCTCATTTCTACACACTCATTTCTCTTTTACTGACCATTCAGCCTGGAACCATTTGATTTTGTTTGGTCTTCTGATTCCTTATCCTGTATGTGGTCACCTTTTCTTTTCTTCAGCCATTTTACATCCCATATTTTCCATTCATTAAGTCTCATAATCACCACTAAAGTTTTTCCATTTCCTCTTATTGCTTTAATATTCATGTAATAATGGCCCATTTTGAGCATTTCCATTGGTCATGCGTTTCTCTTTGTGCATGGAGTTTTCCTTAGTGCAGTGGTTGTTTTACCCATTTCTCAAGACAATATGCACTCATTCTTTAACTGAACAAATACTGATCTAGAGCTAATGTTTGCAGGGTACTATGGAGCTATAACTGACAACAGAACATGTCTCTGTTCTCAAGGATGTTATGATCCAATGGACAAAACAGCAATATCAACAGGCAATTTTGTACACTGCTATAGGTTCAATGGTTAATTTAGGTAGGGAATAACATGGTCACATGCAAAGGGAAGCCTATCCAACCTCAGAGAACAGAAGAAGGCTTCCCAGGAGAACGTCAGAGGAGTTGAGGCCTGAAGGAGGCATTGGTTTGGAGGGGGACCCAGGTCAGAGAATCGTGTTGCAGAGGGAGGAAACAGGCAAAGCCCATGCGTATGGAGCCTCTGAGGAGATCAGGATGGTTGGCACACAGAAGACTTAGAAGTAGGGGGTGGGATGTGGCAGGGCACGATGGCAAGGCATGTGATAGAAACACTGGGAAGCTGCACTGAAGAACTTGGACTCTAAGATGAAAGAAATAGGGAGTCATTGAAGGTTTTCAGCTAATCACCTTAGCCTCTGGGACCTTGTTTCAGAACAATGCCCAGTTCTAGAAAGTTCGTGGTCTTTGCAGACAGAAACGAGGTAAGTCCAAACCTCATCCATTTGTGCAGCACGAGCAGACCTACATTTCTTTATCTACATTTACAGTTGCCTGCTGTTGTCTGGCTCTTCTCCCCCAACACCCACCCCCATCAGAGCTGGCTTTCCTCTCTCAGAATACTTGTCTAGGGTCATGGACTTGGGGAAAGGGACACTCCAGAATGAGACAAGTAATGCGATGACATCTCATCCTACTGCTTTGCTGAATGCCATATGGAAGCTGTCAAGAGAATCCTAGAATCCTCAGTGACATTCTTCAAATGAGAAAAATAAGAAGCAGATACGCATTAGCCACCAGGAGCTCTCTCTGTTCTCAGCCAGAATTAGGTATTGGCTAACCTCAGCTTCCAGCCTGGAGCAGAGGAATACTATGAGTCTAAATACAGAGGTGAAATTTAATATCATGTCGTTAATAGGCCTATCAAAATTAGGTCTTCAGTTTGTATTATCTCACATTTTTCACTAAAAAGATTTAACGTTTCTTATTTTATTTGATACAAAATCCTGATGAGATGGATAAAACATCATTCTTACCATTGTTGTTATCTCATTGTTATCATTGTTGTTATCTTTATTATGACTGTTGTCTAATACATGGTTGAGGAAATAGATCCCAAGCTATTAAATGACCTGCCTAAGGACATTCAGCTAGGCAGCGGCAGAACCTGCCCTAGCCTGTCTGTCAATCAGTTAGTCACTGCACATAACATATTTCCACCAACTGCTCAAATACTCTGAACTCCCTCTGCATTTATTTGCATGAGAATGCAGAGAACTCAGTTGATTAATGTCCATTTCTGGAACTGCCACAGTTGCCAACCAACATGTGGTGGGAAAACGCTGGACTTAGAATCAGGGTGTCAGCTGAGTCTTACCTCTGTAAAAACTCAGTGACTTGAGTTTCACCTAACTTTTCATGTGTGGGTCACAACAAAGCAAAGTGTCAGAAAAGCAAA
This sequence comes from Manis javanica, assembly GCF_040802235.1. Taxonomy (NCBI): domain Eukaryota; kingdom Metazoa; phylum Chordata; class Mammalia; order Pholidota; family Manidae; genus Manis; species Manis javanica. The sequence goes on along the minus strand of NC_133165.1, from coordinate 40,719,742 downwards.
ATGTATCAAGTACAGTGAACTGCATTTTAGAATAAAACGTTTTATCCACACTACACTGTTATGATATAAGTAACATTATCTCTAGATTTTATAGGGGAAAACTTAGGAACAGAAACGTTTAGAAACCTTGACAGGGTCACACAGCAACTGTATGACAGTGAGCAAAAACCAAGGTCTCGGGCCCTTTCTCAACGTATTCCTATTAAGAACTTATGCACAGGAGTGTGCACACACACACTGGCTTCGTTTTGCCTTCTCCTCAGTCAGCTCTGTCATAAGTGCTTGCCTTAATGCACTGTTTCCCATTAATAAAGCATGAGCCACCTGAGACCATCAGCTTATTTTTTTCATGTGACAAGGAGAATCTTTATGTTTTTTATTCTCAAGAGTTGCTGGGAGAATATGAATACTTTTCCTAACACTCACCAGCTTGTTTCCCATTTTCCTATTAATCTCATCCTTCTCAGGCACTGTGGACTCAGACATGAATAGAGGAGGTTCCCTGTTGGGACCCTCTGCCGGTGTCTCATGGGAACCAGCTCTTTAGGCAACTGGTCACAATTAACCCTTTGTGTCCAAGCTCTCCAAGCTAAGATGAGTTTTTCCAGACCTAAGTAAGCTCTTGGCCAAAATACCTTTACTTTACAACCCTGTATTTCTTTCATATCGCTAGTAACAAATTATCATAAACTTTGTGACTTAAAACAACACAAATTCTCTAGATTTCTGGAGATCAGAGGTCTGAACGTGGTTCCACTGGGCTAAAGCCAGGGTGTTGGCAGAGCTGTGCTCTTTGCAGAGGCTCTAGGGGAGACTGTCTTTTCTAGCTTCTGATGACCTCCTGCATTCCGTGGATGAAGGTCTTCCCCCATCATCATGTGCACCACTCCAGTCTTGACTTCCTTCATCAAATCTTCAGGCACATCTGCCCCTGCTTCCCTCTGATAAGGCCCCATGTGAGGGTATTAGGACCCACCTGGGTAATGCAGGAGAAGCTCCCCATCTCAAGGTCCTTCGTTTAGTCACATCTGTGCCTTGTACTGCGTGAAGGAACAGATGTGCAAGTTCCTGGGATTAGTATGTGGACCTCTTTGGGGCCAGTAGTCAGCCTACCACAAAACCCACTTCTAGGAGGGCAGACGTAACTGCTCACTAGCGTCCTCACAGGTTCGCACCCCAGTGCGCATTCTTTTTTCAGTCCAAGGTAACGAGGGCGATGGCTGTGGCAATCTGGAGCAGCTTTATGGGCCTGTCCTCTGACCCAGACTCAGAAACCTTTAACTTTCCAGTAGTGGGCGGCACTTTGTTGCACCAATTACCTCCACTTACGAGGAGGAGCACTTTGCTGGTTTTTAGAGCAAGACAGACTCCTTGTAGACCAGTGCATGCTCTGGTCCCTTCAGCGTGGCCTGCCTCTCTGACCTCCAGCCCCCATGGCCTGAACCCCGAGCGGGTGCCCATGTCCTGGCCTTGGCTATATTCTCTCCAGGGCCTGGAATTCCCGCCCCCGGGTATCCACACGGTCCGCCCTCATCTCCTTGTATCTCAGCCTAAATGGCACCGCCTCGTGAGAGCCCCCTGCTGTTCGTTTTGAAAAGTGCAGTTCCCTCAAGCACTCCCAGCCTCTTCCGCCCACTGGCCCCACAGACATGTCACCATCTGACACCTCGTCGCACTTTTGTCTTCGCTACTTCCTGTCGTCCCCAACGACACACTGGGCTTCACAAGGGAGCAGGTTTCCTCTGCCCCATTCTCCTATATATCCCCAGTGCTTAGTAGGTTCTTAAAATGAACTTGCTATGAGGAAAAGAAAAGCATATAGAGAAAATGAGCACACCAGCTACTGGCAGAGTCCAGGGTTGGCCCATGGCTCTCTCCCTGTTGCAGGCGGACATGGCCAGTACAATTCAACAGCAGCAACAGGGAGACCGGTGGGCACACCCCGAATCCGAGTTCAAATTAAAGCAGCAGAGCTTGTGGCCCCTGCAGGAGAGGGAGAGGAACGCATGTGCTGAGTCCGAAATAGTACACCCCACTCCTCGTGCCTTATCTCTTTGGCTGCATTAGTTAACCTCTCTGAGCTCCAACATCACAGATTGCTGCCTGTGATATGGGTATAAGGTAGCCCGTACCTCCTCAGTGCAGTGACCTCTGTGAGGCTTCAGTGGGGCCAAGTCTGCAGAGCACAGAGGAAGCCGGCCCTGCCTCCAGCCTCTCCTCCCTGCCTCCCAGCAGTCTAACGGGAAACTAAGCACTTGGTGTCTGAACAGCCCAGTCTTGTCAGACAGCCCTTCTTAGATGGGATGTCAGAGGACCCATCCACGGGCCCAGCTCCCAAGAAAGTTGTCTATATCTGCAGATCGTCACCTAGAAAGGCCCTGCCAGGTGAACGTGACCCCTTTGCTCCCACGCTGTAGTGAACATGTCTCCCATGGAGCCTGGGCTCTATGATGAGGCCAAACCACACCGAGTCTAAGCAACCCTGGGCTCTGGCCACACCATGTCAGCACGGTGTCTGGTATATGCAGGGCTTGGAGACCAGTTCTCCATCGGAGCACTCCTGACATGGTTGGCTGGTGTTCAGGGCCACTGCCACAAGAACATGGAGCTGCAGACACGACAGCTGCTGGGGCGGGTGTGCCACCACACATGGAGAAGCCTGTGGCAGGTGTGAGCAGCAGGGAGCAACAGTACACATCTTGCTTCACTGAGTGCCACGCAGGCCATGGGGGGTGATGGGCCACCTCAGTGTCCCCTCCAACCTGTCCTGTTGTAGATCTCCTTTGAAGAGTTGCAGAGGGAGAATCAGTGGCTGGGAGGGGTTGGGGCCGGGGTCTGAGCTGCTTTAGGAGCACAACCTAGGGAGGGGCATTCCCCAGAGTGAAGTGCCTCCTTGCTTTCGGTCAGAACGGTGAATCTTTTCCAGAGGGCAAAGCTTTTCAATGTCAGCCACAGATTATGAGCCACATGTCCGCTCCATAGGTCTGGCACTTAATGGAAAATTTCTTCCAGACTGTGTCAGTGAATAGGTGCTCAATCTCAGTGCTGGTATGACTGTGGGTTTTCATCTTTTTCTGAGTCACCACTGCATTCCAGGGGGAGTTTGCAGAGGCTGATCCATGGGTTAGAACCCAGTCCCTGTGCTGACTTGAATGGATTCTTGGCAGGACACTCTGCTTCTCTCTCTGTCCTCATGTCGCTCACACCGAGTGAGGAAACCAGAGGGACCCATCACAGCCTTGGTGTGGGCTTTACCAACACCTTTACCAACCTCCTATTCCTTCGCCCAGCCTGCTCTCTTGTCTAAGGCCCCAGGTGTGTCTGCCCTTTGCTTGTAGTGGGGCAGGGTCTCACAATTCCTTGCATTCCAGTCTCACTCTTCAGTGCTTCATGTGGAGAAAATCTTGGAGCCAGGAAGGACTCTGAAGTCTCTGGTTATACCAGTGTCTCCCATGCTGGATACCATTGGCAGCCTGGTGGCAGGACACACTCTGTGTGGTAGGTGTCTGTTTATTAGACAGGGGAAGCCACATCACGTGTGTGGGGCCAAGCAAGCCTTAAAGGGAAGGCAGAGGCAGGAAATTCTGTAGCTCTAATGACCTTGCACGGCCTTGCCATGGTGGTCCTCAGGGCACACTTAAAAAATAGCTGTGTTCTTATGCCACACCAGGATTGATGGATGAGAGCACTCAACCACGTGGGTGTGACTTTGTCTGTCCAGGGGTTGGCACCATCACAAACTAACCAGTTCCACCCCCTGGATGGGAAGTTCTGACCCACTGATATTCTGGGCAGTTCTCTTGGCAGGATGATGTTTTTGTACATGGGCAGAGAGAAGAATAGAAGTAAGCAATTGTCCGGGGTTTGTTCAGCCCACCCTTCTCTCTAGAGAACTGTGCCATAACATTAATCTCACACCTTCTGCAAAGGTTGGATTGAGTTTGGATTCACCTAAAATCTGGTTGGGAAGATGCAGCCCCCCACCATACAGATCTCTGCATGAGGCAGGCACGAAGAATGGTGGCAGAGGCCTTGCTGAGTGGAGTCTGGCAGAGAGCAGAGAGCTCCATCCCTCCAGCAGCTGGCATTTCATCTCATCAGGAATTCAGGAGCTGACTGGAGACTCAGGCACCCCAAGATTCCACTCACAACAGGAAAATGCATTCAGTTATCCTGCTCTTCCACCTTGAAATGGGAGAGAATCTGAAAATGAGTAGTCCCCTGTATACGGGGCTTTGCCTGGCCTTCTCGTGGACTGTAGGGGGGGCATTGAGAGGGGAGGGAAAGTACATAAGAAAGACTGTGTTTTGGAACAAAAGAGGATTCACATTTATTCATCCAACAAACGTCCACATCCAGCTGGAACCAGGCTCTGTGACAGGACTGGCTGTAAACTCGGTGTAAGATGCAGTGCATGACCTCAGAGAGCCATCACCTGCTGGCAGAGGCCAAAAAACAGATGAAAGTGACTGCTGGGGAAAGAGCAGTGATAAAGAGTTCTGGGAAGCCTGGGGCATCCATCTGCCCCCTGAAGGCCCCCTTAACTGGTGGAGGGCAGTGAACCGAGTGGACCAAGCAGGGCCAGGTTGCAGTCAATATTGTGAGCTCCTCCCTGAGTCATACCAGGACGGAGGACCCCCAGAAGGCAAGGGAAATCTTTTGACTCTCCTTCACGGACAGCCACATGGGGGAGAGCCTGCACTGGGAGAAGGGTCTCCTTTCTGTACTAGAACTTCATGTCCCTTTGTAGAAACTTGAGTGAGCATCAGAATCCCGTGGAGGGCTGGTTAGATGCAGCTTGCTAGGATCTCTACCACCCCCAACATCTATGATCAAGTGGGTCTGGGTGGGGCTGGAGAAGATGCATTTCCAACAGGTTTCCAGGTGATGCTAGTCCAGGAAACACTTTAGAGGCATCATGTAGACAGACTGAGGATGAGCAGCAGCCCTCCCACCTCCAGGGAACCACGCCTCCTGAGCGAGGGAGTCTGTACCCACCAAGCCACACCTGAGGAATGGCTGCAGGGGGATGAGCTTGGCTCCTGATGCTCAACGAAAACCCCACAAACAACGGGGCAAGGGGGGCCAAGGCCATCCCACCCACCCTCTGCTTTGGCAAGTCCTGCATTGGGGTTGCCCATTTCTCATTCATGTACAAGTAAACAGCCACTGTAACGTTGATTAGCTCCAACTCAGCCTGCCTAAGGAATGCGGACGAGGAGCATGCCTCTGAAAAGTGAGGCAGGTGAGAATAGCAGGAGATGTCTGTTTGATTGATGTTCCTTGATATTTTAATCTTTAAAAGCAACACAAGAGAATCTGTATCGATCACACATACATACAAAAGCTGCAGCCATAACGGTGTGAGCAGAAAAGGAATGGACTAAAACACTAAGAGCATGGAAGGATCCAAAATGACACTGTAGAATGACATTAAAAGCTTCCCTGGAGATAGTAGGAGCATAATTAGCAGTGCTAAAAAATGAAATAAAATAAAATAAGTCATGTGAAATACAAGACAAAGATGAAAATTATTAGAGAAAAGTTGAAAAATGTGGAAACAGTGAGTAGAAATAAAAAAATACTTTGTGGTCTAGAGGAAGGATCCTATTAGAATGAGAGAAAATAAAGCAGTTGCAGGAAGCAGGTGGTGGAAATAACATGGTGTAAAAATTAAAACCCCCCTTACAAAACTCCAGCCACGATTAATGCAAAAATATAGCTTAGTTTATAGCATGGAAAGTTTTCCAAATTTCATGAGTGATTCTTTGCTCCTCCCCCACATTAAGTAATAGAAGAATCAGGGAAGTTTCAAAGCTTCATGGGGAAATTTGTGCAATTCTAGAAGTCCATACCAGACTAAGTTGTCTGTCATGGGTGATAGGGGAAAATATACTATCAGATTATAAGAACTCAGAAAATGTAATGCTCACAAATGCTTCATTATCAAACTACTTTTAGAAGTTCTCTAGAAGATATTTGGATGAGAATCAGCTCCTCGGGCTTGAGACAGTCATAGAAAAGTGGAAGTGAGCAGTGAAATCAATTAAATTAATATAATGAAGTACCAGTAGCTATTATAAGTTTTGTTACAAAATTAAATGAAGAAGCCAACTATTATTCTAGAAAAAGATGCAAATAGGGGGAAATGTGTCCTAATAAATCTCAAACAAAATTTACAAAGACTGTGAAGTGTTAGGTAAAAGGTAAGAAAATAAAGATACACATTTTCTTATCACATGTAAGGAAAGATGAGAAAATGCAATTTAACTTCTTCAATTGGATAATATAAGAAATTATGGCTTAATTAATGCATTTGATAAATGGAAAGATATCCACCAGTATATCCACCAGCTGTACAGCTGCTTTTCTTTTTTGCAAAAGACAAAAAGGCAAGGAAAATGTAATGAGGGCTCAAGACTTGAAAGCAGGAAATGAAATAACAAATAACAGCCAAATGTGTTTATAACAGTGTATGAAATGTAATTAGACTCCACCATTGGCAAGCAAAGAATCTCAGGTTAGGTTTTTTTAAAAACTCTAACTCTATTCTCTTTGTAAGACACATATGTTTAATATAACACAGAAAGTTTAAAAGCCAAACTAGAGACAAACATGTAGCAGAAAATCCACACAGAAAGACAGCAAGCATAGTTATGCTGATGTAAAAATAGATTTTCTCAAGCAGAAGGCACTTAAATATTTTTAATGACTGTGTATTGATAACAGGCACCCAATTCTAATGTGTGGGCTTTTCCCCCACATCACCAAGTAATTCTCGGACACCAGCTGGGCATCCTACGGTTCAGGTCAATTCTGATATTATGTACCAGAAACAACATCAGTTTCCGGAAGTTAAACGCTCAGTCCACAAGACTGCTCTTCAGTTCAGTTGCCTGTCTCAAGGCCACAGTGTTACCTGTGCTTCTGACTGACTGGTTATAAATCAAAACTTTCCATGACATCTCCTTGGATTAGATTACTATGTTAGATTAAAATATCTGATTGGCTGGGGCTCACAGAAGTCAGGAAAGAAAGTCAGATAACTCATTAGGTTACTAGTTTATTCAAAAGATATTAAAGGATACAGATCAATGGCTAGATAAAAAGATACATAGGGAAGATTCCAAACAAAGGAGCTTCTGTTTTCATGGAGCTTAAGGCCTTAAAAGGCACTCAAAAGCATTCTCCCTCATTAACCCTAAAGCTCTCTGACCCCGCCTCCTTTTGGGATTTTATGGAGGTTTCATTACATGGGCAGGAATGATTACATCATTGCCCATTGGCAATCAATTTAACCTCCCTGGAAATCAGGTAGTGGGGCTCAAAGTTCCAACCTTGTAGTCACAATTAGTTCCCTGGTAACCAGCTCCCCCACCTTTAAGGAATTTCCACAAGTCATCTTATTAACATAAACTCAGTTGTGATTGAACAGGCTTGTTATGAGTAACACGATTTACATTTATGGGTCTGAATTGATTTCAGGAACTGAGGACAAGGGGACCAAATATGACAAAAGATGCTCCCATTGCTCTTATCACTTAGGAAATTTCAAGCATTGTTAAGAGCTAGGAGCCAGGAACTAGGAATGAACAATGGATAGAAGACCAAAATATGTATTTATTATAAATCACAATATGACATACACCTTGCCCATTCTGTAATGGAGGCTGCCTCCCAATGCCTTCCCTGGGCTTTTTCATACTCAATACACTCTTTTGGGTGTTGTCATCCTTTCTGATGATTTTTATTATCACCTATATGCAAATGGCTCCCAAATCTGTATCTATACATCTCATATCTTTACATCCGATGGCCTACCGGGCTATTATATTGGACTGTCTTTCGGGAACCTCCAGTGTATACATCCCAAATGCAACTTGTCACATTTCTCTCAAGTCTGTTCCTCTGTTCCCATTCAGCTGGACTAATGCCGGTGTCCTGATCGGCTCATTTTCTTTCACACTCCACACACAATGAATCATCAAGTCTTGTCAACCTTTCTTCCTTGGCTCTTGAATCATCTCTGTCACCATAGCCTACTCTTAAAAATGATTAAGGAAGACAATTGAGGTGATACAAACAAACTTAGACACTTCACGAAGTGAACAGCCTCCATTCGGAGAACTGCCAAATGGGGCCAAAGGCAGGAAGCTTTTATAGGATGAAGAATAAAAGACCAAGGAAGAGACAAATAGAAAACATCTGATTGACTTGGGCCACATAGTCAACCTTATTGGGCTGAGAAGGCCAAGCATTGGCTCCGTGTCTAGGGATTGGTGACTGGATATATTGCACTTGTGGTCAAAATGAACATTACAAGGACACAAAAATTATCTAAGTTTTGGTTTGCTGGCATGGGGCCTCAGGGCAGGAGCAGCCCCATCATGGGCCTAGGAAGTCAGTTCAGCATTGCCATGGTTTCCAGACCTGCTACTTCAGTAGCTTCCTATCTGATCATCTTGCCTCTTTTACCAGCAAAGGGTACTTTTTTCTCAAAGTCAAACTTGATGAAGTAATTTCTCTGATGAAAAACCTTTAGTGGTACCCCATTCTACCCAAAAGATAAAACCAAGCTCCATTCCATAAAAACATTAAATACAGAATTATCATATGATTTATTGATTCCATTTTTGGGTGGTATATCCCCAAAAAAACTGAAAGCAGGAACAAGAACAGATATTAATAGCAGCATTATTCCCAATAGCCACAGGTGGAAGCAATACAAGTGCCAAGAATGGATAAATAGATAAACAAAATGTACTATGTTCATACTATGGAATATGGTTAAGCCTCAAAAGAAATAAACACTATGACATTGATGACCCTTGCCCTTATCTAAGTGAAATTAACCACTCACAGAAGGTCTAATACTGCACAATTCCACTTACCTGAGGCACCCAGAGCAGTCCAATTCATGTTTGACTTTGTACAGAAAGCAGAATGTGGCCACCAGAGGTTAGCAGCTGATGAGGGAGGAATAGGGAGTTAGTGTTTAATGGGTAAGGAGTTATAGTTTGGGAAGATGAATAAATTCTGGAGATGGATGGTGGTGATGGTTGTACAATGAGTTGTGCTTCATGCCTGTGAACTGTACACTTAAAATGGATAAAATGGTAAATTTATGTTATGCATATTCTACCACAATAAAAAAAGAAAAACAGACAAAATCCATCCAAGCCCCTCACTGTGGCTCATAAGGCCTTTACTGATTAGCACCCTACCCACAGCTCTCACCTCATCACCTACCACCTTCTCCTGCTGCTCCAGTCCTCAGAAGAACTCAACGTAAGGCCATTCGGTGAGCCTGTGGAGCCTTCTCCCCCTAGGCCTTGGTCCGACCACTCCCTCTGGCTGGTCTGCTCCTCTTCCCTCTCTCCCTGCTGCCCTCCTCCCACCCCTCCTGCGCTCACCGGTGAACTCCATTTACTTTAGCTCTGAGCGCATGCTTCTTTTTCAGGACGTCTTCTAGGGTCCTCCCCAGGTCTCCCCAAGCCATCCTATGCTCTCCTGTCACACCTCATATCACACAGAATGAAAATTGCTCATTTGCTTGTCTTCTGAGAACAGAATCAATGTCTTGCTCACCTTTGTATCTCCATCACTGTGTCCAGAATGGAGTCAGCCTCCATAACTACTTGTTGAATTCAGAAATCAATCTACAGATTTGCCTTAATCTAAAGATTTACTAAGAACTGCCTTTTTAAAAAAATGTTAGGACTCTAAGAATAATTTTTGGAGATAAAATCATCTTCACAGACTTTAATATATTACTGATGCTTTTTGACAAATCAAATAGTTCCCAAAAAATAAAGTTATAGGAGATACAGGTTATAATTAAAAGCTATGTAATATAATCAATATAAATGTACTTGTGTAATTGACCCTACAGAGATTCCACCATAATGGAAAACTCCTGAGGTTCCTAAAAACAACAGGTGTGCAGTATACCTTCTTTAACTAAGATCCACTAAAAACAGAATAAAACAAAAGTCAACCTTAGAAAAAAGAAAAATAGGGTTATAAATACAAAATGGGACATAAATAATACTGAGGGAAATTTTTAATTGTGCTATATTGTACATAGTTATTCACAGGTAATGAAATACTTCTGGCTGCTTTTCTGAGAAAATACATAATTCCAAAATGACTCAAGAAAAAATAAAAAGCGGAATGGACAGATAATCATGAAAGTAATACTTGTTAACATTGTATCCATAACATTTTTTTTTAATTTTGGTATCATTAATCTACAATTACATGAAGAACATTATGTTTACTAGGCTCCCCCCTTCACCAAGTCCCCCCCACATGCCCCTTCACAGTCACTGTCCATCAGCGTAGTAAGATGCTGTAAAATCACTACTTGTCTTCTCTGTGTTGCAAAGCCCTCCCCGTGCCCCCCATGCAATATAACAGCTAATAGTTAATGCCCTCTTTCTTTTTCCCTGCCCTTATCCCTCCCTTCCCACCCATCGTCCCCAGTCCCTTTCCCTTTGGTAACTGGTAGTCCAATCTTGGGTTCTGTGATTCTGCTGCTGTTTTGTTCCTTCAGTTTTCCTTTGTTATTATACTCCACATATGAGTGAAATCATTTGGTACTTGTTTTTCTCCGCCTGGCTTATTTCACTGAGCATAATACCCTCTAGCTCCATCCATGTTGTTATGAATGGTAGGATCTGTTTTTTTCTTATGGTTGAGTAATATTCCACTGTGTATATTTACTACATCTTCTTTATCCATTCGTCTACTGATGGACATTTACGTTGCTTCCATATCTTGGCTATTGTAAATAGTGCAACAATAAACATAGGGGTGCATCTGTCCTTTTCAAACTGGAGTGCTGCATTCTTAGGGTAAATTCCTAGAAGTAGAAATCCTGGGTCAAATGGTATTTCTGTTTTGAGCATTCTGAGGAACCTCCATACTGCTTTCCACAATGGTTGAACTAGTTTACATTCCCACCAGCAGTGTAGGAGGGTTTCTCCTTATTCCACAACCTCGCCAACATTTGTTGTTGTTTGTCTTTTTGATGACGGTGATCCTTACTGGTGTGAGGTGATATTGCATTGTGGTTTTAATTTGCATTTCTCTGATGATTAGCAATGTGGAGCATCTTTTCATGTGCCTGTTGGCCATCTGGATTTCTTCTTTAGAGAGCTGTCTATTCAGCTCCTCTGTCCATTTTTTAATTTGATTATTTGCTTTTTGTTGGTTGAAGTGTGTGAGCTCTTTATATATTTTGCATGTCAATCCTTTATCAGATCTGTCATTTATGAATATATTGTTCCATACTGTAGGATACCTTTTTGTTCTATTGATGGTGTCCTTTGCTGTACAGAAGCTTCTCAGCTTGATATAGTCCCACTTGTTCATTTTTGCCTTTGTTTCCCTTGCCCGGGGAGATATGTTCATGAAGAAGTCACTCATGTTTATGTCCATGAGATTTTTGCCTATGTTTTTTTCTAAGAGTTTTATGGTTTCATGACTTACATTCAGGTCTTTGATCCACTTGGAGTTTACTTTTGTGTATAGGGTTAGACAGTGATCCAGTTTCATTCTCTTACATGTAGCTGTCCAGTTTTACCAGCACCATCTGTTGAAGAGACTGTCATTTCCCCATTGTATGTCCATGGCTCCTTTATCGTGTATTAATTGCCATAGATGTTTGGGTTAATGTCTGGAGTCTCTATTCTGTTCCTGAGAGCCACTGCTCTGTGGCTCTGTTCTTGTTCCAGTACCCAATTGTCTTGATTACGGTGGTTTTGTAGTAGAGCTTGAGGTTGGGGAGTGAGATCCCCTCCACTTTATTCTTCCTTCTCAGGATTGCTTTGGCTACTTGGGGTCTTTGGTGCTTCCATATGAATTTTTGAACTATTTTTTCCAGTTCGTTGAAGAATGCTGTTGGTAATTTGATAGGGATTGCATCGAATCTGTATATTGCTTTGGGCAGGATGGCCATTTTGACGATATTAATTCTTCCTAGCCAGGAGCATGGGATGAGTTTCCATTTGTTAGTGACCTCTTTAATTTCTCTTAAGAGTGTCTTGTAGTTTTCAGGGTATAGGTCTTTCACTTCCTTGGTTAGGTTTATTCCTAGTTATTTTATTCTTTTTGATGCTATTGTGAATGGAATTGTTTTCCTGATTTCTCTTTCTATTAGTTTGTTGTTAGTGTATAGGAAAGCCACAGATTTCTGTGTGTTAATTTTGTATCTTGAAACTTTGCTGAATTCCGATATTAGTTCTAGTAGTTTTGCAGTGGAGTATTTAGGGATTTTTATGTACAATATCATGTCATCTGCAAATAGTGACAGTTTGACTTCTTCTTTACCAATATGAATTCCTTGTATTTCTTTGTTTTGTCTGATTGCCCGTGGCTAGGACCTCCAGTACTATGTTGAATAACAGTGGGGAGAATGGGCATCCCTGTCTTGTTCCCGATCGCAGAGGAAAAGCTTTCAGCCTCTAGCTGTTCAGTATGATGTTAGCTGTGGGTTTATCATATATGGCCTTTATTATGTTGATGTACTTGCCCTCTATGCCCATTTTGTTGAGAGTTTTTATCATGAATGGATGTTGAATTTTGTTGAATGCTTTTTCAGCATCTATGGAGATGATCATGTGGTTTTTGTCCTTTTTGTTGATGTGGTGGATGATGTTGATGGATTTTCGAATGTTGTACCATCCTTGCATCCCTGGGATGAATTCCACTTGGTCATGGTGTATGATCCTCTTGATGTATTTTTGAATTCAGTTTGCTAATATTTTGTTGAGTATTTTTGCATCTACATTCATCAGGGATATTGGTCTGTAGTTTTCTTTTTTGGTGGGATCTTTGCCTGGCTTTGGTATTAGGGTGATGCTGGCTTCATAGAATGAGTTTGGGAGTATTTCCTCCTCTTCTATTTTATGGAAAACTTTAAGAAGAATGGGTATTATGTCTTCTCTGTATGTCTGATAAAATTCGGGGGTAAATCCATCTGGCCCGGGGGTTTTGTTCTTGGGTAGTTTTTTATTACTGATTCAATTTTGTTGCTGGTAATTGGTCTGTTTAGATTTTCTGTTTCTTTCTGGGTCAGTCTTGGAAGGTTGTATTTTTCTAGGAAGTTGTCCATTTCTCCTAGGTTTTCCAGCTTGTTAGCATATAGGTTTTCATAGCATTCTCTAGTAATTCTTTGTATTTGTGTGGGGTCTGTCATGATTTTTCCTTTCTCATTTATGATTCTGTTGATGTGTGTTGACTCTCTTTTTCTCTTAACAAGTCTGGCTAGAGGCTTTTCTATTTTGTTTATTTTCTTGAAAAAACAGCTCTTGGTTTCATTGATTTTTTTTTCTATTGTTTTATTCTTGTCAATTTTATTCATTTCTTCTCTGATCTTTATTATGTCCCTCCATCTGCTGACCTTAGGCCTCATTTGTTCTTCTTTTTCCAATTTCAATAATTGTGATATTAGACTATTCATTTGGGATTGTTCTTTCATCTTTAAATATGCCTGGATTGCTAGCTATATACTTTCCTCTTAAGACTGCTTTTGCTGTGTCCCACAGAATTTAGGGCTTTGTGTTGTTGTTGTCATTTGTTTCCACATATTGCTGGATCTCCATTTGAATTTGGTCATTGATCCATTGATTATTTAGGAGCATGTAGTTAAGCCTCCATGTGTTTGTGAGCCTTTCTGCTTTCTTTGTACAATTTATTTCTAGTTTTATACCTTTGTGGTCTGAAAAGTTGGTTGGTAGGATTTCAATCTTTTTGAATTTACTGAGGCTCTTTTTGTGGCCTCGTATATGTTCTGTTCAGGAGAATGTTCCATGTGCACTTGAGAAGAATGTGTATCCTGTTGCTTTTGGATGTAGAGTTCTATAGATGTCTATTAGGTCCATCTTTTCTGGTGTGTTATTCATTGCCTGTGTCCTTACTTATTTTCTGTCTGGTGGATTTGTCCTTTGGAGTTAGTGGTGTGTGAAAGTCTCGCAAAATGAATACATTGCCTTCTATTTCTTCCTTTAATTCTGTTAGTATTTGTTTCACATATGTTGGTGCTCCTGTACTGGGTGCATAGATGTTTATAATGGTTATATCCTCTTGTTGGACTGAGCCCTTTATCATTGTGTAATGTCCTTCTTTATCTCTTGTTACTTTCTTTATTTTGAAGTCTATTTTGTCTGATAATAGTATTGCAACACCTGCTTTTTTCTCTCTCTGTTGTTTGCGTGAAAAATCTTTTTCCATCCCTTGACTTTTAATCTGTGCATGTCTTTGGGTTTGAGGTGAGTCTCTTGTAAGCAGCATATAAATGGGTCTTGTTTTTTTATCCATTCTATTATTCTGTGTCTTGATTGATGCATTCAGTCCATTTACATTTAGGGTGATTATTGAAAGATATGTACTTATTGCCATTGCAGGATTTAGATTCATGGTTACCAAAGGTTCAAGGTTAGCTTGTTTACTACTTTACTGTCTAACTTAACTCGCTTACTGAGCTATTATAAACACAGTCTGATGATTATTTCTCTCCCTTCTTATTCCTCCTCCTCTATTCTTCATATGTTGGTTGTTTTGTTCTGTGCTCTTTTTAGGGGTGCTCCCATCTAGAGCAGTCCCTCTAAGATACCCTGTAGAGGTGGTTTGTGGGAGGCAAATTCCCTCAACTTTTGCTTGTCTGGGAATTGTTTAATCCCTCCTTCATATTTAAATGATAGTCATGCTGGATACAGTATCCTTGGTTCAAGGCCCTTCTGTTTTGTTGCATTAAATATATCATGCCATTCTCTTCTGGCCTGTAAAGTTTCTGTTGAGAAGTCCGATGATAGCCTGATGGGTTTTCCTTTGTAGGTGACCTTTTTTCTCTCTCTGGCTGCCTTTAATTCTCTGTCCTTGTCCTTGATCTTTGCCATTTTAATTATTATGTGTCTTGGTGTTGTCCTCTTTGGGTCCCACCTCTCGAGAGTTCTGTGTACCTCCGTAGTCTGAGCAACTATTTCCTCCCCCAGTTTGGGGAAGTTCTCAGCAATTATTTCTTCAAAGACACTTTCTATCCCTTTTTCTCTCTCTTCTTCTTCTGGTACCCCTATAATGCGGATATTGTTCCTTTTGGATTGGTCACACAGTTCTCTTAATATTGTTTCATTCCTAAAGATCCTTTTATCTCTCTCTGCGTCAGCTTCTATGCGTTCCTGTTCTTTGGTTTCTATTCCATCAATGGCCTCTTGAATCTTATCCATTCTGCTTATAAATCCTTCCAGAGTTTGTTTTACTTCTGTAATCTCCCTCCAGACATCTGTATTCTCCCTCCGAACTTCATCCTTAGCTCTTGCATATTTCTCTGCAGCTCTGTCAGCATGTTTATGATTTCTATTTTGAATTATTTTTCAGGGAGACTGGTTAGGTCTGTCTCTGGAGCTCCACTTTCAGGTGTTGTCTGAACTATCTTGGACTGGACTAAATTTTTTTGCCTTTTCATGGTGATAGCGATGGCTGGAGGCAGGTTGTGGGTGTGCCAGCTGGGAGAAGAAAGACCTTTCCTGCGTGCTGGATGCCTTGCCCTTCTCCACTGACTGTGTCAGTTACCTGCACTCCTGGAGCAGCCACTGGGTTAGTCCCCTAAGCTGCTGTGGGTGGGATCTCCATCAGAGCAGCGCGGAGCCCTGCAGGGAGTGGCAGGCATGCCAGGTGCACTCCTCCATGATAGCGGCGCCCCTGCTGGGCAGCTGTGTGCCGGCAGCAGTGTTTGGGTCTGGCCCCGGCAGCTGTGCATTGAGCTAGGATTCCGGTCAGCTGCTGGGAGCGTGCCTGCTCCCTCTGGCTCCACTGCAGGTGCTCGTGGGGCTCTCCTGCATGGGCCTCTACAGGGCTCCTCTGGCTCCACTGCCACTGGTGCACACAAGCCGTACCTGGGCTGTTTGGTTGCCACCACTGTGGGCTCGCCCAAGCCTCTCCTGGTCTCCTCTGGTGCCATTGGCACATGCTATCTGCTCCCAGTCCCTTCCCATGCAGCTGCCCCTGGCATGCACTGCCACTCTCCCACTACTGGTCCTGTGTGTCGGGGTCCACGCCAGTTGGAAGAATGACTGGCAGGCTGCTTAGTGCCATGAGGGGCTTCAGAGCTGCGCTGCCTCCCTGGGGTTTATGGTGCCTAAGGTTCCCCGGGATTCCCAGCTCCTGGCTAAGTGTGTCTGGACGACTTCGTCCAGCTATGGGGTCCCTGTCTCTTTAAGACTAACAGAAAGCACCCGCTTTTCCTTTGTCTCAGGGGCGCTGGTTGCAGGGACCTGCACACAGGTTTTGCTTTTCCCTTTCTCTAATATCCAGCATCCCGTGCACCTTGTATCTGCGCTCCAGGTGTGGATTTCTAGAGCTGGTTGTTTAGCACTCATGGGCTTTACTCCCGCCCCATTCTGACTCCTTTCTTCCCACCAGGTTCTGGGGTGAGGAAGTGTTCAGGCCCCGCCTGGCTGTGGCTTGTATCTTACACCCTTCGTGTGATGTTGAGTTCTCACAGATGTAGGTGTATACTGGCTGTTGTACTGCATCCACTGGTGTCTCTTTTAGGAATAGTTGTATTTATTGTATTTTCATAAATATATATGCTTTGGGGAGGAGATTTCCTCTGAACTACTCACACCGCCATCTTCCCATGATCAGATATATCCATAACATTTTATGGTGATTTCTTTCAAACTTGTAAAAGATCTTTTCTGACAATATAGAAAACATGGAATTCTACTCAACTAATTTTGTTTAAATATTAGTATCCTAATATTAAAACATGACCCAGATAGCTGAATAAATTGAAAACTGTAGGTTTCTGGAATCTGTATTTTTCCTTCCCTTCTCTGTCCCTGGCCAATTCTTTTCACCTAATTTTTGCATTTCAGCAAATTCTCAGTTGTTTAGAGATTTTCCAGATACCTTAGTCCTTCAAGTGCGCTTCCAGAAAATGGTTATTTATTTAGTCAGTCTTAATCTCTGAGGGTGGAGGGGTCCCAGCTTTTTCACCTCTGAGGCCCAGCACCCTCTCTGTGCCTTCTCCCAGAACTCAGACTAACAACCACATGTTCCCTTATTAAATCTAAAGGGAAATTGGACCATGGGTCAACCCTCAGTGTATCTTAGAATTAACTCTTATGGTCAATAAGCAGTAATGCAGGAAACAAATCCACTTTACACAGCCCCCTTCGGGTGCTCTTACACTTACAAATGGCTTTGAACTTGAACCATTTAGATTTCCAGAATATTTCAGTAACCTGATTTAATTACTTTAAAGAGTGATTACTCAAGGTAGAAATTACTTTACAAAGGAAGCAAGGGAATAGCCCAGATATAAACCCAAGCATATATGGTCAATTAATATATGATAAAGGAGCCATGGACGTACAATGGGGAAATGACAGCCTCTTCAACAATTGGTGTTGACAAAACTAGACAGCTACATGTAAGACAATGAAACTGGATTATTGTCTAACCCCATACACAAAAGTAAACTCAAAATGGATCAAAGACATGAATGTAAGTCATGAAACCATAAAACTCTTAGAAGAAAACATAGGCAAAAATCTCTTGAATATAAACATGAGCAACTTTTTCCTGAACGCATCTCCTCGGGCAAGGGAAACAAAATCAAAAATGAACAACTGGGACTACATCATGCTAAAACTCTCCTGTACAGCAAAGGATACCATCAGCAGAACAAAAAGGCATTCTACAGTATGGGAGAATATATTTGTAAATGACGTATCTGACAAGGGGTTAACATCCAAAATATATAAAGAACTCACACGCTTCAACACCCAAAAAGCAAATAACCCTATTAAAAAATGGGTGGAGGATCTGAACAGACACTTCACCAAAGAAAAAATTCAGATGGCCAACAGGCCCATGAAAAGATACTCCACATCGCTAATTATCAGGGACTCTGTGGCATCTTACTACACTGATGGACAGTGACTACAATGGGCTATGGCGGGGGGACTTGATAATAAGGGTGAAGGTAATAACCATTGTTTTTCTTGTGAAACCTTCATAAGAGTGATTATCAATGATACCTTAATAAATAAATAAATAAATTATATATATATATATATATAAAGAAGCAAGGGAAGAAAAATGTCTAATGCTTTCTTTCACCATGATCTGGACTATCTTAAAACATTGATCTCTGTATTCATTCTTGGCTAAATTATACTGCAGAAATCCCGAGTTTTAGTGGCTAATATCAAGGGCTTATTTCTCACTCAGATTTCATGCCCTTCGTGGGTTAGCTCCCCCTTGTATTCATTCCAGGACTCAGGATGCAGGAGCAGCCCTATTTGGTAGTAAGTGTTTTTGTGGCAAGAAGGAAAAGACAAATGCAGACCAGGGTGTGGCTCTGGGCCTCCTTGGACATTCGTCACTTTTACTCTCCCTTAATTGGCCAAAGCGAGATGTCAGTGCGTATGGAGATACAATGCTTTTACAGGGAGGAGAAGGAAGTAACTGGAAATCACATAACCTGTTAGAGTACACACTCTTGCTCTGAAGTATTTATTTCCCTGTCCTCGGCCACAAAACATGCTCATCCCCTCCCCAAGGGAAACACCCAAAGTCCCACCCAATTACAGCATGAGACTCAAGATCAGGAATTTCACGACATACATCCAATCTGGGTGTGGTTCATCTTGATCTGGAAACAGGAACTTTTTAAAAAGACAAATTACACCCGTAAGCTCACACACACACACACACATACACACACTCACAGATAGTGATGGAACAGGGTCAGGTTAATCACCAAAACCAGAAAGTGAAAAGGTGGAAGACACATCGCGGTTAAAGGCTCAGAGCAATTCTGAAATCCCGTTGAACAGACCTTGTGGAGAGGAATCGTCCTTGATCAGACCCTAGTTCTGCTTCCGGCAGATTACTCTTGATTTCAAGTGTGGTTCCCGCCCTCACCAGCAGGCGGAGCTGTCCTCTCCCGCCCTTTTCCAGTGCTCACTGATGAGGGTATAGGAAGGTAAGCCTTCTTGGGCTGCGCGGTTTATCTTCACAACGGCTTCTGCCAGTAGAAGTTTGGGGAGCCCAGAGGTCATTTTCAGTTCTGACCAGTCGTAGAGTGTCTTTGAATCCCAAGCTGTTGGCTCTTGCCTGGGGTAGCTCTCTCAAAAACTTATTTTTTTAAATCTATTTTATTTCAATTGGTTTCTGCTAATAGCACACTCACAATTGTTTTTGAGACATACCTCTCACTAGACTTAATAGTCAGCTTCCTGGGTGAGTTACTTAACATAGTCAAAGGAACACTTTGATTTGTTTTAAGAGGCCTGTATTATTATTCACAGCATTTCTTAATTTCATCTCTTCCTAGTCAGAAATGAGAAACAATGGCTTCTTTCAACCCTGCCAAGACCAGGAGTTTCTGGGTTGTCTATCCCAGCTTCCTAACCAGCCAATTCTTTCCTGAGTTCATCTCTTTATTTGTTAATTAAGGTATAATTAACATTTAACCTTATATGAGTTTCATGTGTAGAGGATATTGATTCAATATTTGTATATATTCTGAAATGATCACCACAATAAATCCAGTTACCATCCACCATGACAAATAATTACACATTTTTTTCTTGTGATGAGCACGTTTAGTATCTACTCTCCTAGCAACTTGCAAATACACAGTACAGTATTGCTAACTAGTCACCATACTGTGTGTTATTCTTATGTGTTTTGTATTATTTATTAACTGGATTTATGTATTTATTAACTCGACATTTGTATCTCTTTATCCCTTTCACCCATTTCAACCACTTCCCACTCCCTGCTTCTGGCAACCCCCAGTATGTTCTCTGTATCTATGAGTTTGGGTGTTTTTGTTTTTTCTTTGTTTTCAGATTCATAATCCACTTGAGCTCATGCATCGTTTGTCTCTCTCCTTCTAACTGATTTCACTCTGAGCTCATTTCTTTCTTGTAACATCATGGCCGATGCACAGTGCAACGAGAACATGCCATTTTCCAAAATTTTACCTAAAGCCACAAACTCATGGAAAATGTCTCTGTCCTCCAAGTTATCATTGGCAATTATTTCACCAAATGTTTTGCTGTTGCATAACATCCTTCCAGCCTCCAGGAACAGTTTCCTCTCACTTCTCACTGCCTGGCCCTGGAACCCACACATCATGTTTCAGGATATTGGTTATGGACGCCTCTCCCGTCTGTGTGCTAATTCCTGTATTGTTGACTTAAACCAAATTATGCCATGGTAGAAAACAAGCCCACAATCTTTATGGCTAACAATCAAAGGCATTTCATACATTATTTTGTCTTTCTTGACTATCTGCAGTTTCCCCACTATATCCGCATACTGGGACCCAGGCATAAGGAGCAGCCCCTTGGTCGGGGATGCAGGCTAATGACAGAGGGAAAAGACCAAGTGACAGAGCCACACAATGGCTTGTAAGCTTCAGCGGTATGAGGCCTAGGTGACTTCCACTCACATTTCATTAGCCAAGAAAGTGAGATGAGCAAACCTGATAGAAATGGGGTGGGAAAGTATTATCCTCTCCCTAGGATGGGAAGAATAGCTGGGAATGCTACACCTCCCCTTCAGCTTCTCTTCCTCCTAAACCCGACTTTGACCATATGTTTTATCCTGTTAGAACAATATACAAATTGAAAGCAAGATGCGGATTGCTGGCTTCTGAGGAGGTTGTAGAATTTTTAGAGACATACACGTGGTCTGAATTGTGAGACAACTCCAAAGTAGGTGAGGTGTGGAGGGGTGACAGCAGATGGCTGGGCGAGAAGGAAATCCAACTAGCAGGTGGCATTTCTTTTCTCCAAGAGTCTCAATTGAGGGGGTTATGTTGCATTCACTGTATTCCCAATAAGGCTCTGCAAGTTCCAAAGTATGCCTGGAGCTGAACATGACAGAAAACTGCTCATCTGATATCCCGAGAAGCTTGGAGAAGTTTCCACAGAGGAGCTTAGGGCTTAGGGGTTGCTGGTCAGGCCCCAAGTGGAGTTCTCACCCCCCATGTGCCTAAATCCTCGCTCCACTTTATCTCCACAGTTTGACATGCAAAGGATAACTCTGGAAGAGCTGAAGCATATCCTCTACCACGCCTTCCGGGACCACTTAACAATGAAGGACATTGAGAACATCATCATCAATGAGGAGGAGAGCCTGCAGGAGACCTCGGAGAATTGCCAAACAGAGTTTGAAGGAGGTAGGCAACCTGCTTCTGCTCTTTTCTTGGGCTGAGCTCACCCTCTGCATGAAAAATGTGTTTACAGACTCCTGTGCTGAGGTGGCCTTGTACTGATGTCAAGGATCCAGGACTGAGGCTAAAAGATCCTTTTTGCAAAGATGCAGTAGGTTGAGGGTTTTTTTTCTCAAACTTAGCATTTTTGTAGGACCTCTATGACCCTGTCCTTCCTCCAGTGATTTTTTGACATCTGTGATTAGGTGTGTGGCCCCGTGGTGTGTGTCACCAGTGGGTGCTGCAAGGGGTGGTGCAGAAAGCCTTCTTGGGCTGTGGATCAAGTCCAGTGGCTAATTGTACAAGTCCAGGGCAAACTTGGATCAAGTCCAGTGGCTAATTGTACAACCTTGGGCAAAGGATGTGCCTTCTCTGAGTGGGTTTCCTTCTCTATACACACCAGGGTCATTACACCTCCTTCACAGGATCCTCAGGAACGGATTGCCTCTATGCTATGCTCCCTGAGTGCACTGGCCAGAAAGAGCCCTGCTCATTAAAGGACTGCCACGAGCTTAACCAAGTAGTTACAGAAGGAATGAGTGCTTCTGGGGCCCAAAGCACACCCATGGGAAACCATTTTTCTTGGGTTCAAGAAAGAAAAAAAAATCCAACAGCCTACCTTATCCCCTTAGGCAGTGGAGAGTTCCAGGGAAGCTAAATGATTAAATCCCTCTCTCCAACTTTGAAAATCAGAACTGCTTTAACAGCTCTGATGTATAGAAAAAAAAATTAATTACATTAAAACGACAAGCAGGCTACCAGCAATTTTTAACTTGTTCAATACTGAGATTTCTTAAAGAGGTCACACTATTATTTTCTAGAACATTTAAACAAGTCAATAAACATGGTTGGTAGACTATCCCGTGGACACCAGGAGGGCATTTGGTCTCCTTGTCTGGGGCTGGCACGCTAGAGCTGGCTAAGCCCCGTAGCAGGGAGGCTGTGAGGGCTGAGCTAGTGCAGGTGGCCTCGGCAGCTCCCTCAGTCCTGGGCTCCCACTGGCCCTGCCTGGCCTGCATGGCTGCCTCAGTGCACAGGATTGAAGGCCATGCATTAAACAGGAAGCAGGAGATGGCTTGGCTTGTACTACAAGGTAACAGACTAAATTAATTCAAGCCAAGGAAGTGAGCATGGAGTGGTGGGGACTCTGGTAAACTTAAGAGCAATGCCCCCTTCTAAAGATGTTCAAATTTAAAATTTTCAAAAATGCCATGTACAGCAGGCAAATCCCAGTTGGCGCCCAGAAGCTGCGTTGGTCTTCTTGCCTGGGACACCTGGGCTGTGGTATCAGTGACTGTGTTTGGAGTTGGAGCCACACAGACCACCCACAAGCAGGATGGCCACAGACAATGCCACTTTCAGCAGGACAGGCAGGGGGTAGGGAGAGAGAGATCCACTAAAACTTGGGAAAACAGCAGGCCTGGCCCCATTCCTAGGTGACAGACCATATGCACAAACAGTGGAAGCCCTGGGGCTCTAGCCCCCCCGCCTTCAGTGAGTACTGTGGTAGGAAGAGTATTTCTGGGAATCTCATTTTCCATGAGTCTTTGTTCGTGAATCAGTGTTTTATTCAGAGAAATGTTACGAGCCGTAGTAATTTTTGGAAAGGTCAGATGGGCTGGGAAGTAATTTGAACTCTAAGGTATGTCTTTTATTGCTCAAAAGCTCATACATTAACAAGATGAATGACTGACAAAGGGATTTCCAAGTAGAAATCCTCCTGAATCTGCTTTAATGATTCATACATACAGCATTGCTAACTCTACAGTTCAAGGGATCGTGCATAAGTGCCAGTCACTGTATTAAATGTATTAAAATTCATGGTCTTATTTAACAGAAGGAACATTATTTTATATTGAACACATTCATTTTTTGAATGACCTGCACAATATTGGTTATATAATCCCATTTGAATTTTTCCATGTCAGAGGTGGGTTTTTTATTTTTTAAACATTATGTCAGTGCTGGTTGGCCTCAAACCCAAGCTTATTCATTTGTGTTTAGGTTTAAGTTTTCTAATCTCTGATACAATCAGTCACTGATGAGTATATTTAATGCACAGCCCTGACTGTGTTCAGGAAAGGGCCTCTCTGATTGTATTTTGGGCAAAGGTGTCGTCTAGGATGAGATGATGCATAGGCACCATGTTCACCCCTGGTGCCCTAGGACTGAGAGAGTCCATTTGAGACTAACCTTGAGTTCATTTAAGACTGACCTTGGCCCCACTCTTCTGTTTGTCTCTCACACCCCATGCCCACAGAGACCTGTTAGCAATTTGAGCCTCTCACTTTCTCCACTGATGTAAGATTGCACAATTGCATTGCTTACACCTCCTCCATTTCCTCACTCTGCTCTCAGTCCTGAGCCCTTTGGACCCATCCTGTCACCTCAGCTGTCAACTCCTTGCTGTCTGCTCTTGCCCCTGGCCAGGGCCACATGCCCGTCCAGCCACTTCAACCATGATTTGCCTGACATCTCGAAATCCCCTCCCTGAACTTCCACCACCCCAAGCAGGACATTTCCCCTAGACCCCCACTCAAGCTGCCTCCTCTCCGGCTGCTCCCACCGAGGAAGTGCTTCCTCTTGCTCTACTTAGAGCTTCGCTGCAACAAGTACGTACCCGTGCTGATTAGCTCACCTATAAATCTGGGTGATCCATGTGGATTGGAAATGCTTTGACATGCTTTCCTTCATGTCAAAGAAAGGAATCAGTGAGAAATAAAAACCTAAAGGTGCAGAAGGTCTTTGCTTTGATAAGGCAAAGGGCACATGTGTCTCTGAGCAAGGAAGGAGGAGATGGGCAATGAAACAGATGTTTTGTGGCAGAGATGGAATTTAAACCAGCCCACATCAGACGGTTTTGAGCTGAGTGAAGTGGAAGTCAAGGCTGAGATTCTGGAGTGTGGAAAAGGTTTGAAAATGCTGCCATGGGCAACCTGTGTGTAAAGAACCAATTAGAAATGGACAGGAGGACTTCCAGATACCAACAGCAACATCTTATGACAGTGACCAGATTTTTCACTTTTATTAATCTTGAGTCTGGTACTTTTACAAAGGTGTTCAGATTCTGTACATTAATTCAGGAAATACAATTATTCCTTCCACATGAATGGAAGAAGAAGAGAGAAATAAATCAGGAGCATAAAGTAGAGATTTAGGGCTTTTTATGTCGTTTTAGTTTTCATTTTGGCTTGATTTTATTTTATTTGTTTGATTTCTAGATCCATACAAACAACACACACACAGCCCCTCACACATTCCCATATGCCTTTATCTTTATGGTAGGTAGGTTTCTGTGATCATAAGCAAGTAGCAATATTTCTTCTTCTCCCAAAGAAAGGACAAGGAGAAATAGGATTAAATTCCAAGCTGCACATGAGGAAAGCTTTCCTGACTTCTTCAGGGAACCCTGAATTGGGGGTTCATGTTACGTATAGAACCCATTTTCTTAGAGCAACAAAAGAAGTCATCTTAGAGCAACAAGAGAAGGCAGGGAAGAGCCTGGAAGAATCTAGTTCAAGGACTCTGAAGTGGACCTTTGCTTCACCCCCGCCTGGCTTCGGAATGGGAAAGCATTCAGACTGAGTCAGGCACTTGATCAGGTGCCAGCCACTGTGCCATGTGCTTTGTGCCTGAGGTCAACTAAGCCCAGTGAATTCAGGGGCTCCCTGATGTCACCCACTAGTTCACAACCTATCTAGGTTCCCAGTCCCATGAGAATATTTGGTTACAAGTGGGACCTGAGGTACTTCTGAGCCCTCAGATCTTTTTGAATTCCTTTATTAAGATAAATGATGTTCTGAGACATTAGTTGTCAATATTTGTGTTCTAATTATTTGGAATAATACGGAGGTCAGCACCACCAAATATGGGTTAGGTGTAAAATGATGTGACTACCCACAATGCCCATTTTGCTACGTAACAGAGTTTTAAGATGTTTTGCTTCAGTTTGACCCAATGTAGTCACCATACATTTTGTTTATGGAGAACATAAGCTCAGGGACACTGAAGGGCAAGCTTGTATCTTAGTATTTGGTTCTAGTTGCTGACATATATGAATCTGAGTGGTCTTGTGGTTAAACTTGCCTTTCACCAGGTCCTTATGATGTGTTCCTGTGACAAATTATACTATATATTAAGTTTGATTTACTGAGTAACTCATATTGATACAGCCCAGGAGGGAAGAGATAGAGGAAAACTGCCTGGCATGCCTGCCAGATGCTGGTCATTTTTAACACAGTCAACTGACCTGTCAGCATGGCTTGAGAAAGAAGTTCTGCCTCACTGTGGTTTAGATAAGGAAACAGAGGCTCAGCAAGGTGGAGTGATTTGTCCAAAGTAAGGATCTGAGTCCAGGTCTACCTGACAAAGCCCCGCCCTGGCCTCTTCATTTGTCACCTGGCTCCTTTACCTGGGTAGAGGTGTTTCAGAGGTTCCTTACAGAATGGGGCTTCATCATCATTACTCATTTTCCATTTCATCTCCAATGAAATCACACTATATCTGGAAGTTGAAAAAAGTGCAGCAAGATCTGTGTGTGAGCCCTTTCAAGACACATCCCCCAAATGTTGTCCCTAAATGGAATACCAGCTGTCATATTTTTCTAGACATTCTGACAACATGCATGGCAGAGGGAAGTAAAGCAAAATCATCAACTGGGGAATAAATAGTTTCTGTGAAAGTCATGGCAGAGCTGCTCTGCCCATTCAATGCCTTGGTATGATGGACAAGGGAAACAAATGTCGAGGGAGGTGACACGGGCCAGGTAGCCCCAGAAGCATCGCTGTGCAGATGTGTGGGTTCTGTCCCCGGCCCTGTGTAGACCAGCTGCACGACCTTGGGAAAGTTATTTTAACTCTCTGAGCCTAATTTTCTTCATCAGTCCCATGCCAGGACAAGACAATGATGGCCACACTCACATTAAAAAGTTTCTGGGCTCAGTGGAAGGTCAGATAAAATTTGCAGCCAAATCCAAGGTCTCCAACTTGACCATCCGTGCTGAAGTCACAACGGTCCTATTGGAGTGACAGATGCACACCTGGATGGGGAGACTTGCCCTATCACCTGGCCATTCAGGTTGGGTATTTCAGGCCCATCCAAACGAAAATGGCATGCTTTGTCATCTACGCCATCTGCTCCTGGCTCTCCTGGTGCTACGGCTTTCCTGAAATAGCACACAGGTGCTACCTGTGTCTCCTTGGATAGATGTAGGAGGTTAAGGTGTAGCTGAGGTCCACAGCAGGTGATAAGACAGGAGACAGTTTACAAAGAGATTTGGGACATGAGACGAAAAAGGAATTTTCTATTATTTGGGTACTTTCATAGCAAACCCATAGGAATGTTTTCTGGAGCCATGAGTGAGGAATTGAGATTCTGAGAAGCAGGATGGAGATCTGGAAAGCTGTTTTTGCTAAATAGATATGCTGTCAAGAACTGGGGCTCTGCACGCTGGGCAGGCCTGGCTTAAAACCCTGCCTCACCACACAGTAGGCTACTTGAATGAGGCACTTAATTAAATATTGAGAGCTTAATTGTCTTCATTTGTGAAATGGGGCTCCTGCAGTGCTCTACCTCATACAGTTGTTAGGAGGATTAAATGAGGTAACACATGAGAATATTTCATATAATGTGTAACATGTTGGTAAGTGCTCAAAACACACAGAAAAACCAAAACAGCTGTCTTACTGTTTTTGTTTCTGTTTTCCCTGGAGACATTGTGGAATACATACTTCTGGGATTCCACATCATTGAAGGACGGGACCAGAACCACATTTACAGAGTCTGAACCTTCCTTTTGACACATTCGTTCCGTAAGTCAGGTCATTGCCCAGCAATGGAGTTTCTGAGAGTCCTGGTCAAGACTACTTTGGTTTCAAGTTACAGAAACTCAATGGAGAACCCCTTCAACTTAAATGCCCTGGCTGAAATTAGAGGGGAAGTCAAAGGGATGAATTTCAGCTGACTGGACTGGAAGAGAATCCCAACATACATATTCCCTCCCTGTCCCATCCCCACTCACTCACTCTCACTCTCTCTGTCCTCCTTGCTTCTCTGTTGGCTTCCTTCTTAGGCAGGTTGTCTCTCCCTGAGGTGACAGGATTCCCTGTCAAGATTCATGTCCATTCCAAGAAGGATTCTGGTAAAACCTGGTTGGCCCATTTGCCTGCCCCTGGACTAAGCCAAGAGCTTGGGGTGCTCTGCCTGGCCAAGCTGGTTTGTTACAGTGGGAAAGGAGAAGCCCCAGATTGAGAGTTCCACTAGGTAGAGAGGTGCAAAGCCCCAACCCAAAAGATGAATTTTGTTACAAGAAGGACAAGGACTGGTAGAAAGGCCAGAAAAACACCTGGCCACCATACTAAAGGTCCATAATAGGGCCCTCAAAGCCAGACACAGCTGTCCATCGGAGATAATTTTGTGATGGAGAGGGGATCACCTCCCATCCAACAAGGAGAGGCAGTCCCTCTCCCTCTTCACAAAAACACCATAAAACATACCAGCCTCACTCCTGTTCCTTTAGAGGCTGCATCCTTCATCTCTACCCCCAGCTGTTAATCGGGTGACATTTCTGATATCCCTGATCTTTGGAAAGTTCTCTTTCAAAAGCTCTTAATTAATTCCACTTTAGGCCAGTTTCAGAGATTCATGAAGTGTTAGACCTAGAAGGATCACAGAGCAGTAATAGTTCCCAGATCTGGCAGCTCTTGGCTTTCTGTGAGAATCACCTAAGCTGGATTTTGTATAATTTTGTTTTTTAATACTCCTGAACCCCAAACTCCCTGCCAGACGTATCTCTTACATAGGTCTGTGTTGGAACAATTAATCAGAATGGTTGTGATTCTGATCTGCTTCATTTGGGACCTAGTGTCTCTGTAGACACGTAGCCCCATTTCCAAGAGACAGAAGCCAGAGGCTTATGAACCCATTATATGCAGGGCCACCCAGCTGGTCAGGGGGAAAATCTGTGCAAACTCATGTCTCCAGGAGAAAATCTGAGAGCTGCTGCTGCCTGTCATTTGCCAAGTGGAGCAGTGTGATCTCAGTTAGAGAGAGAAGCAGACAGCTCCAACTGTCTCTACAGTGTATGAACCGGGGAGCTGGGAGCTTGCTAACAAGCTTTCTGTAAAACAGGATACACCACTTGGACGTCCTCTGAGTCAACCTCCTCCAACTCACATGTCATTCCCATGCACTGTCTGGGCTTCCACTTGTCAAATATGACATTAGAAAGAGAGCTTAAGACCTAATGGGAAGAAAGATGCAGGAAAGCTTGTTAGCAGCATGATGCATTCCTGCCATTTTCAGTGTTCAGTAGGATCCAGAAAGGAAGTTTCCTTGAAGAGTTACCCTATGACCCAGCAATCTGACTCCAAGATTTGTACCCAAGAGAACTGAGAACATGCCCTCACAAAACCTTGTACAAGAATGTTCATAGCAGCCTTATTCATAATAGCCAAAAAATGGATACAACCCAAGTGTCCATCACCTGGTGAACAGATAAACAAAATGTGGCACATCCATTCAATGGAATATTATTCAGCTACAAAAAGAAACCAAGTACTGATACATGCTATAGCACAAATGAACCTGCACCAGATTATGCTGAGTGAAAGACACCAGACACAAAAGGCCCCACAGTATATGATTCCATTTACACACAATGCCCTGAATAGGTGAATCCATGGAGAAAGTGAGCAGATTAGTGATTGCCAGGAGCTGCAGGGGTGAAGAGAGGTTGAGGGGAACAAGGAATGACTTCAGTGTGTGGGGCATTCTTTTTAGGATGATGAAAATATTCTGGAATCAGTTGGTGGTAATAGTTGCACAACATTGTGAACATACGAAATGCCACTGAATTGTACATTCAGTACAATTCATAAGGGGGCATTTTATGGTATGTGAATTCTATCTCAATTAAAAATAAATATTAAGAGCTAAACCATTTAAAAAATAAAAAGATCAGGCCCTTTGAGAGCAGAATATTCAGGAGAAGCCTCATGAGAAAGTGAACTTGGGTTAGAACCAGAAGACATAAGAGGAAAGGTCAGCAGTCCCCTCTAGCAGACAGAACAGTGTGAACAGCACTGTGGAGTCTTGTCAAAGAACAGCAAGAAGACCTGTGTGGCTGAAGGGGAGGGGAGGCGTGGTGGTCTGGGGCAGCGGTGGGAAGGGGAGAAGAGATTTCCTGTGGTCCTACCTGCTGAGCTTAGGAACTGGATGCAATGTGCTTCTCGCAGCACAAGGGCCTCTGCAGGGAGCTCTTGGTAATAGTCACAATGTTTTAGGAAGGTAAGCCAGCTGCCGTTCTGGATGAATTAGGAAAGAGACTAAAGCAAATGTTTGAGATGTTCAACCCTGTGCTCGAAGGTGCAGGGTACAGAAGAAAAACAAGCAGGACTTTGCTCCAGCCCTCAGGGTATACAAGAAGGAAACTTTGCATTTCTCTAGCAATTCACAGGTGGATATAACTTTCACTTTTTTTTATTAGTTCATTGATCTTTGAAATAACTCTTGAGTTTAACATCAGTTATCATTAGCTCCTTTTACAGGAGGAGAAACTGAGGTGGAAGTTCCATTACTTGCCCAAGGCTGTTCCTAAGTGGCAGTTAGAAGAAGCCATATTTTCTCCTAGTCCAATAGTCCCACTGGGAGCATAGAAGCTGAGAATATATGTACACAAATATAGTGCAATCCAAGTATACAATAACCACAGGCAGGCCTTAATTAGCAACAATCACACTGATTAGTGCTAGGTTATATTGTGTCAACCAGAAAACATGTTCAAAGCACATTGTCTTTGGATCTTTCTATTGTGAAGTGAAAGATCAAGAAGAGAGAGTTTGTGCAGAAGTTTTGAACCTGAATATTAGAATCAGACTCAAACCCCACCTCCATCCACCACTTGGCAAGTGACCTTAGATTCCACTCCTTGGGGCTTCAGGCCCCTCTCCTACCAAATGAGCATCACACAGCCAGCTCACCAAGGACTGCCACTCCTCAATGCTGCCATGACATATATAAAGCCATAATGAACCCAGCCCACTGAGGGGATTTCAGGAGAGTTTTTTAAAGTCTTATAAAAGGGAATTAGCACTCACTGGGCACAAACAATATTGTAGTACCTTTATATGTCCTTAATCTTCAGAGCAGGGTAAGTCTTATTACCCTCATTTTATAGGAGAGGAAATTGAGGCCCTGGAAATTACCTAGCACAGGGTCACACAGCTAAGATGTGGGATCATGGTGATTCAGGTTTGGGTCTGGCTTTCAAATCCTTTCTCACTCTGCCACACACATTATGGTGATGTGAGAGCTGGATGTAAAAGATTCTCATCAAGGCTCAGAGCCTAAATTACAGACTCAAAAGCTGGTCTGTTTCAGAGTTGCCTGGGAATGTCCTGGAAGCCCCACTGGCTTACAGGACTTGGGTTTGGATTTAGATTTGCATGGCCTCAAGTACAACTGTTCAGTCTCCAGGCCTTTCCTCCTTCCTTAGCTTCCTTTTCCTACTGCTCTGAAGGATTTTTAGATCAAAGATTCTGCTTTCCTGGGGGGATAATCCTGTTGCCTCTAACGTTTTCTTCTGAGTGTCCTTCACAAAGAAGGGCTTCAGCAAAAAATTTCTCCCTAGGTTCAGTTACCCAATTTCTCTTTTGCTTAAGCCTTCACCAGCCCTCAGGGTGGAAAGGTACATGATTGCCTTCAGAAGTATTTTTATACTGAGGAGGAGCCCAGCATAAATTAGCCAGTCCTTAGTAAGTGTTAGATACACTACTTCCACATCCGCCTTTTATTTTCTGCTTCCATCCTTTCCTTCTTAAACGCCACCTCCTTTTTCCTTCCTGAGAGCTGGCATCTATTTACATTTGCCCGCTCTCGGGGGAGGCGCATCTCCACACCGTGGAAATTTTCTTCCGCCAGGCAAGTGCTTATAAGTTCTTGAAACCAGACGCATCAGCAAGTAAAGAACTGAACCAAAAATGCTTTTAATCACCCAGGTGAAGCAAGAGTCCAGTGGATCCAGAAAGACTAAAGGTAGCAAGGAAGACCTATGAAATAGTGGCAGGAATAACCATGCAGCATTGGCGAGCCTGCTGAGAGCTAGCTGTGCTGGGGCGCACTAGGTCTCTGTAAAGAGTGACTGGCTTGCTGGACAGACCTTCCTGGTTGATGTAACTTTTAAATGCCCCTTGACAGGCCCCTGAGACTCCTTCTCTAAGGGAATTTTGTTTGCCTCAGGATTTCACCAGCTTCCTACTTCTTCCCTGTTATTTCCTGGGATTTATAGCAGCCACAGAATGTCACAGGTGAGAGGTTCTTGAAAATGAACATTTTTTTTTAAGTTCTTTGAGGGCATGTGGACCCTACCTTGACCTTTTTCTTTTGCCTTCTTTCCTGTAGAGAGAGAGTGATTTAAAAGTAAATTGCATTTCTTTTTTTTTCCACTCTTAATCTAGTCTGATGGTGGTTTGCAAAGATATAGTATAATGTCAGACAGAAGGACCCACTTTTCAGAGTGGATGGTAATCTGAAAATGTTCTGTCCTGGCATTGGGTTTCATAACATATGAATCTAAATAGACATCTCCCCCAATACACACCACCCTGATGTCCCTAACACACACACACACACACACACGCGTGCCCCTTGTCCCTAGCAACTCAAGGTGCATCAGATTCTTTGCCCCACCCAGACCTACTAAATCAAAATCCCTGAGGGTGGGGCCCAGCAATTCTCCAATCACCTGGAGATCTTATTAAAACACAAATTCCTGGCCTCTACCCGGAGAGATTTTGATTCAGTAATTCTGCAGTGGGGCCCAAGAATTCACTTTTAGACCGAACTCCCCACTGATCTGATTCTTACCAGTGAGTAGCTCTGGTGTAGGTAGCTTCCTTCCTGCCTCCAGGGCACAGATTTCTCCCATAAGCTAAGTGGTAAACTGTGGGCAAGATCACTGCCAGGCAGGGGAGGAGGTGTGGACAAAAAAAAGGGAAAGAAACTCTGGGTTGGGAAGTAGTGCCTGGGAAAGAGCTCGGCACCCTTGACCAAAGCTTTTCTTTCTTGTTGTGTCCTTTCCCTGTTTCTGGCCCATGTTAGGAACACTAATTAATGTCTTCTGATGGGTTCTCATGGGCCTTATAAAAGTGGTGGTGTAGGACGTGGCCTAACAAAAGGAATAAGAGAATGCAAGCCCAGGGCCCAAGGTCAGACCCCTGGGGCTGCAGGATCTGGGGCCACAGTTACCCTGCCTCCAGGAAGTCTGAGATTTGTGCCTCCCTGCTTCACACTGGTCCTGTCCACAAACAATGTGGCCCCACTTCTCAGACTTCAGCACACTCCAGGATCACCTAGTTAAACACAGATCACTGGCCCCACCCCGAAAGTCTCTGATTCAGTAGATCTGTGGTGGGACCTGGCCTGAGAATCCTCATTTTTAAGGAGCTCCTGAGCCCCCACTGTAGACCCACTGGTGTTGTGCATATCTGAAATAATGCCTAAAGTCACTTAGAGTCATTTCAGCCAGCAGCCACCCAAGAACCTTTATGGAAAAGGTAAGTTGCTTCCAGCCTGGTGAGAAAATATAGGGAAGCATCTGAATATTGCTCTGTGAGTAATGCAATAAATAGCCTTACAAAGGAGCCAGGCAGTTCCACAGAAACAGATGCATTAATGCCTGGATTATGCCTTTTGTGAAACTCACTCTGAAATGTTACCAATTTTCATGCTCAGAAAGTCACCGTCACTCTGTTGTATCTGGGAGTTTATGCCTTCCTCTGAACATCACACGGCCATGGTTCTTGTTACAGAGATTTCACTGTGTCGTACCATTTGCCAGAGACGTGATGTTCAGTGTCCTTCCAGGGGGGGTTCTCAGAAATGCTTGTGGGCTTGAGTGGCCAGTCTTCATGCCCTCGACTGGACTCGGGCTTGTTGGGCACGAGGCCAGCCCGTCTCACCGTGTCATTTCTCTCTTCTCCCCCTGTACCCCGCCCCCACCATGTCTCCTTGCCCTCTGCTCCCCACCTGCAGTGCATTCCCAGAAGCAGAACAGACAGACCTGCGTGCGTAAGAGCCTCATCTGCGCCTTCGCCATGGCCTTCATCATAAGTGTCATGCTGATCGCGGCCAACCAGATCCTTCGGAGCGGCATGGAGTAGCCGCCCCCGCGGCGTCCCAGCTCACGCGTACGTGCATGCTCCGTGGGCGGACTTCCTCCACCGTGCGGACGGTGCAGCCTTGGACCGTTCAGCCAAGAACCCAAGGTTGTGTGGTGCAACCAGTATTGCAGACCCACTTCATCTCCTAGGCAGGGACACAAAAGGGCTGTCTTAAATGCTTTAATGGTTTTGTTTCCTAATGCAATAAATAGCCAGGAATTCCGAATGATTGCTCAACCACGTGTAGGAACTCTGAAGAGAAAACTTCCATTTCATCTCGGAATTCCAATGGCCATCCAGGTTGGTGGCGTGAGAGAGCAAGAGAGAGTCGTGAACGCACAGTCACCTCCACACCCCATCTTTCAACCCAGGGGTCAACTGGAGATTCCCGCTGCGGGAACCCTCAGTCCCGACAGGCCGACTTCTGGGCTGCTGCAGAGGGGCCTTTCCTTCCCGCCCTGGCTTTTTTCCTCCACCAGTGGAGTCCCCTGAGGCGTTAGGGGAAAGCCATCAAATGGGGTCTGTGAGTCGCACCCCCTTCGCTTCCGTACTTACTGCCTTTTCTACAGGACTCGTGTTGGCAGAGTTGGGGAGCTCTCGGTCTCCACCGGCACTTGGCTTTCTGTTCCTAGGGCCCATTACGCACCAGCATTTTGGAATCTGCAGAGAGCCTTCCTCCCAGCTTTGCCGCCTGTGCTGCCATTAGAGAAAAAAGAAGCATACGGTGGGCATCTCTGTAACACAGGCACATAGATGTGTATATTTAGCTTCTTCACGTGTGACATCATTCTCCCCTAATTGCCCTCTGCGGTTATAAGCTTGTCCTCTGACAGGCGTTCCTGCTTCCTCCGGGCGGCAGGTAGTTTGAGAGACAGGGAGGAACCAGTGGTGGGGAGGGGTTGCAACCTACATCCCAGTTACCTGGCCAGGGCGATGGAGCCCAAACACATCTCCGTGCTGGAAGACCTCTGTAAGTTAAGGTCCTTGCTCATCTTACCTTCTTCTCACCTTTAAATTTACTTTGTTAATTAGTCTTCCCCAGATAAAAAGAGGAATACAATCCAACATGGAAAGATGGAAAGATCAAACTACTGTAGTTTGCATAACAACTTACTTCCGGTAGTCAGATTCTGCAACTGACTCATTTTCATGAGAAAAACATGTTCATAAGCTTGGCCACCAGGACAGGTTACTGACTTCTGCTTACAGACTTCTCCTGGGGAAGGGAACTGAATCCCATGGACTGTTTTCAGCACTGTTTCAAGTCTATTCCTGACTTTTTCCTAGATGCCACATTGGCTACCACTAGTAATTCAAGCTTGCATAGTCTGACTAGCCAATAATCTTTCAGTGTAATAGTTCCCTCTGTACTTTTCCAAGCTCAGGTCTTTATTTCTGTAGTGGAATTGTCTTGCTCCTCATTCTTTCGATTGCTTCTTAAAGCTACATTTTTTTCTTCTCTCCCTTTCCCCCTTTCTTCCAGTATTAAGGAGCCAGAATCTTTCCTTTCTGCCTGCAGCTGGGAAGGCATGCGGCGTGCAGCATGGTGTGTGTCCCTGAACCCCTCCTCAAGCCTCCCACCCTCGTGGGCTTTCTCCCTGCCGCCTTCTTGGACTTGGAGCATCCAAGTCTCAGTTAGGGTCTTCTTCCAATTCACCTCTGCAAGCACTTTGGGCAATAGTCTGGGGGCAATTGGAGACACTTCCCCACTGTGGGGGACTGCACATATTCCTGATGAGCACAAGTCAAACTAGGGTTTGAGCCATAGTACAGAGGAGGGAGCAGGTGTAAGCTCCCGAGAGCCAGGGGTGTGGAGAGCCCCTCTGCCAGGGGTCCCACACATCTAAGCCAAGGAAGGCAGCAGCTTGCCTGTCCCTCTTGTCCACCCACCCTGCCACAGTCCAGACTGCATGTCTGTCTCTCTTCTCTCTTCCCTTGCCTGACTCACCCTGGTCCCTCAGGATTGGAACTCTAAATGAGAACAGATTCAAATGCAGAACAGGAACACATAGAGCAAGGTCATCGTTAGTTTCCCCCCAAAGCACTTTGCCCTCCCTCTCTCATCTGTACTTGGGTGGGAGCGACTTCCTGAACTAGTAAGAACATGTCTTCCTGGGGAAAGGTGCAAGACCCTAATACTGAAGAAAGCCTCCAGGGATGACTCCTCAAGGACCCTGCCCCATGGAACAGACTGGGGCACTGCAAGTGGGGCAGGGCTGTGGGGCATAAACTGAGTACTTCCTCAGAGGCTGCTTTTCTGCAAGTTTTTGGGCTTCCCACTGGAGAATGGGACCTGGAAGTGTATGAGGTCTAGACTTCACTGGGAGAGAAACTCACACTGGGCAGGGGTGGAGATTAAAAGGGGTTCTGGGAATAGCCTGTTCCCCACAAGGCCTCAGCAGTTTTTCCCTACAGAGGACCCCTTTCCTCTCCCAATGACCAGAAGCCAGCCTGTTCTGGCCAGGAGGAAATCTAGGAGAGTATCACTTGTGGGTGCTGCTAGGGAGAGAGGGCCATAAGGAAGCCACAGAACTCTCTCTGATGGGTCAGAAGTTAATGTCCCACCATGGTGGGTGCACCTGGCACCCAGGGTCTGAGCTGTGTGGAGACAACAAGGGCTTGTGGCATTACTGATACCTTGGGAGCTAAACAGCTGTCTCTCTGGCTTGTCCTCTGGCTGTTCTGCTGAGACAATCTGTCAAAGGTGTTGGGCTTCTCTGAAACACTTAAGATGCTGGCTTCCGGCAGCCCCACCCCAAGTCCCATCCACATCTGTGCTTCTCTGGGGCCCCACACCAGGTAGCACCCTTGCCCACAGAGGTTATGATGCTCAGAGATGAAAATTCCAGAAGTCTTGGTTCCCCATGCCCAAGATATGCTCTGTAGCCCTGGATAGAGGTGGTCTCTGCAGAAACCACAGGAGAGGAGCCCATCTCTCACTCTGTCCTCCTGGATGATAGACATGGAAGTCTGTTTTGGGGTAGCTGAATGACTGCTGGCAAACCACACTTGGTTCTTGTGGCAAACCATTCTTGTGGCAAAAACAGGTGCCCCCCAGCATCAGTTACAATCAGGAAGGCATTTTGCTTGGGAGACAAGGGATCCAGTCCCCAATCTCCTTGGCCCCCAAAGAAGCTGCCTCCCATCACTCCAGAAGCAGACAGAGCCCCCAAACAGGACCCAGCATGGGAACTATTATCAGTGGCTTCCAGAA
The DNA here is from genome assembly GCF_040802235.1 of Manis javanica. Classification (NCBI taxonomy): domain Eukaryota; kingdom Metazoa; phylum Chordata; class Mammalia; order Pholidota; family Manidae; genus Manis; species Manis javanica. The sequence goes on along the minus strand of NC_133165.1, from coordinate 40,683,132 downwards.
TGTGCGTGGGTCCCATGTGACCAATCAGTAAAAAAGGATGTTGCCATGGCAACCCTTGAATTCCACCGTGAGTTTGCCAAGGCACACAAAAATAGGAAACATTTTCTTCAAGAACACTTGGGTTCTGCCTTATTGCAACCTGACTCCCTGCATCCGTATCCTGCTGGTGGTGGAAACTACCCTCGAAAAAATCTGGTGATTTCTCTGCCTTTCCCTCTTGTGTTTGAACCTGTCCTTCCATTTGCTCAGGAGAACAGGAGCTACCTGTGAGCTGGATTTCCCACTCCACCTCCTCCCTCATCTCCTAGTGCCTAGAGCAAGTACCCCTTAATCTGGGCAATAAGGCGGAAATGTCATCTGGAAGGCAAAAACATCTGTTTGCCTGTTGAGAGGCTCTCCCACAAGCCAGAAATGTGAACTGAAGTAAACTGAAGTTTACATGTGGTCTTAGGCAAGCCCAGTGGTTTCAGAAGTTTCTAGGTGTTTTATTTGCAGTGGACAAGATGTACACTTTGAGTCTTCTTTCTTGATACCCACTCCTGTCTTAAATTTCACATGACAAATGGTCTACTATCTTGCAGATAGATAAATGAGAGATGGCCAGCTTGTTTTGACAGTAATGCCCTCCTGGCCTCCCATCCACAGAATCATAAAGCAATGTATTATCTAAGAACTAGGAGAGAGAAATTTATCTCTTATTCCAAATGCCTTCTCTAGGCTTAGGTCCAGACTCAGGTCATAAATCAAACAGAGATACTCTTAATCCATGTCTGGCAGCATCCCTGGGCCCATACGATGGCATGACTGGAAGAGTAAGGCTGGGGGTGGCTAGTCTGGCCATGTGTGGCTGCAGGTGATGATACCTTGTTCCACTGTACCCTTGCTCTCCATCCCCACAGAAGCTGCTGAGCTCTTCTCCTCCCAGCTGAAGGTCTCAAGTCATATTGGGTCATTTGATTGCACTGACTATTTCTCCAAAGGTTCATAATGATGGTGTTTTTCACCCCGCTCCACTGAGATATGGGGAGGATCTGGAACCCCCTTGCAAGGGGGCCCTGTTTTCCCATGAGTACTCAAATGGTATTTAGATGATGCAAAGTCTAAGCTTTTAGGCTTTGGCACATACTAGTTGTATTCCCAGGACTGCCTGGAGAGCATCTGCCTGTAATGACCTCAGATCAGAACTTTCTCATTGGACTCTTCAGTAATCCTCACAGGACTGAGAGTCTATAACCTTAAGGCCTTGCCATAGCCATCCTCCCTTACCACCTCACTGTTCAACTTCCTCAGAAAGGGAAAAAAGAATATCTATCAGAAGTAGAAAAGAAACATCATTCAGCAGCTAGGGTTTTCAATTTGCATTATTTAAAGTGATGGTAAAATAGAGAAAGATTTGGGCTGCCTGTCATAGACCCTGTCTCCATGACGATTTAAATGTCAGAACTGTTCAGCTTCACTTCATACTTCCTTTGACTAAGTCGCTCAGGGGACTGTCCTCAGCAGCATAGCCTTGCCAAAGACACTTGGTTTGGAGAAATAAGGTCAAGTACACAGATCAGCCAAGCATTTCTCAGTATCCTGTGCTCATTGCTAAAACACATGCTCAGTTTAACAGCTACAGTTTCTACTTAATATTGGTTTGTGACCCTCTTTGTATGGTCTCAGGGGACATGATAACAATGCTCGAAAAGTCTATGTGGCAAAATTAATTTGATTGTTCGATGGCCACAAAGAATCAGGTTTTGCCAGTCCCACAAAGATTAGAAAGTCCTCTGAAACTAGAAAAGACTTGCCAAACCTTCTGCCCCTGTCCCTACCTTGGGTAACTCATCAGCTGAGCACCCATGCTGGGCAGAGCCCTCATGCACCTTGTTCCCTTCAGCAAAAGGGTTGGCTTTCAAGCCAGTGCTTCCCTCACTGTTAGAAGTTATTGTCCAAATGAAAGGGATGTAGAATCTGGAATTTTCCAGTGGAATAGAGGAACAGGCTAATTAGGAAGGAGTATTCCAGATAACACAAAATTCAAGAGTGAGAGTTCTCCATCCTTGGACCTGAGAGAGAAAAGGTTATTTAAAGGACTGCAGAGGCTGGTCTCTGAATATTTTCCCTGTATATCTGGCCTACTTTGGTAACATACAGGGGACTGAGAGCCAGAGGGCTGCTGCCTATCAACCTACTCCCAGTGACAGGCTTGGTGAACTTCAAGAGAAGACTGGTAGCTCACCTTTCCTTGGGGGATGTTGACATCAGTCAAGCCCAAAATGCCTCTCCCAGGGCCCTCAGACTTCCCAAATGGAGGCCAGGAGAGCAAATCTCAGAACCAGCTTTGTGGGCATCACTGTCAGCTGGGATGGGTGCAGGAAGCAGGACCTTCAGTGCCTCTACCACCCCTGCCTGCAGCCAGATGATTTTGAGTGACTTCATTTCCTGGCCTCAGGTGTTTCATCTGTAAAGCAACAGGAAAGGTAAACCAGCTGACCCAGGAAAGCCCTCCCACCATGACTCTGTCTGAAACAAGTCCAAGTGAATGTCCACACTTCATATATAAAGCATCCTTCTTTCCCCCGTGATTGCATGAGGGACTGGCAGTTTCTTTTTTAACATAGGTTCCCAGAGGCAGTTGTAATGAAGTAACTCTTTGGGTGTCTACTGTCTAAAGATGAAACAATGCAAATTAGTGTACATCAAGTATATCTTGCAGGGAAGAGTTTCGTTTCCTCCCTAAGGTCTTGTTGATCCAAGGAAGCATCAAAGATAGGCTTTGTGTCCTAGTCTTAGCCAGTGTGAAAATTAAGGGGATTCGATCACCTTGCCACAGCTTGGGTGAATCAGAGTACATGAAAAAGTAGAGTGAAACAAGGCCACATTCCAGGAAGAGATGCTTGTTTCTCCATCTGAGAAAGCCTAGCTGGAAGCCACTGAATAAAGAGCACAACTTACAGTCATTTCATTCCTTCCTTTCTACCTGGCCACTGGAACAGCAGTTCTGGCATAGGTGGTAGTCATCTGTAATTATTTGTAACACTGCAAAAGGCAGAGAGTCACGCTTTCTGGTGACTGTCAGGAATTAGATTAGCAGTCCTAGGAGCCCAGCCACCTGCAATCATCCTTTAGATGGCTGATGTGTGATGCCGAACACAGGTGCTGTTTCAGATGCCACCAGCCATGATGGGGCAGAGAGGGGAGATTGGCTGCAGGATCCACAAAAGTCTCTGGACCTTCTGCCCCACAACACTGTAAAACCCTAGGCTTCTGTCCTTTTCTCTCTTCCAGGAGTAGACTGAGGTCCCAGTCATTGTTTTTATGCAACCCTGCTGTTCTTCCCTGGAAAGACCTAGATTGGCCAGGAAAGGGCCCTCCCTGCTCCTGGTGGAAATTTATATAAGCCAGTGTCTCTCAGTTCTCTCCAAGAAAAATAAAAATATATTCTTGCTTTCTGACCTGGAAATTAGGTTTCAGGGTTCCTTGAGTGGCTTTTTAGTGGGGTTTGATTTTCTTCCCCAATTCTGAATCCAGAAAGCAGCTATTTCTCCAAGGACTAACCAAGGACAATGCCCTTGGAGGGAAATCAGACTCAGAAAGTCTGGTAAGGCAGTGGGTTGGCAAACTGTCATCTGTTGGGGATGTAGAGGTCACTAGACTTGAGATGTGAGTGGTTTCTTAGACCACAACAGGAAATGGCTGGATGCAGATCGGAGCACAGCTACGGACTCTGACGACCAGGCTGACTGGAGCTTGGCAATGCTCATATCCAGAACGTTCCACTAGGTCTCAAATACTGGGTCACAATCTTCCCATTTACCTCATTCACATTCCTTTTCTTTTTTCATTCAGTATTAGTTGATGATTTCCACCATTAAAAGATGAGAGAGTCAACAGACTAGTCAAAAGAAAATCTTTATATAAAATGTAAATATGAATATAAATTAACTTGGCATGCAACTTACTGATCCAATGAAGTATATATTATTAATATGTTATCTAAGTGTATAAAGGAACACTGACTGCCATATTTACCAGATGCTTTCTCTAACCAAATTTGTCTGTAAATATATAATCTGTATAAAAAAAGAGTCTAATTTACCATTATTTATGCAATAGAAAAATAATAAAAGTTTTTTTTTCTTTTGAGAAGACATTTGGTTCATTACCTGTGGTATGATTTGCAAATGGGTCACGAAATTCATTCCTGTGACCCTGAAGGGCAACTGGATCTATCTGTTGGGCTAACAGTCCCACATCCCCCTCTTCCAAGAAGCAACCCGGAGAAAGCAGCCAGGATCTGGTTGTGTGGTGGGGCTTTGGAGGGGAGTGATTGACAGAAGGGGAAATAAGCTGACTACAGAGCATATGGTGAGAAGCAGGAAGCATCTTCTGGCTGGGAGCAGACATTATAATTAAGAAAACTTTGCAGACATGCAAGCTAATGGTGTCATCCTTTTGGGATTCCATTTGCCAAACCTTTCCCAGCATTAGCATTCAAGCATTGCATAACTTCCACTGAAGTTTCAGAGCTTATAATGCTATTTGAGCTTCTCAGTCATAGAAAAAGACACCCATTCCCTTATATCAATAAAGAAACAAAGGACACCAAAAAATTAAGTGACTTGATTAAGGACACTAGCTGAGATCCTGTCTGAATTTGGCCCAGAATGTTGGCCTCCTATCTCCAAGCACCACAAACTTATTTCATATTTTCTTCCCTTTTCTAAAACATTATCACAGATCTTCCCAAATATCTCGTACTAAAGCCAAAAATTTGGGTAGAATCTCCCAGTCTCCCAGGAGACCTGTTGTGAAATGCGGCATTTTACACACCTTCTCAGGGGAAACTTGTGGGGTAAAATCACTAAGCATTTGTTATTGTTTAAAAATTCTTAAAATAGAGTGTTCTTTGCATAAAGCACATGTTTTTCTCTTTGTGTAAAGGGGGCCTGTGGCAAATTCCAGGGAGATAATGATTGAGATTTTATCCTCTTTGATCTGAGTTTTAAGAATTTTATTTTTTATTATAAAAGAATATTTAGTCATGAATATTCATTCTCCTGGAGTCCTTACCCCAGCAGGAGGTGTCCTGCAGGACAAAAGGCCCACCAGGAGACTGATTCCAGAATTCAATGTCTCTGACCTCTGACCACAGAAATAATGAAGCTTGAAAACTCATGCCCGGTGTGAGCCCAAACCAGATAATACCCAAGGTAAAACAAAGCTTTCCCTGAAGATATGAACATACCTTTGAATCCTATTGGGACTTTTCCATAATTTTGGTGGTATGTGAATTAATTTCAAATGCTTTTCTTTCAAATAAATGTTTGTCTATGGCCTAGCCATGTGTACCATTAGAAAGCTGTGCCCATCTTCTGCCAATTCTGGAATGTCTATATGTAGCAAGTAGCTTGGCCTTGACTGGCAAAAGATTGGTGCCTGGGCTGACAAAGGACCTGAGGCCATGTTTCCACGCCTATCTTACACACTCTAGTTTTATTTCAACCCAATCACCAGCAGCAGGCTGAGAGAGGAAGCAGCTGTGCTCCAGCCTATTCCACTAAGTACCCCCAGGTCCTGGGGCAGTACACGTGGAGCCATGCTCCAGTTCCCAAGCTTAGGCCCATGTGTGGCCAGAGGTTCTTCCGGCTTGGTAGTCCTGCAGCTGTGCTCAGAGCTGGCCAGGACCCTGCTCTCACATCTGAATTTCCTAGGATAAGGGAGGGAGATACAGCTGCCTCACTGCAGAAGAGCTCCTAGGCTGTGCTAAGATGGTATCCTGGCTACACCCTGGGGGGCTCTCATAGCCTGTGTCCCCCACTCTCTTGCCATCTTTCTTCTGTGCTCTCAGGATAGTTTGAAGTCAGCGGAGCTCCAAAAACCTCTTCAGGGCAGTGGTTCACAAGCCTGGTTGCACATGGGAATTGCCTGGGGAGCTTTAAAAAAATACAAAGTCTTGGCCCTGCCACAGACACTCAGATTTCATTGCCCTGGAGACAGCCTGGGCAGCAGGGGTGGGGGTGGGGGGTTCTCACTAATGAGGCGATGAATCAGGGGGGAGCATTAGGAGGGTGAGCTCCTGCTTTCTCAGGTTTGGGTGATTTCTGGAGAAGCATGCTTCTCTTTTTAGCACAGTGGTTCTCAAAGTGTGGTCCCTCACCTAGAATCTGGGAACTGGTTAGAAATTCATAGTCAGGCCATACCCCAGCCTACAGAATCAGAGATGCTGGAGGTGGGACACAGCAACATCCCTCCAGGGGACTGGGATGCACCCTCAAGTTTGAGGATCTCTGTCTTAGTAACACTGTATTTCACAGTAATGAACATTGGGATCAGCATATAATTATGATTATTATCATAATCAGCAGGAGCTTTATTTCTGCAAAGATGCCTGGGCCTCCCTGGAGACCTATGGGATCAGAACCTCAGGTGGTAGGGGTCACTGGAGGAACTCCAGGCATGTTTGGAAGGGAGCTCAGGAGTGACCCCACAGTAATGCTTCTAGCTCCTCAGTGCTGGGAGCTGTTTCCCGGGGTGGTCTCCAGGCTGTCACCTCCCCTTGTAGCCCATATCATGTAAGCACAGCAGCAAAGACCAGTGTGGGGCTACAGAGACTTCTGCTCTCTCTGCCAGGGAGCTTTCTGTGTCTTTAAACCAGGAGCTTGCGATGGTCTCCCCTGCCTTTCCGATGTCAAAGCCATGGCTGCCAGGCTGTGTCTAGGAAGCAAGGGGGTGGGATACAGTATGCAAAATAAATTACATTCCCCCACTCCTTGTTTTCCCTGAGATTAATCTGGGCGATAGCAGAGAAAAACTGAACATAAAGGAGTGAACTGTCTGGTGTGTGAATTATATCTCAATAAAGCTGTTATAAAACATGAGCACCAAAGTAGCCTTGAAGGAGGAAAGAAAGCAGGAGATAGTGGCATGGGGGTGGCTCAGAGCCTCCTGAATGCATGTGAATCTCAGGTTGTGACCCAGAGCACCCGGCAGAGTCCCGGCTTCTCCCAATTGCCTCGGGCAGAAAGTCCTGCCTCTCAGAAGCAAAACTGGCCCACTTATGGGCATGACCCCCACCCCTCCCCGACAGTGAGACGTTCTGCTTCCTTCAGCCTTGGCTCTCCCCAGCCTTTCAGAATGAAGAGCACCCGGCCTGATGGTGTAGTTGAGCCTCTATGGTCCAGGAACCACGGAGACTTCTTTCTTCCGGTCAGTGGCACTGGAGTGTCCTCCACCAGCCTCCTCTTCTAAGGATGGAGTGTCCAATCTAGAAAAGAGAACTTGGGGGTGAGGGGGAACTGGAGGTGTCAGCAGTGCCATCATGTAAAGGAGGACATAGGGTCATGCAGTGCAGGGCTGGAGCAGGCTGTGCAGATTCCAGCTCATCTGTGGCCCTGGATGAACAAGTGGCCTCAGCCATGTGATTGAAATAAGCTTCTAAGCCACACAGCAGCTTATTTTGCTTCTCATTGTACCTCCAGCCCCTAGCATTGTGCCAAACACACAAAAGGTTCTTAATAAATATTTGCTAAGTAAACAAACCAGAGCAGCTCACACTGCTCAGATATCCAACTTGACCAGTGATACCGGTTCCTGTGCCCCCCTTTCTCTCTGCCCATTCCTCCATCTCACATCCCTGTGCCCCAGTTCCCATGTCTTTGTCAAAATCAGGTGTGCCTGTGTTGACATGTTTGTCTTTGTTTGAGTTCCTCCTGCCTGTCCAGGAATTCTTCACCCTCTTTGACAAGCCAGGTTCAGTCTCTTCAGTTTTTTCCTTAATGGTGGCACCATCAGGCACCTGCTGTCACAGAGCTGGGCTCTCCTCTGGCTGGAAGATGAGCCCATTGCCCCCCATGAAAGCCATAGCATCAGTCCCCTTGGCTTGGTCCAAGCTGGGTTCTCAAGGTTTACACAGGCTCAGCACATCACCCTGGACTGGGCTGGGTGTGATTTGGCCAACTGCTGTACAGAACTCCCTCCTCTCATCTCTGCAGTCTCTGTCAACACCAGCCTTTACTATATGGCCAGTGCTTTAAGGACTCTTCCAAGCCACCAGCAAGTGTCCACCAGGTACTGATGGGATGCAGACAGAAACACGAGCAAACCAGGAGTCTATAGTCTAGCAGAAAAAAACAAAGAAGACTGCAATTACAGTCCAGATCAGAAGCCCTATGGAAAGATTCACTACAGAAGATTTTAGCAATATAAAGAAGGGAACATCACTCCTTTAAAACATGTTTTTTTAATGAAATATTTTAAATACATATAAAATAATGTTTCAGACAAGTATACCTATCATCCATATTTAATTGACGTAAATGTTCTGAGTGAGATTTCTCTCACTTTACCTTTCTTTGTCTCTTAAGAAACAACTTCAGAGATGCAGCTAATGCTGCAGGCCAACTCCATCATACTCCTTTCCCCTCCCTCTTCTGATGTGACCACCTTCCTGAAACTGATCGTTCCCATCCTTTTTTCTGTAGGGGACTCTTTGAAGGGTAAAACAAAGAACTCAGCTGGGTAGATGGAGACAGTGCATTACAGGCAGGATCAGCATGTGCAAAGGCTCAGAGGCATGGCACACTTGTGTGAGAGAGTAGTTGTGAAGACTTTCTAGTAATCCAGGGAAGATATGATGATGTCCTAAGCTTGGAAAGTGAGAGTGGAGGTAGAGAAAGAAGGCAGGACCTAAAGAGACTGAGGAAGGAGAGTCAGTATGCGGCTCAGTGGAGAAGGGTGGCTAAAGCATAGTGTGTAGGTTTCTGGTTGAGATGTTGTCGGGGAGACACTGAATTTAAGTCATGATTAATTTTAGGTACCTTCAGGGTATCCAAGTGATATCAGATATCAGGTAGAGGTATGGGCTTGTCTTGCAGAAAAAGGAGCCGCAGGTTGGTCTGTCTGCCCCTCTTAGTGCTGAAGGAAAAGGCCCCCAACTAGAGAAGATTGCTTTCAAACCTTTCCCATCTATTTGTTCCTTTCTTCTCCACCTTGTGGTAAGAGTGTAAACTGCAGCCTGTCTTAGTTTCCTGTTCACACACTGGGATGGACCCATACCCTGGGTTCCAGTCAACTGCTTACTTGCCTTACAGTTCTTTGGTATCATGCAGACCCAACATCAGCCTGGATCTGCAGGAACTGGGAAAATGAGGGAATTTTGTTCCAGTGGCAGGCTGGAAGATGGGCATAAAATCAACGCCATCTCTGAGAGGGCAAATAGGTTGGTGTCCTGGGAACAAGGCATGGCGCCTCAGTTGCCTTTTACAAGAAATCCTGCTGGTGTTTTTGTCACTGTTTCCTTTGTAGCTACCAACTTCCCAAAACATTTGGAGAGAAACTTTGTAGGGATCTCCCAAGATCTAAAAACGGCAGAGGTGATGGCTCTGGGATCAGCCTTGCTCAGCTCAGATTGAATGAATGGCCCAGCCCTTTCTTTTTAAACCCTTTTACAATGTGCACACCTAAGCACTTGGTCAGTCAAACTCTCAGCCATGACCTTACCTCAATTATTTAACAGATTCATTGCCAAACCTTGGTTTTTATAAATGATTTCTAGGAAATGTGAGAGTTGAAATCAAGTTGAACTCATGTGGTTTTGCTCTTTAGCTTGTGTTTTCTCTGTGATTTCTGCAATACCTTGCAGTTCTGACTTCAGCAACCCCTGCTGGTTGCTGTTCTTGACTCCATGAAGCTCCAAGGTAATCTATCCTGTTAAAGCCAGATAGAATGTTGGCAAGTAAGAGTCTCAGCATCAGCCCCCACAAAAGAATGGTTTATCTTGCCTAAGAAGTAGAAAATCAGATATCCTTATCAGCGGAGAGAATTTTCTTTGCTTGACTTTCAGAATAAAATATGCTTTGAACTCCCTTTCCGGAGGTAAAACAAAATGAAATTTCTTTGGTGGAGTATTTTGGCCCTGTCTTCATTCAACAAAGTTGGAGGTTTCAGAATTTTTATGAAAGCATCTGAGCACTGAGCCATTTCTCAAATTCCTCACTGCAACTACATTACCACATGTCACCATATTAAAGGCCCTGAGCTTCAGTTTACACCCACTTGTCAGGATAAACACCTTTAGTGTAAGAACTGGTGTGAAATGTGAGACTCTCACAGTACAATTTGATTACTGGAGTGACTTCTGGCTTTATGTGGATGCTCTTTAGTCTCCAAATACATCAGTTCCCCCTTACCCATGGAGGATATGTTCCAAGTAGATGCCTGAAACCATAGCTAGTACCAGCAATTATATATACTATGTTTTTTCCTATATAGCTATACCTCGTTTTATTGTGCTTCACAGATATTGTAATTCTTACAAATTGGAAGTTTGCAACAACACTGTATCAGAGCCATTTTTTCCATTAACAATTGCTCACTTTGTGTCTCTGTATCACATTTGGTAATTCTTAATAATATTTCAAACATTTTTGTTATTATTATATTTGTTATGCAATTTGAAATCAGTGACTACAACTCACTGAAAGCTCAGATGACAGTACTTTTTAACAACAAAGTATTTTTAAATTAAGGTATGTACATTTTTTTAGACATACGCTATTGCACACTTGCTGGACTACAGTATATGTAAACATGACTTTTATATGCACTGAGAACCAAAGAGTTCATTGGACTTGCCTTACTGGGATATCCACCTTATTATTTGTGGTGGTCTGGAACTAAATCTACAATATCTCCATTCATGCCTATGATAAAATTTATTTTATAAATTGGCACAGTAAGAGATTAACTAGTAATAAAATAGAACAGTTATAACAATATACTGTAATAAAAGTTATGTGGCTGTGGTATATGGTCTCTATCTCTCAAAAGATTTTATTATACTGGACTCACATTTCTTCTTGTGATGATGTGAGGTGACGAAATGTCTATGTGATGAGAAAAGTGAGGTGAATGACATAGGTGTTGGGATATAGTGTTAGGCTACTACTGAATTTCTGACAATAGTCAGAAACAGGATCATATGCTTCTGGACAGTGGCTGACCAGGAGTAACTGAAACTAAGAAAGTGAAACCATAGATGACGGGAGAACTATTGCATATTTTAGCTTAACTATAAGAGATTTATATACCCATTAAGATTAGTACCTTGCCTTTCCTGACAAACCTCCTGTCTGCCATTCTCCAAGGCAAAGCAAGAAAGCAATTCATGAGAAGCCATCTTCTAGTTTCGTATTATGGTAATATTATTCATCCTTTTCCTTTCTTAATTGTTCAACTGTAGTATAAAATCCACTCAATAAATGAAAAGTAGTGTTAAAAGATAATGCTTCATTTTCCTTCTCCAAAATCTCCATTAAAATAATCATGAAAGTATACAAATAAAGGGAAAAATACGATACTGGAAACCAAAGATAAGAAATTAGAGGGCAGTTTCTAATAACCACAGAACCAATGAGATTAACTGAAGAATTACCATGGATGATTAACTCACATTCTACAAACAAATTCTGGAGCTGAAAAGTACAGTAACTTAAATGAAAAAATCACTAGACGTATTCAACAGCAGATTTGAGCTGGCAGATGAAGGGATCAGCTAACTTGAAGAAAGAATACTAAAATTATCCAGTCTGAGTAACAGAAGGAAAAATGAACAGAGCCCAAGAGATCTATAGATTCATTAAACATGCCAGCATTTGCACTATAGGAGTCTGAGACAGAGAAGAGAGATATATAAAGGGCAGGAAAAAATATCTGAAGAAATAATAGCCCCAAATTCCCCCAATCTGAGAAAAATTATGAATATATACATTCAAGAAGCTTAACAAACTCTAACTCTAATGGTAAAAAAACTCAAAGACAAGGAGAAAAATTTTAAAGCAGCAAGAGAGAAGCAACTCATAACAGGTAGGAATCTCCAATAATATAACAGCTGATTTCTCCTTAGAAACCATGGAGGACAGAAGCCAGTCAGATAACATGTATAAAGTCTTGGAAGGAAATATCTGTGAAGCAATAATTCTATATTCAGCAAAACTATCCATCAAGAATGAAGGAGAAATTAAGACATTTATAAGTAATAAAAAACTCAGCAAGTTTATTATTAGGGAGCTTGACATACAAGAAATACTAAAGGGAGTCTTTAAGGCTGAATTGAAAGGACATGAAAGAGTAACTTGAAACTGTAAGAAAAAACTGAGAATATTGGTAATAGTAACTACATAAGTAAATATAAAAGTTAGTATTATTATACTTTTGGTGTCATTTGACACTTCTATTTTCTATATGATAAAATAGGCAATAAATAATAGGAAGAAAATAATAATTGTAAATCTATGTTAATGGGCATGCAATGGATAAAGATATGAACTCTGACAATAAAAATATACAGGGGGATTAAAGATGGCGGCGTGAGAGATGAGACAGAGGCTTCCTCCTAAAACTGCATATAATACAAAAATATAATTAATACAACTAATACTGAGAGAGCAACAGGAAAGAGGACTGCACCAGACTGCATACACCTGGAGAAAAGACAAGACCTCACCGAACAGGGTAATGTATCAAAGTGGTGGCCCAACAGGTACCCAAGCCCCTCTCCCACTCCAGCTCACTGGTGGGAGGAAGTGAAACAGAGCAGGGAGGGAGTGGAGACCTAGGACTGCTAAATACCTAACTCCAGAGATCTGCTCTGGTAGCACAAACCTACATTTCATGGTGCTTTCATGACACGCTCGTGATTACAGGGTTGGAAAGCTAAGACAGGCAGAATTCCTGGACAGACTGAGATTCCAGCAGCTTGTGGAAATCAGGGATCCATATCTGGCTGCTCTGGGACAAAAGCTTATACCTGTGTGCTCAGCCCACTAGATCAGGGAGTGGAGAAAGGCAAAGCAGCCGGGAAGTAGGAAACAGCTCTTTCCTCCTGGCAGGCAACAATACCAGACACCTGCGACCCCCAACATTACTTCAGGAGCTGAGCAGCTCCAGAAAAGAGCTTCTGGACACTAGAGGGCACCATATACAAATATGAAATGCCAAAGGAACCTGATACAGAGTGAAATTAATATAACCCCTGAGAAAGACGACATGGATCTCATACACTTCTTGAAAGGGAGTTCAGAATTAAAATTATTAACATGCTAATGGAGGTACAGAAAGATATTCAAGAACTCAGGAATGAATTCCAGTTGGAGATCTAATCATTGAAGAGCACAGTGGAGGGTATTAAAAGCAGATTAGATACTGTGGAGGAGATGATAACTGAAATAGAAACTAGAGAAGAGGACTACAAAGAAGCTGAGGCACAGAGAGAAAATCAGGTCTCTAAGAGTGAAAGGATATTGAGAGAACTGTGTGACCAATCCAAATGGAACAGTATTTGCATTATATAGGTACCAGAAGAAGAAGAGAGAGACAAACGGATAGAAAGTGTCTTTGAGGAGGTAATTGCTGAGAACTTTCCCAATCTGGGGAAGGAGATAGTCTCTCAGGCCATGGAGGCACAGATCTCCCAATACAAGGGACCCAAGGAGGACAACACCAAGACATATAGAAATTAAAATGGCAAAGATCAAGGATAAGGACAGACTGTTAAAAGCAGCCAGAGAGAGAAATTACATCACATACAAAGGAAAGCCCATCAGGTTAACATCAGACTTCTCAGCAGAAACCTTACAGGCCAGAAGGGAGTGGCATGATGTATTCAATGCAATGAAGCAGAAGGGCCTGGAACCTAGATTACTTTATCGGGCAAGATTATCATTTGAATTTGAAGGAGGGATTAAAAAATTTTCACATAAGCAAAAGCTGAGAGAATTTACCTCCCACAAACCATCACTACAGTCTATTTTGGAGGGACTGCTATAGATGGAAGTGTTCCTAAGGTTTAATAGCTGTCACCAGAGGTAATACAACCACAGTAAAGAAAGCAGAACAGCTAATTACTAAGCAAATGCAAAATTAAAAAAACTGTCCTCAAAGTCAGTCAAGGGATAGACAAATAGTATAGAATATGATACCTAATATATAAAGAATGGAGGAGGAAGAAAAAAAGAGGAGAAAAAGAAAAGAACCCTTAGATTGTGTTTGTAATACCATATTAAGAGAGTTAAGTTAGACTCTTAGATTGTAAGGAAGCTATCCTTGAACCTTTGGTAACCACAAATCTAAAGTCTGCAATGGCAATAAGTACATACCTATCAATAATCACCCTAAATGTAAATGGACTGAATGTACCAATTAAAAGACATAGAGTCACTGAATGGATAAAAAAAACAAGACCCATATATATGCTGCCTACAAGAGACTCACTTTAAACCCAAAGACATACACAAACTAAAAGTCAAGGGATGGAAAAAGATATTTCATGCAACTAACAGAGAAAAAAAAGCAGGAGTTGCAGTACTTGTATCAGACAAAATAGACTTCAGAACAAAGAAAGTCACAAGAGACAAAGAAGGACATTACATAATTATAAAGGAGTCAATCCAACAAGGAGATACAACCATTATAAATATCTATGTTTCCAACACAGGAGCACATACATATGTGAAACAAAAAGTAACCGAATTAGAAGGGGAAATAGAATGCAATGCATTCATTCTAGGAGACCTCACCACTCCACTCACTCTGAAGGACAGATCAACCAGACAGAAAATAAGTAAGGATACAGAGGCACTGAACAACACATTAGAACAGATGAACCTAACAGACATCTACAGAACTCTACATCCAAAAGCAGCAGAATACACATTCTTCTCAAGTGCACATGGAATATTTTCAAGAATAGATCATATACTAGGTCACACAAAGGGTCTCAGGGAATTCAAAAAGATTGGAATTGTACCAATCAGTTTCTCAGACCACAAAGGTATGAAACTAGAAATGAATTATGCAAAGAAAATGAAAAATTGCACAAACACATGGAGGCTTCACAACATGTTCCTAAATAACCAATGGATCAGTGACCAAATGAAAACATAGATCAAACAATATATGGAGACAAATTACAACAATAATTCAACACTACAAAATCTGTGGGACGCAGCCAAGACCAAGCTAAGAGGAAACTATATTGCAATACAGGCCTAACTCAGGAAAGAAGAACAAACCTATATAAGCAGACTAAACTCACAATTAATGAAACTAGAAAAAGAAGGTCAAATGAGGCCCAAAGTTAGTAGAAGGGAGGACATAATAAAGATTAGAGCATAAATAAATAAAATTGAGAAGAATAAAACAATAGAAAGAATCAGCGAAAGCAAGAGCTGGTTTTTCAAGAAAATAAACAAAATAGATAAACCCCTAGCTGGCCTTATCAAGAAAAAAAGAGAGTTTAAACACATAAACAGAATCAGAAATGAGAAAGGAAAAATCACTATGGACACCACAGAAATATAAAGAATTATTAGAGAATACTATGAAAAATTAAATGCTAACAAAATGGACCACTTTCTAAAAAAAACTACAACCTTCCAAGGCTGACCAAGGAAGAAACAGAAAATCTGAACACACCAATTACCAGCAATGAAATTGAACTGGTAATCAAAAAACTACCTGAGAACAAAACCCTTGGACAAGATGGCTTCACTGCTGAATTTAATCAAACATTTAGTGAAGACCTAATACCCATCCTCCTTAAAGTTTTCCAAAAAATAGAAGAGGGGGGAATACTTCCAAACTCATTCTATGAGGCCAGCATCACTCTAATACCAAAACCAGGCAAAGACAACACAAATAAATAGACTTAGAGACCAATATACCTGATGAACATAGATGCAAAAATATTCAACAAAATATTAGCAAACCAAATTCAAAAATACATCAGAAAGATCATCCAACATGATTAAATAGAATTTGTGCCAGGGATGCAAGGATGGTACAATATTCGAAAATCCATCAACATCCACCACATCAACAAAAAGGACAAAAACCACATGATCATCTCCATAGATGCTGAAGAAGCATTCAACAAAATTCAACATCCATTCATGATAAAATCTCTCAACATAATGGGTATAGAGGGCAAGTACCTCAACATGATAAAGGCCATATATGACAAACCCACAGCCAACATCATACTTAACAGCGAGAAGCTGAAAGCTTTTCCTCTAAGATCAGGAACAAGACAAGGATGCCCACTCTCCCTATTTCTATTCAACAGTACTGGGGTCCTAGCCAGGGCAATAAGACAACACAAAGAAATAAAAGGCATCCACATTGGCAAGGAAGAAGTTAAACTGTCCCTATTTGCAGATGACATGATATTGTACATAAAAAAACCCTAAAGAATCCACTCCAAAACCTCTCGATCTAATATATGAATTCAGCAAATTTTCAGGATACAAAATTAATGCACAGATATCTGTGGCATTCCTATACACTAACAGATAACTAGCAGAGAGAGAAATCAGGAAAACAATTCTATTCACAATTGCATTAAAAAGAATAAATTATCTAGGCATAAACCTAACCAAGGAAGTGAAAGACTTATACCCTGAAAACTACAAGATACCCTTAAGAAAAATTAAGGAAGATACCAATAAATGGAAACTCATCCCATGCTCATAGATAGGAAGAATTAATACTGTCAAAAGGGCCATCCTGCCTAAAGCAATCTACATGATTCAATGCAATTTCTATCAAAATACCAACAACATTCTTCAATGAACTAGAGAAAATAGTTCTAAAATTCATATGGAACCCCAAAAGACCTCATATTGCCAAGGCAATTCTGAGAGGGAAGAATAAAGCTGGGGGCTTTATGCTCCCCAGCTTCAAGCTCTACTACAAAGCCACAGTAATCAAGACAATTTGGTACTGGCACGAGAACAGACCCATAGACCAATGGAACAGACTAGAGAGCCCTGATATAACCCGAACCATATATGGTCTAATAATATAAGATAAAGAGCCATGGAAATACAATGGGGAAATGACAGCCTCTTCAACAGCTGGTGTTGGCAAAACCTGATAGCTACATGCAAGAGAATGAAGCTGGATTATTGTTTAACCCCATATGCAAAAGTAAACTTGAAATGGATTAAAGACTTGAATGTAAGTCATGAAACCATGAAACTCTTAGAAGACAATATAGGCAAACATCTCCTGAATATAAGCATGAACAACTTCTTTCTAACGCATCTCCTTGAGAAAGAGAAACAAAAGCAAAAATGAACTCAGGGGACTACATTAAACTAAAAATTTTCTGTTTGGCAGAGGACACCATCAACAGAACAAAAAGGCATCCTACAGTATGGGAGAATATATTTGTAAATGACATATCCAACAAGGGGTTAACAACCAAAATATATAAAAAACTTACACTCCTCAACACCCAAAAAGCAAATAACCCGATTAACAAATGGACAAAGGATATGAAGACACAGTTACCCAAAGAAGAAATTCAGATGGCCAACAGACAGATGAAAAGATGCTCCACACCACTAATCATCAGGGAAATGCAAATTAAAAACTACAATGAGGTATCACCTCACACCAGTAAGGATGGCCAGCATTGCAAAGACTAAGAACTATAAATGCTGGCGAGGATGCGGAGAAAAAGGAACCTTCCTACACTGCTGGTGGGAATGTAAGCTAGTTCAACCATTGTGGAAAGCAATCTGGAGGTTCCTCAAAAAACTAAAAATAGAAATACCATTTGACCCCGGAATCCCACTCCTTGGAATTTACCCAAAGAATACAACTTCTCAGATTCAAAAAGGCATATGCACCTCTACGTTTATTACAGCACTTTTTGCAATAGCCAAGATTTGGAAGCAACCTAAGTGTACATCAGGAGATGAATGGATAAAGAGTAAGTGGTACATATACACGATGGAATACTATTCAGCTGTAAGAAAGAAACAAATTCTACCTTTTGCAACATGAATGGAGCTGGAGGACATTATGCTCAGTGAAATAAGCCAGGCAGAGAAAGACAAATGCCAAATGATTTCCCTCATTTGTGGAGTACAACAATGAAGCAAAACTGAAGAAATAAAATAACAGCAGACTCAGAGACTCCAAGAATGAACTAGTGGTTACCAAAGGGGAAGAGGGTAGGAGGGTGGCTGGGAGGGAGGGAGAAGAGGATTGACGGGTATTATGTTTAGTACATATGGTGTGGGGGATCACGGGGAGAACAGTGTAGCACAGAGAAGGCACACAGTGGATCTGTGGCATCTTGCTGCACTGTTGGACAGTTACTGCATTGGGGTATGGGTGGGGACTTGATAATATGGGTAAATGTAGTAACCACATTGTTTTTTCATGTGAAACCTTCATAACAGTGTATATCCATCATACCTTAATAAAAAATTGAATTAAATAAGTAAGTAAATAAATAAAAATATACAGGGAGAAGGAAGGAAATGTGTAAGAATAGTGTATTTGCATGCCATTGAAACTAATTTAGTATTATTCCAACTAGGATGTTGTAAGTTTAAGATATCAGTTATTATCCCCACAGAATAATGAAGAAAAGAACTAAAAATTACAGAAAATGAAAGGAAATCAAAATAGAACACCATAAAAAAACTAACAAAAAAAGAGGTAATGGAAGAATTGGAGTAGAAAAAACTTATAATTGATACATGAAAGAAATAAATAGTAAAGCAAATCCTTCTTCATCAGTAATCCCACTACATGTAAATGAAGAAAAATCTCCTTTAAAGTGCAAAGATGAGCAGACTGGATAATAAAACAGAATCCATCTATATGTTTTCTATAGGAGACTTATCTTAGGTCTAAGAATATAAAGAGGTTGAAAGCAAGAGTGAAAAATGATAGTCTATAAAAAGAGGAACCAAAGAAAGCTGGGTGGCCATACTAGTCTCAGAAAAAAATAGGTTTTAAATTTAAAAAGTTTACAAGAGACAAAGAAGATTGTTATATATTGACAAAATATTCAATACAGCAAAAATATATTTATGAACATATACAGACCTAACAATAGAGCCCCAAAATATATTAAGCAAAAACCTAATTGAAGGGAGAAATACACAGTTCTGCAATAATAGCTGGACACTTCAGTACCCCACTGTCAAAAATTGATAAAATAATCACAAGGAAGATCAACAAGGAAACAGGGGATTTGAACAACACTATACACTGAGTAGATCTGACAGACACATACTGCATCCAAAAACTGCAGTACACATTTTCTTCCCAAGTACAAAGAGAACATTATTCCTGTTAAACCATATTAGGACACAAAACAAGTCTTTATAAATTTTTAAAAATTGACATCATACCAAGTATATTTTTCAATCACAGTGGAATAAATAACAGAAGGAAAAATTTAATATCCACAACTATGTGGAAATTAACCATCACAGTCCTAAAAAACCAATTTCAAGGACTACATTACAAGGGAAATTAGAAAATGCACTGAGACAAATAAAAGTGAAGACACAACATTCCAAAAATATAAAAGATTCTAATGGGGAAATTGATAGTTGTAAATGTGTGCATTAAAAGACAAGGTTTCAAATCAATTAATGTAAATGTGCACCTTAAAGCAGCAGAAATATAAGAGTAAACTAAACCCAGAGGTAAAAGAAGGAAGAAAATAATTCAGATTAGGACATAGACGAATGAAATGGAGAATAAAAAACAATAGACAAATACAATGAAGCCAAAACTTGGTTCTTTGAAAAGATTTTTAAAAATTGACAAACCTTGATCTAGATTGGCTAAGAAAAAGAGGGAAGTTTCACATTGCTAATATCAGAAATTAAAGTGACACTATCACTACCAATTTTAAATAAATAGAATTATAAGAGAAAACTATGAACAATTTGTTGCCAATTAGGATAACCTAGAAGAAACGGAAAAACTCCTAGAAATACATAATTTATAAAACTGACTCATAAAGAAATAGAAAATATGCATGCACCTAAAACTAAGAAGAAGATTAAATAAGTAAACAAAAAATATAAAAGCATAAAAACCTAGAACGGATGGCTTCACTGGTGAATTCTACCAAGTACTTAAAGAATTAACATATTTCCTTTTCATGATCTTCTAAAACATTGAAGAGAGAATACTTCCTACTCATTCTATGAAGCCAGCATTACCTGGATACCAATACCAGACAAAGACACCACACACACAAACCCACTATGGACTGATACCCCTTAGAATATTGAGGCAAATATTCTCAACAAAGTACTTGAAAACCAAATTTAGCAGCATATCAAAAAGATTATACATCACGACTAAGTGTAATTTATTCTGGAATGCAAAGGTGGTTCAGCATATGAAAATCAATGTGATACACTGCGTTAATAGTATGAAGGAGAAAATGCATGATCATCTTAATGCAGAAAAAGCATTTGACAAAATTAAAAAACATTTCATTATTTTAAAAAACCCAATAAACTAAGAATAGCAGGGAACTTCCTCAACATGGTAAAGGCATATGACAAACTCAGCTATCATCTTATTCAACAGTGAAAAACTAAAGCTTTTCCCCTAAAATCAGGAACAAGACAAAATTAACAATTGTCTTCAATTTCATCACTTCCACTCAACATAGTGGGGAAAGTATTAACCAGAAGAATTAGGCAAGAAAAATAAACAAAAGGCATCTAAACTGGAAATAAGTCAAATTATTTCTGTTCACCAAAGTGATGATCTTATATGCAAAATCCCTAATGATTACACACACACACACACACATACACACACACACACAAACACTCTGTGTTAGAGCTAATAAATGGATTAAGCAAAGTTGAATGATACAAAACCAACATGCAAAAATCAGTTGCATTCTATACCCTAGCAATGAACAATGTAAAAAGGAAATAAAGAAAACAATTTTATTTACAGTACCATCAGAAAATACTTAGGAGTAAGTGTTAAGAAGGCAGTAACATCAGAAAATACCTAGGAGTAAGTGTGAAGAAGGCAGTAAAAGATTTGCAAACTATAAAACATTAGTGAAAGAAATGAGATAAAACATAAATAAAAGGGCAGACTATCTGTGTTCATGGATTAGAAGACTTAATATTGTTAATATGATGGTACTGTCCAAAGTGATATACAGATTCAGTGTGATCCCTAATCAAAATCCCAATGGTGCTGTATTTAATTTTTTTTCAGAAAAGAAAAAATGTATCCTTAAATTCATATGGAATCTCAGGGGACCCCAAATAGCCAGAACATCTTCAGAACTTACTAACTATAGTAATCAAAACAGTATGGTACTAGCATAAAGAGAGACATATAGACCAATGGAATTGAATAAGTAGCCCCAAAATAAATCTTCACACATACAATCAATTGATTTTTTAACAACAGTAGCAACACCACTCATGGGAAATAACTGTATTTTCAACAAATGGTATAGGGAAACTGGATATCCACATGTAAAAGATTGCAGTTGTACCCTTACCACATGCCATATACAAAAGTTAACTCAAAATATATCAAAGACCTGAAATATAAAGTTAAAATTATAAACTTTTAGATGAAAAAGTAGGGGAAAATACTCATGTCATTAGATTTGGCCATGATTCCTCAGCTGTGACACCAACTGCATAGACAACAAGAGAAAGAATAGATAAATTAGACTTCATCAAAATTAAAATCTGTGCATCAAAGGACACTATCAAGAGGGTAAAAACACAACCCACAGAATGAGAGAATGGCGAGTATTTGAAGATCACATCTCTGATAACAGGTTAATATCCAGAATATGAAAGAAAAGCTCCCACAACTAGAGACCAAACAACAAACAATCCAATTTAAAAACAAATGCATAAATAGATATTTCTGCAAAGAACCAAAGACCGATAAGCACATAAAAAGATGCTGAACATCATTTGTTAATAGGGAAATTCAAGTCAAAACAACAATGATATTCTATTTCACACCCATTATCATGGCCATTATCAATAAAAAAAAAAGAAAATAACAAATGTTGTTGACCATATGGATTTTTGGTATGTTGTATCTTCACTTTTATTTGTCTCAGTACATTTTCTAATTTCCCTTGTAATATGTTCCTTGAAATTTCTTGTTTAGGAGTGTGATGGTTAGTTTTCACATAGTTGTGAACATTAAAATTTTCCTTTTGTTATTGATTTGGTGTCATTCCATTATGATTGAAAAATATACTTTGTGTGATTTCAATGGGCTCCGGATAAGTATTTGATAAAATCTAACAACCTCTCATGATAATAAAAAACAACTCAGAAAGTTAAGGCTAGAAGGGAGCTTTCTCTACTTGATAAAGGGCATCTAGAGAAAACTCACAGCTAAAACTATATTTAATTGTGAGAAACTGAAAGCTTTTCCCCTAAGAACAAAAACAAGAGAAGGATGTCCACTCTTGATACTTCTATGTAATATTTTACTGGAAGTTGGAGCCAAGGAAATTGGGCACGGGGGGCAAGTCATCTCAGATTATAAATGAAAAATTAAACTATTTCTGTTTTCAGATGACAGTCTTACATGTAGAAAACCCTAAATCCACCCACACACACAAAGTATTAAAACTAATAAATTCAGCAAAATTGATATATATAAAATACTGATATATATAAGAATTAATTGTATTTACATACATTAGCAATGAACAGTTCAAATATGAATATGAAATGACAAAAATACTATTTACAATAACATCAAAAAGGAGAAAATAGTTCAAAATAAATTTAACCAAATTAAGGGTAAGACTTGCACTCTAGAAATTACAAAACATTGTTTAAAACAATTAGTAATCCAAACAGAAAGACAACCTATGTTCATGTGTTTAATGTAATATACTTAATATTTAATATTACTAAGATGGCAGTCCTCCCCAAATACAGGTTCTATAAAATCCCTAACAAAATTCCATTTCCTTTTTTTGCAGAAATTGACAAACTGATCCTAAAATTCATATGGAAATGCAAGGGACCCTAAGTGACCAAAACAGTCTTGAAAAGAGCAAAATTAGAAGACTCCACTTTCCAGTTACGAAACTTACCACAAAGTCACAGTCATCAAAAAGGTGTGGTACACTGGCATAAGGATAGACATACAGATGAATGGAATAGAAAAGAGCCCATAAATAAATCCATACATCTATGGTCAAATTATTTTGACAAGCATGTCAACCATTCAGTGGGGATATTCAACCGTCTTTTTAATAAATCGTTATTTATCCACATGAATAAGAATGAAATAGGTCTCCTCCTTTACATCATATAGAAAAATTCACTCAAAAAAGGATCAAAGGTTAAAATGTGAGGGGCAAAATTATAAAAGTAATTGAAAAAAAATAGGTTTAAATCTCCATGACCTTAGATTAGGCAACTTTGTTTTAGTTATGACACCAAAGCATAAGTATCCAAAGAATAAAACAGGTACATTGGACTTCATCAAAAATAAAAACTTTTATGCACCAAAGAACACTATCAAGAAAGAGGAAAGACAGCCCAATGGCTAAAAAGACTAAAAGGCACCTTACAAATGGCCAGTAGGCAGAAGAGAAAGTGCTCAACATCACTTCTGGTGCAGTATGAATGGGCAAAACCTCTCCAGGAAACTATTTGGCCCTATCTGTTAAAGCTAAGCATGTACCCACTCTGACCCAGCAGTTCAATTTCTATATATAGACCCAAGATAAATAAATATATATGCCCAACAAAAGAATTCAAGATTGTTCTAGAAGCTTTATTCAGAATACTCAGACACTGGAAATAAAAGGTCCATCGACCGCTAAGTGGAGAGAAAAAATAGTTAGGTCTACTAGGAGAATGAATAAATAGTGATAGATTCAGAGTGGAATAGTACACAACTGGAAAAAAGGAAAAGCTAACACCATGTGATGTTAACTAGACTTGTGGTGATTATTTCATAAGGTATAAAATATTGAATCATTATGTTGTACATACAAAACAATATAATGTTATATGTCAATTATATCTCAACTTAAAAAAGCTAATACTACATGGATTATTCTCACAAACATAATGATAAATTTAAAAAGTCATACACAACAGAGTACCTGTGTATTATTCCATTATTTTGGAGTTCATGAACAAGCAGAGTCAGATGAGTTATGCCTAACAGGGAAGGCAGGAATTAAAAGGGCAACAAGAAGCCTTCTAGGATATTGAGAATATTCTACACCTTGACTTTGTTGGTGGTAGTATGGGTGTAAATGTCTGTAAAAATTCAACAAGCCATGCATTGAAAGTCTGTACATTTTTAAAATATATGTTACACATCAGTTTCAAAAATGTGAGAGTAAAGAAATTCTGCATTTTATACACACAAGGATTTGGGAAATGTGAAACACCCTCAAACATTGCTGAAGAGATCATAAATTAGTGTAGCATATCCAAGGAAAGCCTGCTGTCAATTTTGCTTTAAATTTATGTATTACCTTTCATCCAATGATTTCAACTTCCTGTTACAGGGATATTCATAACAGTATTATTCCTAATATTAAAAAATTGGAAGCAGTTTATGTTTGAGTAGTGAGTTTTTAAATAACTTATGAAATACCCATACAATAGATTATAATGTAGCTCTTAAAGATGTAGAATACTTAACATATAAAAATGTTCATAAAACTGGAGCAAATAGTTCTAAAATTCATATGGAACCACAAAAGACCCCAAATAGCCAAAGCAATCATGAGACGGAAGAATAAAGCTGGGGGAATTACACTCCCTGACTTCAAGCTCTACTACAAAGCAACAGTAATCAAGACAATTTGGTACTGGCACAAGAATGGACCCATAGACCAATTGAAAAGACTAGAGAGCCCAGATATAAACCCAAGCATATATGGTCAATTTAATATATGATAAAGGAGCCATGGATATACATTGGGGAAATGACAGCCTCTTCAACAGCTGGTGATATATGGAAGAGAATGAAACTGGATTAATGTCTAACCCCATACACCAAAGTAAGCTCAAAATGGATCAAAGATCTGAATGTAAGTCATGAAACCATAAAACTCTAAGAAGAAAACATAGGCAAAAATCTCTTGAATATAAACATGAGCAACTTTTTTCTGAATGCATCTCCTCGGGCAAGGAAAACAAAATAAAAAATGAACAAATGGGACTACATCATGCTAAAAATCTTCAGCAATGGATGCCATCAGCCGAACAAAAAGGCATCCTACAGTATGGGAGAATATATTTGTAAATGACATATCCAACAAGGGGTTAACATTGAAAATATATAAAGAACTCACAGGCTTCAACACCCAAAAAGCAAATAATCCTATTAAAAAATGGGCAGAGGATATGAACAGACACTTTTCCAAAGAAGAAATTTAGATGGCCAACAGGCACATGAAAAGATGCTCCACATTGCTAATTATCAGTGAAATGCAAATTAAAACCACAATGAGATATCACCTCATGCCAGTTAGGATGGCCAACATAGAAAAGACTAGGAATAACAAATGCTGGCTAGGATGCAGAGAAAGGGGAACCCTCCTTCACTGCTGGTGGGAATGTAAACTAGTTCAACCATTGTGAAAAGTTGTATGGAGATTCCTCAAAAAACTAAAAATAGAAATACCATTTGACCCTGGAATTCCACTCCTAGGAATTTACCCTAAGAATGCAGTTTCCCAGTTTCAAAAAGACATAGGCACCCCTATGTTTATCGCAGTACTATTTACAATAGCCAAGAAATGGAAGCAACCTAAATGTCCATCAGTAGGTGAATGGATAAAGAAGATGTGGTACATATACACAATGGAATATTATTCAGCTATAAGAAGAAAACAAATCCTACCATTTGCAACAGCATGGATGAAGCTAGAGGGTATTATACTCAGTGCCAGGTGGAGAAAGACACGTACCAAATGATTTCACTCATCTGTGAAGCATGAGGACAAAGCAAAAACTGAAGGAACAAAACAGCAGCAGACTCACAGAACCCAAGAATGGACCAACAGTTGCCAAAGGGAAAGGGACTAGAGGGGGTGCATGGGAAGGGAGGGAGAAGGGGAATAAGGGGCATTGTGATTAGCACACATAATCTAGCAGGGGGCACGGGGAAGGCAGTATAGCCCAGAGAAGACAAGTAGTGATTCTATAGCATCTTACTGTGCTGATGGACAGTGACTGTAATGAGGTATGTGGTGGATACTTGATAATGGGGGGATTCTAGTAACCACAATGTTGCTCATGTAATTGTATGTTAATGATACCAAAATTTTAAAAAGTTCATAAAACAGTATGTAAAAAGTATGTTCAGAGTACATACTTTATTTTTGTAAAATAAAATACGTGTTTATTTTCATAAAATAAAATATAATGTCTTTATGTTTATAAAATGTTGTGCCTATGTTTTTACTCGCATATCAGCAACCTTGGTGATTAATTACAAAAAATGAATTGTGATGGGCCATCACAACTCCTAGTGCAAGAAGGCAGACTGAGCACCCGTCTCCCTCCCCTCCTACAATCTAAGTGTCCTCAGAGGTGAAGGTGAAGGAAGGCCATAAGGGCCCCTGTGGTTTTGATGAGTGTCCAGAGGATGGAAGAGAGGCTACTTGGGTGAGTAAAAGGGCTCAGAGGAAGCACAAGCACAAGCAGGCCAGGGAGAAGGCTGCAGGGGGACAGAATGTATGCTGCCGTGTGGGCATGGAGAGACCCTGAGCTCAGAGCTCCTTCTACAGGGAACAACAGTGCATGCTGGGTCAGTATCAGGACATTTGAAGAATGTTTATGTAATGACTTTATTGGTTGGACCCATCTGGTTAAGACAATATGGAAGTTAATTTTGACTTGTTTAAAATTTTATAAAAGTACACCATAACTACATTCATATACCACTGGTGTACTTCTATTAAATTAGGCAGTGGAAGAAACTTTTGCTGCGCTGGAGAGTCTAGGCAACAAAAGGACTTATCTTTATAATTTTAAGGATAAAGTAAAAAGTGTTATATGTCTTCAAACAAATGACTTTAAAAAACAGTGATTTACCTACAAAGGAAAAGACAACTGGACTGTTCTAAGAGCCTCTAGATATCAGAAAACAATGTATTATTGTCAATATCAGCACTGTCTGATAGAACTTTCTATAATGATATGATGGCAACATTCTGTATCTGTGCTGTCCAATTAACAAGCCACTAGCCACATGAGCCACATGTGGCTATCAAATACTTGTAATGTGACTAGTGCAACTGAAGAACTGTATGTTTTCATTTATTTAATTTTAATTATTCCAAATGGAAATTTGCACAGCCATATGTGGCTGATGGTTACTATACTGGACAGCACAGGTTTAGAGTTTAAAGGGAAAAACAATGAAAAAATAGTGTATCAGAAATAATGTTTACATGAAAACTTTACTCAAGATGTATATCAGCAACCTGAGAGAGAACTCAAAAATACTTTAACAGCTCACAAATGGAGACATTGTGAGATAAAAGGACTAGCTGAAGAGTTAAACAGAGGTAGTGCTAAATGGCAAATATTATATATATATATATATATATATATATATATATACACACATATATATATACATGAGAACAGTAGGATATAATAATATTAATGATGACTTAAGAGCACTTTGCTTAGTATTTTTATCTCATTTAATCCCAAGAATAACCATATGAAATAGATTTTATTATTAATCCTGATATACCAGTAAAACAATGGGGGCTTAGGGAGTTTAACTATTTTTCTCAAGGTCACACATGAAGAAAGTAGGAAATCCTTGATTTAAACCTAATTCTGTGTCTCAGATTAAATTAATGAAGACCCAGAAAGAAATGGGAAGAGGTGCTATTAAGTATTAAGAAGGGACACTTTTTCTCCTCAACTTATATGGAAGGAAAAAAAGCCTACAGATTTTTCCTAACTTGAAATTGTAGATATAAGCTTAAGAAAGCATTTTTAAAATGGAATACTAGTTTTAAAAAGGCATAAACATCTAAAAATACCACAGAATGTGACAGTAGACCAAAACTATATAGTAATCACATAAAAAATAATCATTTGGATATAGACATGTCAGTAGGAACTCACGAGTTTTCATTTTAACATTTTCCCTAGCTTTTTCCACAGAAAGGGCACAGAAGCAAAGACACTCTTATAGCAGTGAGGACACCTGGTGGCCAGACTTGATTTCTAAATGTCACCCTAAGGAGCCAGGTTGGTTCTAGAGTTGGGGCTGGGAAAATACAAAGTGCGTCTGGGACATATTCTTGTGCCAGTAGTTAAGTGAGAATAGTGGAGACATACCAGGACCAGCACTAAGTAGATGCCACTGACCAAATCTGGCACAATATGAACATCCAAAAGACAAGAATGGCTGTAATCACTGTTTAATAAGTGATTAATTAATAAGTAAATTTTAATAATAATAAAACTGAATTAGTAGTCATACTGGAAGAGAGAGTGGTGGGGGGAGACAGATTGACAGGAGAAAGAAAGGATGTGAAAATGTTAATAACTGTTGAATTTAGATTAAGGGGTATATGTGTCTTGATTTTACTATTTCTTTCAATATTTCTGTATGTCTAAGAACTTGAATGATATGGAAGAAAAGATAAAAATAAACAAAATTTGTATAACAAAAAGAGAACAATTATACATAAAAATAAATCTTAAAGCCAAGTGACAATTGAATTATGTATTAAAGAGAGGAAAACCTCTTAAGATCAACAAAGAATATGTGAGACAAAATGGAGTAACTTGTACTGATCATCCTACACGAAATAACAACAAAATCAAATGAAAGGACAAATTATATGAAACATTGATTCTAAGACATTACACATCAAGCAGAGCCCAGAGTGTAAAATGACTTGAAGAAATGGAGCTGGGCACTAGGAGGTGGCAGGGTGTCTGGGTTCCCAGGGCAGAGGACCAACAAGAGCTGCACAGACACAATTCAGTGGAATAATGATCATCATGTGTGTATAAGGACATTTCAGAGGCTGGGAGTGAAAATGGCTCAAATGATGCCTGTTCCCAACATCCAGATTAGGAATTTCATAATTCATCAATGTAATACATTAATTAGAATTGTGTATTAGTTTCTTAGGGCTGCTGTAACAAGTTATCACAACCTGGATGGCTTAGAATAACATAAATCTATCCTTCTTTCACAGCTATGGAGGCTAGAAGTTTCCAATGGAGGTGTTGGCAGGGCCATGCTCCCTTTGAAGGCTCTAGTGAAAAAAAATGCTTCCTTACCTCTTTCTGGCTTCTAGAGTTGATAGCACGTCTTGGCGTTCCTTGCAACTGCATCACTTCAGTTTCTGCCTCTGTCTTCAGATGACCATCATTTCTGCATCAGTCTCTGTTTTTCTTCTTATGAGGAACCACTCATTGGATTAAGGCCCCCCCCTCCCGGGTCCAGTATGACCTCATCTAACTAATTATATCTACAAGGACCCTATTTCCAAATAAAGTCACATTCTGAGGTTTTGAGTTGACATGCATTTTGTGGGGGGACATTATTCAATCCAATAAAAGTACTAAGAAGGGGCTTGCTTCAGTGAGGAAAAGTTAATGCAAACTAAATTGCTGATTTGATCCTAACTAACAAAGTTTAAAAGCAAGACCAAAAGGTTCAAACTCTTTCTAAATTACTCAAGTGCATTCCAGAACAAAGTTCAAGAATTTTGTTAGTAATACAAAAATATCCAACAACTAATGAGGTAAAATTCACAATATCTGGCATCCAATAGAAAATTCTATTTGAAGAAATAATGTATTTTTATTTCTTGTATCAGCAACCTGAGAGAGAACTCAAAAATACTTTAACAGCTCACAAATGGAGACATTGTGAGATAAAAGGACTAGCTGAAGAGTTAAACAGAGGTAGTGCTTATTAAAGACTTTACCAAATTTGATGCAAACTATAAACCATAAATCCAAGAAGCCCAATGAACTCCAAACACAAGAAACATGAAAATATTACACTAAGTTGCTTAAATCTAGTGATAAAGAGAATTTTTTAAACATCCAGGGGAAAAAAGACATGATACACAATGAAAAAAATGAGAATAACTACAGATAGCAAGAAACAGTCTAGACGAGCTTGGAGGAATATATTTAAAATATTGGAAAGAAAGACCTGTCCACTCGGATTCTTCATCTAGTGAAAATACCTTTCAAAGAAAAAAGGCAAAACAAAGAGTTTTCAGATATACAAAAGCCAGATGAATTTATCACCAGCAGACTTGCACTACAAGAAATGTTAAAGTAGTCCTTAAAGCAGAAGGAAATAATAAAGATAAGAAAAAGAAAACAGAAAACGATAGAGGAAATCAACAAAACCAAAAGACATTTCTTGAAAATTAATAAAATTGGAAACCTCTAGTCATACTGTAAAGGAAAAAATGAAAGAAGACACAAATCACCAATATCAGGAATGAGTTAAGTGATATCACCACAGATTCTACACAGTGATACCAGGTATCTAGTGATATTTGATTTTAAGTAGTATCACTATTATATTTTTAGGATGAATTTTTAGCTAAAAATCTTCCCACATAGAAAACCCTTGCCTCAAATGGCTTCAAGAGGTTAGTTTTACCAAATATTTAAAGAAGCATTAATACCAATTAAGGCAAATTTTTCCAAAAAATTAAAAAGAATAGACTAATTCCCAACCTTTTCTACAAGGCTAGAATTACCCCAATATTAAAACCAGGAAAGAGCATTATAAGAAAAGTTACAGACCAATATCCCTCTTTAAATCATATGCAAAAATTTTTAAATAAACATTAAAAAATCAAACCCAATAACATAAAAATAACACATTATAACCAACAGAGGTTAATCCCAGGAATGGAAGCTCATTTTATCATTGAAAGTCAATCAATATAATTCACCATAATAACACTGAAAGAGAAAAACATATCATCATTTCAACAGATTAAGAAAAAGCAGGTAAGAGAAACCAATATCCATTACTGATAAAATCTTTTATCAAAATAGAAGTAGAAGGGAACTTTCTCAACCTGATAAAACAGAGTTACAGAAAACCTTATTGTTTTCTGTACTTAGTGGTGCCAGAATGCTTTTGTGCTAAGATCAGGAACAAGACAAAGATGTTCATTCTCACCATTTCTATTCAGTCTTGCATTGGAGGCTTT
The DNA here is from genome assembly GCF_040802235.1 of Manis javanica. Lineage (NCBI taxonomy): Eukaryota > Metazoa > Chordata > Mammalia > Pholidota > Manidae > Manis > Manis javanica. The sequence goes on along the minus strand of NC_133165.1, from coordinate 40,652,096 downwards.
ATCCAGTGAAATAAGGAAAGAAAAATAAATGAATTGCAAACAAATTAGAAAGGAAAAGGAAAATTGTCTTTATTTACAGAAGATAAAATTATATGGAAAATATGATAAAATCTACAAAAAACAAATAGACTTTAGCAAAACTGGAGGATTATACCTTTGGTAGCAGTTTTTCTGGTCACTGTTGGCTTCTGTGCCTGGGAGCCCCCTTTTTTTTATCTCTCTATAGCTTGAAGATCCTACCAGTACTTTATTTCCCTCAACCTCTTGCCATGACTGAGCACCTCTCTCTACTATTCTGTGGGATCTTCAGAGCCCTACAATGCCTCCCTCTGCCAGGACCTGAAGGATGCAGCTGGAGGCCCCCAAACCCAATGTCAAGCTTCCTTCCACACTGTCAGCCCTATGAGAGAAGGGACTTCTTGAGTTTACTATATTCCCAGTACCTACAACAGCATCTTGGGCATAGAGGTACTCAAATAATTATGGAATGCATTTCAACCATTTCAGCTCCTGTTTTTTGAATTGTAAAGCCTTTTTGCCCTCTCTGAACCCAGGATATGCTACAGAGAGTCTTAAAAGTCAGAATGTCAGCACTGAAAGGAATACTTTGTATCCCCTTATTTTATAAGTAAAAACCCTGAGGCCCCAAGAGAAGGGGTCAAGGTAGTTAACCAAGTAGTTAATGGCACAGCTGAGGCAGGAACCAGGTCCCCCACATAATGGCCCTGCTTCCAACCTCACAGCTTCTCCCTCAGCATCCTAACAGCAGCATAATCTCAGTTCCCAGAATGGTCTGAGGCAATCAGGATGCTGATGAGTTTTCTTGGAATGTGGTCCATGAAATGTCACTATTAGAGATTATTCCACTCTTGGACTCACCACTTAGAGCTCCTAACCCTCAGCAGTAAGATTCTAGGTGCCAACTTGGGCTATGGACTGAGAAAGGGCAAACAGGAACATTGTCTTGGAGAAGGAAGGTTCTTAAGAAAACAGGAGCTGGAGAGAAAAGACTGAAGCAGAAAAGACATTCCACATGGTGGAAGCTACTAACGAGCTGTCAATACAGTTGCTATCAGATTGGGGGGACGCATGAAGAGGGAAGGGGAGAGCCAGTCAGGAAGAGTGGGGAAAAGGCCATTGAGGCAGAGAGAGAGAGAAGGGAGCCCCTCTGCCCGTCATGGTTATTATTCACCTAGAGCTTATGGAGGGGCTCAACAGGCTCACAAGCCTTGGAACGGGGCTGCCCCAAATATCACTCCATGCCTGCACCATCCCTGCTATGCCACCATTAGAGACTAATTGCGTAGGAACTTTTCAGTTTCCAGTTCAGTTTCCAGGAGTCTCCTGTGAAAATGCAACTATTTATTACCAGGAGTTAGATGCCACAGATTTCCAGCCCTGGCTGCACACTTGAATCATCGGGAGAACTTTGAAAAAGTGCTGACACAGCTCTGCAGACATCAGAATGGGATGAGTGGGGTGAAGTGGTAGTGCCCAGACCGTAAAATTTTGAAGGTCCCCAGGCGGTTGTAATCTGTCTGAACCAGGGATGGTTGAGGACCTGGACTACTTGACTTCTTGAAACCTCAGCAGAGAGGGACTTCAGAAATTGTCAGAAGCTTTTTGGTGGATGGGGAAACTGAGGCTCAGAGAGGGGAAGTCCCAGGGAATCTGTGGCAGAGACCAGGCTGGAGGGGTGCTGGAGTTACTCTGCTCCCTGTTCCACTAAAGGCTGTTTCTGGAAGCTCTAAGAACACAGTGTGAGGGAAAGGAGAGAAGAGCATGGGGTGGGTGAGGCGTGAGGCCCACGGGTGGGACTAGGTACCAAAAGGCAAGCAGTTGGCACCAAGGAGAACTACTTTGTCCACAAGGTTGTGGCATGACGGGGGTTGGCCAAGATTGGATTTTTGGCACATGGCTTTCTCCTCTCTCTCGCTTGCTTCTTTCTTCCTGGGTGACCTTTATTCAAAGCGTGCCCTTATCGATATTTTTCCCAGTGACCTAGCAAATCCTATCCTAAAATGAGGACTGCACAGATGGGGTCTCAAGCGCCCAAAGACGGGGTGACCTGCCTGTGGTTACACAGAGGGCCTTTCCAGGGATGGAGTTTCAGAGGCCCCTGTCCCAGAGAGGGTTCCCTGCCAACATCCTTTATGTGGCCTCGTGCCTGATATTTAGGGGGACGCGGTGCTGATGGGGCCGCTCCTGGCGTTGTGTCACTTGCTTTCCCCGTCACGGGAGAGTGAAGGCAGACGCGGGCTGGCAACGACCCTCTGTCTACCGGCACAGACTTCTGCCCACACCGGCAGCCTGCGCACATCAGGACCCGAGGCGAATGCTTCTCGGAGCTCCCCTGTGAGTCACGGTGCCCAGTTCTCCCAGGTGTCCTCCCTAAAAGTGCGAAGCCAGGGCGGGCAGAGAACAGGCAGACGGCGGGATCGTCAGGCAAGGAGCCTCTGGGACCAGCCAGAGCGCGTAAGCATTGGCCGGCGTGGGGCACGGAGGAGGAGCACGGAGGAGGAGCCGGAGCCGCAGCGCGCCAGGGACAAGCGCCCACCTGCCGTGGCCGCGGAAGGAGCCGACCGGGGTTGGCCTGATTGGCCAGGAGCGCGAGGGCTGCGGGAACAGTGAGGGCAGCGGGCGGTGGCGCCCCTCCGCGGGGAGCAGGCACGCTCAGCCTCTGGCGGATCTCCGGCCGGCGGGCGCCCTCTAGCGGCAAACAGCTCTCACTGCCGCGCGGCTCGGCGCGCGCCCGGCGCTCCCGGGAGAGCATCCGCGCCTGCGCCATAGGGCTGGCGCCCGAGCGCCGTGCTTTCAACACCCCGCACGGCTTAGCCGGGCTTTGTGCACGTGTAGCCCCTGCGCTTGTTGCTGCTGAAGTGCACTTCCTTGGATCCTGCGCTGTGAATGATTTTTGTCTTTATTAAATAATACTTAACACTCCCTTAAAAAAAAAATCCAGTAATTCCAGGTGGAGTGTTTTAGGCCGAGGCAGTGACTACAGGGAACTTCTCTCACAGTTGAGCATCCAGAGAAGCAAAGAAAGCCGACCTTTGGCTGGCCTCTGCTGTCGCCAGCACAGCGGCCCTGCATCCTCATACACGTGTGGGCCAAGGTCATGGGCTTGCCCTCTGCCATCCGCACAGGCCTGGCACCAGGCTGGGTGCGGGCCTGAGCCCTGGGGGCTACCACGTGATCTGCCAGTCCGCTGTGACCCCGCTAGAGGTACAGCCCACCTATTTCTGCTTCAAGCCAGCCTCCTGGCCACAGAGAGCAAGGATCTGCCTCACCTGCACCAGGGCCTCCACTCTGTTTCCCTCTGGTCTTAGTTTCCCTGTCCCATGGAGCTCACAGCTCCTGCCTTACTTACACAGAGAAGCGCCATGTTATGGAGAATCAGTGAATCATGCAGTGAATGGCTTAACACTTGGCAAGCTGGGACAGTAAGACCTTGTATGGTAGCATGCTTCTGGGCTCCCCACACCACTGTCCTTGCTGAAGCTCCCTGCACTGGTCCACACTGAGCGCTAGGACTTACCTCCCACACTCATCTAAGGGGTTTCCATACCTGAAGAGGACTCCAGGGCTGTGCTTAATCTAGAAGGTTAAATGGCAGCTCGGTGATTCTCAAACTTAGGTGCACATTGGAAACCCAGAGAACTGGGCCCCCTCCAGAATCTCTGACTCAGGGGGACTTGGAGGGACCTCAAGAATTTGCATTTCTAATAGTTTCCAGGAAATTCTGATGCTGCTTCTGGGACCACAACTGGAAAGAACTGTGTTAGCTGTAGGGTTTAGAACAGCTCTGTGAACGTTGTAACACCACTGCTCCAGCCACACAGGTAATCAAATTAAAGCAATGTAAACCACCCAACCCTAGACTCTGAAGAACCGCAAGAGAACTGAGCTCCCTCTAGCCCTTCCCACACAACACTCTCTTAACCAAAGCATTAGTGCCGCCCTCAGACACTCCCTAAGAGATCCTCAGGGATCCTGATAGACATGGAACAATGATCGAAGCAGATACGGGAGTAAGCACGCAAGCTGTGTGATGCCAGGTGCTCCAGGAGGCTGGCACTGAGAGACAGAAGCTTAATGGCATTGCTGAGTCTTAGTCCCCAAGGCAGGGGCATGGATCTGCTCACAGGATGGCACCGTGGCTAAACCATAGCTCCAGAGGCTCCAGCACGGCTGCAGGACAGCAGGGGTGGTGTCCTCCCATCAGGAATGCCCTTTGCTCTGTTCATTGAGAAACTCTTGGAATTTATTTGCTCCTCAGCCCATCTCTTCCCTTCTCTACCAGGGCCATCCCTTCTTGCAAGAGCATAACAAGGGCACCTTGGCCAACAGTGCAGGGGGCTTTATGATCCTGCCAACCTCCAGGCCTGGCAAGCCCACGGCCACTCTGGGCCACTGTGGTTTATGAAGCTCACCATCCTGTTCAGACGCACTGGGCAGCTGCCTTGAGTGGGCCTTCCATACACATTGTTTTCCTGAATTAGAAACCAGAACCTTATATTCCCCTCATTTTTACTTAAATGCTGAAATTGTTGATGCCTGACAGCATCCCGACCTAGCAGACCAAAGTCCTATTAGTCATGTGAGCAGTCCTCTCTCCCCACACTGCAGGTCGGGGCCCTCAGCACCTTGACCCTGCCCGCCATCCCCACAGGCACCTGACAGCCAGGCTGCTGCCCGTTGCTTGATTCTTCCACTAGCAAGATCTCCAGCTTTCACTGGGCCCAGGTTGCCTAGCACAGCCCATCTCACTTATTCCCATCCTCACACATACTCCCTGTCTTGAACTGTACCCTCTGGCATGCAGGAGCACTGACCTGGCAGTAGGAAACCCCCATTTCTTGTCTTATCCTTTGTGACATTGTCATATTTCAATCTTAGTTCCCTGGGTATTGGATTTTGACAGTAATTCTTGCCCTGCCTGTCTGTCCAGTAAAGAGTTAACTCAGCAAGCCTGTGTGGCCTGAAGCCCTGTACTTTCCAAAAGTCTTCAGGCACAGCCCTTCACTGGTATCTTTGCATTGAAATAAAATAAAACATAATTTTGAGTATTACAGGTTTTCTGGAGCCTGAGAGCCCATCTTGTGAATGAATCATGGAACGCAGGGGTAATCTAGGGGTCACTGACTCAGGGTCTTGCAGGAGTGGTGGTGGTGGGCTTACTCCATATCCCGCTTGGGAGCTTCACAAAGCTCTTGAAGAGAGAAGGGCTGTCGTGCAGTCACCCAGCAAGTACGGGGCAGGTTGTGAGGAAAGCACTGGGACCGCTGGCCTCCAGTAAGCCCTAAGGGGAGGAAATCTGTTGATGAAAATTTAATTTAACACACTTTGAAATAATGATGGAGTTTTATTTGAGCCTGGCTGAGGACTTTGATACCTGGAAACATTAATTCCCATGGGTAGGAGAAACATTTCAAGGAGTCCAAGTCATACAAGAGTTATTTTTTTCTTGGGGAGAGGGCAAGAAAGACAGAATTTCAAAGGGGGTATGTTCCATTTACATAAAATGCATGAATCTAAAGTAAGGATTGGGGCCAATACACAACACCGAAGGGCTTTAAGGGGAGGGCCGCACATTCTTGCTTATCTTATGTCTTTGAGCAGGAACCCAGACAGCAAAGGAGAACAGATGTGGTTATGGTGATACGAAATTGTTTAGTTTTTAACTTGGTTTTAATTAACAGGTGTTACTAGAGATGAAGAAAGTTTAAGTTTCCAAAGGTGGCTATTTTAAAATGCTCAAAGTTAATGAAACTTTCAATACTTAGGCCTTAGAAGTCTTTTCAGTGGTCCCCAGTATGCGGTCAGCTTTTCTTTATTTCACAAATCTGTACCTGCTGTCAGGACTCCACTCTTCACACTGATCAGAGATGAAAACCCTGAGTGTCCAGGAAACACCCTTTCATGTCATCCAAGTGGTCAGACCAAGTGAGAGGTTGGGAGAACTGCCCTCAAATCATCATGGGGAGGCTGATTGCCAGAGGGGCCAAGTTGAAGACTGGGAAAAGATGCCCCCTCCCTCACACTGTCTGCATACTCCCCAAAACATACACACACAGTCATACCCTCCCAGAGCCATGAGAGCCCAAGATTTCCACCAGCAGGAGCTAGGCTTGGTGTAGGGGTCCCTGGGGAACCTGATAGAAGCAGTGCTCCTTGGGCATCTTCCCAGAGGGTTCTGACCAGGAGGGTTGGGATGGGGCCCAGGAATCTGAAATTTTTATCACTCCCCAAGTGCAATACTGAGAACTACCAGTGCCCCTGTCATGCCAAGCCAGAGGCACCAGGCTTCTCCAACCGAAGTTTTGAAATGACTCAGTTTTATGCCCAAATCAAATCCTTAAAATCTTTGGTTTTTTAAAACACATAGACAACTCAGTTTAGTCCGTGTAAATGAAAATACTCAGGAGCAAGTCAGACGGCCACCGGTCGGAAATTTTAGAAGGACTAGGTGTCTGCTATTTTATGCCACAAGCAGTTGATCAATGGTGACAAGGTCAAGCCGAGAGACATGAGCAAACACACTCCAGTAATTTATGAAAAGGCCACACATGGGTTCACAACACTGAGCAGTGGCCTATGGGGGAAAAAGAAAAAGAAAAGAGGGGAGTAAGAAGGAGAAAGAAGACAATGCAACTAACAGGCGCTGACTGTCAGGCCAGCAGGGACCATCACAAACACTAAACAGAAAAGAAAAGCGAAAAAGAAGTTTGTTCTGCCTGACATGAAACTTGAAGGAAGACCTCCCTTAGTATATCCTGATGCTGGTGGCATTTACTGAACAAGTGAAGCTGGTGGCTCAGGAAAAGGATTGTTTCCAAGACAGGGTTTTTCATGCCAAAGTATTTGATTTGTTTTGAGAAAGGATTTCTTATAGAAGTTTCATGAGCTGTGTTTTAAAAAATATATTAATGTCATTGTAATCCCCCCTTCTTCAGTTTTCTATTAGACCTGGATTGTGTCAATTACATTTGGCAACAACTTTTTCAGGTACGGAAACCGCCAAGAGGTGCTTCTGTTTCCAGGATGGGTGGCCATCTGTTTCTCTGTGCCATGCCTCCAGGATTGGTCCTGTCCATTGATAGGTCTTGTTTCTGTACCAATGGTGATGCAGCAGGGGAAGACACATCCTTCCTTCTTTTGGAGCTTTATTTCCTCCCTTAAAAGCCAACAGGATTGGCCAAAATATTTTTCAAAGCCTTTTTCAGTCTGACATTCCAGGCCCCAAGGCCAAGTGTCCACAGGCATACCTGCTGGATGGAGGGGAAAATAAATGCTTTGGCTTCCATCTATAAAGTTGGGGTAATAATATCGTCCCATGTGTCCTAATAAGACACTGGGAGGTGAAGAGTGGAGTCCTGACAGCAAGAAGTAATTATGTTAGTTTACATAAATTGAAGCTGTAACATAATTTACAAATGTATGGGGCAAATTACACTGTCAGGACTACCCAGATAGGTGCCTGAAATAGCAATTCTTAACTTTTTGGTAATTTGATATTTTGAGAATTTGATGAAAGCTTTGAACTCTTCTTCTCCCCTAATGGACACACATGCAACATTTTATTTAACAACAGGTCACATTTTCATAGAAAATAAACCAATGTATTTTCATCTCCCACAATCCTTAATTCTTGGTTATGTCAGGTCCCTCCTTCACCTGTTAAATGAGAAGGTTCATTGTTCCAAAGCAATGAACAACATCACTAATCATCAGGGAAAACACAAATCAAAACCTCAATGAGGTATCATCTCACGCTTGTTAGATGACCATTATCAAAAAGACAAGAGATAACAAGTGCTGGTAAGGATGTGGAGAAAAGGGAACCCTTGTGTACTGTTGGTGGGAATGTAAATTGGTGCAGCTACTATGGAAAATAGTATGGAAGTTCCTCAAAAAATGAAATAGATGCAGCTATTATTGACAACAGTATGGAAGTTCCTCAAAAAATGAAATAGAACTACCATATGGTCCAGCAGTTCCACTTCTGGGTATATATCCAAAGGAAGTGAAATCACTATCTGGAAAAGATATCTGCACCCCCCATGTTCACTGCAGCATTATTACAGTAGCCCATACATGGAAACAACCTAAGTGTCTACTGATGGATGAATGGATAAAGAAGATGTGGCATATATTGTATACACACAATGGAGTACTATTCAACCATATCAGAGAAGGAAATCCTGCCATTTGTGATAACATGGATGAACCTCGAGAACATTATGCTAAGTAAGACAAGTCAGACAGAAAAAGACAAGTATTGTATGATCTCATCTACATGTGGAAGCTCAAAAACTGACCTCATAGATTCAGAAAACAGTTTGGTGGCTGCCAGAGATGCAGGGTGAGGAATGGAGGAAATAGATGAAGGTGGTCAAAAGATAAAAATTTCCGGTTATAAGATAATTAAGTCCTGGGGATGTCATGTGCAGCGTGGGGACTAGAGTTAGCAACACTACGTTGTATATTTGAAAGTTGCTAAGAAAGTAGACCTTAAAAATTCTCATCACAAGAAAAAAATTATAACTGGGTGGGGATGGGTATTAACTAGATTTATTGTAGTGATCATTTTCAATATATACAGGTATCAAAATCATGTTGTACACCTTGGGTTAGTACAATGTTATATGCCAATTGTAGCTCAGTAAAACTGGAAGACAAAAATGAAAGAGAGGAAGTTTGAATTTGACTTACCCATTTACCTAAAAAATTTGCTTTTGAATTGAAGTGAACTATGTCACCATGAACTGTCAAGCTTATTGTCACTTGTCCACCCATCCCTCCTGTTGGCCACAGAAACTCCAGAGAAAGAGGAAATCAAATAGAGAAACAATGTGTACCTCTGTACTTGCAGCTCATCCATGCACCCCTGAAGATAGGTACAAACTACGGAAAACCTTCAAGTCAGAACATCCTGCCTTAAAAAGATTTGAGGCAAATGTCAAGAGAAAAACAGTTTTCCTGACTCATGCTTCCTCCCAGCCAAAGTCACCCACACAAAAGCACATTCATATATTTCACTCCTAAAACTTGGAATGAATAAAACTCAGGTCCCAGATGCACCTGAGTCAGACTTGGCCCAGCCAGCAGCACCTCGTCTGTGCCTTCACCAGGATTACATCTCTCTCTGCCCTATTTGTAAAGGCGTTCAAGGCACGTCCACCTTCCTCAAACTTCTCAGAGAACACTGTATCACAAATTGACCACCGAGTTAAAGAAATGTTCTACGTTATCTGAAGAAATTAGAGATGGTTCTCATAGAACTGTTATCTACCTAATTTTCAGAATTGTTACTTATGGTTGACATGTGAGACTGGGGGGGCCAGGAAACTTGAAGCTTAGACTGTGGGTGACTGATATATTTTTTTAAGTGCCCTGGTGAGTTGTACAAGGTACAGGTATCCCAGGGAGAGGGGCGTGGGGGGCTGAGTGCCTGTTTCAGGATCACAGCCTCTTTGTACAGGAGGAACCCTTGGAGCAGATTGGGGTGAGAATGAGATCAAGATGGTGGCCAGACATCTGACTACCCTCCTTCCACCCAGAATCCCATGATAACAGAGAAGATAGCTTTCAAAGGAAAAAAGAATCAATAAGGATCTTGCCTATGACACCTTCTCCCAGAGCAGCCCAGAAGATTCGCTCCTGACTTCTGTACCCATGGTAGAGGGGCTGCCCTGCCAGGCTATGGCCTGAGCTGGGGAAGCTTGACGGTAGGAGAAGCCTGGGAGAGCATGCGCAGAAGGCCTACTCTGATGAATGCAGGACGAGTGAGGAGCACCTCTGCTGCTCCCAAAGCCTCCTGGAGCTGCCTGGGGTGGGCTACCTGCCCTGGGGAGGGGGCTCAGGAGAGCTGAGTGAAGAATGTCAAAGAGAATTTACATCAGACCAAACGGAACAGGTGAAGAAGACTTTATTCAAAACTATTGCAATAGGGGAGAGAGACTGACCTCAACTCTGCTGAAATAAAAGGTGAGAGCGATTGTAAGCGCTGCGGTAAGCTAGTGGAGAAGTACTGGAGGGTGCTGGCAGGAAGGTCCATCCATGGGATGTGTCCAGCACATTGAGTTAGTCCTGAGTTTGCAGATGGGCTACCGTGATTAGGCCAACTGTGTTTGCTAATTGATATCCATTAAATTAGGGCCCTTCCCCGTCCCCCAGAAACTGGGAGATAAGGGTGCTGTCTTCCTTGATGATTTGAGTTCAAAGGGGTGGCTTCCAGGCCCTGAGAAAGGCATTCCTGTGTTGTAAAATTGGCAAGAGGATGCAGATTTATACACATTTCGAAGGGGCAGGGAAAGAATCTCTAATGACAACTTTTCTAAAGTAAATGCTCTAATAAAAGGGAGGCAGGGTACAAGAGTCAGGAAGAAGCCTGTGTAAAGTTGAGTAGAGCCATGGGGAATGTGCCGGTCTTGGTGAGCTTTTCCTGGAAGCAAGGGGTTCCACTCCCAGTTGGAGGACCGCTCAGCTGTGACACTTTGCCTCTTGCCCACTAGATGGCACTGCAGCAGCGTTTGCACCAGAACCTTTGCGAAGGAAGCTTTCAGACCCAGGTGGGGCTCACGAGGCCAGAAAAGTTCTTAGGCCCTTCTACGCAGTGGCAGCTCCCTGAGGGTCTCTCTATGGTGTCCGTAGTGCCTCAAATTCCATATTTAACCTTAGAACTTTTCTTGAGCACATTTGCCTGTCCCAATGTTAATTTTATGCGGGTCGGGATTTTCCTGGCCATGCCCATCTATGGAGTGTGGGCAGTAACCTCTGGCCAGGTGCTCTGAGGGGCTCCTGGCTACTTTGGGGCTCTGGTTGTAGCAATAAGAGTTAATCCTCTCCTCTCCCTGTGGCCCAAATGGTCTGTTGTGTCCAGAGGGTATGACCACAGATGTGGTCATTGTGTGCAGAGTTAGACAATCCATCCCTTCACTGCGTTTTCTGGAAGGTTAGATACAGCTTTGCCTTAGGGGTGAATTATGGCAGGTCATTAAGTGAAGTGCTTGAAGCCATGCTTTTATTCTTGCTAAAAGCCTGAACTCATGAAGGGGTCTTCATTAGCTATCCTACAGGAAGAACGTAAACAGAGTACCTCTGAGGACTTGGAGAAGGAGAGAAATTCTTTCCCCAGACTTGAAGAAGGTTAAAGTATTAGGAATTCTCCTCCTGACCCATAGATACATCCACAGTGTCCTGAGCTGATAAGCACATACATGGAAGCTTTAGAAAGACCCCACCAAAGAGCCCCTTGCCCCTCACAATTCTATAAAGAGGGCCTTCAGGGCCTGGGTGTGGGGTTCAGGGCTGGCACTGATTAGCTGTGATTCTCCTCAAATATGAAAGGACTCTGAACCAGCTCTCTGCCCCCAGACCTCCACCTCTTTTTCCCCAGAGACAAGCTTTCCAGATGAGAACGTAGCTGTTTGTCTCAGCTTGGTTTCCCTCAGACAAAGACGTTACGTGCAGATTATTTGGGACATGCAGGGAACCAGCGAGCAGGAAGGCAGCCGATTAAGCCAACTACTACCGTGAATGACTGGAGCTTAATCCTGTGGGGCAGATTCAGGGAAAGGGCCTAGATGGCTTCCCCAAATTCTGATAGCTCAGAATTTTCCCACTTGAGCAGTGAGGAAGCTGGTATTTATACATGACTCTACAGAATCTGTCCGGCATTGTTTGGTGGTTGCCAGAGGCCCACGAACAGAGAGATGCCGGTACAGGCATTTAGAAGTCAACCTAAGCAAATTGATGTGTGAGGCCCGAGAGACCCAGGTGGGTGGCCAACAACATCTGTTACCCTCATAATTTTCCTCTGCCTGCAGGAAGACCTGCTGGGAAAGGCTCTACCAGGCCTCCTGGGTCCAAGAGGAGGATAAAAGTGTTTCCTACCTGTAGTTAGAGAGAGAGAGACCATGGGGCCAAATGCTTGATCTGAGGTCAAATTAGAGAAACATGTGACAGGCAAGCATCTTTGGTTCAACGCATAACCAAGAAAGCTGGGAGCAGAGAGTAAGGGGGCGGAGTCAATTACCAGAATGAACTCTACACTGAGAGCCTCTTGCAGGTGCTTCCCCAGAGCAGGTTCCCGGACTTCCTCCTGACCTGTCCACTCCAGGGACCTGGGTATGGGAGCTGGCTGTGATGACCCAGGAAATCAGCACTATTCTGGGTATTGTCTAGTTATCTGGGCTCATTATGGGGCTTGGGGTGGACAGACTGAATGAGATGAAGCCCTCTGCATGGTGTTGGCAAATAAGATATTTGGGCCACCATTTTTTTCCTGTCTGTTAAAGGGTATTATTGTTGTTGTTATTATTTGTGACCAGGGGACCCATCCATTGAACTGCTGTGTGCCTTTTGGCTCCAAGAAGCCCTGTGTGGCGTTAGGCGGTGTCTTGGTGAGCTAAGATCTGGACAAGAGCTCTCTCTCTCTCTCTGCAGCTTCTTAACCTCAGGTCCATGGATCCCCCAGGGACTCATTGTGCAGAATTCAGGGAGTCTGTGAGCTTGGATGGGAAAATAATTATGCCCTTAGCTGTTTTTACCTCTAAATGAAATTCAGCATTTCCTTCAGTTCTGAAGTATGCGACAAACCACAGCAGGTGAAGAGTCCCTGTACCTGATTGGAATTGCACATCATTTCATGACAAATTAGTTGTTGCAATACTCTTGTAATGATATTTATAGTCATACAACTTTGAAAGTATAGTGATTAGACCCACCACACATTTTATTTAATGTATTAATAAAAAGGTATCTCTGTTTCTAGATCATAACATTTGTATCTTCCTATAGAACTGAGTAATCCTAGGTGCTATATTGTACACATTTCTAAGATGTTAGTCTAAGGAGGGTTCTGTAGACTGTCAAAAGGGCTATGGCTCTATGGCATGGAAAAAGTGAAAAGCCCTTGGCAGGTTCTCAAATGCCAGGATAGTCAAGGTCACTCCAGGGCTGGTGCCCCCTCAGACCAGAGGCCTGAGAGTTCCTGAAAGTGCCAGAGAGTTTTGGTCTACACCTCCCCAGTCCCTGAGGAATCACTCAAGTGTCACAATCTCCTAGTTTCTTTTTTGAACGCACTTCAGAGGGAAGGAGCAGTGGAAATCAACGTCAGGCGCCGGCAGGGGGTGCATAAGCATAGTTCTGAGCCGCCTACCCAGCAGGACTTCCGGGGGCCCAGACAGCATCTTTTCAAACATCCAAACACTGACGCCCCACCCCACCCTTCTGCACACCGTGCCGCCGTCCTTGGCAACTGTGGCAACCAGTCTGCACACCAGGGCCAGACCGAGCCGTGGGCACCGCTCACAGTTCCGGGTCCTTTCCAGCCCCTGTCCTCTTAAGAGGTACTGGGGTCCTGACCATTAAGGACTGTCACTCAGCTCTCCACCAGGGGGCGCTGGGTACGCAGGTGAGGAGAGCCTGCCGCCTGGCCGCGCGCCTCCCCTGAGAAGATGGGCTGGAGCCATCAGCCTGCTCGCTTTTGCCTGCTTTTCTCTTTGTCTGCCAATCCCACTCTCGAGCTTTTCTTGCTCTTTCGCTTCTTACGTTTTCTTTCTTTTTCTCTTTGCCACCTTTTTTGTCTCTGTCTCTCTGGATTCTCTCATTTCCACTCTGTTTACTTCCCTCTGTCATTCTGCGTTTGTTCTTTTCTCTATTTGTCTCTTTTGTCTCTCTTTGTGCCTTCTACTTCCCTCTCTCTCTTGCACACGTGCCACCTCCCATCCCCCGCCACACACACACCCTCAGGATTCCCGCCTAAGGCTGCAGGCGGCTCTTTGGGGCTGGGGGCAGCGCTGCAGCTCGCGAAAGCAGGCACTCTGCAGAGGGACTGTAGCGGGTGGGCAGCCTCTCAGGCTCTTGGACGGCTGACTGCTCCTCCAGGCAGCCTCGCTGCTGGACCCCACGCACTTGCAGCCTGGATTCTCCAGTTCTCCGCCTACCACTGCTGACCCGAGTCACCAGTTACTGGACAAGCTACTTAACCTCTCTGGGTCTCAATTTCCTTGTTCAAATGGGTCTCACCAAATCAGATTAAATAGTGGATTTCAGTAGGGTTCTTGTGATGCCTAAATATTGCGGTAGGCAGCATTGTGATTGCTGCCTCTTTGACATCCAGTGCCTTATTGTAGCCCCTCCCTGAGCCTGGGCCAGACTTGCTTCTAGCAAAAGGAATATGGCAAAAGGGAAGGATTTCCCTTCTGAGGGTATATTTACACAAGACTGTGATCTCTGTCTGCAGAATTCTTACTTGTTCTGATGAAGCTGCTATGTTGTGACACCTATAAAGAGGGTCACATGGGGAAGACCTGAGGCCTCAGTCAAACCACCATGGATCTTGGAAGGAGATCTTCCCCCAGTCCAGCTTTTAAATGACTCTATCCATAGCCAACATCTTAATTGCAGCCTATGGGAGGCCCTGAATCAGAGGACCCACCTAAGCTGCCTTCAGAAGCTGACACCCAGAAACTGAGATTATAAATACTGTTTTAAGTCACTAAGCTTTAGGGTCATTTGTTATGCAGCAATAGATCACTAATACAATATATAAAATACCTTGTATTAGCTAGGGTAGGTGAAAGTATAGTAACAAGTAGACCCAAACATGTAATGGCTCAACAAAACAATCCCCTTTTGGTATTCAGGTCAATGAGAGGGTCTCCTTCATATAATCATTCGATCCTCTAATACCCCAACTGCTGTCTACATCCAGCCCAGAAGGGGAAAGAGAGCACAGTAGAGGCAATCCTAATTCCATGAAAACTCAGCCCCAAAAAGACACTCATCACGTCCATTAACAGTCTTTTGGAGGAAAATGTAACCACATGGTCCCACCTACTGTCAACAGAGACTAGGAACTATATCTAGTCATGGTAGCTTTCCTCTTAGAGAAAATGGACATGGGTGGTATAGGTCCAGCTAAGTCTCAGTACACACAGGCCACAGACAGCCTGGCACTGGGTTCTTCCTCTCTGGGTTACCTTTCCTGATGCTAAAATTGTCAGGGACTTGTATCTGAGAAGTTCTTGCCTGTCTTATTTCATCCTGCCCCATCTGTCCTGCTGTCACCGACCAAGGCCTGGGAGTCTCTTCCCTCTCATGGTCTGCTGCTGTTCAGGTCATGAATTTTACAGAATGTTCAGGCTGCTTCACAGAGTGCTCTTTGTAAGCTATAGTGGTTGATTTATTCCTAACTCACTTGCAAAAATCTGAGTTCCTGAAGGTTCCCCCATACAATACCTCTGCCCCATTAGGCCTAAACCACCATACCAGACATCTCAGGCTATCCTGAGTCAGGTTTCCTGAATCAGTGGAAATTTTGTTTCTGAATCTGGAAAGGTTAGGTTCAATGGAACATATCATAAAACCCAAATAACTGTAGCATAAACAAAATATTTACTTTTCACTTTATTTTTTTCTCTCATGTAAAGAAACCCTTAAGTAGGCAACCCAGAGTTAGTACAGTAGCTTCATAAGGAGACCAAGTTACCTTTATTTTCTGCTGTACTTTTCTCAGTCATCTCATAATTACAGTGTGATTGCTGCAGATCCAGCCATTGTGACCATGTTCCAAGCAGCATGGAAAGGAGGGTACAAGGGCCAAAGGGTCTCTAAGCTGAATGAGTCTTTTTAAAGAGCATTTTTAGTAGCTCCACCCAATGACTTCCACTTACCTCTCATTGGCCACCCTGTATGCAAGGGAGGCTGGGAATTGTGGTTTTCTCATTGAACACCTTGCTGCACAAAGTAATACCAAGGTTTCCATACCAATGAAGAAGGGGAGATTGGGTAGGCAGCCTTCAGTCTCTGATACATCCTCTTATTCCCTAAGGGAGCATAAGGTGGATTACCACAGATCTAACTGCTTGGCTTTTCCATAATAGCCATTAATGGTATTGACTAAACTGTCTGTATCATTGCACTTTTATGGCTCTGCTGAAGGAGGCCCCCAGGCCACGGCTCCATTGTTATAGCTCATAATGAGAGTGGCAGTGCTATCTCGGGGGCAGACAGACAGCCTCCTCTCAGACCCTGCCATCCAGTGCCTGAGATGAGTAGATGAGACAGTGCCTATGGAGCACTGTGTTTTGGTTCTTTTTAAGTAGTAGTAGACTTACTTTAGAACCATTTTAGATTTACAGAAAAATTGAGCACATAATACAAAGTTCTCATAACATGCTCCCCTCAGTTTCCCATATTATTAACACCTTACTTACATTAATATGTTATAATTAAATGAATCAATGTTGATATATCATTATTAACTATAGTCCCTAGCATATTCGTTTTTTCTTAAATTTTTTTTTAACCAATGTCCTCTTTTGTTCCAGGATCCCATCCAGGATATTGCATTAATATACTTTTCATGTCTCCTAAGGGTCCTCGTGACTGTGACATATTCTCAAACAAATCTTGTCTTTAATATCTTGGAAGTTTTGAGGAGTACTGGTCAGGTATTTGATAGGAAGCCCCACTTGTAGGATTTTTCTGATGTTTCTTTAATGATTCAAGTGTGGTTGTGAGATTTTTGGAGGAAGACCATGGAACTGAAGGGCTATGCTCATCACATAGTATCAGCGGTACATCCTGCAACATGATTTGTGGCTATTGATGTTGACCTTAATCACCTGGCTGAAGCAGTGTTTGTCCAGTTCTTCTGCCTTAAAATTATTCTTTCCCCCTTTCCATACTGTATTCCTTGGAAGGAAGTCACACTTAAGGACTGATAGTTCTGTTCTCCACTCCTTAGACATGTCTACATAATTCATTTGGAATTCTTCTGTGCCTGGGATTTGCCTCTTCCTGTGGGGAAAATTTAAAACTACAAGAGTCTATGATAGCTTCTTCTCCTTCCCTCACTGCCAGACCTAAAATAAGCCCATTGCAATTTTTTAACCAAAAACTTAGGAATGCACATTTCAACAAAAGGCAAAAGAAACAAGAACTTCCCACCACAGGAACCCGCCTCAGAGACAGCAGGCTGTCATCACTCATATTTATTTCACAGCAGTCAAGGCCCGGCCTTGTCTAATAAGATGCCTCTGGGAGCTTGTCACATGTTCTGGGATTGCTAGAAGAGCAGAGGCTCTCCACCAGGGCCAGGGCCAGGCTATGGATGGAAATCAGGAGTTTCTGGCCTTGTTTCCCCAGGCGCCTGCAGAGAGCAGGTTTCCTCTGCTCTGTCACCTGCTTTGAGCGGGGCACTGTGCTGGTTATTGATAAACTTATACAAACTCTCCAGAAAGAAATGCAGGTTCACTGCAGGGGCCAAGGCAGCAATTCCATCCTTGAAATAATTCTGGAAACAGCCCTGAGACACACTTAAAACCTCACTAATTTGTGGAAATTCATGGTAGGTTAGGGTTGGGCTTCCAGGGGCAAAGGGAATCTGAATTATGAAGCAGGGGCAAGGACACGTGGTGTCGGTGCACGACGGAGCCAGAGCTTTCCCCCAGTTCCCACCTTGGTGCCAAGTTGGGGGTACCTTCAAAGAAGTGGGTATAATAGCAGAGTGGTGGAAGGCATGTGGGCGGTGGGTGGGGGAGCATGGATTCACTGAGCAGCTATGCAGTCAAATAGCTTTTGATTTAAACTCTTCCGTTTTGAAGGCTCATTTGTATGAGGAAATGTATAGACAAACATTGATTCAGATTCACATTTCTGAGTTAGAGAGGTCAGGGCTTCTGCAAAGAAGCAGAGAAGTTCAGAGATGTGAACTTGGGCACCAGAGGCCTGGTTGGGTGACTTGGGCAGGGATGGGGAGGTTTCATTCCCTTGGTGTGTTTTCAAGGGAAAAATGGAGAAAATTTTGAAACCTGAGCAGCCTGTATATTCTTTTTTGTTATCTGCATGGCAGGATTACAAACACCCTGCCTTATAACTAACCAGTGACTTACCAAAGGCCTCTGTAGAAACTTCAACATCTGAATTCATGCTGTTCCCCAACCTGCCCAGTGTCTGTTTTGATATGGCGACTGGAAATGCCGCTTCTCCTGCCTTCCCAAGCTGCACACTGGAAGTGAGCCCAGACCCCTCGGACTAAGGGAAGATTCATAACGTTAGCTACCCATGAACTAAGTATTCAGTGAAATGGTAATGATGATGTTCACTAAGAATCCCAAACCCAACCCTGACCAACCCTGCCCAAGAGGATCTGTACCACACTGAAAACTGAAGAAAAAAAATCCTGTATTTGCAGTTACGAGGTTTTGATCTTTTTCACATTTTTTAGCAAGCTTGGGAATGATGCAAAAAGGAGCCATCAAAGAAAAGCAAGAGTTGAAAAGAAGCCCCGTGGGAGTAGTTTTTTCCTCACAGGGATGACAGCCATATGCATGTGGGTACCTCGTCCTTGTCCAGCTCTGGAACAAGCTCAGAGGACCCAGCACACACAGGGACTCAGGCTGTGCTTCTCTATCTGGCGCTTCACGGGCACCTGGGGGTTCTCTGACTCCTGCAGCCGCAGGACGTGGATAAGATCCCCAAATGTGTCTTCATTTTGATAACTGTCTGCAAATTAATATAAACACATTCTGGAATATTTGGGTGACCAGGTTAGCACTGACAGTGAATTTAGGACATGGGTTTGTGCTTGTGTCATGAGAGCATTGACGCTGAAGAGTTCTACAGCAATTGTCACAGGTGAAAGTGAAGGAAAGAGTGGAGATTTTAATATAGGCATAGTTACCCCTCCGGAAGCCAATGGAGCATAGATTTCTAGAAACTAGGGTTTCTACCGGCTTTGCTTACTAGTGTCTTTCACTGTACCCAGGTAGTAGGTATTCAGTAGATGTGTGTTGAATGAATGAATGGTGAATAAATGTTTCAAAAATACCTGGAGCACCAAAAAGTGGTGGCAGAATCAAATTATCACAAGCCCAGGAGGCCTTCTGCTAGAGCAGCTGGTACCAACTGTAAAACTGAAGTGGCCGTAATTTGATTTCCCCCAGCCAAGCCACCACCCAGCTGAACGAAGGTTATAAACTTAAGTTTTACTGACTGTAGATTTGTTTGTATTGACTTATAAATTTATTTTTATTTTATAGTTGTACCAAACCCATGAGCAAAAGCCATTTTATGTTTATACATATTTGAGAAATGCTACAGTAAAAAATAAATTAGGTCAACCCTGAGGCTCTGTGAGAACTTTTTTTTTCTCCTCTCTCTCTTGGAGTCCATCTATTACTTAAGAAACACTATGTGAACATTTTTAACCATTTATGCTCAATCCTGAGGCAAATGGGACATAGCTTCCTTAGCCAAGAAAGGTGACCATTTCTCCAGGTGGCAAAAATGAACTCTGTCCACTGGTAAATTTACTGCCAATGGAATAAAATTGTTTCTCTCTCAGTTACAATCAGCAGTATTAGAGCTTCAGGGTGGGGCACTGAATATAAGGTGTGCTGTAGACTGTAAGAGGCAGTTAATCTTGTTTTTGGAGCTCTGCATGGTTGCACAGTGGGAGGGGGAGGTTACTTTGCTTGGCTCACAGTCAGAAAGGGCTTTCTGCCCTAAAACAACCCATCTCTAGAATTTATCAAGCAGGTACCTGTATATGTAGATGGGGTGAGTGATTTTACCTGAATAGTCAGGTAGGCATCTAACAAGAGAGTGGATTAGATAATATTTTGATCCTGGCATATTATAAACCCTCTGACCTCTGACCATGTAGTAATGCTGAAGATAGTAGCTGGCTGGGCCTGACAATCTCTTGAATTCCAGAACCATCGGCAGCACCAATGATTCCTGTCTGGCTCTGTTACTCAGCCTGGCTCCTTGTGCCTTGGCACTCTGCGCTGAGAGCCATGTCAGTAGGTGCAGTGAGCTCAAGGTGGAAGCCACACCTGTGAGATCTTCCCATCAGCTGGAGCCTCTCTGGGGAAAGAACACTGGGACCCACCCACGTGCCTAGATCCCCAATCATGCCAATAATGCCAAGATCCCCACTTATACTAATAATGCCAAGATCCCATTTATGCTAATAATGCCAAGATCCCGTTTATGCTAATAATGCCTAGATCCCCATTTATGTGCTAATGCCAAGATCCTATTTATGCTAATAATGTCAAGATCCTATTTATGCTAATAGGTGTAGAACTCATTCTGTGACAGCCCAGGCTCCTGTGGTGAGGTCCAACCTACTGTGTCTATTTTCTTCTCTCAAATATGAGCTTTATGGGGCAGGGGTAATTATAGTCATTGTTCACCATGTTGCATTGCATGCTCTGTAGGGTATTATCTCCTTCCTTCCTTAGGCCCTCCCTTCCCTCCCTTCTTCTTTCCAAGAAGTCTGAAAAAGCTGACCGCAGGATAGGTGTCCAAAAACACTTGTTGAACTGAACTGGAATGCACCTGTGGAGTTTGGGCTTCACCACCAATCCCTATAGTCAGGTCTATGAAACTTGACTGATAAATGAGAAAACAGAGTAGGCAAGAGACTTGGATTCATGATTCGGGAGGGAGGAAGAGGGAGCTGATGAGAAGCTGATATCCTGCCAGCCCAACAGCTGATCTGGAGCTCAAATCAAGGGACGAGGCTGACATGCTGGCAATGAGCAGGGTTGGGAAGCTGAGCCCGGTCCCAGACCGCATGGGCCACCCGGTTCCCCCCCACAGACTCCAAGCCCCTCCAAAGCCCATCCGCATCCCCCACCCTGGCTGCCACCCAGCCTCTCTCAGAGCAGCACTCAAGCCAAGTGGAAGGAGGAGAAATGGTATGCTAGTCAGCGAAAACTCGCTCCCTGGACATCCCTGGGAGCGTCCGCTCCTCTACTGGGCCTGACTGCTGCCCTTTGTGAACCTGGGATACTTCTCCAGAATGGTGGGAAGATATCATATGAGAAAAACGGCTTCAGGAGACCAAGTACAGGGCTTGGAGTGGCCTCTGACGGTAGCTTCTGGCCCAAACTGTGCTTCTCAGGCTCTTTTCTAGCCACCAGAATAAAGTATAAAGAACGCATTTGAGAAATAACACATACAGATTCAAAGACATGGGTTTTGATGGCTTGGACATATATCAGGGAAACTATCTGTAATACTTTTTACCATATAAATTGAGAGGAAAAAATTAGAGAAAAGGGAAGGAAATGGCCACCAGACAGAGGATTGGGGAGCACTGGGGGGAGGGGGCAGAGTGGACAGTGGGAGCCACAGAGAGGTTGCAGAGCTTGGCCCCTCTGCGCGCCGACCCCTGTGCTGGCTGGGAGTGAAGGGTGGTGATGGATCATCCTGCCCTAGCTACGCATAGTGCCCACTTCCAACTCGCTGAGGTCATCTTGGGCTGATGCTTGGAGCTTGCTGCCTGCTGTCTCTGTGCAGAGATGGAGTCTCTGAAATTTCCAAATCCCCGTAGAGGACAGGGACCCCAGGCTCCCCCAGGGTCCTGTGTCTTTTCTCTCTTCTGGGTCTGCCTTCGTTCATTCCTCTTCTCTGCCTTGTCCCCAGCCTGCCACCCCACTACCTTCAGGCCTGCTGGGACTGCTTGCCATCTGCCTTTCTGTAACAGAGGGCCCAGTCTTTTATGATTTCACTTTCCCATGAACAGAGGGGCAGATGCCTCCACCACAGGTTCCATGGCCTCCAGAGGTGGGAATGGCTGAATGGCCGCAGGAGGGGCAGGTCAGGATGGCTCCACCAGGCCACCCCTGTCCCTCTTCTCCCTTACAGCTTTCTGCACTAGCCTGACCCTCCTAAGCCAGCATCACCACGAGGGTTGGTAAGTGAGTGCCTGTAGAGAAAGGGAACATTCCTGTGGCCAGGATCCTCACCTGACCCTGGTTGGCTTGACCACTGCACACATGTGGGCAATATGTTATGGCTGACGCTGTATAAAGAGCTCCGCCCAGTGCTCTGGGCTGTGCAGCTACAGGAGAGCAGAGCGGTGGTGGTGGAGCTGAGGACAGACTGAGATGGGGCCGAGAAGCCCTGAGGCAGAGACTGGCTTGCTGCCCACAGACTTGCCCTGAGGCAGATAGGACTCTAGTGCTTGACCTGCCACCATGAGAATAAAGCTGGGTGTAAACCCTTTCACCCCAAGATCATTCCATTGTCATTTTTTCAGTCTCACAGAAATAAGAGTGAACTTGCCGGGGGCAGAAACCTACTGGTGCCATATGTCAAGTTCTGTTCTGCCCTGGAGGGGGTGGGGGAGGGTAGGTGCAGGCTGGCTTTGTCTCAGCCTCCATATGTGAGGGCTTTTGCCTTTGATAAGACCAAATCCCTAGACAAAAGAGGCCCTCTGCCCATCCTAGGACCATCCACCCAGCCCTGGAGAAATGGATTTTGGAGGAATCAAGAAACAAACAAAGCTGCTTTGGGAAGGCTCACATGTATTTATTTCACAAGGGGGAGATGAGGAGGGATGATCACCAATAAGATGCCACCAAATCAGACACTGTGAACCCCAAATTGGGCAACTACAGGAGCCGGTTCTGGTCAGGGCTGGGCCTGTGGGGGCAGCAGGAGGGAGAGAGGGAACAGGCAGAAGGGAATCCTCTCATCTGGGGCACCACATGGGGCAAGGCTGCGCTGCGTCCTCTGGTTACAGACATGTGGCCAACACCATAAGCTTCTCAGACACCTTCTCCCAATCCAGGTGAGCAATGAAGCGACAAGCCCGAGGTCACGCTTCCATACCCACTCTACCATGCACTCAGAAGCACACACCCAGACACACCTGCCACGTGGTACACATGCACACACACACATGCAGCCACACATGCCCAGCCACGGGCACCACACAGGCCCACACACTCCTGCACATGCACCCAGGTCCATATATTAACTCTGATTTGTAACTGCACCCTAACCAGAGGGCAATCGAAAAAAAATTATTACTCTTCAGAGTCAGAGTCAGAGAGGAACCGACTGCCTTCTGCTGTCAGCCAGCAAAGCATGGGGTGAAATGAAATGAGCACAGAGCATCCTTAAGGATCCTCATCCCTTTTGCTTTGCTGCCTTCAGTCCTTAAGCTCCGGGGGGAGGCCCCTTGCTGCTCCACCTGTGGCAGCCTCTGTGAATCAGGGCTTCCTGGTTCCCAGGCAGGCAGAGCTGCACTGGTCTGGTTGCTGGGGCCTCTCCCAGATGAGACCACCAGCATGCTCAGCCTACTGTCTCTGGCTCCCTCCAGTGCAGGCAGCAGGCACATAGGAGTCTGATGCCAAGGGGCCCATGGAAGCATTAGCTCCTTCCAGGCCATCACAGGGAGGGTCCAGAAAAATCCAGACTGGACACCTCCAAAACCCTCTGATGGAAAGGTTTGGGGTGGATACTGTCTGGGGTTGTGCATGGGCATCTGAGAAGAAGCAACCTCGAGGGAAACTGAGTCTCAGGGCTTCACTGCCTTCTCCAAGGAGGCAGAGCTAGGATGTGGTTGAGCACCACCCCCACCATAACACCTTGCTGAGGGCTGGGGTGGAATTCAGAGGCTGCTGCTGCAGGAGAGACAAGGGAAAGGAAACCCTGCCAGTCCCTGTCCTGACTGGAGGTGGGAAGACGATGAAGAGATGCGGATGCTTCCCTCCTTGGTACCAGGTCCACATTCAGGCTGCAGGAGACATGGCCCCTGGGTTCCCAGAGAAGGGTTGGGGGGCTTTTCCAGGGTGCATGAGCCTCATGGCAGCTGAATGCCTGATGGGAATGCAAAGTCTTCACCTGGGGCCCTGTGCTGCCCTGGAGAGGCCCCCAAGCCCATGAGCACCTGCTGGCTTCTTGCTGTCTCTCCACCAGGGTGGCTGGTCCAGAAGACAGAAGACCCTGTCCCAGAGGCTGGACTCCAGGGGCCCCAGCTCCTGCCCACTACTTGATGGAGTTCTTAATTGTCCACCTCTGGCCTGTGCAGCTGCGGAGGATGAGGTCAATGCCAGCCAGGCCACGGTTCTCCACCTCCAGGCAGCGCCCTGTGCCCTTATTCATGATGGCTCCGTTCTGGGATGAGATGGGGGTAAAGCGGGGAAAGAGAGAATGAGAGAGACAGACAGAGACAAAGCAAAAGAGAGAGACAGTGAATAAGAGAGAGGGAGAGAGAGAGGTATACCCACCACAGTGCTGGACCCATGAACTCTCATGGGGAACAATCCCATCGAAATTCTTGCACTGGGGGAGGGATCACCTGGGTTTCCTCCAGAAACCCCAAAGCCAGCAAATGAATAACCTTTACCAAGTTTGAGTGGCTGAACCAGGTGATGAGCATTGATGGGCGATGGTGTCAGTGGAGATACTCAGGGGTATTCAAGGTCTGACTTTCTCAATCCTACCAGCTGCAGGTACTTAGCAGATGTCAGGGAAATCACCCCACAGTCCCTTCCTAAGATTTATCAGAGCCGAGGCCTGCCTAGCCTTGCTGAGGGAATCCAGGAGGCTGTGTCACATGAAATCCTGCACCGACTCCCCCCTGGACATGGGCCCAGGAGGCTGGCCCAGGGTCGGGAGACCTTTGGCGCGCTTTGCTGGGTGTCCTCCTTGGGGAAGTCAGACTTCCCTGTGGCCTGCAGCACCCTCGCCTGCTCTGGAGTGCTGGCCCTGTTTGTGAAGCACTCACCTGGAGGAAGTTCCAGCGTTTGTATAGGCTGCTCTTGACCTTGTCACAGTCAAGGAGCTGAGGCAGCTGGCTCTTGGCATTGTCCACCAGGCAGCGAGTGTCGGGGAGGAGCGTGGTGGTTCCCAGAGCTCCCAAGTGCAGGAAGCCTTCCTTGGTGTATCGCGCAAGCTGGGGAGAGAGCAGAGGGCAGGGCAGCGGGAGCAGGGGGTGGGGCTGAGGCTGCGAGGGGAACTGTGGCTCAGGGCTGCAGGCCTCACCCTCACCTCTGCCTGTGCTGCAGTCCCGGCCACCATCTCAGGCCTGTCACACACCCACACACACCCAGGTGAGCCCCCCAAGGAAGCCCTCTGGATTGCAAAGCCTGGGTACAGCTTCTCCAGGGGGCCATGCTCTGAATTTCTCCTAAGTATGTCTTCAGTCAATGTTTCAGGATTCTGGCCTCTGTTCAGGAACCTGGGAGAGGAGGAATAAGTGACAGAGCAGGACATCAGATTTCTAAAGCTGGGCTCTGCTTCTAGCAAGTCTCTCAACCTCTCCAGTTCTCCATTTCCTCCTCATTTGTAAACTGGAATCCACACTGCTGCAAAGGGTCCAAAGAGGCAGTTCAGTGAAGAAGAAACAGGCGTATGAGAAAACACTCAGCCTCATAGATTTTAAAATACATAAACTATATCAGCAATGAGATACCACATTTGAAAAAAGAACTTGTTCCCATTTTTGTCAAGGTTTGCATAAAGATGGGTGGAGGGATGGTAAATTGTTACATCCCTTTCAAAAAGGGGATTTCAAAATATATGCTTTGGACTTTTAAAATGTTCCTCTCCTTTGCCTCAATAAATCCACTTTTAGAAATTTATCCCAAGGAAATAATCAGCACTGTGTACAAAAGTTTACATATAGGATATTTATTGCAACATTACGTATAATGATGAAAAAGCAGAAACATCCTAAATGTGCAACACAATCCTGATACTTGCATTCTGCTCCACCTTCTGTGAGGAATGCTAGATTGTAGCAGATTGTAAAAACAGCCACATCCTTCACTCCTCCTACAGACCCTGGGCAATATGACTTTTGCAGCAATTTCCATCAAGAAGTAGAGTCCAGCTCCTTACCTCTTGAATATCGGTGGCTTGCTCTGGCCAACAGAATGTCACAGAAGCGAGGATATGCCTGTTCCCAGAACACACCCTTGGCTCTACGTACTTCCACCCTCTTGGAACCTGCTGCCACCATGGCAGTAAGCTGGGGATGGCTTGGGAGGATGAGAGGCATGTGGCCTGACTAACAGCCAGCTGAACACCAGACAAGTGGATGAGGTCATCCTGGGTCAGGCAACCACTTAGCCAACCTTTCAGCTGACTGGAGATATGTGAATGATTCCAACCAAGATGAGCTGAGCCTGGTCCCAATCACAGAACCATCCATCTGACCCGCAGACATATAAGCAATAATAAAGGTATACTGTTTTATGCTACTAAGTTTTGGAGCAGCTGTTATGCAACCACAGTTAATGATACAGAGATGGTGTTGCCTGCTGACCCTTCCCACAGCAGGGCCTATATTACTTCAGTGGTCTCCCACTCTCCTGTCTGTCCATGTTGTTTAAAACTCTGTATTACAATTTTTGAACAAATGCATTCACCTGTCTTTCACATTCCTTTAGGGGCAGGGCTGTGCTGATTCATTTCTTTCCTTGCTCATAGAAAATTACAGACCAAATGCTCAAAAATTATAAATGTGGTGAATGATGTCACTGAAAACAGGCACCGTATCTTTTCATTTAAGCTCCACAAATATTGTTTTGAAGAGTCTTCTGTGTGCCCAGCCTGGGGACAGGCCTCTGGGAATGTCAGGATGGGAGTATGTTCCCACCAGCTTTCCAGGGAAGGCTGGTGAGGGCAAGGAGAGGGGCAAGCACAGTTCTTCTTTTTGTTCTCATATCCTATGAGGTGGCTGGGGTAGGAATGATGATCTTTAATATACAGCTGGTGTCTAATAAATTGAAATAAAATTACCAGCTTGCATGTACTGAAGGCATACCCTGCATCATTTCTAAGCATTGTGCAGAGAATAATGTCATTTCCATAACCACCCTTTGAGATAGGTTCTACTACTCTCCCCATCTGAAAGATGAGGAAACTGAGCATGAGGACATTTGGTCACCTCCTGGGTCCTGGCCTCTCTCCTGGGTTGCTAGAGACCCAGTGACTGGCTGCCCTGGCCCAGCAGCTAAGCAGTACAGGGATCTCCTCCCAGATGATCCTGGGCTCCTCCTGAGAGCCTGGGCATTTCTGGCCATGAAGGAAGCCAGCAGGTAGCTCTGCCCAGGGATGCAAGTGCCTCTTCTGAGGGATAAGATTCTCTGCAGGGGCTCTCATCTCCCGGGGAAAACTGCTCAGGAACACTTTGCTCTGATCACAAAAGGGGAGCCCGCCTGCTCCCCTCTGAAACAAGTGACAGGGAGTTTGCTAAGTGCCCTTGAGAGAGATGCAGTTAACATGTGCTTTAAAGTCAAATTAGTTTCAAATCAGAGTAATTGTTAGAGGCAAAATGTAAGAAAATCAGAAGTCTTCTTCCACCCCTCCCTAAACAAAGTCTCTCTGAATGTATTTAAATTCACAAACTGCAAAGTGATGAATGACAGCGAGTTGCCTTTATGTTCAGGGGAAAGATATACACAGCTGCTTATTGAAATTATGGATCAATCTGTTATCCAGCAGGCAAGTGCACAGCACTAAGAACATTAATTAACTGAGTGTATCTGTGACCCGGATGTTTAAAGAGTGAAGCTGAATGCCACTGGGAGTCAGAGGCTCTCCTTTCTGAGGTCTGTTAGGGCAGGAGGCTGCTAGGATGGGCAAAGGCCAATGCCAGCCCCAAGCCACGCAGGCCTCGGGGTGGGCAGGGCAGTAGGGAGGGCCCTGCAGAATTTCTGTCCTCACGCCAGAAAACACACAAAGAGGCCATGGTGCGCAGGCTCTGCTGGCCTGGCCAAGGGCCAGGGTCCAGGGAAGGATGCTGTGGTCTGAAAGGATGATGGGGCTAAAGTTAAACTAGCAGACCTGACACCTGCTTCTCCTTACAAGTAGGAGGGAGGGGAGCACTGGCACCTGATGTCACCATATCCCCTGTTTTGCCCCAGTCCACCTCCCCTTTCCCCCCCCTACCAGAGCTCCTTCCTTATTTTATGGCCCTCTGCTTCCTCCTCTGCAAGATCAACAGGCTTTCCTGCTTCCGGGGCTTTGCTCCAGCTGTTTCCCCTCACGGAAATGTTACTGTTTGGTTTCAGCTTTCCTAAACCTCAGTGTAATTCCCCCAGGCCACAGGGCCCTCTCTGACTCTTCCAGGCCCTGGATGTTGGAAGCCCCTCTTAGGTCTTTGGTACAGTATGACTCCATAAGGTTTCAGAGACCCCCTTCAAGGTGTGGGGGGTGCTCATGTCTTCTCGGCCATTCTGAGTATCCACTGACCAGGCGGTGGGTCCTTTGTCCCCCTTTTGGCAGTTATGAATTATGCACTATGAATGTTCACATATATGTTTTTGTGTGCACATATGTTACATATGTTTTCTGGGAGTAGAGTTGCTAATGTTGGGTCATATGGTATACCTATGTAACTTTCTGAGCAGTTGCCAAATTGTTTCAGAGTAGTTGCATCAGTTTACCTTCTCATCAGCAATGAGTCATGATTCCAATACTTCCATACCCCTGCCAACTCTTGTTGTTGTCTTCCACCCTCTCTTCCTCCCTCCCTTCTTTTTTAAATTCTATTCATCCAACAGAGTGTGGAGCAGTATTTCACTGTGGTTTTGATTTGTACTTCCCTAATGATATATGATGTCCGGCACCTTTTCTTGTGCTTATTGGCCATTTGTACATCTTCTCTGGAGAAATGTCTTTTGCCTAGAAATTCAGATCTCTTGCTATTTTTCTATTGGGCTATCTGTCCTTGTATTGTTGAGTTGTAAGACTTTATATATTCTGGATGCCAGGCCTTTTTAACATATGTGATTTGTAAATATTTTCTCCTATGCTGTGGATTGTTTTTTTTGCTTTTTGATGGTGTTCTTTGAAGCACAAAAGTTTTAATTTTGATGAAGTCCAATTTATCTATTTTTTTTTTTTTTTGGTTACTTGTGCTTTTGATGACATATCCAAGAAACCACTGCTAAACCTAAGGTCATGAAGATTTACCCCTATGTTTTCCAAGAATTTTGTAGTTTTAGCTCTGACATTTGGGTCTTTGATCCATTTTGAGTTAATTTTTATATATACTGTAAGGTATAGATCCAAATTAATTTTTATGTTGATATCTGGTTGTCCTGGATCACTTATTGAAAAGACCATTCTTGATTTCCCTACTGAATTGTCTTGTCATCCTTGTTCCTCAATGGACTATAAATGTGAAGGTTTATTTCTGCATATTGTTTTGATCATTAGAGCTTTGTAGTAAATTTTAGAAATGGGAAGTTTGGTGCTTCTCTTTTTTCTTTTTTTAATGAAAATATTTTTATTTCATTCTTAAATGATCACAATTTCTTTCAAATAAAATATGTTTGCATATTGGGTACCACAGAATTTCTCATTAAAAACTTTTTTTTTATTCTCCATTTTTTCAATATTGTTCTTCCTATTCTGGGTCCCTTGCATTTTCATAGGAATTTTAGGATCAGCTTTTCCAATTCTCCAGAAAAGATGGGTAGACTTTTGATAGAGATTGCATTGAATCTGTAGATCAGCTTGGGAAATATTGCCATTTTAACAATAGTAAATCTTCCAATCTATGAACATAAGATAGCTTTTTTATTTGGGTCTTTCATTTCTTTCAACAATGTTTTATAGTTTTCAGTGTACAAGTCTTACACTTTTTTGGTTGAATTTATTCCTGAGTGTTTTATTTTTGGTACTATTGTAAATGGTATTGTTTTTTTAATTTCTTTTTCCAAATGTTCACTGTTGTGCCTGCAGTGACTGTAGGACATTTTTGTGAACCACAGGTAGCCACTGTGGTATCTCGTGGTCACTCAACTGCAGGATCTGCAAGTTCTTCGGTTCCTGCTTCCATGGGGCCAGGGCCAGGTGCTGACCTCACACATCCACTGCAGACCCATATTCCTCCTGTGCCTGGGCCTTGCCTGGACTCTCTCATTTTTCATTCACCTCATGTGACTCTTCTTCAGCCAGCACCCTTCTTACCCCACCAAGGTTTAGATCTTAAAAATGTGTCCTTCATCCTAATCCCTCACCTGGTGTCCTGGGGCCTCATTGCCCTGGAAAATCTTGCTTCCTACTTTATTGAGAAGTTATCTTTCCTATTCCTCAAAGCCTGTCTTTCTTTACATTTCCTTCATCCTCTGCCCCCTCCTTACTCCACAGGTACCCCAAGTCATTATTGGTTCTTTCTCTTTCATTTCTTCCAAGCTATAAGCATTACCAGATCTTTATGCTCAGATGAACTTCACCAGTCACAGATCTCATCACCTCCTAATTTTGTCCTTGGCTTTCCTCTCTCTTTATTCCTTAGTGCCTTGCAATTTGGCTTCTGTCATCACTATCCATTGAAATTGCTCTTTTGAAGGTCAATTAGGATGCATTAATTATCAGCCTCAATTGTTCTTCTTAGTCTTCAAATCGGGCACCGACTGTGGACCAGACACTGTGCTGGGCGCAGATGATACAACTTCCGCTCTCTACATCCACTGTCTTGGAAGGCTTGAAACTCTCAAGGCACTTAGTAGCATCTATGTGCTAACTTGGCTAACTGTGACAAGTTTCTGTCTCCAAACCAAACTTTCTTCTAGATCACAAATTTTTATACCTAACTCCCTGCTTAACATACCACTGGGGTGTCTAATAAGCATTTCAAATTTACATGACAAAAAGCAGAATTCCTCCTCTCCTGTGTATCCCACCGTCCCCCGACACTCAGCCAACATCTGACCCACCATATTAAATCCATTAGCAAACTACATCCAGATTTCACCTACCCTGCTACCTCCCTGTTCCAAGCCATCTTCATCTCTTGACTAAATTAGTACAATGGCTTCCTAATCTATCTCTCAGCTCCCACCCTTACTTCCCTTGGTCTTTTTACAATATAGCATTCTGAGTGATTGCTTTTAAAATGTATTATTATTTAAATTGATAGCACTTTAAATTAGAGTCCGGACATGCCATTCTTTTGCTCAATACAATCCAAAAGCTTTCCATCTCACTCAAAATAAAAGCCCAACACCCTTGCAATGGCCTACAAGATCCAACACAATCTAATAACAGGTCCCTGAGCTCAAGCCTCCCCATGCTCACCCCATGCCAGCCCCACTGTCTTCCTTGTTATCAGGCTATGCCTGCACCCGCTCAGAGCCTTTGTCCCAAGCTCCTTCTGTCTTGGATGCTCTCCCCACAGATATTTGAATGGCTCATTTTCTCACTTCTTGTAAGATTCTTCTTAAATGTCATCTTTTGGTAAGTCTTCCCCTCAACCATCTTATTGAAAATGTCACTTTCACCACTTACTCTTTATCTCTTTTCTTGCTGTATTTCCCTCCAAGCACTTATTATTTTCTGACAGACTATATATTGTCCTTATTTACATAGTTTGCTCTCTGGTGCCCTCCACTGGAATGTGAGAGGCATGCAGGTAGAAGGTTCGTCTGTTTTCTCAGAGCCCTATCCCTAGCTCTTAGAAGAGTACCCGGCACATAGTAGTTGTTTTATAAATCCTTGTTGACATAAATGAATTACAACAAGATGCTCACAGCTTACCAGGGAGGCAGGTAAGAGGCAATGATGACAAAGTGTGAAATGATGCTATTAAATATACTGTGTTCTGAGAGAGAGATCAGAGGGGCCCCAATTCAGAAGAGGGAGGTCAGAGAAGGCTTCCCAAGCTGAAGTGAAGCCATAATATAATTAGCCAACCAAGTGAGTAGGACAGGACAGTGCAGACTGGACAAAGGGCACAGTATGATCAAAAGCCAGAGGAAATGTGGTGTTTAGAGGATCCGAGTATAGTTCCCCGTGATGGAGTGTAACGGCTGTGAGGTTGCTCTATATGGATACATCAGGTCAGGAATCAGGTCTTTATCATGGGAAGCCACCTGGATTGCCTGGATTGCAGGAGGCCCATGCTGGCTGCCTCATGGAGAATGAACTGCAGCAGGTCATGATGGAAGCTGAGGGCCAATGAAGCTCTGAACTCAAAGGGTCACACTGAGTGAGGAGAGAAGATGGCAGAGTCAGGGGTGCAGCCAAGCTAAGAGTGATTCTATCTTCCTGGTGAGCTGACTCTTTCATCATCATGCAATGACACACTTCAACTTCACTAATGTGTTTTGTGGGGAAGACTACTTGGTTCAATACTAATGCAGTTACCCCAGCTTTCTGCCCTTTAGGATTTACCTGCTGTACTCTTTCCCATCCTTTTACTTTCAGTATCTCTCCTTGTTATTTAGATGTGTCTCTTGAAAACAGAATACTGGATGTAAAATTTTAAGGTGACACTCTGTATCTCCCACCCAGAAAGTTTGGTCCATTTGTTTTTATTGTGATTAATGATATATTTGGACTTACTTCTACTTTCTTTGTGCCTTCTGTGTGTCCAGAACTTCTATGTCCTTTTTCTCTTTTGTCTTGGTTTGGATTGGTTGTGTTTTGGTTTATTTGTTGGGATGTTGTATGTCATTGTTTCCTGCTATACATTTGGAAATTACATTCCATTTCTATTATTATCAAAACTTAGCCATTAACATTTTAGCAGAGTCTAATGCCATGCAATATTTTAACCTCCACTTCCACTCAATAAAATTCAAGAACATTAGGATATCAGATCTGGTCACCTCCTTTGATCTGTTCAGTCCTGGTTGTATTTCCCTGTCCCAAATTAGACATCATTCTTATTAATTTATGTAAGAATTGTTTCTTAGATTTACTTGTATGTTTATACATATCTTTGTTTCTAATTCATTCTTCCTCTGATATTCACAGGGGATCATTTTCCTTACTTTTGAGTTTACTCTTTGCAAGTTCCTTTGGTGATTGTCCTAGTCTCTCAGATTTTCTCTGAAAATGTCTTGGGGTGATTTGTTAGGAGCAAAAGCTAATGGATACAACCACATCTTGTGCAACTAGAAAGGATTTAACAGTGTATTTGTTGCAGTTGATCAAAAATCTACTTACATGGAAGTGAGGAGACCCTTCAAAGTATCTAATCTGCTCTACTGTCAGGAGATGTCTCATCTCCTCCTCTCCCTATGCTCACTCACAAAATTATGGCCAAGGTACCACCTGTGGAATTGGTCACCTCAGTATGATGCTCACTGTTGCCAAGGCAATCCTGCTGATAGGAGGGAAAGCATGTGTTCACACATCATGTGCTCCACTGAGAAACCAATTAGTGAAGCTTCCTCCTTTGAGCTGATAAGTGCCCGAAACTTATGACTCTCACTTTTCCTGTTATGGCTGGCACAGCCGGCTCCCTGTTACATACCCACATTCCCGGATTCTCCCCAGGCTCTAGATTTGCAAACTTGAATCACCTTTACCCTTTACCTCTCCCTCATCCAAACTTACAAGTCTTACTGCCCCTGCCTCCCAGTGTCTCTCTCATGTATCTCCTCCCGATTTTCCAGAGGAGTCACTTGTGGGACCTGAACTACCATGGGAGCTTCGTAACAGGTCCTCCTACGTCCAGGCTGTCCCAGTTTCCACCTGCCTTTTCCAGTCCTGCAGGTTCAAATCATATCATTCCCGGCTTCAACCTTCAGCTGCTCCCATAGCCTTATTTATTGAGGAATATCTTATTTATTCATATCTAAATCTTATTTATTTAAGAACAAACTTTGACCAGAATCTTCTGCTATCAGCCTCCAACTTACCTTTTCAGGTTTAACTCTTGGTTTCTGGGCTTCGTTTGGCAGAAGCCTTGAGGTTTGTCAAGAGCAGCCAACAGTCTTTCCTGAATAGGATATACCCCATCCTATTCCTATACCATTTCCACTGGGCCCACAAAGCCCCACCCAGCTGTGGGGCTTTCAGCTTACATACTTGTGTGATCCGTGAATGTGTATTTCCTTGCTGTAGCTTTCTGTAGTTCTTTCTGCTCAGCAGCATTTTACCCATTTTTTATACAGCATAAGGACCAAGGAAAGTGCCTTGTAAAAACCAAATGTTCTGCAAATGTCTTTTGAACTGAATGGGATTATTCTAGGTTTGGCTGCTGGGCCCAAGAGGAGAAATGAATGTCATTAGCTACAAATGCAATGTTTTAGGAAAAAAAAACACCTCTGAGCTCAAATACAATTAATTCTCATTTAGGAGAAAAAAGAATTTTCAATTTGAGATGATCTAAGAGGCACACACAACTACTAACCCATTTAACAGCCCAGAGGGAAAACTAAACTATGCAGGTTATAGCCAGATAAGCAACCACCAGCCAGATCATTGTGGAATGACTCTGAAACACAGTAAAATCCATTGGATTGTCAATAAGAACATGGCTTACAACTACTTGCATATTAAGGGTCTTTCTCATCACCTTAAAATCAGGCTTAATCAGTGTAGAAAATCATTGCTAAATGAAAAATGCCGTTTACTCATCTTCTTCTCAGGAGAGAGAGACGGGCTCTATTGATTCAAACTGGCTTTGAGGTGAACTTGTTTGTTGCTTGGCTGTAGCTGTAAGAGTGGTTTCTGGTGGCCATAGGTGCATGTATATATTCTTTTTTTTTTAACCCTCTTTATTGATCTCCTTTTTCTTGGGTCTCCCTCGGTAGAAAATTTCTTCCTGATGAATTTTTAGTTAAAAAACTTTTTTTTTTATATCATTAATGTACAATTACTTGAACAACATTATGGTTACTAGACTCCCCCTATTATCAAGTCCCCCCCCCATAAACCCCATTACATTCACTGTCCATCAGCATAGTAAGATGCTATAGAATCATTACTTGTCTTCTCTGTATATACTGCCTTCCCCATGTCCCCACCCCCCTACATTATGTGTGCTAATCATAATGCCCCATTTTCCCCCTTATCCTTCCCTTCTCACCCACCCTCCCCAGTCCCTTTCCCTTTGGTAACTGTTAGTTCATTCTTGGGTTCTGTGAGTCTGCTGCTGTTTTGTTCCTTCAGTTTTTCCTTAGTTGTTATACTCCACATATGAGTGAAATCATCTGATACTTGTCTTTCTCCACCTGGCTTATTTCAGTGAGGCTTATTTTACCCTCTAGCTCCATCCATGTTGTTGCAAATGGTAGGATTTGTTTTTTTCTGATAGCTGGATAATATTCCATTGCGTATATGTACCACATCTTCTTTATCCATTCATCTACTGATGGACATTTAGGTTGTTTCCATTTCTTGGCTATTGTAAATGGTGCCGTGATAAACATAGGAGTGCATACATCTTTTTCAAACTGGGCTGCTGCATTCTTAGGGTAAATTCCTAAGAGTGGAATTTCTGAGTCAAATGGTATTTCTATTTTGAGCTCTATGAGGAACCTCCATATTGCTTTCCACAATGGTTGAACTAA
Organism: Manis javanica; assembly: GCF_040802235.1. Classification (NCBI taxonomy): domain Eukaryota; kingdom Metazoa; phylum Chordata; class Mammalia; order Pholidota; family Manidae; genus Manis; species Manis javanica. The sequence continues at coordinate 40,617,015 of NC_133165.1, read as the reverse complement.
TTTACATTCCCACCAGCAGTGTAGGAGGATTTCCCTTTCTCCACATCCTCGCCAACATTTGTTGTTGTTTGTCTTTTGGATGTTGGCCATCCTAACTGGTGTTAGGTGATATCTCATTGTGGTTTTAATTTGCATTTCCTGGATGACTAGCGATGTGGAGCATCTTTTCATGTGTCTGTTGGCCATCTGAATTTCTTCTTTGGAGAACTGTCTGTTCAGATCCTGTACCCATTTTTTTATTGGATTATTTGCTTTTTGTTTGTTGAGGTATATGACTCTATATATTTTGGATGTCAACCCTTTATGGGATCTGTCATTTATGAATATATTCTCCCATACTGTAGGATGCCTTTTTGTTCTATTAATGGTATTCTTTGCTGTACAGAAGCTTTTTAGTTTGATATAGTCCCACTTGTTCATTTTTGCTTTTGTTTCCCTTGCCTGGGGAGATATGTTCATGAAGAAGTTGCTCATGTTTATGTCCAAGAGATTTTTGCCTATATTTTCTTCTAATAGTTTTATGGTTTCATAACTTACATTCAGGTCTTTGATCCATTTTGAGTTTACTTTTGTGTACGGAGTTAAACAATAATCCAGTTTCATTCTCTTACATGTAGCTGTCCAGTTTTGCCAACACCAGTTGTTGAAGAGGCTGTCATTTCCCCATTGTATATCCATGGCTCCTTTATCTTATATTAATTGATCGTGTATGCTTGGGTTTATATCTGAACTGTCTAGTCTGTTCCACTGGTCTATGGGTCTGTTCTTGTGCCAGTACCAAATTGTCTTGATTACTGTGGCTTGCATGTGTATATTCTTAACAAAAAACAGACTTTCTCTGTCACTGTCCAGGACATGCCAGATCTTAAGCTGAATAGAGAAAAATATGTATCCAGCTGGACCTCAGAGTGGAGGTGTGGCTGCCTGGGAGCTAGGGGTGAAGAAAGGGGGCAGGAGGGCTCTTTGGGGCTGGGGAGATGGAACATTCTGTATCTTGACCAGGGAGGGATTTCCACATGAGTGTACCTGTCAAAAGCTCATCAAATTGTATACTTTAAATAGATGTCATTTATTGTACTCACCTATACGTCAATAAAGTTGTTTAAAAAATACATCTGGGCACTTAGAAGGCATAGCTTTGCTATAGAACCAGATGTGCTTCCTACAGAGAGTGCCAATTCCTGGTGGGTGAGATAGTCCCAAAGGACCTCCTCCTCAGCCTTCTCCCTTCTACCATTATGACCCATCATGCTTGATTAAAGCATTATATTTCCAGAGAACCCACTTAGGATGATGAGGAGACATATTTGTGTCACACAAACTTAGGTTGATTTTCAGCCAGAGACAGGCCAGGAGATAATGGGTCAGGGGCAGTGAGTGCAGGCGGGGGATGGCAGCGTCTGGCCCTCATAGCTTCATGGAGAGAGCTGTGGGCCTCTTGGAGAGGGGATCTGAGTGTGGGGAATACAAGGCTGAGGGTTGGAAGAGCCAAGTGAGAGAGGGAGTGGTACGCAGTATAGCGCACTCCAATTCCCAAAGATTAGGAGCACATTTCTCAGCAGGCAGTACATTATATGGTTAAGGACTTGGACTCCGGAGCCTGCTTAAGAAATCCGAGCTCTGCCACTTAATAGCTTTATGACCCTGGGTCAGTTACATTAGCCTTACGGGACTCTGCCTCCTTATCTTCAGAATGGGGATACTTTTAGGATTTACCTCCTGGGGAGTCACAGAAGTAAAAAATTAGTGAGAAGAGGACATGGCGTACAGTAAGCCCTGTTCATTTATTATTCTTATTTCCCCTGACCCCAACTATCAGTGCCAGCTTCGGGCCTTTTTCTGCACACCACAGACTTCTTTTCTTCCCAGGGCACCTGTGCGGCCTCACGTGGCTCAGCAGCTGCAAGCTCCCTGCTTTCTCCTAGAGACATTGTCCTGAGGGCTGCTGCCTCAGGTGCTTCAACAGTCCTGCTGGGCAGCTGAGTAGCCCTGGGGGCTGTCTGGCTCTCTTGGTCTGGGTCTCTGAGTTTTTTGTTTTAAACCCCTGGCCCAAGGAAAGCCAGGGTCACCCTCGGCTCTACTCCTGCCCTTCTCCTCCTTACCCTCACTTCATTTTCCTGTTTGATCCAGATCTTAGGTGCTCATGCTTGGATTGGGCTGCATACCTGGAAGGACTGGGCCTTGGAACGGACTCTGGTGCTCACCTCTGCCTCCCAAAGTGGCCCTGTGTCCTACAGATGTCTGTGGGCCCTCAGTGCTCATTGCCTCCCATCTTGGTCTCACTGCCTCTCCTTCACACCTCTGCAGTGGGGGGAAAAGAGCTCCACCTATTTGTGCTACCATACCTTTCAATGGCTTCCTGTTGAGATGGCATGGAGTCCAAACTCCTCAATTCTCCTACAGGGCTCTACATCATCTGCCTCCTGCCCATTGATCTGGCCTCATATTCAGTCACTCTCCACCTCACACTCTGTGCTCCAACCTCTTTAGTCCTGGAGACTCGGTTTTCCCATCTTTAAAATGGGACTGATAGGAAGCCTCTCAGAAACAATGCAAAAAACAATGAAATGTTATCCACAAAGTATTGTGAAATTACAGGGATGTCACCAACCAGGAGTACATCTGAGATTAGGATGTTGTGTTCTTACAAAGGAAGCTTTTATTAAGAAATAGAAGAATGAAACTGTAACACGAAATTTTGGGATATTACATATTTATGTTTTTTTGAAATATGGTGGAGATTCCCTCCCCCCAGGAAAACCATCTCTGAATTTATTTTATGGGGTTGGTGTGACAAAATTAAATAAGTTGAAAAAAATGTGCAGTGCACAGTGTTGTTGACAATGAAAGCTAAGTCTGTTGAAATATATTTGATAAGTTAAAAGAAAAATCAGTGGTTTAACTCAGCCAATCACCTAGCTATTTTATACAATTGCATCTTAGTTAACTGTGAATTCCTAGATGGTAGGATCCTCTGTGTCTCATCTGTCTTTCCAGGTAACTTCTTCCCAAGTAACATTTCCTTGAAGAACTGAGCCAAGCTGGACCATCTGATGGCTGCAAAGCTACTATTTTGCAGAACCTGAGAAATGGAAGAGACATTACCCATCCCTGGTCCAATCTTCCCATGACAAGTTCCCTGGGAACCTGAGGTGCTCAGAGTCCCTGGAGATCTCCACACCTTTCTAAAACCAACATCAGTGTGCCCCCAGCACCTTTGGTGGCTCCCATGTGGGTGGAATTCCAGCAAGTTGCCTCATAGGTGGCATTCTGCACACCTCTAGCCTCTAAACCAGTCAGGTGTGCAATGAGGACAGTCTAACATTCTGCTACCCATATTTGGCTTTCCTCTGGATGGGACCCAGACTCCCAAGGCCCTAACATCCTGTACCAATGGACTAATGCCACTAGCCCTAAACTCTTCAGGATTCGCCCCAAATTCTGACTGGCCATATTCTTCCTTTTCAAACAAGCACCATCTTTGAAAATAATCACTCAACAGACATCACTGCTCCAAAAAGAAATTGAAATTCTCTGACCTAAATGGTCAGGGGATGAGGCTCTTCTAATGTTTTGCTCTTGCTCTGCTGTGCCTCATAGCGCTGAAGCACTGAATACCTTTTACCCTTCCGCTTCTGTCCTTCAGAAGTAGTGATGTTGTTTCTTTATTAATTCAGTAATATGAAAACAACCTAAGAAACCAATATTTTTTTTGGAAAAAAAAAAGGCTGATAGCTTGCTTCAAAAATGCTAATAGTTGTTTAGGGGTGGTAGCATTATAGATTATTTAAATTGTAGTTTTCAAATTCACTGTTATCTTGTATCTTTAGTGAAAAAAGGAAAAGATTAGCAGTGACTTTCTTTGAATTTAACAACTCTGGGCAAAGTAGGATGGTTCAGTTAATAATGTGGCCTCCACCCGATTGTTCAGTCTGAGTTCCTTATTCCAAGCCTAACATTTACACAAAACCTGCCTGGATCACTTTTTTGTGTCTGGAGAAAAATCAGCTAAGCTTCTAAGGAGATGTAAAACTTTCAGCTAAGTTTCTATTAGAAAACAATGTATGATTGTAATTTCTGGAAAGATTAGCTCATCAACCCATCCTGGCAAAAATGAAATAATATAGTAATTCTCCTTTAACCTCGAGTCCTCAAGTGAGATCAAATCCATGTTCATTTGCTTCCATACGCCATTTAGGAACTCAAGCATTCCCGTTCTCCATGTGTAGACTGTGAGACCCACTTGTTAGGGATAATTCGAAAGAGGTAATTGACGATTGGAAATAAAAAAGGGAAGCAAAGCAGATGGCAGACAAAGAGCCTCAAAGCCGTGGGAAGGTCTCAGAAAGCAGAAAAGCAGTAACCCTGCAGTCCATGGAGGTCTGTGAAGAGGGTGGGCACCAGGGATGTACACACAAGCTGGACAGAGTCAGGGCCTGGGAGGCAGGAACTAACAACCCAGAAATAATAAAATCAAAAATGTTTTGAATATTTTGAGAGAAGATGAGTCAGAGGAACAAAATAGGTCCTTAATATTCCTGCTATCCACAACAAGTCAAAATGAATTTTTAAGTGTCACACTGGAACACAGAGGGAGGGTTTTCTTAAACACTGCAAAAGAGTCAGGAAATGGAAATGAGCAGTCCAGGAACTGCGTGCTGCCTCATTTCAGACGTGCAAAATAGCCTGGCATTTTCTCTCCTGCTTTCCGGCCATCCTCTGTTCTGTGTTTAAGTTTCCCTAAACATAACAGCCCCTGCCTTCGCTCCTCCAACCCTGTTTTCCCACAAGCTCTGCTGCTTCCCTGCTTTGTCCTCCAGATGCTTTCCAGGAATCAAAAGGGATTGCTGGGTTTGTGCTTCTCACCAAATGCAGGAGACCTGTTTCCAGGACCACAGGCCTGTTTTCTGGGGGAGAATCTCTTCTTGGGTGTTAACTCCAATGGGCTCTCAGGGGCTCCATCCCCTGAGCCCCAACACTTACACGACTTTATTTGGAAGCCAAGGGGGATGCTGGATGTCAATAACTTCTGCATTTTCCGACTGCCTTCTGTATGCTAACAGCTCATGGGAGCCCCATCACTCCAGAGGGGCACTTGGGCCTCACTGGCACAATGTATCATCATGACAAGGTGTTCGGATGATGTATTGCCTTAAAGATGAAGCCATCAAAGAGTAAGTCCAAGATCAGATTAAATTTAATTATGGGATTAAAAAATTCTTATCTGTCATTCTGGTGATGAATTAACTGAAGGAAGGAATGTAAGCTTCTCAGAAAAGAATGGAGAGGAAGAATAAAATGCATTGATTGAAGGACAAGAGGCGAGACCTAGGCTATCCTCTCTGAAGCCTGTTAAATCACAAAGGTCCTTGGGACAGAGCCTGACCCCCCTCTGCATGGCACACATCTGGTCTGAGAATGCTGCCCTGCAGCAAGCAGTGGTTTGAAAGAGTGCTCCTTCAATTCCCCGGGGCTGCTGCACTTAAACCCTGCACTGGTCATGCCCGGTCCATGGTGTGAGCTGAGAAGCCATGGTCCTCAGGGCGAAGGAGCCCACATTAGAACTGGCAGGATGTTTTATATTTGCACATGTGCAGTCATGTAGGTGGTTTCCGTGAACACTCCCAGTTAAGTTGCTTCTCAAATTCCATATGTATGAAGCACTTGGGGCCAGAGGGAGAGCTTACCTACAAATGAGCTCAAGGGAATTTTGAGGATTGGCAGAATTGCTCTCTATCTTGATTGTGGTGGGTTCCCTGACTGTTTGTGTTTTTCGAAACTTGCAAAACTACATAAAAAGAGTGAATTTACCTTAAAAATGAAAAAAAATAATTTAACAACCAAAATAGTATTATAAATTTAAAAAATTAGGCTGAGACATTAGGTAGGTATAACCTGGGCCTGTCCTGAGCAAATGGGGACATATGATCACCACCTATAAGTCTAACACATAGACTTGGTCCATCATAGATGCTCTATAAATTGTGACTGAAAAAAAAAAAGCACTTGGAGGTGACTGTTGACATGCTGATTCCCATGCCCACTTTCAGTAGGTCTGGGGTTGGACCTAGGGGTCAGCACTTGTAAAGAGTTCTTGGTGGCTCACAGTCCCAAGAACCATACCTGAGATGCTGGGTGGGGAGCCCCGGTCCTTCATCCTGGCACCTGGGGCTGTCAATACTCTGTCCCTGTTGGTTACCCTGATCACTTGTCTCAGTCAGCTGTATTGTCCCCCAAACATGCCATACACCCCCTGCCTCTGAACCTCTGCTCTTATATTCCACCTGCCTGGCATGGCCTCTGTGCTGCCTCAAGTCTTTCTACCATGCCTTGCTGCAGGCTGGAGAACATCTGGGGCTCAAGGATATGAGACATGCTCCCCAGAATACACAAGACAGCACAGCCGTGTACCCATGGCCAGGAGTCACAGGAATTTAGTTTGCGAAGTGTCATAGCACCACCCGAATCTCAATTTTCTCAGTAAAGGGCAGGGTTAGGGGTGGGAGGTCATTATCAGCCTGGCTGGATTTAACATGTACTAAAAACAAAGATGGGTTTATCATCAGCATTTCTGTTCCCTGTCTCAGCCAGCCATGGCTAATGCCCAGAGCACTCAGGGATGTCCCTCTAAGCTCTGGGCCACAGTCCGTGGCCTGCTGTGCTCTTTGGACTCGAGGCAGTAGCCCAGCTGCAGGTACTTGGGAGAGCAGCCTCTGAGCCACGGGAGGAGGGAGAAGTGAGGAAGACTCCCTGGGGCCCAGGGAGCAGCTCTGCCTGCCGTGTCTCTCTTCTTGACCTTGGCCCTCAAGGGACATCATCAGCTTAGGCTGGGGATGTGGATTCACAGGTTGACCAGGTGGGTGGAGTGAGCAGAAGGGACTGGCAGAGGAGGCAGAGAGCTCCATGGCAGACAGCCGCGCAGGATGACCCTGGCTGCTCCAGCATGGAGACCCGGTGAGACCCGAGCCCGGGATGGCAACAGCGTGCAGCGGGGCTGAGGAGCCTTGGCCAGACCCAAGCTCTAAACAGGTTCTAGCTGACACCAAAGGTGCTGGGTCCTGGGCATCCTATTTTTAAATAAAATTTAGGCTTGAAAAAGAAAAGGATGTTTGTCTAATCCACATTAGTAGCCAGACAAGAGCAAGCTGGCCACTAGCTTGCCAGTAGGCACTTGTGAACAAGCAGGCTCTCTGAGTGGCTGGGAACCATTTCCATCTTGTTGACAAACACATGTTGCAAGGCAGGAAATTACCCTCTTCAGTCCCTGTTTTATCTCTGTTTAATTACTGTTTGATAATAAATTACAACATAGAGTCTATTAATTAAGCTAACAATGTCCGTGGAACACCAATTCCTTCTTCTGGGAGTTGCCTTGTTACAGGAGCTTTGATTCAGTCTCTGTTTGCCCACAGCACTTTATGAAGCAGTTTATAAAGATTTCAAGGCATGTGACTGGTGGAAGAACGACTCCTGGTGTAGAGGGAGGTGTTTGGGGAGGAGGGGAAGGAAACCTTGATGAACAAGAGGAGGCGCAGCCTGGCAGCTGGAGAGCTGTACCAAGGCTGCACTCTAATTCAGAACTTGTGAAAGAGCAGAGAACAGCATTAGATTTACTTAAAAAGTCAACCAATGAAAAATAACGGTGGCCTGTTTAAAGGCGTTCATCCTAGAGCCGGTGGGGGGTGGGGGGAAGCAAAGAGGAGCCTGATTCGATTTGCCATTCCATAATCAGCTAAACGGCCTGAGCATTCATTTGGAAAAGTTCTGCATGCAGTCAGAACTGGTGAAAGAGGCATTCCAGTTCCTTGCTGCGAAAAGCTCAGGTACCACACTGAATGCCTGAAGCTCCCAGCCGGAGGGGTATCTTGGCACCTGGCTCCCGACCAGGCAGGGAGTACACAGGTGGCCATCTCTGGGGAGAAGGCTCTCTGTAAATTTCACCCGTGTTGTCTGGGACATGGGTCACCTGAGCATTCCCACTGGATCTGTTCAGCAGGTGCCTTGGTAGCATCTGAGGGAAGGGACAAAATAGAAGGGAAGGCTCTGAATGAGAGGATGAGGAAGGTCAGATTCACAGGGGTCTGTCCCAGATGCTACTTGGAGCCGTGGGCTTCACAAGAGCATTAGAGGGTGTTCTGAGTAGCCAGAGCAGACAGGGCAGGCAGGGGACCCTGGCGGGTAGCCACAGGGCCACAGAGGCAGAAGTAGCCACCTCAAGGCCCTGGCCCCTCAGCTTTAGCCAAAAACTTCCCGAGTGGCTTAGAAAACCTTCCCCTGAAACACCCAGGTAAAAAGCCACTCCTTAGAGCCACATAAGGAAGCCCTTAGCTCTCTGGAAGACTTTATTAGATCATCTATACTCCCTTTCTCATTCACAGAAGTTGGCTCTCAGGCCAGTTTTTGATTAGGCAAATATCTAAATGCAATAGTGTCTATTATGTCATAGTTAATAAGTACTCAGTTCAAATGTCACCTATTCAAAAGCCTGGGAGTTAAGTATTCTTCTGAAAGTGACTCCTGGCATTTCCCAAAATGATGGTCATGGATAGCAGTGTGGTTCAGAAGTGGCATCCCTAGGGCTCAGTGTCTAGATTCCTGCTGCCCTCCTGGCCCAATACCCTGGGTCCCCATTTCCCTCTCCCAGCCATCTCACCTGAGACTAGCTGAGGGCGATTGCTGGCTGCTCATTTAACCTATCCCAGGACACAGTCTCTTAAAGGGCTGACTTGGCTGTCCCCTGTAGGCCACACCTCCCCACCTTCATGTCCCTGTCGCCATGGCCAGGGAAGTCTAGGGTAGTTCATTCCTCCAGACCCTGGGAGGGGAAAACTGGGAGTCATAGGGGCTGAAGGCTGGGATATCTCTATAGCATCCACCCCTCTTTGAACTTCAGAACTGGTTGTGTCTCATCTAAACATATCGTCCTCCCAGATGAACCCTTCAGTAGCCCCCCAGTGCCCTCAGGGTCTAGACCCAAGCTCACCAGGCCAGCATTATTGAATCTAACAGGGGACCTTTTAGAAATGCAAAATCTCACTTCTTCAAGACCTCCTGTCTCAGAAACCCTATGGGTGGGGCCAGGGGTTGGTGCTTTTACAAGCCTCCCAGGTGACTCTGAGGCACACAAGTGGGCACCAGTATCTTGGAGCATGCCCCTGCAGGCCCCCGGAGACCTGTCTCTCCATCTCTCCTTTGCCTTCTCTCTCAGCACTTCCTTCCCTCTTGCATTCTAAGCCCCAGCCAAACTGGGCCACCTCCTGGGTTCCCATGCTCTGCACCCAGGCTGCCTTGCTCTTTCCACACTTACTATACTGAGGGTTCCTGCCTCATTACTTGCCACCCCACCTCAAGCATAAACCCCCTGAGAAGAGGGGCTATATCTCATCAGGTGCTGTATACAATTTGATCATCATCTACAGTAGGTGATCAAGAGGGATCTGTTGAGTGAACAAGTAAATGAACAGATGAAGATGCTCCCTGGATTCTTTGGCCCATGTTACCTTTAATCTGATGCCCTGTTTCCACATGAGAGCCTTCAGAAAGTGGAGCAGGGCTGGGATTCCCAGTCACTCTGCTACTCCCCATGGACACTTGAGCAGCTTTAGGCGGTGGTAGAGCTCAGTAAATAGTGTTGAGAGAAATGGGTTGGATTTGGACTTGCAATGCTTCCTGCTGGAGGGCTTTGTCTTCTTGTCAGCTTTGTTCACAGGTCCTCATCCCTCTGTGCTCTCAGTTTCCTCCTGCTGCTTGCCTGCCTCCCAGAGTGACTTCAAGGGTCAGAGAACTCAGGGCTCCACCTGTCTGGCACTACTCGATCACACACTGGGGGTGGAGGGGGTAGCAAAGGGTCTGGACTATGAGAACCACCTGCAGTAATGATAGAGCTAGTATAATTCTTCTCCTTCCAGGTACTGGCTTAACAGGGAAGCAAATGTGCTATGAGCAGGGAAAACCATGAGCCTTTATGAATGTATGTGTGAGTACATGTACATGACTGATGAATGTGAATTTGCATGTTAACAGGTATGTTCATAGAATATGAGAGAGATGGAGGGAGATTATAGGGAATTTTGTCCAGTGTCTTCCTTTTATAGATGAGAGAGTCTGTGAGTCTGGCTTAGGACCAGCTGTCTAGTATGTGCACCTCTGCAATTGAATATAAAATTTATTTTCCCAATGTGTAACTTAACTTTCCTTACTATTGGTGAACAAAAAAATGTCTTACATTTTTATGATTATCAAGTCGATGACATTTTTGGAAATGTCGTCTTCCAATCTTAGTGAATTTCTGCTAAGCTCTTTATGTACACACACATATATGCACACATGTACATACACACTGTGGGCTAGCACAAAATTGTGAAAGACAACTCATTTACCAAACTCTATTTGTACTTCGTTGTTTGATTGTTTTACCTTTCTTGAGTAATCGTACGTATTCTCCTGAGAGACCAGAGAACATGTGTGTTCCCTGAAATGTTATTGCAAAGATGTTTCTACTTTCCAGTCGGTGCTTGGCTCTAAGTACCAGTGCTTAAAGACCAGGTCAAACTTACCGCCAAACTGGTGATGGCCTTTCAGGATGGACGTGTCAACCAAGCTCTCCTGAGGGAAAGTGCTAACAGTTGTAAGCAGGCGCATCTGGTTATTATTACAACATATGCACACGTGGCATACACTTGCCCATTTATTCACCTTTTCCTTTCAGTATGAAACGTGTCCATTGATCTTCTTAATATCTCTGCTAATGCAACTGCTTAATCTTTTCCCTAGCTCCTATACAGAAACAACCAGTAAGCCCCCCACCTTCTTAAAATCTCAGGGCATGTAACAACTACAAAGTAGAGAACAACAGGAGTTACCAGAAGCCCCACAAATCCCCTTTCTGGTCAGAGATGGGCTCCTACCTGGGGTCCCCAGCCATGGCATGGGTACAGTATTGCTGTGTGGTTCTCCAATGGCCCCTGGTCCAAGCAGACATCTTTTGCCTTGTTGTTGCGAAGCTGCAGGAATGGGCAAAAACCATTAGAGATGGTGTGGTGGGGCTGCTGCCCCCAACCACTGTTCTACCATGACGTGAAGGCCCTGTGCCCCCCTGAGTAAGGACCAAGGCTCAAATCTGTGAAGTGATCATTTTAACAAGAGAGACAAAGCCCTTTGATGTATGGTGTGAGCATCAGCCCTCTGCCTGTGACCCTGCCACTGACACAGCTCCCCTGTCCCTGGAACAAAAGAGGATCTCAGGGAACTTTTAGACATAGCAGCATACCCATTGATTATCCAAAAACACAATAACCCTGGGAATTATAGGTCAGCTTCTCAGGTCATTACTGGCATAGAGGCATGAAAAACAATAATCAAAAAAAGCAAACAAAAGCCTTGCCATCATGAAAAGTTCTAGCAACATTTGTTTATATTCAAAAAATATATACTGAATGCCTACACCATGCCAAGCACCATACTAGGAATTTGAAATGCATCTGTGGCAGAATGGATAGAAGTCCCCAGGACAAACCCCTGAAGCTAGGCATGTCTCTGGGAGTGCATAAGAATTCATCTAAGTGGGACCTCCAGGTCCACTGTGCTTCTATGTTGGTGTCCATCCCACCCACCAACCACAGTCTCAAGAGTGGGAAAATGGCAGTGTGGATGGTCTTCCCCATATATACCCAGTCCCCTCCAGATTATATTTTCCATGGAAACCAAAAATTAACCAAGGAAAAATCAAGAATTGAGGCAAAAGGCATTCTGCTTTTATGTACCCAAATTATGTCCAGGTTCAGACAGCTGAGCAGAGTTTTAATGCTCTCCCTTTTCAAAGGTTATGAAAATAATAGCATCTATTAAGATATTATAAACTACAGATGAAAATAATAATTGTTCACAATTCGTTCACATAATCAGCTAATTTTACCCAATTTTTGGAAAAATAAATTTGTTCAATTTTGACTGTAGTGAGCAACTTTACGTATAAAGCTCTGTTCACATTTCAGATTTTTTTAGGAATAGAATCCTAGAACTGGGATTACAGTATCAAAAAGTATGGACATCTCAATGTTCTTAAAACAAGCTACTCAACCGCTTTCTGGAAGCTTTGAACTAATTTATGTTCCCAACCACAAGGTATGTAAAGACTTATCAGTCCTGAGGTTCACCCTCTAAGAATATGGTGTTGGTCAAACACATACACTTCCACTTATAAAATGAATGAATTCTGGCTATCTATTGTGTAGCATGGTGATTATAGTTAATAATTGTGAATTATGTACCTGAAAGTTGCTAAGTGAGTAGCTTTTAAATGTTCTTCCTACAAAAAAGAATGGTAATTATGTAATGTGACTGACATGTGAGCTAACCCAAAGGTGGATCATTTCACAATATCTAAATGGATCAAATTAACACGTTGTACACCTTAAACTTACACACTGTTGTATTTCAATTATATCTCACTAAATCTGGGGACAAAATTAGACACAGGCTAGAGAAAAACTATTCTAAGGACAATGGTGGAACATTCTTTTACACCCAAGATAAGAAAAATTTGTGGTGAGGAGTGAAAGTGATGAACCAGACATGATGCTACACAAATAGTCCAGACCAAGCTATTTCTAAAGAATTGTAATGCCAGCTGAGGAGCCCAGCACACATGACTTTAGTTCTTTTATTGATGCTTTTAAGGAAATACTTGTTACCAAAACTTTCAGTGGTGTAAAGGTTAAATGATATGGAAAAGCCCATATAACTTCTGAATCAAAAAGTGATTCAGATGGGTTAGATTTGGAAGGTGATGATATTTTAGAAATACCTTTAACCAATGTATTTTGCTTCTATTTTCCTTTTTTATGTATATATGAAGGCAATATGATAAGAATATGTTTAATGAAGTGTAACAAAGCTTTTAAAATAAGTATAAAATAACAATTACAGTGATAAAAAATAAATGCTATTGTTTTAAAAGGTGCATAAATTTACAATTAATAGTATATTGCAATGTTTTATGTTTAGCAATTATTTCCCTTTTTGAGAATTGCCTGTTTATTTCCCTGTTGGGATCTCAAGTGTTTTTATTACAAAACCTTTTGTAAGAGCTCTTTGCATATTAAGGATATTGTTTCTATGGCATATTTGTTCCATATAATGATTTCAGAATATTAGGTTATTAAATTTTGCTTCTAATGTTTATGTAATCAAATGCATCATCCAGTAATTGAATAAATATTTATGGAGGATCTGGTAAGTGCCTGGCACCAGGCTAAGTTTAACGAACACAAAGAGGAACAAAACAGTCCCTGCCTGGAAGTAGCCCATAGTCTGGAGAGAAAGACAGACACAAGAAGAGCTAGTACAATAACTGAATGATGCCAGGAGCTTTCTCACCCCACCTGAGGGTTCAGAGACTAAGAAGTAATTCAAGTCAAGTGTTAGAAAGGATAAGGGGAAGGAATATTGGCAGGGTCCTATTTTTCACCTAGGCAGTGGCTATGTGGATTTTTGCTTTTTGTGATTATGCTGTACATGCATGTTTTATGCACACTGTGAGTGTTGTCTTTCATATAAATGATAGTTAAAGAGAGAAAGATGAGTCAAAGTGAACTAGGAGCCAGAAGCAGATCAAGCTGCAAGGGCAACATGAGACAACCATGGACTTTTGAGCAACAGAGTTGTTTTGCGCAAACTGAAGTGGTTTCCCAAGTGAGAAGGCAATAGTTCCTACATGTAAGTCAGGACATAAGGCATCCACATAACTTTCTTTAAAAATTATTTAAAGACATTCAGTTAATAGAGATGGATAGAAATTAAAAAATCAAGGAAAAGTAACATCTCCTCTAAATGGGCCTGAGCATATGGGGGCACTGGTGATATGGGGAGGCAGACACTATGGGGCTGATACCTGCTCAGAGGAGTTTGTCTGCCTTTGCCACTGGGCTGGGGGCTGGGTATTGGTAAAAGGACTGGTAGCAATGAGCATTAAAATACAATTGTCTGGATGCAGTAAAAGTGAGGAGAGGCTTAAAGATGGCTGTGTGAGAGGTGAGACAGAAACCTCCTCCCAAAACCACATATAATATGAAAACATAGCAAGTACATCTAATCTGAAAAAGCAACAGGAAAGAAAGCTGTGGCAGACTGCCTACACCTAGGGAAAAGAGCAGACCTCAAGGAAAAGGGTAAAGTACCAAAGCCATGGTCCAGAGGGACCCAAGGCTTTCTCCAACCCTGCTCATTGGAGGGAGGAAGAGAAATGGAGCAGGGAAAGGGTGGAGGCCTAGGACTGCTGAGCACCCAGCCCTAGAGATCTGCTCTGGGAGCACAAACCTACATTACATAGTGCTCTGGAGATTAGTGGGGTTGGAAAGCTAAGACAGGTGGAATACTTGGAGAGACTGAGATTCCAGCCATCTGTGGAAAACATATATCCACAACTGGCCACTCTGGGACAAAAGAAAGGCAGGCAGTTTGAGGGACTTCTAACAGTGATAGTGTTGCTAAAGGGGCAAGGATTGCCCAGAGCTTGCTACTCAGGAGAAAGCTCTGCCCAGCAGGTTGGGAACTTTCAGGAGCTTCAGGCACTCCATCCCACTGGCTGACTATGCAGCTATGAGGCTCCTCACTGTGATAAACAGTATGCTGCACCTTCCCTGGATGGCATCAGTTTGCAAACTGGCTACCCCTACCAATGTGCAAGGCCAGCCAGAGGGGAGCCCCACCTATGGCAGCTAAAAACACAAACCATAGAGGTTTCTCCCTGCACGCTTGGCCAACTGGCCCTGACAGTGAAGGCAGGCACTGCAGCTGGGAAGCGGGAAAGAGCCCTTTCCTCCCGACAGGCACCAGTGCTGCTTGCCTGTGACCCCCGCCATTGCTCCAGGGGCTGAGCAGCTCCAGAGAGTAGAGCATCTGTGTACTAGAGGTCACCACCTACAGACATAAAAAGTCATAGGAACCTGGTTGAAATCAAAATCATACAAACAAAAGAAAGAGGGCCAAGTGAAACTGAACTCATCAATTTTCTTGAAAGAGATTTCAAAATAAAAATCATAAACATGATCACAGAGCTAACAAAAAATATTCAAGAACTCAGGGAGGAATTCAAGAATGAGATACAAACATTGAAGAATACAGTATCTGAAATGGAACGTACAATGGAGGGATTTAAAAGCAGATTAGATGAAGTACAGGAGATGGTAAACAGAATAGTAATTAGAAAACAGGAATACAAAGAAGCTGAGGCACAGAGAGAAGAAAGGATCTCTAGGAATGAAAGAATATTGAGAGAAATGTGTGACCAATTCAAATGGAACAATATTTGCATTATAGGGTTACCGGAAGAAGAAGAGAGAGAAAGGGATAGAAAGTGTCTTTGAGGAGGTAATTGCTGAGAACTTCCCCAATCTGGGGAAGGAGATAGCCTCTCAGGCCATGGAGGTACACAGATCTCCCAACACAAGGGACCCAAGGGAGACAATACCAAGACATATAATAATTAAAATGGCAAAGATCAAGGAAAAGGACAGAGTATTAAAAGCAGCCAGAGAGAGAAAAAAGATCACATACAAAGGAAAACCCATCAGGCTATCATCAGACTCTCAACAGAAAACTTACAGGCCAGAAGGGAGTGGCATAATATATTTAATCTGGTGAAGCAGAAGGGCCTTTAACCAAGAATATTCAACCTGGCAAGATTATCATTTAAATTTGAAGGAGGAATTAAACAATATCCAAATAAAAGCTGAGAGAATTTACCCCCCACAAACCATCTCTACAGTGTATTTTGGAGGGACTGCTATAGATGGAAGTGTTCCTAAGGCTAAGTAGCTGTCACCAGAGGAAATAAAACTACAGTAAAGAAACTAGAACAATGAATTACTTAGCAGATGCAATAACAAATCAACTTCCCTCAAAGTCAGTCAAGGGATAGACCAAGAGTACAGAATATGATACCTAATATATAAAGAATGGAGGAGGAAGAAAAGGGAGGAAAAGAAAAGAACCCTTCGATTGTGTTTGTAATAGCATACTACGTGAGTTAAGTTAAACTGTTGGATAGTAAAGCAGCTATCCTTGAACCTTTGGTAACTATGAATCTAAGACCTGCAATGGCAATAAGTATATACCTATCAGTAATCACCTTAAATGTAAATGGTCTGAATGCACCAATCAAAAGAAATAGAGTCACTGAATGGGTAAAAAAGCATGACCCATCTATATGCTGCTTACAAGAGACTCACCTCAAACCCAAAGACATCCACAGACTAAAAGTGAAGGGATGGAAAAAGATATTTCATGTAACCAATAGGGAGAAAAAAGGAGGAGTTGCAGTACTTGTATCAGAAAACATAGACTTCAAAACAAAGAAAGTAACAAGAGACAAAGAAGGACATAACATAATGATAAAGGGGTCAGTACAACAAGAGGATATAACCATTATAAACATATATGCACCCAACACAGGAGCACCAACATATATGAAATGAATACTAACAGAATTAACGGGGAAAATAGAATGCAATGCATTCATTTGAGGAGACTTCAACACACTACTCACTCCAATGGACAGATCAGGCAGACAGAAAATAAGTAAGGACACAGAGGCACTGAACAACACATTAGAACAGATGGACCTAACAGACATCTACAGAACACTCCATCCAGAAGCAGCAGGATACACATTCTTCTCAAGTGCACATGGAACATTTTCAAGAATGGATCATATACTAGGCCACAAAAGAGCCTCAGTAACTTCAAAAAGATTGAAATTGTACCAACCAGCTTCTCAGACCACAAAGGTATGAAACTAGAAATAAATTACACAAAGAAAACAAAAACCCCACAAACACATGGAGGCTTAACAACATGATCCTAAATAATCAATGGATCAATGACCAAATAAAAGCAGAGATCAAGCAATATATGGAGACAAATGACAACAATAATTCAACACTGCCAAATCTGTGCAACACAGCGAAGACCATGCTAAGAGGGAAGTATATTGCAATACAGGCTTAGTGCAGGAAAGAAGAACAATCCCATATGAACAGTCTAAACTCACAATTAATGAAAGTAGAAAAAGAAGAACAAATGTAGCCCAATATCAGGAGAAGGAGGGACATAATAAAGATTAAAGCAGAAATAAATAAAATTGAGAAAAATAAAACAATGGAAAGAATCAATGAAAGCAGGAGCTGTACCTTTGAGAAAATAAACAAAATAGATAAACCTCTAGCCAGCTTACCAAGAAAAAAAGAGAGTCTACACATATAAACACAATTAGAAATGAGAAAGGGAAATCACTATGGACACCACAGAAATACAAATAATTATTAGAGAATACTATGAAAAATTATATGCTAACAACTGGATAACCTAGAAGAAATGGACAACTTTCTAGAAAAACACAACCTTCCAAGGCTGACCAAGGAAAAAACAGAAACTCTGAACAGACCAATTCCCAGCAACAAAATTGAATTGGTAATAAAAAGACTACCTAAGATCTAAACTCCTAGACCAGATGGCTTCACTGCTGAATTTTATCAAACATTTGGTGAAGACCTAATATCCATTCTCCTTAAAGTTTTCCAAAAAGTAGAAGAGGAGGGAACACTTCTGAACTCATTCTCTGAGGCCAACATCATTCTAATACCAAAACCAGGCAAAGACACCATAAAAAAGGAAAATTACAGACCAATATCCCTGATGAACATAGATGCAAAAATACTCAACAAAATATTAGCAAACTGAATTCAAAAACACATCAAAAAGATCATCCATCATGATCAAATGGGATTTATTCCAGGGATGCAAGGATGGTACAACATTCAAAAAAATCCATCAACATCATCCACCACATCAACAAAAAGAAGGACAAAAACCACATGATCATCTCCATAGATGCTGAAAAAGCATTTGACAAAATTCAACATCCATCCATGATAAAAACTCTGAACAAAATGAGTATAGAGGGCAAGTACCTCAACATAATAAAGGCCATATATGACAAACCCACAGCCAACATCATACTTAGCAGCGAGAAGCTGAACACTTTTCCTTTAAGATCAGGAACAGGACAAAGATGCCCACTCTCCCCAATTTTTTTAAAATTATGGTATCATTATTATAAACACTCTCCCCATTGTTATTCAACATAGTTCGGGAGATCCTAGCCACGAAAATCAGATAACACAAAGAAATAAAAGGCATCCAGACAGGTAAGGAAGAAGTTAAACTGTCACTGTATGTAGATGACATGATATTGTACATAAAAAACCCTAAAGAATCCACCCCAAAACTACTAGAACTAATATCTGAATTCAGCAAAGTTGCAGGATACAAAATTAATACACAGAAATCTGTTGCATTCCTACATACTAAAAATGAACTAGCAGAAGAGAAATCAGGAAAACAATTCCATTCACAATTGCATCAAAAAGAATAAAATACCTAGGAATAAACCTAACCAAGGAAGTGAAAGACCTATACTCTGAAAACTATAAGACATTCATGAGAGAAATTAAAGAAAATACCAATAAATGGAAACACATCCCATGCTCATGGATAGAAAGACTTATTATTATCAAAATGGCCATCCTGCCTAAAGCAATCTACAGATTCATTGCAATCCCTATCAAATACCAAAGGCATTCTTCAATGAACTGGCACAAATAATTCTAAAATTTCTATGGCACCACAAAATACCCCGAATAGCCAAAGCAATCCTGAGAAGGAAGAATAAAGTGGGGGAGATTATGTTCCCTAACTTCAAGCTCTACTACAAAGCCACAGTAATAATATAATTTGGTACTGGCAAAAGAACAGACCCATAGACCAATGGAACAGACTAGAGAGCCCTGATATAAACCCAACCATATGTGTTCAATTAATATATGATAAAGGAGCCATGGACATACAATAGGGAAATGACAGCCTCTCCAACAACTGGTGTTGGTAAAACTGGACAGCTACATGTAAGAGAATGAAACTGGGTTATTGTCTAACTCCATACACAAAAGTAAACTAGAAATGGATCAAAGGCCTGAATGTAAGTCATGAAACTATAAAACTATTAGAAGAAAATATACGCAAAAATCTCTTGAGTATAAAATGAGCAACTTTTTTCTGAATGCATCTCCTTGGGCAAGAGAAACAAAAGCAAAAATGAACAAATGGAACTACATCAAACTAAAAAGCTTCTGTACAGCAAAGGACACCATCAGTAGAACAAAAAGGCATCCTACAGTATGGGAGAATATATTTGTAAATGACATATCTGATAAGGGGTTAACATTCAAATACATAAAAAACTTACAGGCCTCAACACTCAGAAAGCAAATAAACCTATTAAAATTTGGGCAGACTATATGAACAGACAGACACTTCTCCAAAGAAGAAATTCAGACGGCCAAGAGGCACATGAAAAGATACTCCACATCGCTAATTATCATGGAAATGCAAATTAAAACCACAATGAGATAACACCTCACACCAATTAGGATGGCCAACACTGAAAAGACTAGGAACAAGAAATGCTGGTGAGGATGCAGAGAAAGGGGAACACTCAAACACTGCTGGTGGGAATGTAAATTAGTTGAACCATTGTGGAAAGCAATATGGAGGTTCCTCAAAAAACTAACAATAGAAATACCATTTGACCTGAGAATTCCACTCCTAGGAATTTACCCGAAGAATATAATTTCTCAGATTCAAAAAGACATATGTACCTCTATGTGTATCATAGCACTATTTATAATAGCCAGGATATGGAAGCAACCTACGTGTCCATCAGTACATGAATGAATAAAGAAGAGGTGGTACATATACACAATGGAATACTATTCAGCCATGAGAGGAAAACAAATTCTACCATTTGCAACAACATGGATGGAGCTAGAGGGTATTATGCTCAGTTTGATAAGACTGGCAGAGAAAGAGAAGTACCAAATGATTTCCCTTATTTGTGGAGTATAACAATAAAGCAAAACTGAAGGAACAAAACAGCAGCAGAGTGACAGACTCCAAGAAGGGACTCACGGTTCCCAAAGAGGAGGGGTATGGGAGGGCTGGTGGAGAGGGAGGGAGAAGGGGATTGAGGGGTATTATGATCAGCACACTCAGGGAGAAGACAGTGTAGCACATAGAAGACAAGTAGTGACTCTGTGGCATCTTGCTACACAGATGGACAGTGACTGCAATGGGGGAGACTTGATAATATGGGTGAATGTAGTAACCACAATGTTTTGCATGTGAAACCTTCAATGATACCTTAACAAAAGAAAATACAATTGTCTGAATAATGGCGAATTTTGTCAGCAAACTGAATTTGATTGAAAAGTTATTTTTAAACAAGATATAAAATATAAATAGGTTATAGCAATGTTTGTGTCTAAAATCCCAGATTATTAACAAAGTGTGAAAAGTTTATGAGGTCAAGACAAAGTGTATTAAAATTAATATATTACATAGCACTTGACCCTTTATTATGGAGGATCAGAGATTAATTTTTTTTTGAGGTTACCACTATGTAACTAAGAACAAAACATAAAATTCATGTGACTAGAAAGCTTTCTAAGGGTGAAGAAAGAAGCTAGCTAACAAATTGGGAAAGAGCAAGGAGAATTAGGCTTAGGAATATTCGTTGGCCTGGGGAAAGCGTCTTGCACAGAGTAGCACACAGAGAATGAAGGATGTAAGCTGCACATATAGAGTGACATTCACTCTGTTTCTTTCTTTCCCACTGCTCGCGGGTCTGGGTGTGGGGAAAAGAACCAGTAGGAGAGAGTATTAAGAACAAAGTTGTCTAAATGTTGGTAAATTTTGTTAGCAAACTGAATTTGATTAGTTTGATTTCCTTCATTTAATACCTTTTTCCATCCAAAATATATCTTAGTATTTGGTGAGCTCAGTAAGCAAAGAAGGAGAAATGGAAGCACATGCCCTAAAATGTTGGCATTGATTGTATCTAGGAGTTGGGATGTGGAATAAGTTTTGTTTTCATCTTTATATTTTCTATAGAATGGATGCATTGAATTTATTACTTAAAAGAGATGGGAAAATTTGCAAAAACAAAAGGCTCCCATCCTCCAACAATCAGTTATGATCTCTATGCTTTCTGCAAGCCCACATGACTGGTCAGCTTAAGATGTTATTGGCACTGTGCTTCACGTGAATAGCAGGCCCTGGATTTGTTCAGTGCACAGCCAGTAGAACTGCGTTTGGGCCATCTTCTAGCATTTTCACATTTTTATTCTTTCCTTTTTAATACTATTTTCTTTCTGATTATAATATTATCACATAAACTTTAGTGGTAATTGGAAAACATAACAAAGGACACATACAAAAACTGCCTATCCCACTACCTGAGGTCACTAAAAATTATCATTTCTACTTCCTCATGTTATCCTCTCCTTGCTTCCAATCTAAAGTCATAGCTAATCCAATTTTATAATCCTGACTTTTTCCTCTTCAGAATGATACCAATATTTTTCTCATGTCATTAAACTTTTATACACACCTTTTGAAATTGCTGCAAAATATTTCAAACCATTAATATAGTTATAAAATTCAACTAAATTTCAAGTTAGCTTCAAAATGGTTGATCCAAAAAAAGAAAATCACCACCGAGTTGAACAATTTTACTCTCAAATCCTTATCCACATTTCAGATTATTTGCTGGAACACAAGTGGAGATGGAAGGGTAACTGTCATTAAGGCTTTTAATCTGTGTGGTTCAAATTGCTTTTTTAAAACTTATTTCAATTTACACTCTCACCAGAGGATATGTGGTTTTCCATACTATCAAGACCTTGCTGGAACATATGTTCCACAAATGAATCTTTGCTTGTTTGGTAGGGATTTAAAATTTTATGGTAATTTCTTTATGAAATAAATTTAAAATTTTTATGTGTTTTTCAATCATTTGTATTTTCTCTTGTACTTTATTTTCTTTATTTTTCTTTTGGGATGCTTTATTCTCTTATTTGAATTAAATTGCCTTATTTCAATCAATTTGCAGAGCTTATTATATATTAATGGTATTATCCATTCATCTATAGTATTTATGGCATACGAATTTCCAGTTTGGCATATTATTTCCTTATTCAGTTGATGTATCGATGATTTCAATATTTATGAGCTCAGATCCATTATCCTTTTCCTCCATTTTTCTTCCATGGCTTTCATTCTTAGAAAGCTTTCCCTTTTCAGAGATCATAGTCACATCTATTTCTGTGTGATTCTATTATGGTTTCTTTCCTTTCATTTAATGCTACGGTTCATCTGAAATACATTTCAGGATATGGCAAGATGTAAGAATCTAAGCTGTTTTTTTTTCTCTGTAGAGGTAGGCCATCTACCCAATTGTCTTACAAATAGTCCATTCACTGCCCTTCATTTTTTGATGCCTCCTTTATATTCAATATTACTTTCATAACCGAAAAAAAAAAGCTTTTATTTTGAAAAAGAAAAGACAAGGCACTTTGAACCTGCTAGTAGTCACACCACTGCCAGGTATTGTTCTAGAAAGTCCATATATCTCAGCTCGTCAGATTCCCACTAACCTCACGCCGCACCCATTTGCATCCCCCCATCACAGATGAGGGGACAGAAACAAGAGGAGCCACCCAGGGGGATGGACTCATCCTGCACACTGGCTCCAGTCTCCACGTGTCCCTCACCACTGCAGACTGCCCCAGCTAGATGCCCACTTCCTGCTCCGGACTCCAGCTCAGCGGCCACCTCACCCATACCCTGGTGGATTAGCCTGGGGCTCATACTTACTTTCTATAAAAGGCATCAGGTTTAAACAAGGAAAATTCACAGTTGTAGACAATGTAAATACTCTAAATCAAAGAGAGCCTTCTCAGCTTCGTCCCTGTTGTCACAGGGAGCTGCAGGCAGCCCTGTGAGGAAACCCAAAGGCCTGAGCAAGAGGGTGCTTCCACTGAGCCCAGAGCACTGGGCTCCCTGCCTTCTGCTTTGCCATGCCAAGGATTCCTTGTCCAGTCGCACACCAAAGAACTCCCTGAGGCTAATAAGCAAGCATGATCTCAGTGGAGGTGCCTCTGATATTTCAGAAGTGGAAATAGCATAAACGGAAACAACATAAATTGCTGTTTGGCAGCAAAACACAGCAAACACAAAAGGTAGTATCATATGCAGGCATTAATAATGTAGAAATGACACAGGGAAATAGTCTCTGTATATTATGGAGTAACATTTCAAATTATTAGGCATGTGGACACCATGGTTTTAGTAATAAATGTAGATATGTGCATATAAAAGTATGTGTGTGTGCATAAAATATATATTTGTAGTAAAAAAAATACACACACAATAAAGAAAATCATACATCAGAATGCACGTTATCTAGAATCAGACTGCCTACACCCAATCTTCTCCTCATGGCTTACAGGCTGTGAGACCTTAGGCAGTTAATTTCTCTAGGTCTCAGCTTTCTCATCAATAAAATGGGAACAATTTAACTACCTCATACGGTGACAGTGAAAGAATTCATATGTGAAGAGCATTTAGAATAGGGTGTGGTGCAACAAAGCACTTGTAAGCACTCATTATTATTACTTACAAATTTTCTAAAATGCATATTTATGACATTTGTAATTAAAGAAAAGTCCATCTGTTTAGCATTTAGAAAGGTGATATTATCTCATCATAGAAAACGTGACAGCACCTGCAGCCTTTCTTTGGCAGTAAGTGGCTCTGGCCACAGTACTGAGCAGTGGACATTTGTAGTCACCAGAATCTGTACTCAACTTCCTGCTCAATGTTCCATTTACAGGCCCCAGGAGATCTCAAAATTAAAATGCCCCAAAGAGAACTCACTCCACACCTGAGGCAGAGGAGGCTACCACAGCCTTTGGTCTATGCCCCCCTAGAACATTTATTACGTTTGTCCCCACCAGCAGCTGGTGAAAGCTTTCCTGTCAGGTCTTGCACCTCCCAAACCACTCACTGAATGAATGAATGAACAAATGAAGGAAGAACTCTGTTCCCTATTTTCCCCCATCATAGCAATCCCCCAAAGCCCCTTGCACAGCTAAGAGCATGTGTGGTCTTAATTACCTCCCCATATGCAATGGTGTTATTGTATCTTCTCATTTCTGGGTAAACATGGTCCAGGTACCACTGGAAATTCTTACACTTTAAACTTTTCCTTAAGGCTCTTCTTTCAGAGACGTCGCCTATATCAATTCCTGGATTCTGAAAATAGAATCAAACAGCGTTAGTGACCTGGGAGCCCTGTCCAGAGAGGAGGACTATCAGAGAAAAATCTTTGGCTCTGCATATTCGCTCAGGCCAGTTTAAGGGGAACTATTTGATGATGGAGTCCTAAGTTAGACACTGCTGTCCCCGAGTACAGCATGCAGCTCCCAGTCCCCAGAGTCAGCCGTCCCTATTAGCAGCACGTGGAAGGGATCCCAGGACACACTGATGTTGACGACCCCCACATTTCCTCAATGACTATCAGAGCCAGTTATTAGAGGAATTATTTGATTAAGACAAGAAAATAAATGCCTATAACCACCTCCTGTCTTTTTCCTATGCATATGTAATTTCCCCCTGTGTTAGCTCTTTGTGAAGTTCATTATATGCAGAAGTGAAAATAATTTTCCATTGCAAAGCTTGTAATGATGTCCTAATGAATAATTCACTCTGCTTTTACAGAAATGAACCTGTAATGGGCTGCTGTGTGCTGACAGATGAAAATGAAGTAGCTGAAATATGACTCCGCAGACTCAGCCACAAGATGGCCGTGAACTAGTGGAGACAGGATGCTGTCTGCAACGGCGGGCAGCCAGGCGGTATCTTGGGGGCCAAGGAGAAGAGTTCAAATTATTTGATTAAGATTTCTTCTTTGGCAGCCAAACAGTGATTTTAAAGGAAAATCCCTTTCAATGTCAAACTTGTTAAAACTCAAAGGCAATCTGGGCAGCAATATTTAACTCTGTAATGTGCTTAACATGATTAACGATAATGCTCATTTTTGGAAAGCCTGCTAGTGTACTGCTGGCATTAGGGACCAGAGGTTGTTTGTCAGGGTGGAGAAAACACCGTAACAGAGTCAGCAGCCCTAGGTTCTTATGATTCTGAGTAAGTCACAACTTCTCACCTGCAAAGCAGGAATAATAACAGTACTCATTCCATGGATTTTGCAAAGCTGTGAGGAGAGTAGAATGAAGATGTTAAGTTTGCATCCCTGTCCCACCATGTGCTAGAGGTAGGACCTTAAGCATATCATTTTGAAACCTCTGGGTTTCAGTTTACCCATCTGTCAAAAGAGCATCATAATAGGTTCATATCAAGCTAGCATTTATTGAGCAGTTAATATTTGCTATGTTCTGTTCTAAGCTTTCTTTTATCTTCACAAGAGCTCTATGAGAAAAGTGTTAAAAGTCCTTGTTTTACAGATGTGGAAACTGAGGCAGAAAGTTCCTGTATCATTAGGTTGTAATGGGGGCTAAGAGAGATACTGCAAATAAAGAATTTAGGGAGTGCCTGGTATACAGTAAAGGCTCAACAAATGTTATCTATTTTTGTATAAAATCATGTGTAAATTCACTTCTAGTTTAACATCTATATAGCACTATATGGCCATAAGGGGGTTTTCAATGCTTTAGAACATTATTTCAGTAATTGTAAGAACATGATGTAAATTCTTTACTTTTATACTCTTTATCCTTAAACCTTGCCCATATTCAATTGCATTTCTGCTGTACTGGGTTCTAGGCTCTTGAAATGCAGGGGTTGCCATTTCTCAGTGGAAACAGTTCCAGATGATTCTATCAGTGCATAGCTCAGACACTTATAGGTGATCTAACTGAGAAGATAAATCCAACTGTGGTTGAGAGTGCAGGTCACCCCACAGTGCTGTCGGGGACAGATAATGCTTGCTACATTATCTGTGCCAGCTACTGCTCTGATTTAACACTTTACTACTTAGTACTTGGATTTAGTACTTAGTACTTAGTTTTAGTTCTTTAGAGTCAGTTCTTACAATTGCCCTGGGAAGGAGGACCTGCTATTAACCCCATTTAATAGCTGAGAAATCTAAGCTGCAGAGACAATAAATGGATTTGTTCAAGATCCCATAACTAATTAGTGGCAGAGCTGGGATTCCCACAAAGCTTGTGCACACCACTGTGCAATATTCCCATGGGGCTTCAGAAGCATGGAATTTTCCTAGGCTATGTTCTGGGCAGAGTATGGAGGAGACCTGAAGGGTCATATAAACAAGGAACTCAGGATACAGTAGGGGCATCTGTAATGAGGTGGCTGGAGCTCCATGGGAGGGCACAGAGTAAGAGCAGATGACAGGGTCTGATGCCAAAATCTCTAGGCAAGAATCTTTCTGACACAAGTATGTTTAGGGGAAGGGTAGCTAGATTACTATAATAAGACTGGGATTAACATACTAAGACTCTTCTACTCTTTGAAAGTGGATTTCAGGATTTCCATTGTGTACATCCCCATGTAAAGCAGAGGTTCTAAAACCTGAAGGTTTTCAACACCCCTGAAAATGTATTTATGATTTTGCAAGTATAAGCACCTTTCTGGGGAGGAACCATCAGCTTATTAAAGAGATCAGTGACCCATCAAGCACAGAATGGCTATTCTAAGGGTGATGGGGCAGTGCTGTTGGGCCCTACCTCCAGTGGCAGATTCCACGCTATGTACACATGAGACTTGTAATCATCCATCCAGACCTCAGCAACCCGGAGAGCATTCCTCTTGGTGTAGAAGCCAATGTTGCTGTTGTATGGCTTCTTCTTCCGTTCAATATGTGCCACCCGTGAGCAAGGCAGGACCTCCATGCTGCCCCCACAGAGCCATACCTGGAGGTGCAAGAACTTCATCAGCCTGACAGAGAAATTCCCAGAGGCCACTGTCCCCTCCTCAAGGCCCAAAAGCATGAATGAGAAACACATTTTAATATATAAAGCCACTGAGATTTCAGTGTTGGTTTGTTATAGTAGCATAGCCTAACTTAACCTATGTGAGGCATAAGGTAGAGAAGAAGGTTTGAGGGAATTTTTATAGATATAGTGATTTAAGATATAAAAATCTGGTGCTGGGTAAGAGATGCCCATAAACTTAAGGTGCGCCTCATGACATAAGAGTTTTTTCTAAATTCTCAGTAATGTACAATTGGTATCCATGAAGGCTTTCTTTCCCGCCTAGCTGAAGCTGTGCCCTGCAGACCTGGAACAGACTATTCAAACTAAAATTCAACCCAACTTTATCTATATCAGCACAAAGTGTGAAATGGGCTACTTCTGCATTGTTAAGATACTCTGTTTTAGAGTCCTAACAGCACAGACATCCAGCCTTCTGGAAACCTCTACCCAATGTCCTCATGTCACTGGAACACTCAGGTGGAAGGCTGAAAGGACAGCTGTCTCTGAGGGATGCAAAGCCCAAAGATAGCACTTGTCATCCCCTTTGTGGGCATGACAGGCATCCAGGCTTGGGCCCATCTTTGGGCTCTTCCTTGGGGGAAAATTGGACCATCCAATGTCTCTCAGTGCCAGGCAGAAAAAAATAAAGCCCTTCTGATTGTCAAGGAGGACTAATTTATGGAAAAGAGCTTCCTGGTACTGGTGGGGAGAAGAGGAAGAAAACACCGAGAGGTTTCAGGGACCTGAGCGACTGTCCTGCTGTGGGGGTCCTGGACACTTTCCACCTGTGAGAGTGCTCTGGTGAGCTGCTCAGGTCAGCATAGCTATGTATGTTCCTCCCAACCTGGGTTACTTCAAGCCATTCCACCTTCAGTCTTCCAGGTCTCTTCCTCAAGAATACTGGGACCCTCTTGGGTATTTACACACCTCTCCTGGGCCTTTATTAATTGAATTTGGTAGCAAAATTCATGTGTGAATTGTCTTCTATTTCCCAGCTCTGAATACACAACAGGAAGATAGTACAGATGAAAACCTTCCTCACAACTAAGAGCCCTCACCTTGCTTGCTTCCTCAAGCAGGAGACTGTGAGCTAAGAGACTGGTAGACAGAGGATGGTCCAGACTAAACTGATTTGGCCCTGACAACTAGGTACCTCCATGGGTTCAGGCAGACTTACTTGCTGCCAGTGGAAGGAGCCAAGTCAGGGAGGCAAAATATAGCAAGAGGCCTTACAGAGTAAAACAGGGTGGCTGAATTCTCAAGGGTCAGTGATGTCCAAAGATGCAGAATTCCACAGGTATCTGATATTGGATGGTTTTAAGATTCAGGGGCTGAATGGAAAGATAGCTCATGGTCATGGATTGGAAGACTAATATTGTTAAAATGGTGATACTCCCCAAATTGATTTAAAGATTCAACACAATCCCTGTCAAACCCACTGATGACTGCTTTGCAAAAGTTAACAAACTGATCCTAAAATTCATATGGAGATACAACGGACCCAAAATAACCTTGAAAAGAACAAAGTTGGAGGACTTCCACTTCCAATTTCAAAACTTACCACAAAGCTACCATAATTAAGACAGTATGATATTAGCATAAGGATAGACATATAAATCAAGATAATATAATAAAGAGTCTAGAAGTGGGTCCACACATTTATGGCTAATTGACTTTCAACACAGGTGTCCAGAAAACTCAATGGCAGAAAGAATAGTGTTTTCAACAAATTGTGCTGGGACAACACGCAAAAGAATGAATTTGAACCCTTACCTCACAACATATACAAAAATTAACTCGAAATGGATCAAAGACCTAAATGTAAGAACTAAAACTGTAGAACACTCAGAAGAAAAATGTGAATAAATGAAATATGGTATAGCCATACACTGGAATATCATTTGGCAATAAAAATAAATGAAATACTGATAAATGCCACACATGGATGAACCTTGAAAACATGCTAAGTGAAAGAGGCCAGTCACAAAGGACCATATATTGTATGCTTTCATTTATATGAAATGTCTGGTTTAAGAAAACCCTGGTGTAGAGACAGAATGTAAATTGATGATTGTCTAGAGCTGGAGTTGGTCAGAGGAAGACAAAGTGATTACTAATGGATAAGGAATTTCCTTTTAGGGTGATAAAAAGGTTCTAGTGGTGAGCACTGAACAACTCTTTGAATATACTAAAAAACAATGAGTTGTACACTTTAAATACATGAATTGAAATGGTATGTGAATATCTCAACAAAGCTGTGGCAAAAATAAATAGATAAATCCATAGATGTGGAGGAAAGAAGAGTGAAGGGATGAATTCCAGTTTGGGGAGCTCCGGAGGACTGATGAGAGCAGATCTCTGTGAGGACCAGTTCCTGAGCAGGCATCACAGATGCAGGTGTGGGAGGGGCCTCAGCAAAAGCTAGAAGCCCAGTTGCAAGAACAGAGGTACTAGGTGGGAACAGATCCTGCAGCCAGGCTGACTTGGTGCCAATCCTCCATAATAGAGAAAGAAAAAGAAACACACACACAAACAGCCAGTACATGTGGGAGGCAAACTGAGCTCAGCCTCTTGGGCCCTGAGGGACAGCCCCAGCCTTGGAGCAGCTCCTGGCCACTCCTCTCTGCCTTGTCTTTCCCTCATCCTCCACTTCCATAAATGCCTCCCTCAGAGGTAAGTGTTCCCACTCTGCCTGCTCCAGACCTCCAGACCCCAAATCATTATAACCAAGCACCAAACACCAACTACCTCATGAAATCCTCACAGGTGAAGAAACTGAGGGTCTAAAAGTTTGATTAAGTTGTTTATAATCCACAGTAGGTCAGTAGGAGAGCCAGTACCACAGGCCCTACACAGGCCAGCCTTTACTTGGTGGGCACTGCAGCTCTAACCCCTCCCATTCAGGAGGAATGATCTGTAGTCATGGACCTTCCCACGCCTCTTCAGCCACAGCTTGCACCTCACCCAGGATGCCTGCTGGTGTCTCTGACCCACACTGCAGCTGGGAACAACGTGCACGCACGTGGCCCAAGGAAGCTCAGCAGATCTGAGGTGGCATCAATAACTTCAAGGGTAGGGCTGTCATTGTAAGAGATGTCATGACTGACCTCAACTGCACAAGGCATTCTGGCATTGTGGCATGGCAAGGGGAGTGAGAAGGAGCCAGGAGTCTACCGATTCTCAAATCCCAGAATGCTCTGCTCTGAGTTGGCTGGGAGTGGTCACAGCATAGCTCATGGGGGCTGGCTCCAAAGGGTGATGAGTTGATGTGAAGTCTATCCATAGTCTAATGTCTGAGCACAGACAATAGAAGTGAAGAAATTCAAGAGAACAGACTAAACCTTAAAAACACATCTGCAATTTAGCTAAGGCATCTGCTGAGGGATAATCTAGAAGGACTGGTACTCACCTAGCTTCTGACTCTACCTGAAAGGTATGAAGGCAAAAGGGAGCTCCCTAAAAGGGAGCGATCCAGTTTATCTTTCTGCCAGATGTAAGGACTAGTTACTCGAGTCCCAAGCACAGCTGATCCCAAGGAAGGGCCCTGAAGATCTGTTCTCCATATCACTGTTTATCAGCTAAAATGGCAAGATCCTACAAAGACTGGAAGAAATGATACCAAAGGAAAACTAAGAGGAAGGTAGGATGAAATACTGGCACATCTTTGATGCCACAGAGGAAGAAGAGAGGGAATTGCCCCATTGGAATAAAACAACAGGCCCAGGACTGCTCTACAGAGGGAGTAGGCCCTCTAGGTGAACTGAAATGGGTCAGAAAGAAGGCACACTCTGAGCTCTGGGACATGTCCTGGTGGCACAGAACCTACGGCACTGCTCTTGGTGACCCTCTGCTAGGGAAGTGTGGAGGTGGCCATGTATATATGGTGATGGGTCATTAGTGAGTATGGGGATTTCAGGATCAGGTATTAATTAATTTATTCATCCAGAAAATATCCATTCAGAGCCACTTTCTAGCATGGAATGAAATGGCAGCATCAACAGACATGTCTGTGCTCTCATGAAGCTGATCACCTTGCAAGGGAAACACATTAATGAACTGCCCACAGGCAGATGTGCACTATAGGAAATGGGGCTCACTTCCACGAAGGAAGCAAGACAGTGCTAAAAAACTAGCTTTCAACAAAGCAAGAGGGCCAACAGGCTCAGAGGAAACATCCCTGAGGTGAGACAGTGAAGGTGAGATCTGAATAGCTAGTCTGAGCTGACTTCAAGAAGTGGAGAAAGTGGACAAGAACCCCAAGAACAGAGACAGCCAGCACAGTGGCAAAGACCTTGTGTAAGAGGAAGCACAGTACCGCAGACTGCGTTCAGAGCATGGTGACAATTCCTCCCATGCTCCTTTGCAATGTGACTTTTGCTCCTCCCATCAAAGGTTGGACCTACTTTCCAACCCTTGGATCTGGGCTGGTCTTTTGATATGCACTGCTTGCAGTAGAAATTAAGTTTTTCATGTCTAAAGCTAAGCCTTGAGAGGCTTTTCAGCTTCTAGCTTCTCTCTCTTAGAATCCTGAGGCTGCCATGCTGAGGAAGAAAGACCACAGAGAGAGCAAGGCCCAGCCTGGCCTCAGTCACAGCCCTTGGTCTTCAGTGGGACCAAGCACCCATAGCCAACCCACTGCCAATGCACAAGTGAGCCTAGAGAATGCCATAGAGAATAGAAAAATCACCCAACTGACCCCAACCCAAACTGCTGAACCAAAATCATTTGTTGCACACAAATTTCTTATTTTAAGCAAATCTTATATCAAGGCACTAAATTTTGGCTTACACAAACTTAAGTGATACACATGGGATATTCAAGGAACTGAAAGAACAGCCATGTGGATGAAACTCAGAAAGTGGACTCAGAGAGCAGGGGTGGAGGAGAGAAGAGTAGTGTGATAGGAAGCTGGAGAGGCAGGCAGGACTAGCACCAGCAGTGTCTGTAGGCCACATTAAGGAAACTGGTCTTTGTTTAAAATGAGAAACCACTAAAGGATCTGGATTTCAAAAGATTGCTCTGGCTGAAGTATGGGGAACAGATTGTCAGAAAGGAGAGGGGAGACAGAGAAATGGGAGGGTCTTACTGTCATCCAAGGGAGAAATGCTGGTAGCTCTGGGGAGGGCAGCAGAGTAGAAACAGAAATGTGGGTAGACTGAGGGTTTTTAATAGAAAAAAATCACCTGTAATGGATTGGATATGACAGGGATGAAGAAGGGTCAAGAAGTACTCAACCTAGGTTCTTTACTTGTGCAGTTGCATATGCAGTGGGCTGGAAACCTACCTAGGCCTCTGGAGACAAAAGAGAGATTCACAAGACTCCAAGTGCCTGGGAGTCTTAGGCAGGATGTACCCCTTCTAGTTTGGAATGGTTGATGCCTCGGCAGAAGAGGACACTATGGGAGAGGAATGTCAATGGGTGGGATTGATTTCTCTACCACCACTCTAGAAAGAGTCTTCAAGGGCATGCTGGTTTAATTCCATCTTTGATGCATGTTTCAATCATTCATTCATTCACCTACTACTGCTTAATAAATATTTCATTAACTCATTGAGAGTCTTAAAGATTGGGATTAAAGATGGCAGCGTGAGAGGAGAGACAGAGGCTTCCTCCTAAAAGCACATACAATTCAAAAATATAGTTGGTGAAACTAATCCTGAGAGAGCAACAGTTAAGAGGACTGCACCAGACTGCATACACCTGGAGAAAAGAGCAAACCTCACGGAACAGGGTAATGTACCAAAGCGGGGGCTTGGTGGGATCCGAGCCCTTTCCCCACACCAGCTCACTGGCAGGAGGAAGAGAAATGGAGCAGGGGAGGGAGTGGAAGGCCTGGGACTGCTGAATACCTAGCTCCGGAGATCTGCTCTGGGAGACCAAACCTACATTTCATGGTGCTTTCATGAGAGTCACGTGATTACAGGGTTGGAAAGCAGAGATCTCCCAACACAAGGGACCCAAGGAAGATAACACCAAAGCTAATACAGGCAGAAATCCTGGAGAGACTGAGATTCCAGCCACTTGTGGAAAGCAAGGACCCATATCCGGCTGCTCTGGGACAAAAGCTTATACCTGTGTCCTTGGCCCACTGGTTCAGGCAATGGAGACAGGCAGAATAGCTGGGAAGCAGAAAACAGCTCTTTCCTCTCCCCAGGCACCAATACCACTGCCCTGCAATCCCTGACATTGCTTCAGGGGCTGAGCAGCTTGAGAGTGTAGAGCTTCTGGACACTAGAGGGAACCATACACAAACATAATGCCAAAGGGACCTGGCCCAGAGTAAAATTAATATAACTCCGGAGAAAGATTTAAATGACATGGACCTTATGACTCTTCCTGAAAGGGAGTTCAAAATAAAAATCATCAACATGATAATGGAGTTATGGAAAGATATCCAAGACTCAGGAATGAATTCCAGTCAGAGATCCAGTCATTGAAGAGCACAATGGAGGGTACTAAAAGCAGGTTGGATACAGTGGAGGAGACGATAAATGAAATAGAAACTAGAGAAGAGGAATACAAAGAAGCTGAGGCACAGAGAGAAAATAGGATGTCTAATACTTAAAGAATATTGAGAGAACTGTGTGACCAATGCAAACAGAGCAATATTCACATTATAGGGATACCAGAAGAAGAAGAGAAAGAGAAAGGGATAGAAAGTGTCTTTGAGGAGGTAGTTGTTGAAAATTTCCCCAATCTGGGGAAGGAGATAGGTTCTCAGGCCATGGAGATCCACAGATCTCCTAACACAGGGACCCAAGGAAGACAACACCAAGACATATAGTAATAAAATTGGCAAAGACCAAGGATAAGGACAGACTATTAAAAGCAGCCAGAGAGAGAAATAACATCACATACAAAGGAAAGCCCATCAGGCTAACATCAGACTTATCAGCAGAAACCTTACAGGCCAGAAGGGAGTGGCATGATGCATTTAATGCAATGAAGAAAAAGGGCTTGGAACCAAGATTACTTTATCCAGCAAGATTATCATTTAAATTTGAAGGAGGGACTGAACAATTTCCAGATAAGCAAAAGCTGAGAGAATTTACCTCCCACAAACCATCTCTACAGACTATTTTGGAGGGACTGATATAGATGGAAGTGTTCCTAAGGTTTAACAGCTGTCACCAGAGGTAATAAAACTGCACAGTAAAGAAAGTAAGCACTAAACAAATGCAAAATTAAATTAACTATCCCCAAAGTCAATCAAGGGATAGACAAAGAATACAGAATATGATACCTAATATATAAAGAATGGAGGAGAAAGAAAAAGGAGGAGAAAAAGAAAAGAACTTTTAGATTGTGTTTGTAACAGCATATTAAGTGAATTAAGTTAGGCTCTCAGATAGTAAGGAAATTAACCTTGAACATTTGGTAACCACAAATCTAAAGTCTGCAATGGCAATAAGTACATACCTATCGATAATCACCCTAAATGCAAATGGACTGAATGCACCAATCAAAATACATAGAGTCACTGAATGGATAAAAAAAACAAGACCCATATATATGCTGCCTACAAGAGACTCACTTTAAACCCAAAGACATACACAGACTAAAAGTGAAGGGATGGAAAAAGATATTTCATGCAACAAACAGAGAAAAAAAAGCAGGAGTTGCAGTACTTGTATCAGGCAAAATAGACTTCAAAACACAGAAAGTAACAAGAGATAAAGAAGGATATTACATAATGATAAAGGGGTCAATCCAACAAGAAGATATAACCATTATATATATCTATGCACCCAACACAGGAGCACCCACATATGTGAAACAAATACTAACAGAATTAAAAGGGGAAATAGAATGCAATGCATTCATTCTAGGAGACTTCAACACTCCATTCACTCTGAAGGACAGATCAACCAGACAGAAGATAAGTAAGGAGACAGAGGCACTGAACAACACAATAGAACAGATGGGCCTAACAGACATCTACAGAATTCTACACCCAAAAGCAACAGAATACACATTCTTCTCAAGTGCACATGGAACATTTTCAAGAATAGATCATATACTAGGCCACAAAAAGAACCTCAGTAAATTCAAAAAGATTGAGATTGTACCAACCAGCTTCTCAGACCACAAAGGTATGAAACTAGAAATAAATTATGCAAAGAAGATGAAAAATCCCACAAACACATGGAGGCTTCACAACGTGCTCCTAAATAACCAAAGGATCAATGATCAAATAAAAACAGAGATCAAGCAATATATGGAGACAAATGACAACAGTAATTCAACACTGCAAGATCTGTGGGATGCAACCAAGGCTGTGCTAAGAGGAAAGTATATTGCAATACAGGCCTACCTCAAGAAAGAAGAGCACTCCCATATAAGCAGTCTAAACTCACAATTAATGAAACTAGAAAAAGAACAAAAAATGAGGCCCAAAGTCAGTAGAAGGAGGGACATAATAAAGATTTGAGCAGAAGTAAATAAAATTGAGAAGAATAAAACAATGGAAAGAATCAGTGAAAAGAAGAGCTGGTTCTTCGAGAAAATAAACAAAATAGATAAACCCATGGCCAGACTTATCAAGAAAAAAAAGAGAGTCAACACACAAAAACAGAATCAGAAATGAGAAGGGAAAAATCACTATGGACACCACATAAATACAAAGAATTATTAGAGAATACTATGAAAAATTATATGCTAACAAACTGGATAACCTAGAAGAAATGGACAACTTTCTTGAAAAATACAACCTTCCAAGGCTGACCAAGGAAGAAACAGAAAATCTGAACAGGCTGATTACCAGCAACAAAATTGACCTGGTAATCAAAAACCTACCTAAGAGCAAAACTGGACCAGATTGCTTCATCGCTGAATTTTATCAAACATTTAGTGAAGACCTAATACCCATTCTCCTTAAAGTTTTCCAAAAAATAGAAGAGGAGAGAATACTACCAAACTCATACTATGAGGCCAGCATCACCAGGTAAAGACACCACAAAAAAGGAAAATTACAGACCAATATTCCTGGTGAACATAGATGCAAAAATACTCCACATAATATTAGTAAACCAAATTCAAAAATACATCAAAAAGACCATGCATCATGATCAAGGAGTATTTTGTCAGGGATGCAAGGATGGTACAACATTCAAAAATCCATCATCATCATCCACCACCTAAACAAAAAGAAGGACAAAAACCACATAATCATCTCCATAGATGCCAAAAAAGCATTTGACAAAATCTAACATCCATTCATGATAAAAACTCTCAACAAAATGGGTATAGAAGGCACATACCTCAACATAATACAGGCCATATATGACAAATCGACAGCCAACATGATATTTAATAAGAAGAAGCTGGAAGCTTTTCCTTTAAGATCGGAGACAAGACAAGGATGCCCACTGTCCCCACTTCTATTCAACATAGTACTGGAGGTTGTAGCCATGGCAATCAGACAACACAAAGAAATAAAAGGCATCCAGATTGGCAAGGAAGAAGTTAAACTGTCCCTGTTTGCAGACTACATGATATTGTACATAAAAGACCCCACAGAATCCATGCCAAAACTACTAGATCTAATATCTGAATTCAGCAAAGTTGCAGGATACAAAATTAATACACAGCAATCTGTGGCATTCCTATACACTAACAATGAACTGGCAGAGAGAGCAATCAGTAAAACAATTCCATTCACAATTGCATCAAAAAGAATAAAATACCTAGGAACAAACCTAACCAAGGAAGTGAAAGACCTATACTCTGAAAACTACAAGACACTCATGAGAGAAATTAAAGAAGATACAAATAAATGGAAACACATCCCATGCTCATAGATAGGAAGAATTAATATTGTCAAAATGGCCATTCTGCCTAAAACAATCTATAGATTCAAACCAATTCCTATCAAAATACCAAAAGCATTCTTCAATGAACTAGAGAAAATCATCCTGAAATTCATATGGAACCACAAACGACCTCGAATAGCCAAAGCAATTCTAATAAGGAAGAATAAAGCAGGGGGAATTATGCTCCCCAACTTCAAGCTCCACTACAAAGCCACAGTAATCAAGGCAATTTGGTACTGGCACAAGAACAGACCCATAGACCAATGGAACAGACTAGAGAGCCCTGATATAAACCCAACCATATTTGGCCAATTAATATATTATAAAGGAGCCATGGACATACAATGGGGAAATGACAGCCTCTTCAACAGCTGATGTTGGCAAAACTGGACAGCTACATGCAAGAGAATGAAACTGGATTATTTTTTAACCCTGTACACAAAAGTAAACTTGAAATGGATTAAAGACTTGAATGTAAGTCATGAAACCATAAAACTCTTAGAAGACAACATAGGCAAACATCTCCTGAATATAAGCATGAGGAATTTTTCTTCCTGAATACATCTCCTCGAGAAAGGGAAACAAAAGGAAAAATGAACTCATGAGACTACATCAAACTAAAATGTCTTTGTACTGCAAAGGACATTGTCAACAAAACAAAAAGGCATCCTACATTATGGGAGAATATATTTGTAAATGACATATCCAACAAGGAATTAACATCCAAAATATATAAAGAACTTATACACGTCAACACCCAAATGGCTAATAACCTGATTAAAAAATGGGCAGAGGATATGAAGAGACATTTGTCCAGAGAACAAATTCAGATGGCCAACAGACACATGAAAGGATGCTCCACATCACTAATCATCAGAGAAATGCAAATCAAAACCACAATGAGATATCACCTCACAGCAGTAAGGATGTCCAGCATCGAAAAGACTAAGAACAACAATGTTGCTGGTGAGTATGTGGAGAAAGGGGAACCCTCCTACACTGCTGGTGGGAATGTAAGCTAGTTCAACCATTGTGGAAAGCAATCTGGACATTCCTCAAAAAACTAAAAATAGAAATGCCACTTGACCCTGGAATCCCACTCCTTGGAATTTGCCCAAAGAATACAACTTCTCAGATTTAAAAAGACATATGCACCCCTATGTTTATCGCAGCACTTTTTACAATAGCCAAGATATGGAAGCAACCTAAGTGCCCATCAGTAGATGAATGGATAAAGAATAAGTGGTACATATACACAATAAAATACTATTCAGCCATAAGAAAGAAACAAATCCTACCATTTGCAACAACATGGATGTAGCTGGAGGACATTATGCTCAGCGAAATAAGCCAGGCAGAGAGAGACAAATGCCACATGATTTCCCTCATTTGTGGAGTAAAACAATGAAGCTACACTGAAGGAACAAAATAGCAGAAGACTCAGAGACTCCAAGAAGGAACTAGTGGTTACCAAAGGGGAAGAGTGTCGGGGGGTGGGTGGGGAGGGAGGGAGAAGGAGATTGAGGGGTATTATGTTTAGTACCCATGGTGTGGGGGATCATGGGGAAAACAGTATAGCACAGAGAAGGCACATAGTGGATCTGTGGCAACTTACTACTCTGATGGACAATGACTGCATTGGGGTATGCGTGGGGACTTGATAATATGGCTAAATGTAGTAACCACATTGCTTCTTCATGTGAAACCTTCATAAGAGTGTATATCAATCATACCTAAACAAAAAAACAAAACAAAACAAAAAAGAGTCTCAAAGATTGTAGAAAGTAGTTCATCAAACTAGGCAAAAGCTGGTATTTCCATAATTACCCCTGGATCTTCGTCTGGCCAGTGGTCTCCCTGAATGTCCTCTGTATTTTCCTAGCAGACGCCTCAAGTCTTCTTTTCAAGGGCGGGATGAGAAGCTGCCCTAGATCACTGGCTGTGCCTCTGAATCAAGGGAGTGCTTTAAAATGGCAAATGGCCGGTACCCACCCCAGACCCATGAATCACATTCTCCAGGGTGTGAAGCTGAGGTACCTTGGGGGTTAAAAATCTTCACCCACATGCCTGTGATGTGTAGCCAGGTATGGGAACCACTGGCCT
Organism: Manis javanica; assembly: GCF_040802235.1. Taxonomy (NCBI): domain Eukaryota; kingdom Metazoa; phylum Chordata; class Mammalia; order Pholidota; family Manidae; genus Manis; species Manis javanica. The sequence continues at coordinate 40,578,193 of NC_133165.1, read as the reverse complement.
GGAAGGCATTTAATATCTTTTCGAGGTTGTGGTTTTATGACTGAGGCTGAAGGAACTTGGGATGTGCCTGGCCAAAGCTGAGACCACCAGGAGCCAAAATCCAGCTTGACTGGCTCGTTGGCATCAGCTCTTCCTGTAGGTGGTGGCCTCCAAACATTTTTGATAAGCATTCTCACCTTATCAAAAATGAAAGCACACCCACCAATACATTTGCCCATTTTCAATTACATGCACATGTTCCCACACTGATATATTTTACACAAGATAAATTTACATATAGAGAGAAATTTAAAATGATATAGAAATAGAAGCACTAATTTATTCCTCTCCTACCCTAATGGATCATCTTGCATGGTCCTCTCTGGACACCACTGCAAGAATTCAATTATTCAAAGTCTAGTCATTCCACCATTTTAGGAGGCCAGCTGTTTCTCAAAAGCAGCAGGCAGTATTATTCAGCAATGAGTAGACTTGGGGCCAAAGTAATCTAGTGAAAATTTTCAACTGTGTCACTGTAGTGTGAACTGTGATCACTGCCATGATTACTTTTCCTGAGATGCTCCAGGCATCATGCTGGGGCAGCCGTCTCTGCAAAGGGGCCCTGATGCCATTACAGGAGGAGGCCCAGAGTTCCCTCCCATTGCACCCTTGTCATTCAGACCGAACAGGAAGCTGCAGGAGCCAGACAGAAACCGTGGCACCACCCTCCGCATTCTGCTTCCCAGGGGACAGCCAATCCCTCACCAAGTCCTGCAGATGAGGCTTCTTCACAATGGGTCCCCTGCAGTCACTTCCCCTCACGCCCACATGACCTCTATCATCCCTCCAAGCTGCCACCACCTCAACCACTGCAACCCCTTCCCATGGTTTCATCCCTCTGATGTTCATTCAGCAGCCAGGGTGGTGTGATCTGATCGTGCCACAGCCCTGATCCCTCCCTGGCTCCCACTTCCCTGAGAATAAAGTCAATATCTTAATATGGCCTCCAAGGACTTCCATGCCTTGCCCCACTGCATCATCACTGCAGCTCCCCGAGTGACCCTTTCTTCTCATCTTCTAGGTGCCACATACCTTCCAGCCCTTGCTATTCCCCTACCTGGGATGCTCCTCCTCTCTCTGTCTAGTTAACTCCTCTCCTACTTCAGCCTTTGACTCAACCATTCACTGCCTCAGGGAAGCCCCCAAAAGTCAGAGCCCCCATTACACACTCAGAGAGCACTTACCACGGTTGTCATTTAATGAGTGTGCCAAGCATGGGTGTGTGAGAGTGTTACTCCCCTTCTTCTTTACTAGGGTGTGGGCTCCACGAGGGCAGAACACATGTCATCCTGCACCCCCATTGTCCAGCACTGTGCCCAACACATTATTAAGCATCTGATAAATTCTTGTTCGATGAATGAATGGACATGTGAGTGCATTAATGAGCAGGGGGAGGGCATGCAAATGGAATGTGTTTGGAGAGGAGACGAGGCATGGGAGAAAGGGAGGGAGGAGCAAAATAGAGAAAAAAATGGAAATAGTCTAGAAGATACAACATGACAGGCAGAGAAAGGAATCCCAGATTGACCAAGTTCCTTTATTACAGGACTCAACACCTGGAAGATCTGAGTCTCTCCAACTTCTCCCACAAACCCAGAACCACCTCAAGCTCAAGGAATGCTACTTCTCAACACCCCAACTAGTGATGTGAATCCTCACCACCAACTGGGCCCAGCTGGGAGGCATCATCCTGCACAAACTGAGAGATACCAAGAGGGGATCAACCATCCAACTCTCTACTAGAGGAAAGGCCACAGCTCCATGCCTCCCAGAATTCGGGCATGCCCATTCTCCCCCACCAAAACTGTTTTCTCATCTATAAATGAGGGGGAGGAGACTTCCAAGGCTCCTTTCAGCTCTGGCCTTCAGAGTCTGTGATTCTCTGCACCACAGACCAGAGGCCCAGGCCGCAGGCCCAGGGGTATCACGAGTGGAGGACATCAGCTCCCGTGGGCTGCCCACCTGGGTGTTCACTTTCTTGAGGAATGATCTTGAGACCACCAGGAATCCCCGAGGCATGTTGTGTAGACCACTGGTTCACCTTGGAGCCAGATCTCCAGAGCGTCTTGGGTCTCCCATGTGCATGATCCCCTTTTGCAGGCAGCTGCTAGGTGTGCACTGAAGATGTATTCTCACCTGCTGAGCCAGGTGATAGTCTCTGTGCTACTTACTGAGCAAAGTTTTTGAGTGGCATTTCTTGTCTAGACATTGGGCATAAGAAAGACACTACCAGATCTCAGCTCCAGCCTGCCGCTGAGTATGTCAGCCCTTTTGATCGGTCCCAAACTTCCTTCTGGTCAGCAACCACAACCTTTTGTTCTATTATCAGTTGTATAGTCAGCTTTCTCTTAGAGGCCATTTTTTATGCTCCACAGAACAAGGGCTATCACTTCAGAGGATGTCCAGGTGAGCAGAAAGCAGGACGGTGGCTTTGGGCTGAGAAGCTGGTCTTCCTCGCTCACCATGGGGCACCCAGCACTCCTGTCTTTCCTTCTGTGAGGTACATCCAAGCCAAGATGAGCTATGATGGGACTTATGAGTCTTCACATCCCCCACACAGAGACAGAACTCTGCATGTAAAACTGTCAAATGTCAGTTTCTTTTGTGTGGGGATGTTGACTTTCCCTTATCTATGAAAATTAGCTAATTAAGAAAGAAGTTGATTTAAGAGAAATTAATTTTATCCTGAATCCTCACCCAGCCAGATCAAGGCCAGCTTCCTGTCCAGGCCCTGGCCAGGATACCGTGAGCCCACGGGCCTGCTGATCACCTTTGGGGCAGGAAATGAGTAGGAATGCTGAGGCAAAGGTAAGTTGTCTGGGGTATTACTGGGCTTGTTGGAAGATGCACTACAGGAAAGCACTACTGGATGATTCCCAGCAAGACCCAAGTCAGAAAGAGGGAAGGTGATGCTGCAGAAAATTTGGTGCCAAATAGTCCAGAAGAATCCAGTGAAGATGCAAAATACTGAATGAGTTAGCTTATGGGACCACAGCCCGGGATGTCACATCAAGTCTGGCTGAAGAGGGAGCCTTGGTAGGCTGAGGTTTTCGTTTTCCAATTTTGTTCCCTAAACACATACCAGTTTTACTGAGAAATAATCCATATACTCTAAAATTCACCTGTTTAAAGTATATAATTCAGTGGTTTCAGTATATTCATGGACTTGTGCAACCATTATCACAATCAATTTTACATTTTATCACCCCAGCCAGAGACCCCAAACCCATTAGTAGTCAGCCCCCTAAGCTCCCCAACCCTCAACATGGCTGCTCTAGGCAATCATGAATCTACATTCTGTCTCTACAGATTTACCTATTCTGGACATTTCATGTAAGTGGAATTATACCATATGTGACCCATTGTGGCTGACTTCTTTCATTTAGCATAATGTTTTCAAGGTTTATCCTTGTGGTAACATTTAGCGGTACTTCATTATTTTTTATGACTGAATACTATTCCATTGTATGGATGTACTACATTTTGTTTATACATTTATTAGCTGACATTTAGATTGTTTCCACTTTGGCTATTATGAATAATGCTGTAAACATTTATGTACAAGTTTTTATATGGATATATGTTTTCATTTCTTTTGGGTATATACCCTAGGAGTGGCATTGCTGGGCCACATGGTAACTCTGTGTTTAACCGACTGAGCAATTGCTAGGCTTTTCCAAAGTGGCTGCACCCTTTTACATTCCTACCAGTAGTGTAATGCAGGTTCTGATCTCTCTACATCCTCACTAATCCTTGTCCATCTTTCTGGTTACAGCCATCCTAGTAGGTGTGAAGTAGCATTTCCTTGTGGTTTTGATTTGCATGTCCCTGGTGGCTAATGATGTTGAGCACGTTTTCATGCGCTTACTGGACAACTGTCTCTCTTTGGAGGGTATCTATTCAGATCCTTTGCCCAAATTTTAATTGGGTTGTTTATCTTTTTATTATTAGTGAGGCCTAATGGAAAAAATCAGGTTGGGTTCCAGTGCCATTTCTGTCCCTCTCCTTACTCTTCATTGTCTCCTTTTGAGTGCCAGACTTCAAGGTCTCTCAAATGGCTCCTTACGGGCAGTGCTTTCCCCGGGCTCTGTGCAGAGCTGGCATGGAGGTAGCTGTGAGGTGCAGAGGAAGGAACAGTGCATCAGAGGCTGATATGCTTGTTCTACTTCTCCCAAAGGCCAGCTGTGTGCTGTTAAGCAAGTCACCTTCCCCCTCCTCCCAGGCCTCAGTTCCTGTTCACCTGTAAGGCGGAGCTGCACTGCCCACCTGCCTACAGCACAAGCTGTTATGAGGGCCACCTGAGTCCATGGGTACAAACTTCCTGGGACACCAGAGAGTCCTCCAGCCCTTCCAAGGAAGGCCAGTGATGTGGTTCCCAGGCTTGAGCACAGGTTCAGTCTGCCTGCTTCCAGCTCTGGCTCCCCTGTTTGTTAGCTGGCCTTGGGAAATGTAGCCTTTGTGTATCTCCATGTCCTCATCCACATACAAATATTAACAGACCTTCCCTCTAGGGGTTGTTGGGAAGTTAAAATGAGATATGATTATGCCATGTGCTCAGAGCAGGGCTGGGCTCTGACTTAGTATTCGATACATGTTACCTGGGTCATGATATTTATTATTAGTCCAAGGCTAGATTTCTGACCCCACGCTCTCCCTGTGCTCCCACCACCATTGGAGAAGAGGATGGGCTGGATTATGTTTCTAGAAGGCTTCCCCTTGATTGGCAGGACTGGCATGCTGATGAGCTGTACCAGCTTGCCCAGCCTAACAATCTCCCCTCGCATGTACAGGCCTGTGTCTGAAGTGTGTGTGGACTGCATCCTCCAGAGTCCTGCCAGCAGGCTCCCTCACATATGCTCCCCTCAGCGGGCTCCCTTATTCTCTCTTTTCCCACCCTGCCCCCAAGCCTGGCCCCTGCAGGAGACCAGAATATGCCCGAAAGAGGTGCAGGAGATAACACTTCTCTGTGCAGCCTGCAGTCTATTTTCAGTGAGCTCTCTTCCCAACTCATCGCACATATACTGGAAGTAACAGGAGATCTCACTGACATCTCTCAGGAAAGGAAAAAACATAATTCTCTCTATATTTTGTCCTATAGATTTGGAATATAAAGGGTAAAAGCTTACCCCTTAAAAAGGTGGGACAAGGGCAGTTAAAGAGCCCAGAACTAAGTCAACACTCTGATGGGTGCCTGTGGTTTGTGCCCAGGGCCTCCTGACAATCTGGATTATAAATTCCCGGCAGCCCTACAGCCATCCCCAGAGAAGGGGTGGGCTTAACCTGACCTCCAGCTCCAGGATTCCCACTTGTGCGGGCCCTGTTCAAGGCGTGATGTATGTATCTGACCCCACAGATCCTGGAAGCCCTGTGTGGAGGCCCCTTCCATCCCTTCCTTAGGGAGTGAAGCCCTGCTGCTCAGGAGCTGGTCTCTCAGATATCACCTTCCAATGGTCAGGAATTCTTCCTGGTACCAGAGTGACACCATTTAAACCCATTTACATCGTTAAAAGCAATACTGGAGGAACATTCAACATAGACATCACATAAATAACCCTATTTAGTAATCTAAATGCAGGTACATTTTAGCCTTTTGTCTGCTGGTAAAATCTGTTAAAAACAATGCAGAATTTCTGGCTAAGAGAACATTTAATTTGCTACTCCTATACTACCAATCTTTTTGGGAGACTACCTGGTAACCTACTTCCCAGAGGCCCAGGCTCAACCTCCTGAAATCAGGGTTCCCAAAGAGGCCCCTGTTCCTTGTTGCTCCCTTCTGCCGCCCTGCAGATAGTGAGCTGGTTTTCCTGGTTTAAATGCATGTTCTAGCCCACTAAATTGGATGGATGTATAATGGCTTTCCTGCTAAAGTCCTTTTACAAAAATTCAATTTCAATCTTCTGCTTTATTTATTACTGTTTCTTCAAAATAGGATTTACAAATATGGACCTCCAGACATATCTCAATTTAAGCACCACAGTGGCAAGAACCCCTAAATACCTGGATTCTATTACCAGTCGATACAAGTCATTTCTTTTAATACAAGATGAGGAATTAAAACGAAGCTTGGTAAATGGCATGTGGCATGTGATTCTGAGGAGGAAAGAAACACATATAGAAGCAGCTTGATTTATTGAGCTGGGTAGGGGTGTGGGATAGCTTTTTCCTTTTCTTTTGATTTTTGTTGCTGCTGCTTATGCACTTAAAAAATAATATTGGAGGATAAATAAATTTAAATGTCACCCCAGTTTAAAATGTACCCCAACCTCACTACCCACCCTGATAGCATGTTATTGTCAGAGAGGCCTTGGGCTTCTGTGTTAAAGAAATAGCCGAAAGCGGCCTCACTCAGGCACTTCTGGGCCGGCTGGGCCCCGTCCTTTCCCAGCGCCTTTGCCTTACCTGCCTCCTATCTTTCTTACCCCTTAGGGCTTCCCCATGTCAGCTTTCTCTCACTCCTGTTTCTGGCCCTCCTCTCTGCCCTGGTCACAGACTCCTTTATGACAGTTCCTCTGTCTGTGAGAGCAGTTCCCGCTAAGTGGGGATGAAGCATTTTTATCCCTCCTTGCATTCCCAGCGCCCAACCTGCTATCTTTAACTTAAAATAATTTACCTTCTTTAGTCATTCAATTCAAGACTATATACATGTTTACTAAGATCAGAGGTCAGAGCTAAATGCTGCCAGGGATAGAAAGATAATTTAGACATGAATCCTATTCACACTCTTTGCTCTTTCTTTAGAGTTTAAAATTAGAATTCCAGGAAAGGGTTGAAGGTCACTTTTGAACTTTGAAGTAGAAGCAGACAGAGGGAGACAGGTGATAATACTGTATTCATTCCCCTAACTACCTATCCATTTAGTCTGCATTTTGGCCAGCATTAAAGAGGAGCTGGCAGTGTGCAATTACAGATAAACTACACTTAACTATGGGAGGAAGGTGAATTATATTTAATTCTGTGTCTTTAACACCAAAGGCCAGAGCTTTGAGATCATGTATAGTGATCTGGAAGGGGACTGGAATGTCCAGTGCTTGAAAGACTATTCCATTCCTGTGGTTCAAAAGGCCCTCATAGGATGTAATCACTGTCAGGTGCCTGAGCTCCCTCACTGAGACCCACTTGGTCAAGGCTAAACAAAAAGTGTTGCCAATTACTGCTCCCAGGAATTTTCAGAAGGGGACAGCAGGTACAGGGGTGCCTGTAGTTTGGGACTAGGACTAGGGAGAGGCCAGGACTGACCAGTCCACCATAGCTCTGCCAGATGAATTGGCCCATGTGCCCACTGGCTGACATTGAGGAAGGACATCCCCATTCATGGTGCAATCATCAGGGCCTGCCTGAGATGCCTTGGGGAGAACTTTTGCTGCCTACTTCTCCTGAGTCTTCTCCTCTCTCCCTAGGGAGGGCAGAGGGAGGCCCACTCTCTCTCCTCATTGGGTAAGATATGTGAGAACCCTTCACCCAAGGTCGCAAAGCTTGGATCCAGAGGGTGAACACCAAGGTCTGGATCAGTGGGAGGTCCCGATCAGGCAGAGACTGAGAAGCACCATGCTGAACAAGCCTTCAGGTCCGGTACCCAAGACCAGGATCTGAGGCCAAGAGATAATGGCAGTGGGAACGCTGGGAACGAAGAGGGCAGTGAGTGGCAAGAGTGGCCAAGGGCAGGTGGTGGTCACCTCTGCAGGTGGGAGGAAGTGGGTACCGAGCTGAAAGCACCACCAGAACCAAGTGCCAATGTCTTCCAGGCCCATCAGCTCTCCACTTCCTTGGAGCTGCCTCTGTGGCAGCCATAAAGCATGACACCATGGGACGTCAGAGCTGGATATGAGGCATGGGGCTGACGGCGGCTCTGCCATGGGGCAGCCTCGCTGCTCTCACCTCTGGGCTTTGTGTTCTTCAACCACTAAGTGCCTCCGATATGGCACCCAATCGGAGTGTCGTTGGGAGGAAGAAACGGGGTAATGTAGGCAGAGTCAGCATGATGGTGGCTCACAGTCAGCTATTACCTGCTGCCCACGGGAGCAGCCGTGCCTGAGCTGTGTCCCGAGTGGTGGCAGCATCGTGGCCTCTGTGTAGTGCCTACGGGAAGGGCAGGGAGGGGCTGGTGACCTGAAGACTGTGAGGAGAATGGGGAACTGATATCGGTGCAGGGCTGCAGGCCTCACTGTTGGGCACCATGAGTCCCTCTGGGCACATGAGGCTTGTGCCTGGGACACACACCTGTGATTGGCTGTGGGCTGCTGTCAGCAGGGCAGACCCCTGCCCTCTCATTCTGCCCAGGGTGGCCCTCCCAGGGCAGAGGCCCAGAGGGTAAGGACAAGCACTTAGGAGAAACCCAGGAAGACCCTGAGTGCCACTCGGAAGTCCGCACTGAATTGAGGATGTTTTCCTGAGACTAGGGACCACAGACACCTCCTGGGAGGTGCAGATGGTGCAGCATTGGAGGCAAGACACTCACAGAAAGAGAAACTGTGGGTGTCCGGGCCTGGCAGGAAGCCAGCCTGTTGCTGGAGTCTGTGCAGGCAGGGGGCCTGCTGGGTGTGGGCAGAAGGCACCAAGGCGGTGGGAAGTGTCACTCACGCTCCCCGCTCCAGTTCCGGCAGGAGCAGGAGGAATTGGGCAACATGTTAGGCCTCCAGTCTGTCTCCCCATTCCTGTCATCATCGATAAACAGCAGCTTTGGACATCCCTGTAGGGATGGCGTCACCAAAACCAGGCCTTTGCAGTAGGGGACCACGAGGAAGCACTGGGCCGGTGTGGGGAGGTTTCAGTTCCTCCCTCAGCCTCTCCTGCAGCCACAGTGAGGGTGTAGCCAACTCTATCTGTGAACTGGGCACATAAGGAGCCACCCTGATAAGCCAGCACATACTCAGCCTCCCAGGCTTGGCAAAGAAAGGTTTGAGAAAAATAACAGTAAGTTAAGTCAGAACCGAAGGTGAGTCTGCTTCTGTGTCATTTGAAAGATACAAAGCCCCTTGCAGGTAGCTGGTCAGTTACAAGGTTCAAAGCCAAGGCTGCTGACATGAGGGGAGGAGCGCTGGTCCTGGTTTCCCGACCCAGGTCTCTCACTGCTTCCTCCCAGGCTAGAGGCTCCAAGGATCCTTCCAGTGATCTCACACCAGCCTTTTCTTTTTGCATAAACTGCCAGGAATGTGAACTGAGTTTTAAAATGTTGACCAGTGGTTGGGTTAGCAGCCACAGGTGTTGGGAAAATGACGAGCTGCCCGTCAGGAAAGACAGAGACAGTGTTCCATGTTACAGGATGGAGGGCCAGGGCCCAGGAACTCGGCGACAAATAGCTGAGCCAGTAGTTACTGATGGTGAGTGGGGACCTGTGGGGTGGGGCTCACAGATGGGGAAGCTGCCACCATAGTAGTGTCTGAAGACTAAAAATTCCCAGACTTCATGCCATTCTGTCCTCTTAGGGATGTTGGATGATTTAAAGCAGGTGAAAGACAAATACAGACTCTGGTTCACTGGGTCTCTGGTTTCACTGGTTCAGAAACAGAATTAACTTCAGAACCATCAGATGTCCCACCAGGTGAGTCTGGGCCTGGAGCTCATGGCTTAAGGGCTCAATGAATTCTACCACCAGTGCATTTCACAATCTCTTCAATTTTTTATTTGAATGTTAGGGCTTTGATCAGGAAAGGACCCTAACACTGGAGGGGACACTCACATGCTGAGAAAATGATGAATCTCTGTCTCTATTATTTAATTCTAACTTCTATTTTGGTCCCCAGAAGGACCAAAGAATCATGCAATGCTCTGCTTGGGCCCATAACCATCCGTTGATACACCTCCCCCAGTTGTGACATTGCCCATGGGGACAATCTGGGCAGACCTCTGCAGTGCTAGTGTCTAGCGGACTCCTGGAGGCAAAGGCTGCAATGTGGGCACTGCAGCCTCCTGGGCACCCGTACACCCAGCCTCCTTGGCTGCCAGCAGTGCAGTGAGAGTCTTTGCTGGCAGCTGTGGGCCTGGGACAGGCAGGTCCAAGGCCCAAAGTGGTTGGGAAGCTGGCATGCCTTCTCTACTCTCTCTCTCCCGCTGCACAAGGGACCTTGGAAGTCACCTGTTGAAGGTGAAAAAGCCACACATGGGAGGAGCCTGAGATCCCTGAATGACCACTCAGAAGGCCACCCACCACCATGAGCATCCAAAATGGATTTTTGTTAAAATCTAGTTAAGCCACTGAGACTTAAAGTTTTCTTGTTACAGTGGCCAGAATTACTTGCTCCGAATACTCTCCATCCCCTATTCTGACTTGTAAGTGTGCAGAATTTAAAAATGTACATGGGAACAGATGTTTTAAGTGGGTTAGATGTCCTGAAGCAAGTAGTCTTCCTAAGGCTCCTTCCAATCCAGTCATTTCATTTCTCTCTCTCCCCAAAAGCAATCTACTCCTCAGCTTCCATGGAGGCTGGATATTGGACCTTGGTATCCCAAATGTCATTGATCTGCCCAAGCCCATTCTATTCTCTGCCCTGCTTGGGTCAGTTTCATGTTTTGGAAATTGCTGGAATGGTAGCCAGCAGTGGAGCTGATAAAGGGAAATGTCTTTTAAATTTTTAAACAGTTCTTTCTGGTGTTGCTTTGTTCTTGCTCTCCTAACACTGTGTCTGGCATATCTCCTAGGGTGGGGATCTATTTGAACGATTCTAAAATGTCATCTCCTACCTGCTGGCTTTTGCTGCTTCAAGCAACTAGCAGCCCGGCCCCCACAGAGCACGTTAGGTGGAATGCATGTGTGCACTACCCATTCACAGAAAGCTCAAAGAGAGCCAATTTGACCAAAATGTGTCTCTTTGCTTTCTGGCTCAGAGAAAACATAGGAATGACATCAGATTATATTGAATGCACCCCCTTTTAGTCCTTTTGTAAAAATGCTGCAATGTGTGGAGCTGGGTTTTGATTGTTTCTAGGTTGAGTGCCCTTGAATAGCATTGATCCCAAAACCTTAAAGAACCATCAGCTCAGGGTTTCTTCAGAGGCCACCCCAGGCCTTTGTCCTCGAAAATCTGAAGCACAATCCATCACGATTGAAATTCATCATGTCTGACATTCCCAGCACATGCCACATGCTCCTACATTTTCTTGCCGCCTCCTAAGTGCTGTGAGGAGTGCTCAAGGGGCAGGGCAGAAAGAAGTAATGGCTATTCAAGGGCCAAATTGTGCCCATTGTGGGATTTATATGCTGAAGTCCTAATTTCTAGTACCTCAGAGTGACTGTATTTGGAGACAGGGCCTTTTAAGAGGGAATGAAGGGTAACTGAGCTTATTTGGGTGGGCCCTAATCCAGTATGACAAGCATCCTTGCAAGGAGAGATTAGGACACAGACACACACCAAGGGAAGACGTGAGGACACACAGAGAAGACAGCCATCTAGAAGCCAAGGAGAGAGGTGTTGGAAGAAACCAGCTTTGCCAACACTTTGATCTTGGAATTCCAGCCTCCAGAACTGTGAGACAATAAACTTCTGTTGTTTAAGTCACCCAGGCGGTGGTGCTTCGCTATGGCAGTCCCCACAGAGCAATATGATATTTTTCTTACATTTTCCCTGGATTTAATGACAGGGCAGTGCCCCAGAGGAACCCAGCTAGGACTGGTCATTAGAAGGTTCTAGAGAATCTAGAAGAGGGTCTGTAAAGGAAAACCTTCCTTCAAAGAATTTAATCTTAAAAGACTTGAAGCAGTTGGTGGCCCATGAACCTGGTAGAACCTTCTGTCATTAGATGGGAGGCCCAGTGCCAGAACCCATTCTAAATCCCCTCAGAAACAGAAGGACTTCCATGTGGAGGAAAAACAGCTTCTGGTCCACAGACAAGAAGGGGCTTCTTTGGCAAGATGGGACACTTCACTCCATGCCAACAATGGTGGCAGCCAGAAGTGATGCCACACCTTCAGGACCACAGGAGGGGGGCATGGGCAGACAGCCCCATCTTCCCAGTCACATGCCAGCCCCATCTCATAGGGTCAAGGGACAGTGGGTGCTGGGAGCACTGGGAGCAACCACTGTAACTCAGTGGCCCCATAACCTCCAGGAGAAATGCCCTCCAAGCTTTGTCTTGGGGTTGCTTTATAACCATTGCTCCCTCGTCGGCCTTGGAGCCGCTAGTCAGCTCACAGTCAAGGTCATCGCCACCAACAGTGGCACCTAAAGCTGCCAAGTGCTCTATTGTGAGAATTTACTTTATTTCATTTTCACAAGCATGTGAGGCAGGTCCTTCCCCAAGTTACAGATGAGGAAACTGAGGCTCAGGAAGGCTAATGACCACACCCCAAGCACACACTCGTTTGGTGAGTGGCCCAAATGCACACCCAGGTCGGTTTACTCCCTGCACACTTTCCCACCACACACTTCCAGAAGTGTAAGAAGACTCTGTCTCTCTATAACTGGGTTTCTCAGGAGTGCCACAAACCCCCAGATTCTGAGGTCCCGGCTTTGAGAATCAGATGATCTCAGTCAGACATTTTCAGATAACAAGACTTCTGACCTGGCTGCAGCCCCACAACCTGGGGAGCTTTTGAAGATCACACACATCCAGGTTCCAGTCCCTGAGGTCCTGTTTCAGCAGGTCTAGGAAGGAGCCTGGGCATTTGCATTTTAACAACCTTTGTAAATCTGTTTGCCTGAAGCTGGGTAGAGAACCTGGAACATTTGTGCCTGGATACCTGTGTAGTTTGGTGAAGGCTGTGGATCCCTCCTCAGAATGAGGCCTACAGATCCCTTCTCAAATGAAACAAAATGCACAGAATCACAAAGGATACTAATTATGCTAAAATACAATTAACCAGAGGCAGAGCCAACATGGCAGCATGCGTAGGACAGTGGGAATCTCCTCCCAAAAACATATATATTTTTGAAAATACAACAAATACAACTAATCCTAAAAGAGAGACCAGAAGACACAGGACAACAGCCAGACTACATCCACACCTACTAGAACCCAGCGCCTGGTGAAAGGGGAAAGATACAAGTTCCAGCCCAGCAGGACCCAAGCACACCTCCCCCCAGCTCCTGGCAGGAGGAGAGGAGTCGGAGTGGGGAGGGAGAGGGAGCCCAGGACTGCTAAACACCCAGCCCCAGCCATCCGCACCAGAGCGCAGACACAGTGCATATGTGGGGTCCTGGATACTAGGGAAACAGGGCAGCAGGACAGGTGAGCAGGTCCTGAAGCTGATGACCCTGTGACAAAGAAAAGCAAGTGCTTTTTGAAAGTCTTAAAGGGACAGGGATGCAACAGCTGGATGGAAACAACACAGGTCACAGTCTAGTAGCTGGAAATTACAGGGAAAACCGGGCACACTAACCCCCTGGGCAACAGCTCTGAGACCCCTCATGGAGGTAAACAGCCAAACACCCCCCGTCCATTACCCCTTCAGGGCCCTGCCAAAGCAGAGAAGCAGCCTGAGGCTGGTCACGCCCTCAGCAAGGGACCTTCCTCCATACCAGCCTGGCAAGACACAAAGACCCAGTCTACATGCAATTACCCAACACAAGCCATAGGGGACGCAGTTGTCCCAGTAAAGAAAGGCCAGTAGCAAGTGGAAAGTTTGGCACCCCCAGCTGACAGTCAATAGCACCTATCAACATGAAAAGGCAAAAAAATATGATCCAGACAAGACTAACCCAGACAGCTTCGGCATCTGCTACATCTCCCCCTGAGAAGAAACCTGGGGAGATAGATTTAACCTGAAAGAGAATTCCAAACAAAAGTCATAAACATCCTGATGGACTTGCAGAGAAATATGCAAGAACTAAAGAAGGAGAATACAGAAATAAAAAAAGCTCTGGAAAGACTTCAAAACAGAATGGACGAGATGCAAGAGATCATTAATGGACTAGAAAACAGAGAACAGGAACACAGAGAAGCTGATGCAGAGAGAGATAAAAGGATCTCCAGGAATGAAAGAATTCTAAGAGAGCTGAGTGACCAATTGAAATGGAACAATATCCGCATTATAGGGGTACCAGAAGAAGAAGAGACAGAAAAAGGGATAGAAAGTGTCTTTGAAGAAATAATTGCTGAAAACTTCCCCAAACTAGGGGAGGAAATGGCCTCTCAGACCACACAGGTACACAGAACTCACATGACAAGGGATCCAAGGAGGGCAATACCAAGACACATAATAATTAAAATGGCAAAGATCAAAGACAACTACAAAGTATTAAAGGCAGCCAGAGAGAAAAAAAAGATTACCTACAAAGGAAAACTCATCAGGCTATCATCAGACTTCTCAACAGAAACCCTACAGGCCAGAAGAGAATGGCATGATATACTTAATTCAATGAAACAGAAGGGCCTCGAATCAAGACTACTGTATCCAGCACGAATATCATTTAAATATGAAGGACGGATTAAACAATTCCCAGACCAGCAAAAATTGAGGGAATTTGCCTCCCACAAACCACCTCTACAGGGCATCCTACAGGGACTGCTCTAGATGGGAGCACTCCTAAAAAGAGCACAGAACAAAACACCCAACATATGAAGAAGGGAGGAGGAGGAATAATAAAGGAGAGAAATAAAGAATCATCAGACCGCATTTATAATAGCTCAACAAGTGAGTTAAGTTAGACAGTAAGATAGTAAAGAAGCTAACCCTGAACCTTTGGTAACCACAAACTTAAAGCCTGCAATGGCAATAAGTTCATACCTCTCAATAATCACCCTAAATGTAAATGGACTGAATGCACCAATCAAAAGACACAGAATAATAGAATGGATAAGAAAGCAAGATCCATCCATGTGCTGCGTACAAGAGACTCACCTCAAACCCAAAGACATGCACAGACTTAAAGTCAAGGGATGGAAAAAGATATTTCACGCAAACAACAGAGAGAAGAAAGCAGGTGTTGCAATTCTGGTATCAGATGAAATAGACTTCAAAATAAAGAAAGTATCAAAAGACAAAGAAGGACATTACATAATGATAAAGGGCTCAGTCCAACAAGAGGATATAACCATTATAAATATATATGCACCCAATACAGGAGCACCAACATACTTGAAACAAATACTAACAGAACTAAAGGAGGAAATAGAATTCAATGCATTCATTCTAGGAGACTTCAACACGCCACTCACTCCAAAGGACAGATCCACCACACAGAAAATAAGTAAGGACACAGAGGCACTGAACAACACACTAGAACAGATGGACCTAATAGACATCTACAGAACTCTACATCCAAAAGCAACAGGATACACATTCTTCTCAAGTGCATGTGGAACATTCTCCAGAATAGACCACATACTAGGCCACAAAAAGAGGTTCAGTAAATTCAAAAAGATTGAAATCCTACCAACCAACTTTTCAGACCACAAAGGCATAAAACTAGAAATAAACTGTACAAAGAAAGCAAAAAGGCCCACAAACACATGGAGGCTTAACAACACACTCCTAAATAATCAATGGATCAATGACCAAATCAAAATGGAGATCCAGCAATATATGGAAACAAACGACAACAACAACACAAAGCCCCAACTACTGTGGTATACAACAAAAGCAGTCTTAAGAGGAAAGTATATAGCAATCCAGGCATATTTAAAGAAGGAAGAACAATCTCAAATGAATGGTCTAATGTCACAATTATCAAAATTGGAAAAAGAAGAACAAGTGAGGCCTAAGGTCAGCAGAAGGAGGAACATAATAAAGATCAGAGAAGAAATAAATAAAATTGACAAGAATAAAACAATAGAAAAAATCAATGAAACCAAGAGCTGGTTCTTCGAGAAAATAAACAAAATAGATAAGCCTCTAGCCAGACTTATTAAGAGGAAAAGAGAGTCAACACAAATCAACAGAATCAGAAATGAGAAAGAAAAAATCACGACGGACCCCACAGAAATACAAAGAATTATTAGAGAGTACTATGAAAACCTATATGCTAACAAGCTGGGAAACCTAGGAGAAATGGACAACTTCCTAGAAAAATACAATCTTCCAAGACTGACCCAGAAAAAAACAGAAAATCTAAACAGACCAATTACCAGCAATGAAATTGAGGTGGTAATCAAAAAACTACCAAAGAACAAAACCCCTGGGCCAGATGGATTCACCTCGGAATTTTATCAGACATACTGGGAAGACATAATACCCATTCTCCTTAAAGTTTTCCAAAATAGAAGAGGAGGGAATACTCCCAAACTCGTTCTATGAAGCCAACATCACCCTAATACCAAAACCAGGCAAAGACCCCACCAAAAAAGAAAACTACAGACCAATATCCCTGATGAATGTAGATGCAAAAATACTCAACAAAATATTAACAAACCAAATTCAAAAATACATCAAAAGGATCGTACACCATGACCAACTGGGATTCATCCCAGGGATGCAAGGATGGTACAACATTCAAAAATCCATCAACATCATCCTCCACATCAACAAATAGAAAGACAAAAACCACATGATCATCTCCACAGATGCTGAAAAAGCATTTGACAAAATTCAACATTCATTCATGATAAAAACTCTCAACAAAATGGGAATAGAGGGCAAGTACCTCAACATAATAAAGGCCATTTATGATAAACCCACAACCAACATTATACTGAACAGCGAGAAGCTGAAAGCTTTTCTTCTGAGATTGGGAACTAGACAGGGATGCCCACTCTCCCCACTGTTATTTAACATAGTACTGGAGGTCCTAGCCATGGCAATCAGACAAAACAAAGAAATACAAGGAATCCAGATTGGTAAAGAAGAAGTTAAACTGTCACTATTTGCAGATGACATGATATTGTACATAAAAAAACCCTAAAGACTCCACCCCAAAACTACTAGAACTGATATCGGAATACAGCAAAGTTGCAGGATACAAAATTAACACACAGAAATCTGTGGCTTTCCTATACACTAACAATGAACCAACAGAAAGAAAAATCAGGAAAACAACTCCATTCACAATTGCATCAAAAAGAATAAAATACCTAGGAATAAACCTAACCAAAGAAGTGAAAGACTGATACTCTGAAAACTACAAGTCACTCTTAAGAGAAATTAAAGGGGACACTAACAAATGGAAACTCATCCCATGCTCGTGGCTACGAAGAATTAATATCGTCAAAATGGCCATCCTGCTCAAAGCAATATACAGATTTGATGCAATCCCTATCAAACTACCAGCAACATTCTTCAATGAACTGGAACAAATAATTCAAAAATTCATATGGAAATACCAAAGGCCTCGAATAGCCAAAGCAATCCTGAGAAAGAAGAATAAAGTAGGGGGGATCTCATTCCCCAACTTCAAGCTCTACTATAAAGCCAAAGTAATCAAGACAATTTGGTACAGGCACAAGAACAGAGCCACAGACCAGTGGAACAGACTAGAGACTCCAGACATTAACCCAGACATATATGGTCAATTAATATTTGATAAAGGAGCCATGGACATACAATGGGGAAATGACAGTCTCTTCAACAGATGGTGCTGGCAAAACTGGATGGCTACATGTAGGAGAATGAAACTGGACCATTGTCTAATCGCATATACAGAAGTAAACTCAAAATGGATCAAAGACCCAAATATAAGTCATGAAACCATAAAACTCTCAGAAAAAAACATAGGCAAAAACCTCTTAGACATAAACATGAGTGACCTCTTCTTGAACATATCTCCCCGGGCAAGGAAAACAACAGCAAAAATGAACAAGTGGGACTATATCAAGCTGAAAAGCTTTTGTACAGCAAAAGACACCATCAATAGAACAAAAAGGAACCCTACAGTATGGGAGAATATATTTGTAAATGACAGATCCGATAAAGGCTTGATGTCCAAAATATATAAAGAGCTCACATGCCTCAACAAACAAAAAACAAATAACACAATTAAAAAATGGGCAGAGGAACTGAACAGACAGTTCTCCAAAAGAGAAATACAGATGGTCAACAGACACATGAAAAGATGCTCCACATCAGTAATTATCAGAGAAATGCAAATTAAAACTACAATGAGGTATCACCTCACACCAGTAAGGATGGCTGCCATCCAAAAGACAAACAACAAATGTTGGTGAGGCTGTGGAGAAAGGGGAATGCTCCTACACAGCTGGTGAGAATGTAAATTAGTTCAACCATTGTGGAAAACAGTATGGAGGTTCCTCAAAATGCTCAAAACAGACTTACCATTTGACCCAAGAATTCCACTCCTAGGAATTTACCCTAAGAATGCAGCAATCAAGTTTGAGAAAGACAGATGCACCCCTATGTTTATCGCAGCACTATTTACAATAGCCAAGAATTGGAAGCAACCTAAATGTCCATCGGTAGATGAATGGATAAAGAAGATGTGGTACATATACACAATGGAATACTACTCAGCCATAAGAAGAGGGAATATCCTACCATTTGCAGCAACATGGATGGAGCTGGAGGGTATTATGCTCAGTGAAATAAGCCAAGTGGAGAAAGACAAATACCAAATGATTTCACTCATCTGTGGAGTATAAGAACAAAGGAAAAACTGAAGGAACAAAACAGCAGTGGAATTACAGAACCCAAGAATGGACTAACAGTTACCAAAGGGAAAGGGACTGGGGAGGATGGGTGGGTAGGGACGGATAAGAGGGGGGAAGTAGAAGGGGGGTATTAAGATTAGCATGCATAATGGGCGGGGTAGAAAGAGGTGGGCTGTACAACACAGTGAAGACAAGTAGTGATTCTACAACATTTTGCGATGCTGATGGACAGTGACTGTAAAGGGGTTTATAGGGGGGACCTGGTATAGCGGAGAGCCTAGTAAACATAATATTCTTCATGTAAGTGTAGATTAATGATAACAAAAAAAAAAGAAAGAAAGAAAAGGGGGATTACTCACTGATAGGATAAAACTAACTGTAAATCAATGATTAATGCATCCTTTAAATATCCTTAATTTTGATCACTTAAAGGGTGTCAGATGATCGGCTATGGAGGTACATTTTTCTGATAATATTCCTTTCTCTTAAAAAAAAAAAAAGCAGTTCCTGTGTGATGACCTCCAATGAATTCTACACAATGGTATAAAGGGCATATCAAAGTGTTGGCAAAGGGTCTGTTTGTGTTTATACAGAGGATCAAAGCCTAATTTGGCTACCCCGAAAATGAACTAAGATACGATATGAAGAAGAACTTCCAACATCAGCACTCTCTGGAAGACTCATACCAGAAGATGATCATCAAAAATCCTCAACAAAGATCCAGGTGCTGCTACAGCTGTAGCTGCATTCATCCCACTGGTTCCTGGACTTGCCATGGGAATGAAGAAGGAGATACCTAAGCTGGCCTGTGCATACAGTAAAACAACAAATTTGACTGTATCTATACTCTTGGAACTCAACCAAGAATTAGGAGAAGTACAAGTTGTAGCACTCCAAAATCTTACAACTACAAACTATCTACTGTTAAAAGAACATATGGGATGTGAACAGTTCCCAGGAATGGGTTGTTTTAATTTGTTTGATTTCTCTCAGATTGTTCAAGTACAGTTGGACAATATCCATCATATCATAGATAAATTTTCACAAATGCCTAGGATGCCTAACTGGTCTTCTTGGTTTCACTGGAGATGGCTGGTAATTATAGATCTGCTTTGGTTATGTAACTGTATTCCTATTATGTTAAGTGTGTGCACAATTTAATTAGTAGTTTAAAACCTATACATGCTTAAGTTACTCTACAAGAAGATATGTCAAAGAAATAATCAATCTTCCCATATTTTCTTCCGCCTGCTACTTCTATAGCTTTTCTTCTTCCTTCCTAATTACAACCCTTAAATAGAATTCGTGCCTCATATCAGATTTACCGAGTATCATGATTCCTCCAAGTGGTAAAGATACCTCAAGACAAATGCCGGGCATAGAAGCCACAGGGCATAAATCTGCAAAGAAGTAAAAAGCTAACCTTTCAAACAATATGGCCTCTCTCTCACTTACCAACTATACATTTCCCTGTATGGCTCCGGAAGATGACTGGTCAGCCAGAGACGGGTAACATTCCTCAAGGGAGGAACAACCTAAGACAGGCACAGTCACAGGCGGGCCATCAGGTGAGAAATTGGGGATCAACAGAGGGGAGGCTTAGAACTTCACCCCCCCATTTTGAGAGAAATCTTCTGCATCCGTGGATGTTTTATTGCCCTTGTCTAGCTTGGATTAATACTTAGTCCATAGGTACACACCTGATCATCTGATCATCTACATTTGCCCTCTTACAGCACTAAACTATGTTTTCTACCTTTATCTTGCATCTACCTACCACTTCAGCATTTTATTAAAAATAATAATAATAATAATAAAGGGAGAAATGTGGGATCCACATATAAATCAAGTATAAAAATCAGATGAATATTCATATTTGACCTGATTGTTTATAGTTCATAATGCGTGATCAAAACTGAAAGTTTCTGTGATGACTGCCCTTGTACTGTTCACCATGTAAGAACTTGTTCGTTATGCTTCAGAAGATTGGAGACTGATGAAAATTAGGCTTAGGGTGGATTAATGATTGTGCATTGAGCATTGACTCCCCTATACAGAATTTTATTGTTGTTAACAACCATTTGATCAATAAATATGAGAGATGCCCTCTCAAAAAAAAAATTAAATAAATAAAAATAAAAAAAATAAAATACAATTAACCATTTTTAAAGTCATGGCATAATCAAGCATGTGCTTCTTTAAAACATTAAATAACTAGATCTAGTGGGGGTTTAATAACTATCATAAATGTGAAAGCAGATAGAAAGATACCTAAGTATTTCAAGATACCCACAAGAAAACGATATGATATGTGCAAGTGTGTGATTACTACAGCAGACAAATATTCATGTACGGCTAAAGGTATGGAGATCCACCTTCTATACTCGCAAATGAAATAATTGCTAATACCAGCAGGGGGTTCAGTGAACCTGAGCCTGTGCTTTATATTCCTAAGCAAGTTTACAGACCCCTCAATTTTATCACAGACTCCTTGGAGATGTGTGATCCCCAGGCTAAAAACCCTTGTTTTGAGGCTTCTGGCTGGCTATAAGATCCAAAAAATTGAGAATGTGGATATCAAAAGATTGTTTTTCATTTCTCCACAAACACAGCTTTCACAAGAGGTAAAACCCAGATGTGAAGGTGCTATTTTCACTGGCAATGAGAAACCTATATATTTAGATCTTTTCCTCCTTGCAAAGGGACTATATGAAATGATTGATTGAAAAATTAATATCACTAGTGGAATGGTATCCACAAGATGTATGCAACTTTCACAGGGGAGAATGCTGCATGATTCAGCTTTTTGTCGGCATTTTTGTTTTCTGAGATGAAAGTTATTTTCCCCCACTCTTGCTTTGTTTGTGCTTTTCCTAATTTTCTAAATAACATGGTTTCCAGATTGCGAGAAATGATTATCCTTATTCAGAACAAATTGTGCCAGAGACAGACTCGTGGGAAAGGCTGTGTTCTTCACATGATCAACCACCCTCTCTTTCGCTTATAGTGCATCCCTCTCTGATGAGATTACCTGAAGGTGCAACTGGATAAATCAATTACAAAAAGCTCCACATTGTAACTAGGAACAATGCTTTATGAGCTCCAGAAAGTTTGCTGTGCTTAGCTTTTCAATAGGTACTGGGGAAAATAGGGTTTTGTGCATGTTCACAAAGCATTTAATAGCTTACAACAATTCTTCTTGCCACTTTCAGGTGTGTATGCGGTTTAGATGGGTTTCGATGTTGGCCAGGCCTCTCCCAGTCATTCGTCTCCAAGGCAGAGGTAATGGAGCTCAGCTTCACCTGCTGCAGCCAGCCGAGCGGTCCCCACGGGCCGCCTTACGCAGCTACTCTGCTTCAGAGCCTCTGGAGGTAGAATACCGGGAAGGTGATGACAGCGTCATTTCCGGGATACCTGTGGCAGAGCCCAGATCCCCTGGGAGGAGAAGGTGGGGGCCTTTCCCCCAGGTGTGCCCCCTGGAGACAAGTGCTGTTCACTCAGACACACTTCATCCTCAGCATGGTCTCATCAAATCATGTCGTGCCCTTCAAGTCTCCCCACATCTTTTCTTGTTGTCTCCTTCTAGCAATGCCCTTCCCTCACATGTTACCAGGGGCCTCAGTACCCAGAACCCAAACTTAGAGGCTGCACTATACACCGAGGGCAGGTCCCCAGGCCAGAATATCAAAGGATCCATTTTGTTATTTCCACCTGTCCCTCTGGCTGAAGCCCTCACTCTCAGACTCACCTTCTCCCCCACCCCCAGGAGATGCCTCCACAGGCTCGCCTGTCTGCCCCAACCTCAGCAATGGCACATGCTGTGCCACACCAGCATTTCCCTCTTGTGTCCTCCCTGCCCACCCAAATACCAGTCACCTTTCAAGGCCCAGGAACTCTCCCAGGAACACTTTCCAACCATCCCTAGGAGGAACAGCCCCCTTTCTTCATCTATTACAACACCCCATATTTGTGCCACTATTTCACAGATGGAGCAGATGGCCTGAAATGTCTGTGCACAGGGACACTGTGCATGATTCCAGTTCGTGAGCTGCATACTGAGCCAGTCCTGAGAAGTGTCCCACCTTTCCTATCTCCATGGGCCCTCCTCCTCCACAGCAACCCCCCCGTTGTCGCAGTTACACCCTGCCCTGCTCTGACCTCAGGATCCTTTTCTTTTCTTCTGGTTTTCTCATTCACTTACTCACACTAAACCTGCTCAGAAGGAGGGCCTCAGGTCCCTGATGCCTGTAATAAAAAGGAGTAATAACAAAGTAGTAAAAGCTAATACTTAACTGTCTTAAGCACTTTACATTTACTGACTCATTACTAAATCACAGAACACTATGAGATATGTGCTATTATGCTGCCCATTTTAGAAACAAAGAAACTGAGGCAAAGAGAGTTTAAGTAAATTGTCCAAAGACACCCAGTGTCCTGTGTTTTCTTAGATTTTGTATATCTTTGGCATCCATTAATCATAGGGCCAAACTAACAGCTAAAGTTGTTTATATCCTCCTTGGAAGCCAGAGCCCATACTCTGATCCTCCTCCTTATAGGACTCATGCCTACAGCCAATCCTCCCCCCTGCCCAAATCACCTGGAGCTGGTACTGGACAACTAGGAACAGCTCTGTGTCCTCCGCCTGCTGGAGTTAGACCAGCCAGTCCTACACCATTCACCCTGCCTAGCTCCCATGGAAGGCTCCAGCAAAGGCTCTGGCCTAGGCTTCCCCAGTGTTCCTCTCTGTCTCCTGACTAAACCTGGTGTTTCTCTGGGCCTTCCATGGCATGACATACCTCTCATGTCTATGAAAGCTGTGAGTGACATTAAACTTTTCTTTCAGTAGCATTGACTTCTCTGTGTCAATACTCAGTCGCCTTTATAAATTAAGACTCAGGCACAAATCATGCAGCACAGTAGCTGAGCTGGGCCCTGCACCCTGCAGTCTACAAACACCACCCCTCAGCGTTGGTTGGGCCAGCTCATCCTCGCCTCACAGTCTGTTCCACTGCCCTTGTGCCGGGCTCTCCTGGAAAAAAACAGTCTGCATTTTCTGGGCCAACACCCAAACTACTAAATACTATTGGAGAGAAATCATATAAGGACCGTTGTCACCATATGTACACATCCTCAGACCTTAAGAGGGCCCTCAGTACTCCCGAGATGCCTGCTAGTTTCCCGGTTAAGTCTTCACTGCAACAATTCCATCTTCCCTACTCTCCAAATCCCCAACCACCCCTCACCTTCAGCTAATGCCATCACCTGCATTTATCCAAGAAAACAGAAGCTACCTGGTGGGAAGCTGCTCGACCCTCTGTCACCAAATTAGTTTGCCTCTACCCTGCCCAACTCCCACCTTCCCTCGTCCTTTCATGGGGCAATGTGGCCTCTTCACCCAGGCATTGGGCCTTCCAGCCTCTTCCATCCTCCAGCGCTTTATCCCACTGGCTTCCTCTCTCCCCTACCTGAAGTCTCTCCCTCTCTACTAGATCTTTCCTCTCAACGTTAAATGTGCCCATATCTCTACTTCCCTCAAGACAATACAAAACAGGTGCAATTCATAGAGTCACCCCTCTGAGAGAGTTGCCTAAACCCACGTCTTGACTCTCCTACCAGCTACTCCAGAGCATAGGCAGCCCGGCCTTTGTCTTGGTGCTTCTGAGACTTTCTCCCTAGTGGATTGACGGCGCCTTGCTGCTGAATGCAGGGAACTTTTTTTTTTAATTGAAGTTTGGTTGATATACAATATTGTATTGGTCTTAGGTGTACAACATAGTGATTTGACAATTATACACATTATGAAAGGCTCACCACAATCAGTGTAGTTACATCTCACAATACAAAGACATTACAGAATTATTGACTATATTTCCTATGCTGTACTTCTTAACCCTGTGACTTTTTTTACTTTTAATTGAAAGTTTGTACCTCTTTATCCCCTTCACCTATTACACCCATCACCCCAGCTCCCTCCCTTATGAAGCCATTGGTTGGTTCTCTGTGTCCATGAGTCTATTTCTGTTTCATTTTTTTGTTTCACTTGTCTAGTTTTTTGAGATTCCACATATAAATGAAATCACATAGTACTTGTTTTCTTCTATCTGACTTATTTCACTTAGCTAATACCCTCTAGATCCATCCATGTTGCAAATGGCAAGATTTCATTCTTTTTTATGGCTGAGTAGTAATGCATTATATAACATACCACATCTTCTTTATCCATTCACCTATCAATGGACACTTAGGTTGCTTCCAATCTTGGCTACTGTAAATAATGCTGCAAGAAACATTAGGGTGCAGCATCTTTTTAAGTTAATGATTTCGTTTTCTTCAGATAGATAGCCAGAAATGGAATTAATGAGTCATATGGTATTTCTATTTTTAGTTTTTTGAGGAACCTCCATACTGCTTTCTATCATGGCTCTACCACTTTTAACTCCTTATCTGACTGCAGTTCTCAACCATGTTGACCCATTTCATTCATTCATGTACTGAGCAAAGTGAAAAAAATGGACAGAGCCCTGCCCTGTGGAGCTGATATTTCAGCAAGGACAGATAGATATTGAGTAACATATATCATAAATAAGTAAATTATGCCAGACATTGACAGGTGATAAGGACAAAGAAAAGAAGTAAAGCACAGAGGACTCAGCAGGGCTGAGTTATGGGCAGAGGAAGGGAGAAGATGTAGCATGGAGGGGGAGAGAGAGAACTGTGAAAAGAGCACTCCAGATTCTGGGATGAGCTGTGGTAAAGGTCCCATCACAGAAGCCTGCCAGGTGAGCTCAAGGAACAGCAAGGAGGTGGGTGGGGCTGAAAGAGCCAGGGTGGGAGGAGCAGCGGGAGAGGTAGCTGATTCCTTTAGGATCTACAGGGAACTGAAAGGACTTTAGCATTTACTTTGAATGAAATGGGGAGCCAATGAAGGTCCCAGAGCAAAGGAGTGCTATGATCTGACTTAAAGTGCAAAGAGCATCACTTTGCTGTGTTGAGATGGACCCATGATGGGGGCAGGGCAGAGGCAGGGCAGCCAGTGAGGGACTCAGCTGTCAGGGTGAAGGTGCCTCATAAACAAGTAAACAACAGGCAGAATGGAGGAACAGGCCTCAGCCAAGAAAGAAACAGGGAGCTGACAGGAGGTGGCTGGATTCTTGGATTCTCTCCCCTCCCTGGCTTCTCTGGGACCATCTCTCTGGGTGTTATGTGGGCTGCTCCTTCTCAACTTCCCTGAATTTACATGTGGGGCTCCCCAGGCCTCCTCTCACTGGCTCTCTGGTCATGGGCCATCTGCATGCTACTGATACAGAGCCTCCAGCTCACATGTTCTGCTGAGCTTCTGCCCTGTAAACCCAGTACTCTGCTCCGCTCTCTGCCTCGATGGACCACAGATGGCAGAAACTCAGCCCAAACTCACCGTAACTGCTCATCACATCAGTGAATGATGTGCAGGGACCCACCCACTTGTCCATAGAAGAAACCTGGGAACTACGCTCTCCTTAACAGCAAAGCCAGCTACCGCCAGGGTCAGGGACCTTCCCTCGGGGACAGCTTCCTAAAGCAGCTGCCTCTTTCCTTACCCACTGCCATAATTCCAGGAGGACCATGGGGCTCCTGATGGGCTCGCACATTCCATTTCCATTAGCTCTTCATCTCTGCCAGAGTGAGCTTCCCAAAGTTCATCTTCCATCTCCCAGGGGCTCCACAGTGCCCTTAGGAGAATGTCTAAATTCTACCCACAAGGCCTGGGCACTTGGTCTCTGCTCACCTGCTCTGCTCCTCCACTGATCTCTTATGCTCCAGCCACAGTGTGAATCTCTCAGGTGCCCCTGGAAGAATCCATTCTGGCCCATAGGCCCTGCTGTCTGCAATTCTGTCTGACCACAACACTCTTCACCCTCCTACCATCTCTCTCACTCATTCTTCATGTCCCAATCTCAATGCTGCTTTCTCTAGAAGCTTCCTTAGCCTACAGTCAAAGCTGCATGCCCCCCTGAGGCACCCTTTACTTCCCCAGCCATAGCATCTCCATTCTGCCTGTTGTTTACTTGTTTATGTCCCTACCACATTGTCTGGTCACTGAGAGCAGGCACCTGGCTTCTCTGTTCCCTCATCAGAATCCCAGCACAGGGTGGTCTCAGATGCCATATGCATTTGCTGAACAGCAAGATACTAATCAGTGGGTTAGGGTCCTCAGGGAGCTTGGACTCTAAATATGAAAGTGGCTTCTAGAGTCAATCCTATGACCCAGGTGAGGCCTATGCTGACATGTTCTTTATTACCATGACCCTTATAATTATCTGAAAAAGAGAAATTACATTTCCAATATGCAAGGCCCTGGACTAGGCACTTTATAGGTTGTTTCACTTAACTGTTACAATTACTCTATAAAATTAATTTTACACTTTTCATTTCATAAATGAAAAAAATAAAGCTATAAGAAGTTAAATTAAGCTTTCCTCATAGCGAATGAATGGCAGACTGGATTACAGCTCTGAATTTGTGCACCATGCTTACCCTCCATGATGCAGCCCCCAAACATAGGTAAAATAACCCTTGTTTTTCCAATAATTGTTCTCCTATCCCTCAAATTTCTCAAACCTTTCTTGAATACATTTTATTTTTGGCTTGTACCATTTTAGGTTCAATGGCATACAGATCACAGTGTAAGGAAATATGCTCTCTTCCTTGTCCTTCAGCTCCTCTGCACTTAAAGGTGAGGCTCTGCATTCCAGGAGGAGGGGTGTGGGCTGCTCTGTGAGGCCTCATAGGGCCCAGTGTCACCAGGCCCTGCAGGTCCTGTACCCAGAGGGGTTCGAAGTGGCATGGGGGGGCTCCATCAACTGCTCTTCCATTGGCTGTCCCCTAGGCCTGCCTGACTTCACTTGGCCCTTCTCACAGAAAGTGACCCAAAATGGGCACCAAAAAGAGCTGGGGTGGCCAGGGGGTTTCAGACCCCCAAACCTACAGCTTCAGGGCAGAGGACAGCCCTGCGCCTCACTTCCCCACCCTGGGAATGGCAGCTGGCCTGCCCCACAGGGCAGGAAATAGACCCTGTTGGAAATAGCACTTGAGGGAGAAAATGAAATTTGATGAAACAATGATACGTGTTTATAAATGGCCACTGGAGGGCTGAAGAAAATTGAGTCTGGTGGCCTTGCCTAATCCTTGGTGACTGCAACAAGGAGAGTCAGCCTGAAAGGGTAAGTCTCCCAGCGTCAAAGACATCTTCAAACAGCCCCACAGCCTATAAACAGAGGTACTAAAGCTGGAGAGAAGTTCAAGTGGACAAGAGAGGCGGTGCAGAAGATGCAGGACAAAGCGGACTGTCAGGGAAGATCACCCAGGTGCCCAAGCAGCCACCTTCCCCAAGGCCTTCTCATCCGCTGCCCAAGCCACCACATCCCCCAGGGCATCTGTTCTCTCGCTGAGTCCTCGGTTGTAAGGAGTCCATCTGAAGGGCAAGGTGATGGCATGGGCTACTCCTGAGTGCCCAACTCCAGGAGGACATAAGACAGGGCAGAGTCTAGGCCTGGCGGTGGGCCTGGCAGCCTCAGACAGCAGCAGGGAGGGCCGGAGCCTTCTGAGGAGGGCTCCACTCTGATGCAGGTGCTCCCTCCCAGCAGAGGCTTCCCCTCCTTTGTCTGCCTTGCCCAGGGCTGTTGTCCCCCCAGTTCTTGATAAAGCAGAGCACAGGGCTTCAAATGGGAAGTAAAAATGGGCTTTTTCCTTTGGTCCCTAATGCAGACACCAATTATGCCCCAGTTTGCCTCTAATACGACTCACTTCCTCTCTGGTGTTTCCAGACGAGAGATTATCGAGCAACCAGAAACAGGACTCTGAGAACAAATTCAACCAAACAAAAGCTACGAGAAACCTCTAGGGCCTTCAGAGGGCAATGAGGCATGGCATATGAAGATCAGCAGAAAGAAGAGCCAATCCAACTAAATAAATCAGTAATGAGGTGGCACATAACAACAGCCACATTCATTTCCTCGACCACTTACCCCTTTAACACTCCTGTTCAGTAAAAGAACTTTGTTTCTAACTCAGAGGGATTCTGGGGAAGCCCTCCCTGAATGCATCAGCTGTCTGGAGGGCTATCCTGGTCCTGAGGACAAACTGTCCAGCCTCAGTGTGCCTCCGGGAAAAGCATCAGGGGAGGTAGGCCATGATTTAAAGGCCCCTTCCTATGATTTTATGATGCAAACATCCCGCACTGCCCCCAAATGATCCACTTTGGGGAGCTCCCCCAGTCCAGAGCAGGACTGGGCCCTGGGGGGAGGCAAGTGTGGCACCCTATGCACACAGAGTTTCAGGGCACCATAAAAACTCAGAAACTAAGATACAGAATATTTTGATGCAATATAAAATCATAAATAAGTAAAAAAAATCTTAGATAAGCAAAATTTCAAATTTTTTGATAAAGACAAGCTCCCCTGCAGCCTGTGTCAGCTCACCTTGCACACTGCCTCAATGTCCCAGCTCCCAAGAACTCGCCCATCTATGAGATGGGGGAGCCTTCTGTGACCTCACTTCTCCTTGCTTGCCACACTCTGGCCATATTTCTGTCACTAGGAAGGTCTCAGGTTCTCTCCCCACCATTGTCCCCAATGCACACAGACCCACAGACCCATTCTGGGTGGCTGAGCCTTACCACACACATCACTGTCTTCACCCTCAGCCGTGGCAGGAGCCCTTCTGGGAACAGTCACCCCTTCAGAGCACCCAGCACTGTCTCCCTCTCTGAGGGCTGGCACTGGATCTTGTTCAATATTTGAACCCCATACATTTTGGAGGAATGAACGAATGTGCAGATGACTCTGATTTGGGATGGCTTCCACCACCCACAGTATCCCAGCAGAGGATCCATAGCCCTACTTCAGTGACAGGAGCTCGCCATTGTTGAAGCAGCCTTTCATGGTGGGAGAGCTTGTCTGGACAGAGGCCCTTCCTTTCTAGAGCCATAATCGTCCTTCTTTTTCAGGTATCAGAAGAAAGGGCTCATGGCCCCAGTCCTTTTTCTTTCTTTGGTTAGGCTAACCAATGAGGGATCCTTTTAGGACAGCAATCAAATATGTCAGTCCTCTGCTCAAAACCCTCCTGCGGCTTCCGCTGTGCTCAGAGTACACACCAAAGTCCAGTGTGATGGCCTATCTTCCTCTGTCCTGCCATCTCTTCTCACTCTCACTCTCACTCATGCCACTTTAGCCACACTGACCTCCTGCTGTTCCTCTGCTGGGCCAAGCTTGTTCTTGCCACAGGGCCTTTGCACATGCTGTCTTTGTTGCATGGAATATTCTCTCCCCAGAAATCCACATGACTTGTCCCTTTATGTCACTCAAGTCTGAAAACTTCCTAATCCCCAAGACATTCTCTGTTTACACTATTCAAAACAGTCCCTCCTGCAACCCCCAGCCTCTGCCTCCTTACTCCACATTATGAATTTATTTGCTTAATGTCTGCTCCATGAGGGCAGGAACTATATCTGTTTTGTTCATTGTTGCCTTTCTGGTGCCAAAACAGTGCCTGATACACAGTAAATACTCAGTGAATACCTGTTGAATGAATACATGAAATAAAGAGCCTGCATCTGAGTTTACATTCTTAGCATCGACACATACCATTCGTGGGTATGTCTTGGGTACGAATCCATACTGTTGGATTCATACCCAATAAAGTCAGATTTGCTTCTTTCTTTCCATCCAAAATGGCACCTTTTCCCTGAGTCCTTAGTTGCAAGCTCCGTGATTTCTGGATTGCATTGGAAGATCCAAACATTTCATCCTTGGAGTTTTCCACTCTTGCTGCACTGAGTCCCTGGCCCGCCTCTTCAGTGTTGCACCAGTATTTTTAGAAGAGCTCTTCTTCTATGTTTGTGAGGGCCAATTATCTCAGCTGCCTCTCTGGGTACATTTCCACTTGATAGTTCATTTTTACATTCCATGCAAATGCTGATGAAATTGCCCACTAAGTATGTGCCAATCCTAAAACCTCAGTGACATTCCGGGCCTGCCTGGCCTCAGCCACCATAGTACACCAGGGGGAAGCTCACAAGAGGAAGTCACAAGAGCTGGTCTGAGATGGAGGCTGGGGGAAGGTGACCAAACTATCCTGGGGGGCATTTCAGCACATGAGGAGAATGCCAAGCCCCTCATCCTCTTAGGACGGCATGGGAGCTGTGCCAAGGTAAGAGTTAGGCTTTGCCTCCTGCTCTCTGGAGCCCAGGCTAACCTCTGGGAGGTGACTGTCCCATGTGTATCTGGAAGGAGTTGGAGTCAGCACACAGAAGGCTCCATAAACATGGGCTGCCAGAAGGAATGAGCACTCACGGAGGGTTCACAGCAAGCAGCTCAATGGTCTATATCTGGCTCCACAGACACCTGGCTCTAAATCTGCAGACTTTGCATGGACTTATGGGACTATAAAACCATCCCTGTAGATTGTTCACACAGTGTCACTGAGTTTGTTCAGTTTCCAGGGAGGGAGCCCATCTGTGCCATTAGAATCTCAAAGTGGCCACTGACCCCCAAAATATTAAGGGTTGGAAGAGGATGTGAAGGCACCTCACATCACTGGGGGCCCAGTTTCTGTGCTCTGCCCTCCTGCCTGGCCTCCTGGCCTCCTCAGGTGCCCACCCTCTGCTAGTGCCATGCTTCACCATCTTCATGGTTGCCACGCACCTCCTACTTGGTGCCTTGGCTCAGGCTGCGTCTTTTGCTGAAACGCTCTTCCCTGTTTCCCCACTAGCCAATTCCTGCTGCTCTGGACCCTCAGGGCCTGTCCTTATCAGCCCTGCTTCTCTCCCACCCTAGCACCCCTTGATGAGGGCCACCCAAAGTGTGGCCCATGGACCAGTGCCAGTCCATGAATGGTCTGCAGATTCAGATGGAAATTGTGAGGGAGCTTTAAAAAACAGTTATAGCAATTCAACTGAGCAATTTTATGTCAGTTGAATCTACTAAAAACTTGGGGTTCATATTTGTTTCCTTTTTTCCCATTTTATTTTTCTAGTAATTCATTTTTATTGCATTTTATAAAAGTATCAGTCCATGATAGTTTGGAAATAAGAAAAGATCTGGTCTTTCACTCTGTGTCAGTGTTTCTCAACTTTTATTTGATTATTTCCCCACTGTGGAGCATTTTTAGACATTTTCTCATCCTAAGAGCCACCCACTCTGCTCCCACCATGAGATTGCAATGCCACAGATATTCTACGTATTTGTTAGTGTGCCATACATGTGTTTGTGACGTACACAGTAAGAGTAGTACTCTTCTGCATCCCCTCCAAGAACCAATTTTCACTCTGTCGGGGAGTTTCACTCTTGATAAGAATATACATACCTTAGATGGCTTGAGAAACACTGCTGTGGTCCCAGGCCAGGTGGGTGCTGCCCCCAGGAGGGACTGGGAAATCTGTGGAGGTATTCTTGCCTGTTAGTATTTGGGCTGGAGTATTAAAATACACAGATTCTTGTGAATCACCTTTCATTTCCCTTGTGTGTTACAGTGAGGGCATGACACTGTTTTTGTTTGTTTTAAATATGGACATTGGTGGGTTCTGTTATCTGCTATCTTCCCGTTGGGTCTTGTGGCTCTCTGGCAGGTGAGAAGGCAGAGGCCATGGTCATGCCTCCTGCTGGTTGTCCCCAGTGTCCTTGCTCCTCTGGTCATTTTCCCTATGACCACTCACTGCTTTATCATCTGGACATCTCAGGGCAGCTACAGGGAGCCCTGGGATCATGTGGAGGGGCTGTTTCTGGAACATGGGTAAGTAGCGCAGGAGGCTGCTCTGCAGAAAACACCAGTCTGGGAATGTTCCTCTCTGATTCACTGCAGGCAACTCAGCACTGTAAAGAGCTAGGGAGCCATGTCCACTGGGCAGCAGAGTACACTTACCTCTGTTTAAGTCAGAGGCTTCTAACTCCATTACGTTTACTTACGCACAATCCTTTATTTTTTGTGGGGGACTTAGGACAATTCATGCAACCAGCATTCCAAGGAATGCACTTTGGAAAAAGTGAGGCCTAGGTTTTATTCATTCATGTTCTTTTGCTCCAGGGCCATAGGTCACTGGAAGCCAGTCAGTTAAAAAATCAGAATCCCTTCCTCATCTGGGCTAATTCAGAAAAGCTGGAGTTTCCTAGGGTGTCGGCATCTGTGCATCCAGACCCATAACCCAGCTTTGAAGTCCTGCCCATAACTGTCTGCCCTGGAGCAAGTCTGAGGCTCCTGAAACTCCCCTGCTCTGGGCTGTGATCTCTTCCCAAGGCTTAGCACAAGATGACACTCGAATTATTTCCTGATTTCTCTTAAACCAAAGGTGGACTCATTTTACCTTGAAGATACTTAGAGGGTCTCACTCTCCGCTGGGAAGCCAAAGACAAGCCAGAGTTCAGGAGCATCACAGCCACAGTTAGTGTCTGGTTCCCTGAGCACTCGCTGGAGCTCCTCAGACAGTGTATTTCTTCAGAAGAATCTTTAACTTATGTCCTTAAATACTGGCTATTTGTCCTCTCCCAGAGGAATTGTTTTAAAAACAAAGAAATAAGTTTCAGTTCAAAACAACAGTCTACTGAACTGCTGGACACAGGTGTAGAGGACCTAACAGATGGGGCATCAGTGCATGAGGGCTGCCGTAATGAAGTACTGCAGACTGGGTGGTTTAAACAATAGATACTTATTGTCTCATGGTTCTGGAGGCTGGAAGGCCAAGACTAAGATGTCAGCAGGTTGGCTGTCTTCTGACATGGCTCTCCTTGGCTTGTAGACGGCTCTCTCCTCCCTGTGTGCTCCCATGGTCCTCTGTGTGTGTGTCTCTGTGTCCTAGTCTCATCTTATAAGGACAGCAGTCATTGGATTAGGACCACAAGACTGACCTCATTTTAACTGAAGTACTTCTTTAAAACCCCAACTCCAAACACAGTCATATTCTGACTGGGGCTTAGGGCTTCAACACAGGAGCTTTGGAGGGAATAATGTAGCCCATAACAGAGGGAACAGGCATCTGGCCTCTCTAGCTTAGGTCTCAGAGGAATAGACTGTCAGAGCTTTGGAGACTGTGGGATTCATTCATTTAACAAACTGGAAAAATGGGGCCCAGAAAGGAAAAGCAACTGTCCACAGTAACCCAGCTCATGGGCCCTGAACTCAAACCTTGGGTTCTCGGGGCCCATCAGTCCTGGAACCTTCCCAGGCACCCATCAGGCTGTTTTCCCGCTACACTGCCACTCCTGCCCCCACCCCGACAATAAACAAAACACAAAAGCACTAAAAAGTCATAAGCAATTTAAAAAGAGAGAAGAAAAAATAAGTCCCTAAAACAAGACGAATCTTTTGACAAAGGTTTTTTGCTTGGCCAAACATCAGTTGGCTCCTGCACCTTCTCCTAGGTCCATCAGTGCCCTTCCTGACACAGCCCCATTTTAGCAAAAACCCTGTCTCTCCCCCACCGTGAAATCCCTTTCAGTGGCTCCTATACCTCTCACAATGCTCCTCAATAAAGTCTGCCTTACCATCTTTTTAACAAGTGTCCCTGAATGGCTTTTCCTTCAATAGCTTGGAGTCTGGTTTTAGAAAGGCTGGAGACAAAGACCTAACATTCACTCAGTTATGCTCTTCCACTATAGTTTCCAAAGTATGGTCCATGGGGCCCCTGGGGGTCCCTGACACCTTTCCAGGGGCCCACAAGGTCAAAACTATTTCCCTAGATATACTGAGATGCTTTCATTCTTTCACAGACCTGAGAGTTCTGCAGTGGCCACACCCCTTGTGATGATGTCAGCGCTCTCACCACTAATTACGTGAAGCAGATATGAGGACCCAACTGTTCTCTGCTGAGCCAAACATCAAGAGATTTGCAACAAGGAGGAGCAATGCCATTCTCTAATTTATGTCCCCCCAAAATGGATTTGTTATTGTTGCTTTCAAATAATTTAATAAATATTTTTAAAAATTCAACTTTTATTTCTGATACAGTAAAAGCTGACAGCTAGGAGACACATAAGTACAAGCCCTTTGGGGGCCCTCCATAATTTTTAGAATTGTCAAGGGCTGTGTGAACCAAAAGGTTTGAGAACAAATGCTCTGGATAATGACTGAAGCATACAGAAGAAACCACCAGCCATTTTTCTTCATTCTCTTTTACATCATTTTTTTCTTCTAGTTGGTTTCTTTCATGATCTGATTTGATTGCTCCCAGGCCCTCAAAGAAAGGAGAGTACCGAGAATCTGGGGAGCACCCTGACCTAAGGGCTGCTGCTCCCTACACGGCCCTCCCACACTCTGCAGGGGCAGCCCCTCCACCCTGGTAGGAGGAGACCCCGGAACATGGCCTTCGTGGGCCCTGCTGAGCTCTAAGCCCTGAGGGTGGTGACAAGTGTAGGAAGTCAGCACCTCCTTGCAGACCCTGACAGTTGCTAAGCAGAGAGAGAGGCATAGCAGCCAGCATACAAGGCCATAAAGAAATGCCCTGGCTGCTCACATCCTCCCTCCATCTGTGACAGGCCCTCTCCTGCCTGGCTTCCTGGATGTGTCTGGGGACATTCTGTGCTCTCGTTCTGATGAGGGTCTTAAGGACATGTTGGTTCACTATAGATTCATCTTTGGGTCTTTAAGCAACCTGAATTTTTGTGCTTCCTTTAGCCATTGCCTGGAGATGGGAGACAGGAGGCAGGAGACAGTGGAAATGACGTTGAGAGAGAATGAGTCTGCTCACACAGAGCAGCTCACGTATGCACTTTTCCTAAGAACTCCACACCAGGAGGTTCTGCTGCTGAGGGTAGTGACAAGAGCTTATACCAACTGAGGGCTGCTTCGGGGCCAGGTGCTGGTTTAAGTCCTTTGCATGTATTTATTTACTTAATCCTCACAACCCTAGACAGTAGATACTCATTTTGCTGATTAGGAAAAGGAAACACAGAGAGATTAAGTAACTTGCCCAAGGCTGCCCAGCTGGGAAGGACATGCATTCAGGAAGCCTCATACCAGAGTATGTGCCCTTTACCACTACACCGTCCAGAGAAAATACAGTGTGATATCCTTTCTCAGGGAGCGGAGGTCCAGATCCAGGAAGATGGGAAGGAGCAGATAAAAGTGCTGCAGGTCAAATACCACTCTCATTTAGAGGAGAGAATGTGGCCTTGAAGAGGAATGAAATGCAAATGGAAGGAGACAGCAAGGAGAGGGAGGAGGTGGGTGTGAGCAGATGGGCCGGTGAGGGAAGTCTGGGTATGAAGATTCTGGCTCTTCTCCCTGTGAATCCTTCAAAGTCCAGCCCAGGGTCTCATAAGAGACATTCCAAATACTACCTAAGAGCCTGCTGCCAACTCCCTGCTGCTATGTTGTCTTAGAATGTGGCTGGGAGGGCCCACGCTCATGAGAGTGTCTGCAGACTGCGCAGGTATCCTGGACCCTCTACGATGTCCTGCCTCAAGCCAGGCCCAAGGGCAGTGTCCCCGCCCATGACCAACAGGGAGCAAGCCCAACCAGGCAGTCAGGTCAGCACCCGAGAAAGCCACATCCACAGTGTCAGATCCTGAAGTGGCATCGAGAGAAACCCCACACTCCATGGGGCTGGGCAGGGAGTCAGGGTGAGTGGGTGCATTCAAGAATAAAGCTGGCAGAAGCTAAGAGAGGCACAGGTGTGAGTAAGAGCAGGCCCAAGAGGGCTTGCACACAAAGGCCGCCCATCCTAGGGACAACAGGACTTCTGAAGACCCAGGGTTCCAGCTGCTCTCAATACGTTGTGATGGCCTCTGTGTTCAGTGTTTGAACTGATGCTCCTCCCACTTGGGCAAATCTGCTCTCATTTTCTATTTCAGGGTAAAGTAAGACCACCACTTTGTGCTCAGAAAACCCCATGAAAAGAATGCCTAAAATGCCTAAAACACTTTGGTGAACATAGGGGGCAATCTCACAATGTCAGCCTGCAGAACCAACCTGATAAGTGCCCAACAGCAGGGCTGCCATGTTGCACACTCCAGGGGCTCCATTCACATAGCTGTCCTGGTCCCCCAGCCTCTTTTGCCGCAGGGCCATCACTCCAAAGTCCCAAGTGTCAGAAAATCCCTTGCAGCAAAGCAGCTGGGCAGACTAGAACTTGGGTCTACTGGTCCCTCATTTCCAAGGAGTAAAAAGCAAATAGGTTCCTAGACATCTATCCAGGAAAGATATTCTCTTTTTCTTGTTGACAGATGAAAACATTGAGCCCACAGACCATGATCAAAGGAAAGTTATTTTACTTGACTTCTAAAGAAAGAGGACAAGAGCCCTTTCTTAGGCATATAGCATGTGGCCAGTCTGGAAGAGTAACCCAAGGAACCCTTTTGTATACAATGAAGGTTTTATTTCCATGTTAGGATGCTATGCTCTTACCATGGTTTTAAAAAATAGAACACAGAAAAATAAATATTTTTATCCATTGTCCATTTATCCATCCAACCATTTATCCATGCATCCATCATCAGCCCATCTAGACCCCCATCCATCCATCCATCTGTCCATCCAACTATCCATCTAATCATCCAGCCACCCATCATTTGTTCATCCATCTTAAAATGTTTCTTGAAGGCCAACAACATACCAGGCACCATTTCAGTTTGTTCGGGGGTATCCTGATGAATAAAATATACACAGACATTAGGGAGTTGGCAACCTAACAGATAAGGATGGTGATGATGCTAATAAAAGTATTTTAAGTACACCGAGAAGAAAAGGAGATGTTCTGGGTGTAAGAACAGCAGGGATGTAAGGCAAAGGAGAAAGAAAAAGAAAACTAGGCATTGAAAAGGAAGTGTGTTCACAGTAGAGTTGTTCACACTGAATTAAACACTGGCTTAAACTTTTCATTACCTAAGGATCCAACTGAAATGTGGGAATGCTGCGTCTCTCATATCTACATTTGAATATATGGCGTAAGCCTATAATTAACTGAGTTTTTAAAAAATGCAACCAAGTGAAAGCTCAGGCCCAAATCCTGTCTCTTAGGCTATTTACTAAATCTCTGATTAGCAATCAGACAAAGGCCATTGTCCTAAAGGCAGTAATTTGGTCTTCAGTGATCTGAATTTGCAAGGCTATGTGAATTGAGAATCAGAATAAAATGGATATTTATCCAAAGGGGGAAGAAAATGCTTGCGGCTGGCAGAAAAGAATGACAACCAGAATAGCTGAAGGGGTCAGCAGAAATTTGAAATTGAGAAGGCTTTATGCTTCTGACAATTATTCTTTTCCTATCAAAAGGTTCGGTGCCTTTTTCTATCCATCTGTCCACCTTATTTCAAAATCACTCTTTTGGTGAGAAGAATGGCCTCAAAGAACTTTCAGAAATGCGAAAAATGAGCTGTGTATTAATGAAAGAGGAAAGCCAAAGGGTTTACATTGTCCTTAAGAAAATACCAACAACAAAGTGAAGGGACCCATGACATTTCATACTTACAACTGATTTCAGGGGAAAGAGGAAAGAGATGAAACTTCACTTCACCCTCTCCTTTGGACTGTTACTCATGACCAGTGAGAAAGAGCATGACCAGGGCCTCCCCTCAGGTTTGAGTCCTGGATAGAGTGGCTTGAGAGCTGGTGTTTTCTTAGTTAACAGAGGGAACCTACCTGACCCTCTCCCTAGAGGGACTCTTGTGGCTGAATGCAGACTCC
The DNA here is from genome assembly GCF_040802235.1 of Manis javanica. Lineage (NCBI taxonomy): Eukaryota > Metazoa > Chordata > Mammalia > Pholidota > Manidae > Manis > Manis javanica. The sequence goes on along the minus strand of NC_133165.1, from coordinate 40,540,033 downwards.
ACCCAAGGTGGAAACTGTAGTAGACAGGGGGTCAACAGTCCCTCCTTGCCTAGCTGCTGGGCATAGACAGCAGCCTATATTCTATGGTCCATAGCCCATCTGTGAAGAGGGTCTCCAAGGCTTCCCTGAGTCTAAGAGTCCAGTCTACACATAACACAGAAAGCACCTCTGTGTCCATTCCTCCATCAGGTGGCCAAGAGAAGGCTGCTATGAAGGATGTGACTCAGGTGACCAACACATGACCTGCTATATGTGGGGGTGAGCTCCCATTCTAAAAGGGGGAAAACCCTCTTCTTTTCTGTGGGAAATCTAGGTCTTTTTATTTCCTGACCTTTAACCATCTATCACAAAAGTTCAAGAATAGGGCATCTTTAATAGAGAAGGAAGAGCAAGCCAAGCTACTCTGTAGTTGGTTCTTGAACTGAAAAGCAGATTTCTTCAGGAGAAGGAGGGACATAATGAGGCTGTGGTAGCGGCGGGGAGAGTAGAAAGAAGAAAAAGGTCAGGGTGGCCCTGGAGGAAAAGAACCCAAATGCCCATACAACGTTTCTGGTGACGGTAGGGATAGCAGTTCTGGACGTCATCCTGGGGACACTAATGGAAGAAACCTGAGGGAAGGGCAGCATATGGGGACTACCTTTTATTTCCAGGAGAAGGAGAGAAAAACACAGATAGAAGGAGAGGAGATGGCCAGATTCCTTCCCAATGGAGGGAAAAGGGAGGCCAAGAGAAGCACTCAAAGTCCTGAGGAGAAGGGAGGAGAAGGAATCTTGGATTTAGATGACTTTAGGCTTTAGCTTGAGGCTCCACTATGAGCTTCCCGCCTTGGGGTCCCCCTACAGCCCCAGATTCTAGCAAGATCCTCATTCATGTCTAGCTGAGGAGGATGCTGGGAGGTCACCTGCTGGGCACACCTGTGCATATCTTCACAATTTACATGGCACCGCCATATGTATTACCTCTGGGCCTCTCATCCCACCCACCAGTGAGGTCTGCTGGACAGGCACTGGCTCCATTTGACAGAGGCACAGTCTTGCCCTTGTCGGGCACCACATCCAGGACCAGAATCCAGCTTTGTGACCTCTAGCTCAGCACTCTTTGTACTGCCTCACACCCTTGTCAGAGATGGGAGAGGTGGGGGCAATGCTTCCCCGACCTGGAGTCATCAGAGGAAACCTCTTTGCTTTCCTCCCACCAAGCAAAGTGGGGGCCATGCCTCTTCTCATGGCCTCATTCATCCAGAGTTCTCTGGAGAGAAAAGGAGCTGATGAACGGTAAGGGAATGAAAAAACAGAAAACACGTGGCGTCTAAAGAGTAGACAGAAAAAGGAGCCAGGGAGCTTCAGTCTACTCCAGAGGTTGGAGAGACACAGCTGGAGCCGATGCCCTTGGAGGCTAGGGGCCTGGGACAGGTAACAGAGTGACAGACCTGGGACAAGGGCCACAGCAGGCTCGTGGGTTGGAAACCAGACTACATAAGGTCCTGATTGAACAATTACTTCTCAAATTAAGTATGATGAACAGGCTGTTCAGCTACACAGAGTGCTGGCAACGAGGTGGGCTTCTGTGCGCCCTCACCTGACACACTTGCCCCACCAGTCCCTGTCCTGGAGCCTTTCCTTCCAGAGCAGTGACCCTCCCCACCAGAACCTACTGAAGCTCTTGCCAGTCATGCTGCTCTTGAAAAGCGTCTTGTCCTTAAGGGAGATTAGAAGTGTGACATTGGGAATGACCCCAGGAACCACTCTGTGGCCAGCTCCAGAAGATACATTTGGATTGGTCCCATTTAATATGATTACAAAAAACTGGACATTAAGGAATTTTTTTTGTTTTGAAAGGCTAACTTTGTTGGTGATGAGCTCTGAATGATTTTATTGTAAAATTATGGGCTATCAGAACTAAAATAAAATTCACTAGTTGCAACTCCCAACGAACGGCCCAGGAAGGTTCAACAACTTGGCCCAGGATTTATAGCGAGTGAGCTAGACTGAAACCAATCAGGGTTCTTAATTCTCAGTTTTGTGATTTTTCTGAAATTATGGGTCCTAGGGCCAAACAAAGTAGAGAGGGTTACTAAAAATTCCCAGACATAACCGCTTGACCAGTGGAGGAGACTAAGCACAATTATCTGGAATGCCTCCTCAAGCTCTTCATCCTTATGGGGCCTCCTGAAAGCAGGACCTGCTCTTGAAAAGATGGATGCTTGTTCAGCTGACACATCTGCAGAACAACACTGCTTCCCAGGGCTGGTTAATGCTGACCTTCAGCATTTTCACCTTTGATTTCCTTAGTATGATTGCTCTGCCTCCTTGCTGTCTGACAAAGGTCAATTTCTATGTGTCCTCTAATAAATGGGTTGCTTAATGCTGGGGGTAAAAAGACCAGCAGAAAACCCTCATTGCTGTCTACAAATAACTCCAAAGTAAATCATCTACTTTTGGTTTCTTCTTGGAACTTAAAATTTTTTTACCACATACACATGCACCATCATTAGCCCTCCCTGGCAGCACCTAGCTAGCCCTTTATGGAGCAACCACCTCTCAAAAAAGATCATTCTTTTCTGAACATGCTGTATTTTTGGCTACAGCCTTGAACTGCTGGGAATGCAATTGTTTTTTAATTGGAACCCACAACTAGAGCTGGCTTGGATTCAGAGCTGAGTTCTCTCCATTAAAACTCTTCTGGAGCCTGGAGATCAAAGAGAGGGTGGCCCAATCACCCACCTTCAGGGTTATGACCCCCAGTGGAAGCTGTTTGTTTTTGGGGACTCTGCCGGCTCAGAGAATGGACTTTCTATTCTCTGACCAGAAAGAGAAGTACTTGTCATTCATAGGGACTGGCAAACAGAAACCAAGTGGCTCGTGCAGAAGCCTTCACCTCACCCAGTTGTTATCTGTGAAGGTGTGAATAAACCAGAAGCTTAGACAAAAGGAAATGAAAGAATCAATCAAGGAAATGTCTAGTTTTTCCATCAATATGCCAAAGTGTCCTTTGCTTTCCAAAGGGAAACAATTGCAGGAAGGGTTTTCTTGCCTGCTGTTACTGAGGGGGATAATCAGCATTCTGGAAAGGAGTCTAGTGCTTCAGGTTCTCATTCTATCAAGCAATTATTTAGAATTTACAGCTTATTAATACAACAGTGCATCTCATTAACATGGTGTGCAGAAAAGCTTATGCTTAATCAGACTATCAGCACAATGGCTTGCTGAACACAATCTCTTCTCCACACATTCCTTTGATTTAACTAATTTTAACTGAGCACATGAGGGCATGAGTTGAAGGCCAGTCATCCATACTGAAATGCAGGCAGAGTAATTATGCACAATGGAAAGTGACTAATCTTAAGTGTCTACAGTACTATTTCCATATGCACAGCACTTTGGGTGGGGTACGGACTAGATTTAGCCACTGTGCAATGTGAGATGCAAACCAACAGAACCAAAAATCCAAACAACTTAGTAAAGTTCTCCCTTCTCCCACTTAACTTAGGTCTGACCTTAAATTCCTTAACTCTCTAAGTTGGCAAACAGTAGATATTCTACATTGGGGGAACACTGTGTTTGAACTCATAGACATCGTTAGGACCAGCTGAGCAAGGTTTCCAAGAACAGAGAAACCCACTTTGGTCTGAATAATACTGATTGCTTCAACCACCAGTGCTTTAGAGACAGGAGATGGGCCAACTGACACCACAACTGGCTGGGTAGAGGGTGTGTGGACCACCCAAACTCACCTCCAATGCTCCTCATGGGGAGCTTAGGTGCTCCCTCCACTGTCCCCCCACCAGCCCACTCACTTCTCTCCACTCTGGGTCACATTTCTCCAGCCAGAAATTCCATGCCATGAACCCCTTCATTGTTCCAAGGTTTTCCCTTCTGCAAAGTCAGCAATGCATCAGGGCCTCCTGGGTCATTTCCACACCACGATCTTCCTCTTTCTCTGAATCCCTTTAGCACTTCCATGGCACTGGATAATTTATAATTTCCTCTTTCCCTGAGAACTTGATATATTAATGCCAACAAGCATGTACATGCTTTTGGAGTGCCTATTATTTCATTTCTCTGTCTCCAGCAAACATTTTTTTAAAATTTCTGTGCTGGGAGCACTGTGCTGAGGAAGAGGGGCCAAGAGATTCATGAAGGCAGTAAGACATGGGAAAGAAGGGTTTCTGCTAGTGGGGGAAAAAAAAAAGTCAAAAGATGTGTATTTGTCTATAATACACCAGTGTCAGACCAAGTATGGGCAAGGTGGGGACTGTGGTACTGTCATGAATGGTTACTGTGAGAGGAGGTCAGCAGCCATTTGAGCTGGATCTTGAAATCAAGGGTGTTGGACTGGAGTCCTCAGGAAGGGGCCTTGCGTGCCCACCGCAGAGGGCGGATTTCAACCTGACAGCAGCAGGGAGACAGCAAATGTTTCTCATGAGGGGAACAGCAGGCGCCTATCTGTTTTGGAAAGGAAACCACTGAAAACCCACAGGGGTAGAAATAATGGTCTAAATGAGGGTAGGCAATGGGCACAGAGAGTAGGAATTGCTGGCAGACAATCTGAGAGTGCTTGGAGGGACCCCTGGGTGGCTTGGATGCAGAGCAAAATACAGAGGCAGAGGCACAGGTTCAGAAGCTGTGTGGCCACTGGTCCAAGGAATTTTTGACAGAGATTGTATATTCCTGATTTCCACAGCACCATACATAATTATAATGACTATGTTGAAAGCTGTCAATTTACCTATGAACATTACTTTGGCAATATTCCTTGGGCTCTGATAAGTACTGTTTCATATTATTTTTTAGTAGCTTGTAAGGATTTTCTCCTTTGTCCAACAATGCTGAATGGGAGCATTTATAAATGTCCAAGATTTTCTTTTCCCAGGTGTCTTTTTGTTTAACCCTATATTATCAATTTCTGGTTTTACTACAGTCAGAGAAAAAGATCTGTAAAATTTCTGATTTTAAAGATCTGTGAACATTTTGTAGGCTGGGATATAATCAATTTTTGTGACTGATCCATGGCCATGGTCATTTTAAAAAATTTTTTTATTAAGGTATGATTGATATACACTCTTATGAAGGTTTCACATGAAAAAACAATGTGGTTACTACATTTACCCATATTATCAAGTCCCCACCCATACCCCAATGCAGTCATTGTCCATCAATGCAGCAAGATGCCACAGATCCACTATGTCCCTTCTCTGTGATACACTGTTCTTCCCGTGATCCCCCACACCATGTGTACTAAACATAACACCCCTCAATCTCCTTCTCCCTCCCACCCCACCTGCGCTCCCATACCCCTCCCCTTTGGTAACCACCAGTTCATTCTTGGAGTCTCTGAGTCTGCTGCCATTTTGTTCCTTCAGTTTTGCTTCATTGTTATACTCCACAAATGAGAGAAATCGTTTGGCATTTGTCTCTCTCTGCCTGGCTTATTTCACTGAGCATAATGTCCTCCAGCTCCATCCATGTTGTTGCAAATGGTAGGATTTGTTTCTTTCTTATGGCTGAATAGTATTCCATTGTATATATGTACCACTTACTCTTTATCCATTCATCTACTGATGGACACTTAGGTTGCTTCCATATCTTTGCTATTGTAAATAGTGCTGCAATAAACATAGGGGAGCACATGTCTTGTTGAATCTGAGAAGTTGTATTCTTTGGGTATATTCCAAGAAGTGGGATTCCAGGGTCAAATGGTATTTCTATTTTTAGATTTTTGAGGAACCTCCATATTGCTTTCCGCAAAGGTTGAACTAGCTTACATTCCTACCAGCAGTGTAGGAGGCTTCCCCTTTCTCCACATCCTCGCCAGCATTTGTTGTTCTTAGTCATTTCAATGCTGACCATCCTTACTGCTGTGAGGTGATATCTCATTGTGGTTTTATTTTGCATTTCCCAGATGATTAGTGATGTGGAGCATCTTTTCATGTGTCTGTTGGCCATCTGAATTTCTTCTTTGGAGAATCGTCTCTTCATGTCCTCTGCCCATTTATTAATCGAGTTATTTGCTTTGTGGGTGTTGAGGTATATAAGTTCTCTATATATTTTAGATGTTAATCCCTTGTTGGACATGTCATTTACAAATATATTCTCCCATACTGTAGGACACCTTTTTGTTTTGTTGATGATGTCCTTTGCAGTACAAAAACTTTTTAGTTTGATGTAGTTCCATGAGTTCATTTTTGCTTTTATTTCCCTTTCTCAGGGAGATGGGGTTCAGGAAGAAGTTTCTCATGCTTATACTCAGGAGATGTTTGCCTATGTTGTCTTCTAAGAGTTTTATGTTTTCATGACTTACATTCAAGTCTTTAATCCATTTCAAGTTTACTTTTGTGTACAGGGTTAAAAAATAATCCAGTTTCATTCTCTTGCATGTAGCTGTCCAGTACTATGTTGACTAGAAGTGGGGAGACTGGGCATCCTTATCTTGTTCCCAATCTTAAAGGAAAAGCTTTCAGCTTCTCACTGAGTATATTTGTTAAGTGTATGTTGGCTGTGGGTTTGCAATATATGGCCTTTATTATGTTGAGGTACTTGCCCTCTATATACATTTTCATGAGAGTTTTTATCATGAATGGATGTTGAATTTTGTCAAATGCATTTTCAGCATCTATGGAGATGATTATGTGGTTTTTGTCCTTCCTTTTGTTATTGTGGTGGATGATGTTGATGGATTTTCAAATGTTGTACCATCCTTGCATCCCTTGCATAAATCCTACTTGATCATGATGGATGATCTTTTTGATGTATTTTTCAATTTGGTTTGCTAATATTTTGTTGAATATTTTTGCATCTATGTTCATCAGGGATACTGGTCTGTAATTTTCTTTTTTTGTGGTGTCTTCACCTGGTTTTGGTATTAGAGAGATGCTGGCCTCATAGAATGAGTTTGGAAGTATTCCTTCCTCTTCTATGTTTTGGAAAACTTTAAGGAGAACGGGTATTAGGTCTTCACTAAATTTTTGATAAAATTCAGTGGTGAAGCCATTTGGTACAGGAGTTCTGTTCTTAGGTAGTTTTTTGATTACCAGTTCAATTTTGTTGCTGGTAATTGGCCAATTCATATTTTCTGTTTTTTCCTTGGACAGCCTTGGAAGGTTGTATTTTTCTACAAAGTAGTCCATTTCTTCTAGGTTGTCCAGTTTTTTAGCATATAATTTTTCATAGTATTCTCTAATAATTCTTTGTATTTCTGTGGTATCCATAGTGATTTTTCCCTTCTCATTTCTGATTCTGTTTTTTGTGTGTTGACTCTCTTTTTTTTCTTGATAAGTCTGGCCATGGGTTTATCTATTTTGTTTATTTTCTCGAAGAACCAGCTCTTGTTTTCACTGATTCTTTCCATTGTTTTATTCTTCTCAATTTTATTTACTTCTGCTCAAATCTTTATTATGTCCCTCCTTCTACTGACTTTGGGCCTCATTTTTTGTTCTTTTTCTAGTTTCATTAATTGTGAGTTTAGACTGCTTATATGGGATTGTTCTTTTTCTTGAGGTAGGTCTGTATTGCAATATACTTTCCTCTTAGCACAGCCTTGACTGCGTCCCACAGATTTTGCGATGTTGAATTATTGTTGTCATTTGTCTCCATATATTGCTTGATCTCTGTTTTTATTTGGTCATTGATCCTTTGGTTATTTAGGAGCATGTTGTGAAGCCTCCATGTGTTTGTGGGATTTTTCATTTTCTTTGCGTAATTTATTTGTAGTTTCATAGCTTTGTGATCTGGGAAACTGGTTGGTATAATTTCAATCTTCTTGAATTTACTGAGGCTCTTTTTGTGGCCTAGTATATGATCTATTCTTGAAAATGTTCCAAGTGCACTTGAGAAGAATGTGTGTTCTGTTGCTTTTGGGTGTAGAGTTCTGTAGATGTCTGTTAGGTCCATCTGTTCTACTGTGTTGTTCAGTGCCTCTGTCTCCTTACTTATCTTCTGTCTGGTTGATCTGTCCTTCAGAGTGAGTGGAGTGTTGAAGTCTCCTAGAATGAATGCATTACATTCTATTTCCCCTTTTAATTCTGTTAGTATTTGTTTCACATATGTGGGTGCTCCTGTGTTGGGTGCATAGATATTTATAATGGTTATATCTTCTTGTTGGATTGACCCCTTTATCATTATGTAATATCCTTCTTTATCTCTTGTTACTTTCTGTGTTTTAAGTCTATTTTGCCTGATACAAGTACTGCAACTCCTGCTTTTTTTCTCTGTTAGTTGCATGAAATATCTTTTTCCATCCCTTTACTTTTAGTCTGTGTATGTCTTTGGTTTTAGAGTGAGTCTCTTGTAGGCAGCATATAGATGGGTCTTGTTTTTTTATCCATTCAGTGACTCTTATATCTTTTGATTGTTGCATTCAGTCCATTTACATTTAGAGTGATTATCGATAGGTATGTACTTATTACCATTGCAGGCTTTAGATTTGTGGTTACCAAAGGTTCAAGGATAGCTTCCTTACTATCTAAGAGTATAACTTATCTCACTTAATATGCTGTTACAAACACAGTCTAAAGGTTCTTTTCTTTTTCTCCTCCTTTTTCTTCCTTCTCCATTCTTTATATATTAGGTATCGTATTATGTATTCTTTGTCTATCCCTTGATTTACTTGGGGATACTTGATTTAATTTTGCATTTGCATAGTAATTAGCTGTTCTACTTTCTTTACTGTGGTTTTATTTCCTCTAGTGACAGCTATTAAACCTTAGGAACACTTCCATCTATAGCAGTCCCTCCAAAATAGACTGTAGAGATGGTTTGTGGGAGGTAAATTCTCTCAGCTTTTGCTTATCTGGAAATTGTTTAATCCCTCCTTCAAATTTAAATGATAATCTTGCTGGATAAAGTAATCTTGGTTCCAAGCCCTTTTTCTTCATTGCATTAAATGCATCATGCCACTCCCTTCTGGCCTGTAAGGTTTCTGCTGAGAAGTCTGATGTTAGCCTGATGGACTTTCCTCTGTATGTGATGTTACTTCTCTCTCTGGCTGCTTTTAATAGTCTGTCCTTATCCTTGGTCTTTGCCAATTTTATTACTATATGTCTTGGTACTGTCTTCCCTGGGTCCCTTGTGTTGGGAAATCTGTGGATCTCCATGGCCTGAGAACCTATCTCCTTCCCCAGACTGGGAAAGTTTTCAGCAACTCCCTCCTCAAAGACACTTTCTATTCCTTTCTCTTTCTCTTCTTCTTCTGGTATCACTATAATGCGAATATTGTTCCGTTTGGATTGGTCACACAGTTCTCTCAATATTCTTTCATTCTTAGAGATCCTTTTATCTCTCTGTGTCTCAGTTTCTTTGTATTCCTCTTCTCTAGTTTCTATTTCATTTATCGTCTCCTCCACTGTATCCAACCTGCTTTTAATACCCTCAATCGTGCTCTTCAGCAATTGGATCTCCGACCTGAATTCATTCCTGAGTTCTTGGATATCTTTCCGTACCTTCATTAGTATGTTGATGATTTTTATTTTGAACTCCCTTTCAGGAAGAGCCACAAGGTCCATGTCATTTAAATCTTTCTCCGGAGTGTTATTAATTTTACTCTGGACCAGGTTTCTTTGGTGTTTCATATTTGTATGTAGCGCCCTCTTGTGTCCAGAAGCTCTACTCTGGAGGCTGCTCTGGCCCTGAGCAACGTTGGGGGTCACAGGGGAGTGGTATTGGTGCCTGTGGGGAGGAAAGAGCTGTTCCCTGCTTTCCGGCTGCTGTGCCTGTCTCCACTGCCTGAACCAGTGGGCAGAGGACACAGGTGTAAGTTTTTGTCCCAGAGCAGCCGGATATGGATTCCTGCTTTCCTCAAGCAGCTAGAATCTCAGTGTCTCCAGGAATTCTTCCTGTATTAACTTTCCAACCCAGTAGTCATGAGAGTATCATAAAAGCACCATGAAATGTAGGTTTGTTCTCCCAGAGCAGATCTCCAGAGCTAGGTATTCAGCAGTCCCAGGCCTTCCACTCCCTCCCTGCTCCGTTTCTCTTCCTCCTGCTGGTGAGGTGGGGTGGGGGAGGGGCTCGGGTCCCGCGAAGCCATAGCTCTGGTACGTTACCCTGTTCCATGAGGTCTGCTCTTTTCTCCAGGTGTATGCAGTCTGGTACCATCCTCTTTCCTGTTGCTCTCTCAGGATTAGTTGTGCCAACTATATTTTCTAATTGTATCCAGTTTTAGGAGGAAGCCTCTATCTCTCCTCTCACACTGCCACCTTTAATCCCAGGACCCATGGCCATTTGAAAAGAAGTTACATTCTTCTGGGAGGTATGCATGTTCTGAAAATATATACCTTCATTAATTTTGTGTGTCCAATCATTAATTCACCATGTAACTGATGGACAAACATTTGTAAAATATGATTAAGCCTTACTAATTACACCTTTTGTATCAGCCCTATAATTTATTTCTATTATTTTGTCAGTTTGTCATATGTTAAGAATGGTGGACTAACAATTCTTCTTTCCTGTGGCAGCTCTGATTCACCTGATGGCTTATACCTGGTTCCTTCTTCATTCCACAGTGGTTGGCCTTGTGTCATCTTCCTCAAGCTCTCACCAGCCACAAAGGACTATTTGTGACCCCTGTTTCAGGCCTAGTGGTACCTGACTACCCCTCAAATACTCATTCTGAACCCATCACGTCCACAGCAAGTACAGGCAAAATATTTAGAATAAATGAAACGATGCCAGGGAAATGGAAGAAGCCACATCCTTTAGTAGAGATCAAAGCTGTAATCAAGGCCTCTCAGGGGAAGAGTTAGACAAGGAGAACATCCTCTGTTGGCTTTGATTAGGAAGAATCAAGGATATCCAAGATACTATATGGCTGGGTCAAAAAATGAGATGTCTTTGGTGTAGACATGGGCATGGAGTGGAAGAACCAGGCAGAGTTCAGGGCTCCTTCTGTGGTTTCAGTAGATGAGCTAAAAATTGTATGACTGTACTAGGAAACTGTATTAGTTGACACTGTGTGCATTTGGGTAACTTTTTTCCTTTAATTTGGTTTTTACTAACATTATTGCAACAGAGCTATTTCTTGCTCACTAACTATCCATGAGTTCACCTGCATGTTCTGGCCTCCCCCTCGATGAAACCCCTTGATTCCAATGAGTAATATGTATCATACCTAGTGCATTACAGACAGAACTGGTGCAGGAGTCTCCAGTTTGTCTCTCCCTGCTTCAGTGACCTGGAAGCCAGTTCCAGATGGTGTAACTATCAGATGACTATATAATTTATGCACTCATGTGCACATTTTGGGGAGTGAAAGAGGCAAGTGTCCTGATTATGCCAGAACAAGAGGATTTCCCTGGAAAAACAGAACTATGGGCTCCCTGCATTATGCAAGTTGGAAGCAGATTGGGTCCTTGAGTTATTGATAGGAAGGGAACTTCCCTGGAGAGTCACACAACTCTCAATGGACTTTCTGTGAGTGATACCTAACTTACTGGGTTAAGGAAATCAAAGTCCAGGTAAAGATACTACCACGGATGAGTGTACCCTACCCTGACTGATACAGTTCTTTGGGAAATATCAGCGTGTGTCCCAATATTTGATCATCAACAAGGCAGGCCTGGGGTCTGGTTCACATTTGGTCTATGCTCTTGAGAAAGCACCAAAGGAAGAGTGAAAATATGGAGACAGCTGATTCTTCTCATCTAAGGATTTTTTTTTTCTTTTTAAGCTTTGGGAACTCCTGTGTTTTATTACTATCTCCATCATCTTTTCTCACATTCCTTTGGACATATTTCTTGTTTATCTGTTTATCTTCTTCAGTGTTAACTTTTTAGTACAACCCCCCCAAAAAACAGTACATGGTTTCTTATAGTTTTAATTTCATTTTTGTATTATGTGCCACCCTGTTTATGATTAATAGATATAAACCCATCTTTACCTTACTGAGAATTGGTAGTAATTGTTTTCTAACTTTTACATGGATTCCAAGTAATCCTTTAAGTGCACCTTCAAGCTCTTACAATTTTATTCTTTTGTGTTACAAAATGTTTCACAAGCTTTAGATACTGGTTTTCTTTGTTCACATACTTTCTTGAGTTCAGGGAATCCATGATAAAACTTATTTCACAGGCAGTATTAGAAGTGTTTCTAAAGAGCTTCTCACTTATTACCATCTTGGATGATATCAACTTATGTTAAAAAGACATCCAGTTGAGGAGAAGGCTTTGTGGGATGGGACATTTATTTCTGATCTCCAGATAGTTTGTAGCTTTGCCTCCCCCTTCCCCACTGCCTGCCTCTTTCAGGTTCATCGCACACTCCATCAGTACTGCTTGTTGCGTATCACATGGCTTCCTGAATGCAGCAGCCTATCTCACCCTGGTGTAGAGATCTGTGATGCAAGACCATGAGCAAGATAAAGCAAAATGGGATGGCTGTATAAGTGTACATGTGAGCATGTGTGGGGGTGAGAGTTAAAAATAATGGCTAACACTGACAGAAGTAAACTCAGTAAAACCAAGGATGTCCCAAGAAATATTCACCAGTTATATGACTGTCTACATGCTGGAAAGGCAGAGGATGATGAAGGTGGGTATCGGGCCAAGTGGGAGGCACTCTAATCAGATTACAGGGATACCATCAGTAAGAACACTTAGAGAGCCTACGAAAATAGAGATGTACTGTTACTGCCATGAGATAAGATCAGATGGTATAAAAGATCAATAAAACCAGAGCATTCCTAAGGTGGAAGAAAAAAGGACAATTTCACAAAAAGATAATGCTGCCAACAGCTGTGGAATCTCCTCGACTTTCTTCATATTAAGTACTGGCCGTCTGAGCACACCGGCCACAGGTGACAGATCTGGCATGGGGTAAACTCGGGGTGAGTCATGTCAGAAGAGCACCATTAGTTGCAGTCCATAAATGTTTAAACCGGGAAGCCTCTTTCGATATGATTTATGTCAACTCCCCTCCCTTTACCTTGGAAAGCTTCCCTGAGGCTAAGTGAATTTCTCTTTCCTCTGCACATGCTCTCCCTTCTCCTGGAACAACCATTTCTCCTATGCATCTTTCAAGGTATAGTCAGAGGTGGTTTTGGACCCCAGTCCTATAATTCTCTTCTGTAATCCCAGACTACCCTGGCACATCTGTATTATAATGTGCATTATGCTTTATTATAACTGACATCTTCTTTTTCTCCCTGGAGGACAGGACCTATGGCTTCTTCACTTTCATATCTCCATAATCCAGTGCTCTGCTTAAAACCTAGTAGGTATTCTATTACTCTGAAAATGTTGAACAGATGAATGGGCAAGAGAATGAGTAAACAGAATGCTGGCACAAAGGCAAGACTTCCTCAGGCTTAAATACACAGTGTTGAAGAATGGATCAAGTCTGATGGTGAAAAATGGAAGAGCTTCCTAGATGTCCCAGAATCAGATTTTCTCAATGTAGCTTTAGTGATTAGTTCTGAAGGGAATTCCTCAAAACATTTCTTTGTCTGTAGGAAAACAGGTGGGCTTATCTACCCTGCATCTAGATCACAATGTGATCTCAGGCTTTAAGCAAAACCTCTAGAATATGGAATATGACATGCTCTTTGCCCCCTACCTTGTTCTTTTCCATATATGATGAATTATGTTCTTTTCTGGGCCACACACGAGGCAAAGGCCTCAGACAGGAGGAGCCTGCAGCATAAGGTTAGAGGGACCAGGAGAACTGGGTGTGTTTATCCCCGAGAAGAGAGGACTGAGGTTAAGGCAGGGGAAAGTACCACTCGGTCAGTTATCTGAAGGAATTTTGTGCAGAACAAGAATTGAATATGTATTACAGGGCTGCAATGGGTAGAACCAGTACTCCTGTATAAGGACTACAGGAAGACATTGCATTAAGCTACTGTGCACCAAATTATAAGGCAATATGGCACAGTGGCCCATTATCTTTGAGTTGGACTTCTTGTAGCCAAAACCTGGCCCCTCCATTTGTAAGCTCTGTGACTCAGTTTCCCCTCCTATGCAGTGGTGATAAGAATAGCTCCCTGGACAGTTTAAGGTCATGAGCACTTAGCATAGTACCTGGTCAGCACTCTAAGATACAAGCCACTAAAACACTATTTCCAGCAGTTTGTGTGGTAGGAGAGGTGTTAGATGGGGAGCACCTTGTTGACACCTGACAACTGACACAGGAACATTTAGGTCCCTCCCAATAGCACTCTACAGTGAATCTAGGAGCCTGAAAAGGCCTGGAGAGCATCTTCCCTGAACATGGCTGCAGGCGCTCTGAACCCCTCAACAACTGCAGAGAGGGAGAGAGGCAGGAGCAATATCTAATCTGTGTGCAAGAACCATCTTGGAGGGTCAGTTATCATAATTCCATTCTTAATTTGAAACACTACAATCAGTCTACATTAGAGCAACTTTTTCAAAGTTGAAACATCCAAGATTTAGCTGTTACCACCTTCTATGGTCACCGCTGATGAGCAAAGGAGGGTCAATCTGTTCTGGGCAGGTGCTGGGGGCAGGGCCTGCCTCTCCAGCAATGGGCCTTTCAGACTGGAACCTCAAACTTTGCTCAACGCAGAATGAGACTAAAATAGCTAAAGTTTACAATCTGAGAAGAGAGCAATATCTGCTAAAAAATGGCATGAAATAGTGATATTCCTCTTTCTAGATATGCAGCTTGGATGGGAAATCCTCTACACATTTTCTTTTAAAATCAGGGATGCTCACAAAATTCCTCTCCTAAAAGATTGCAGCTTAGGACAAGAAAGAACTCAGTGGAGATGGGCATAGGGAAGTCAGGAGACATAATGATTTAATGATTTATTTAGCAAGGGTGGAAGCATATGGCAAAGGCCAGCCCTACATGGGTCAGTTAGAAGAATCCATTTGCAGCTGCCCAGCCAAGCCTGCCCCAGTCCCACTCTCAGCCACTGAGGAGGAAAGAGGCTGCAGAGGGGCTGGGCAAAGGTTGTATTAAGGGACTCACTGAACCCGGAGTGGACTTGTTCCATGCTTGTGGGACTCTGAGCTGCCTACCTCCTTCTAGTCCAACCTCTCAGTGTTCAGTTTCTTCCTGCTCACTCCCTGCTGTCTCGCCTTCCTCTGCCCCCTTTCCAGTCCTCTTCCTCCGTCTTGTATCACAGATTCCCTCAAATCAGCTGTTTAGGTCACACTTCTCCAGGCACAGGTGGGCCCTGAATAGCTGCGATAAAGGGCGTGGTCTCTGGACATTGACTGTTAATCTGTGTGTGCCTCAGTTTCCCATTTGTAAAGCAAGAAATAAACAAGAGCGTCTACATCATGGCATTGCTCTCCCACTTAAAAAAGCCCCGTGGCCCAGTGCCAGGCACACAGTCAGGATGCTCCTTAGCTCTCATCAATGCATTTGTTTCCTGGTGCCCGACCCTTCTCATGTGTCCTCTGGTCCCACCCCTGGCAGGTTGCTGTTCTACCACCTCCCAGAAAAACTGGCTCTCCTTTGATCTAAATCAGAGTTTCTCATCCTTGTTTTTATTATCACCAACTGCCCTGCCAAAGAAGCCTTTTTAGACATTTCTTGTTTCTAATTGCCTTCCCTCCCCATAAAATTTTAGTACTGTGGGTACACTGTATATCTGTTTATGTACTGTGGCCCTTTGGATGCTACAAATAATCATACTATTTCAGATTTTCACCCCTTAAGAACCAGTGTTTTTACTCCCCTGGGGGTCATATGGCCCAGTTGAGAAGGCGTGGGCTGAGTCAGAGATCCTCCATCAAGGGTGGCTGTGTCCCCTTCACCTCCTCACAAGGACATCTGGTAATGTCTGAAGATATTTTTGGTTGTCACAACTGAGTGCTGATAGTGGGGGGCATTACTGGCACAGAAGGCTGCAAAATATCCTACAGGACCCCTCTGCCCTCACAACAAGGAATCATGCAGCCCCAAATGTCAGTAGTGTCCAGGTGAGAAATCCTGCCCGATGGGTGGCCCTAGGGGCCCTCGGGGGGCCTCAGGTCAGGTGGGAGAAACATCTGAGGTTTACAGTGCAGCTGGCCTTCGGCTGGCTCTCGAAGAGGGAGTGGCATTTCTTAAGGCTGCACAGAGTGGTGCAGCCACAGAACAGGGCCGGACTCAGGTCCTGAGGCTCTAGCTAAGCCTACACTGCACAGCCAGTAAGTCAGTGGCCCCAGTGAGCCCCAGCTTCTGGCCACTCTGCCTAAGTTCCTGTCCCCCGCAGACTCACAGTCTGTCAGAGGGTGGCATCTTTTCAAATGAAAGAATGTGGTGCCCCTGAGAACATTTTGCCGGGGTTTCCTCAATGACACTGGACAGCCTGCATCCTCTCAGCCCACTCACCTCTCATCCAAGGCTGGTCGGGATGGCATGGTCCTTCCTTCAATGGAGCCTTATTAACACTGGGATGAAGGCCCCCATGTGCGTGGTGGCCTACGAAGCTCTGCACCATCTGGCCCTTTCTACCTCACCAGCCTTTTCACTCTCAGCCCACACCTTGACCTCTCTGCTCAGCCATACAGTCCTTTTCCAGGGCCTGGGACTCAGCAAACCCATTTGTCTCCAAAGCTTGAGGCCTATGAGTCCTGCTCATAGGAGAGGAGAAGGAGAGATAGCTCCAGCATCCTGCTTTTTGTCTGGAAGGTTCCTGGATGTTCTCTGCTATCTTCTCTCCCCTTTAGACCATGTTTTACTATCATTACTTAGAGAGGCCCTCCCTGACCATCCTCAGCCCACCCCAGCCCCAGTTCTTCCTCATACTACTCTGTCACTTAGCATCATGTATTACCGCCTGGGTGTGTGCTTAGGCACTTAGTGTCTGCCCCCTGCAACCAGGCTGCCAACTCTACTAGGTCAGAGACCTCCGAACTCTGCCTAGCAGAGTGTCAGCACACAGCTGACACTTAGTATTTGTTGACTGGTGGAACTCTAGGCATTGCCATAGGATTCTTTTCACTTCCAAGTCCACCTAGAGTATTTTTAGAAAGTTGAGAAAGACACCTCAGTCCTACAGATCTAGCTCCTAGGACTTTCTGTCTTAAGTCTACTAAATGAAAAAAAAAGAATAAAAAGGTATTCAAATAAACTAAAGTCACACTGGAAACAAGAAGCTACCGCCCAATGCAGATAAGAGAAATGATAAACACAGGTGCTGAGCCTTCACGTGTGGAAGATTGACACACACATTCTGTCAGTGTTTCCCATGTCTCTGTGGCGGGGAAGCCAGCTGTCAGCTGCAGTGTGTCAAGGACACTCTTTGCTGCTTCTGAGGGGGGCATCCAGGATTATCAGAGAGACTAGTTTCTTCTAGAATGTGGGTCGTTCCTGCCTTTTGAATTAAAAAACTACATTTCCCCTCACAGGAAGAGATGAAGCCATTAGCAGAGTGTAGAGGATCATGAGAAAAAAATGAAGGCCTTGACAGGGAGGATGAGGAATCTGTGGGGCACAGAGAGAGGCTGGGGGCAGAAGACCCACAGGCCCCATCTTGTTGTGCAGCACTGGCCGTGGGGACCCTGGCCTGGACCAATCCCCACTACCTCGGCCAGGAGACCTGGTTCCCAACATGTTGCTTCCCCATGACGTAAGTACTAACTGGCACTTGGCTTAGCACTACAGTGAGTGGCATGTCTGTCCTGGTCCTCCTTTACTGTAACTCCTCAAGCTAGCAACCTTTCTTTTCCTCTTCACAGACACAGGGCCTGACACAACATTTAGCTCGCTTTCTTGCATGCAAGACTCAGAAAAATGTTTCTTGTACTTAAGTTTAACTCCTTCTTGGGTGGGAGACCAAACCATAATTGCAAGGATCTAATGCAGCAGCAGAGACACCTCCTAAAAGAGGCAGAGGAGACCAAAGGGGAAGGAAGGAGAGATAGCTTCAGCATCCTGCCCTTGGATGGGGGATGCCTAACCCACTCAAGCTGGGGGGTAGAACATTCTCCAATGTGCAGACTGTATATTCTGAAAACTGCCATAACTCTCTCTCCCATTCCCTGTGTGCCTGACATTCTGCCCAACAAGAAGGGAGGTCTATGTGTCCTCTTCTTGAACCCAGGACTTCCCTTTAGTTGTGACTATAGTAGAAGTGACACTATGTGACTCTGATGGCAAGGTCATAAAAGGTGATGGGCTTTCCCTTGGCTCTTTTGAGATGCTTACTCTTGGAACCCAGCCACCGTGCTGTAAACGTGCCCAAATTAACCCACTGGACAGGCAACCTGGTGCGGACACGTGGATGTGTTCTACCCAGGAGCCAGGCTTTGGTTCCAGTGACAGCCAGCACCACCTGGCGGCCGTGTGAGTGAGCATTCCAGACACGCCAACTCCCATCTTTAAAGTCTTTTAGGCTAAGGCCCCAGACATCGTGAAATAGCAACATACTATCCCCACTGTATCAATTTCCCCCGACTTTCTCGTAACAAAGACCTCAAACTGGTGGCTGAAAACAAAAGAAATGTACTGTCTCATAACTCTGGAAGCTAGAAGTCCAAAATCAAGGTGTTGGCTGGGTCCTGCTCTCTCTGGAACCTGGAGGGGAGAATCCTCCCTGACTCTTCCTACCTGCTGACGGTGCTCATCAATCCTGGGGCTCCCTGTCAGGCAGCTGCATCTCCCCAGCCTATTTCTCTGATATCACATGGCCTTCTTCCTAAGTAATGATGCCTTCTCCTCTCTTATCAGATCACCAGTCATGTTGGATAAGGGCTAGTCCTAATGACCTTACTTTAACTTGGTTATATCTGCAAAGACCTTATTTCTCAATTAGATCACAGTCATAGGCACCAGGAACTAGGACTTCAGCATATCATTTTGGGGGACACAAATCATCTCCTAACACAGTGTGTCCTGTCTGAATTCCTGATGAGTGGGAGAAATAATAAATTGATTGCTGTTTATTTAAACCATTCATTTGGTGGCAATTTGTTAATGCAGTTAGGGATGGAACATCAACCAGTTCCCTCAATCTAACTCACTCGCCACCTGGTCCTCAAGAAATGGCACCTCCCACTTTTCTGCCTGGGTGCGGGTCCCTTCCTAGAGTAACAGCTTTACTGGAGTTTGTCTGCTGCTGGTTCCTTAAGTAGCTGGAGTACCTTGAGAGCACACCCAGGCCTCAGAGCATGCCCCAAACCTGCACATGCTCTTTGACTCAGACACACCACCCCAACTTGTCCCAGAAGTCTGGCATTCCTTTCAGCTAACTTTCTCTTGATGACTTACCAAAAAACAGCCCCAAACTTACTATAACTATTCTAAGCCCCAATAACTGGCTGATTTTCTGGGTAAGCAAAAAAGATTTTGGTGTGAGCATCCATGGGGGCAAAAACATAAAAAAGAAAATGATAACTTTTTCCTGAAATCTGCACATTCCTTTGGCCTCTTTTACATGAACAGAATGGACCTTTGTCATTTACTTGTAGGGGGAGTGAATTTGAAATGTGTCTCAAAAGGTTACAAAGAGTCTAAATGCAAGTTTTGAAAAATACGTAAGGTTTTTAATTCTTTCCATTTCTGTCACACAGAGGAAACACATAGTTGCACTTCGAAGCTTGTGCATTTTAAAATTTATGGAGCTGTCAAACGAACAATATGCTCGTTCGATGTTCAAAAGGGGGGGAATTAATTACAAAATAGTCAAATGGGGGTGCTATTTCATACTCTGTGAAGTAAACAGTGGCTACATGTGGCTGCCAACTTGAAGGAGCATCCATACATTTCTGCACATGTATGGACAGTGGCTTTCAAGTTGAGGGTCACAATTGGCAAATCCATGCACATTTCCACTTACACTTCTTTCCCAAAACTAACTGGTTTAAATAAGAGCTGTCACAAAAATAAAGGCCAAGAGCATAAACAAAGAGTTTTCTTGCTGAGCTAGGCTGGTATGTAATACTTAGAAAATGACCTTCAAGGCCAAATGGTTCCAATTAGGGAGAGCCCCAGAATAAACCTCCCTGATTCAGAACATGATAGAGAGATGTTGGAGATGCATTCAAGCTTGAGTCTGGATTCCTCAGTGGGGACTGTAGCCAAGAGCTGGGTGACCCTATTCTGAGGGTGTTCAGATGTATCCAGCCCACCCAAGCATCATGCTGCAGAAATGCCTGGGAAAGCCAGTCCAGGGCCCCAGACCGTACCTGCCTCAGGTACTCCTCCGGGATTTCTCTCCACATTGCTTACCCAGCCCGTCATTCACCCTTCTGAGCTCCTGCCTCCTGGCCCTCCGGCTGCACACCCCAGCCCTGGGTCCTGCTCATGTCCCCACCTCTCTGCTTTAATGACAGTTCAGGCTCTCTCCCCACTGCCCACTTCTCTGGCCCTGGAAGCATCTGGATTTCCAGGTCCAACCTCTTTGCCATCGAAGCCCTAAAATGTAAGGATTTGTGTGGTGATCCCTGAGGGCTGAGCACATCACAGTGCCATGGGGTGCTTGCAGATATCCCCCAACTGACAGATTCATGGCTGAATGAGTGTCTCAGGACCCTCAGGCTGTTCTTTGTGGCACAGTATTCACCAGGCCTACATGGTACTGGGAACAAAACAGCTACAAAACACCCTAAATAGAACAGGGATAGGTTGATTCCCACCCCATTTTCTTTGGAAATTGTGGAAAATGGCACCAAACACACCAGGCCAGGATGCTACCTCTCAATCCCTTTCCTAGAAACACAGAACTATAAATCACCTACATCACTAAAGTCCCACCTGGAGAGGATGGTGTAAATTCAGGTTCACATTTATAGAGAATCAAATTATTGCTTTATTCCCAGAGAGATGAATGAGAGTGACAGACTTTTTAGGAGTTGTAAAAATAGATGGATGCTTCCTATAAAATAACTCACAGACACCTACAATAATTCACAGTAGATCTGGCAGGCTGGAAGCAGGCAAGTGAAATTTCAGACAGAATACCACACTATTTTCCAGGAGCAGAGTAAATGGTTTAGCTATTATCATAATACATTTCAGCACAGCAAATATATCTCCCCTTAATAGAAATACATTAGACACCGTATATAAAAATATCAACAGTGAAGTTCTGTTTATTGAACTATAACTTTGACATAAATATAACACAATTTATGGATGAGGAAATCCAATTTCATGCTATTTCAGACACATTTTTGTTTATTATATAACCACAGTTGCCTATATATGGGATGGTATATTGCATGAAATAGACAGACATGATATCTATCTGGTGGTCTACATAGGAATAATGAACATCATATCTACTATCAATGGAAATGCTTTATGGTATGTATTACATATGAGCAACATCCTGAGCACCTATGATATGAGGACAGCACTGCATGAGGGGAAGTGTTGCTCTTATTCAGAGGGTGGATGAATGAAGGGCTCTGGGTAAATAAATACTCCCAGCAATAGGTGAATAAAGCTGCAGACAGCTTTAGAGTCAGACAGTGCTAAGTACTGGCCCTCCTATTTATTAGCTGTATGATCTGAGACAAATTTGCTGGCTTCTGCCAGTCCCAGTATGTTATAAAATGGAATCAGTCATGACTAATTCACAGGATTCTCATGAGGACTGAATAATCTGTTTATCAAGTGCTTTATGCAGTGTCTGGCATGTTAGTGTCAACCAACAGTAGATATTATGTTTTAAGTGCTTCTCTCTACTGTTTAAAAGTAGTGACACTTGTGGGAACCTGTTCTCAAACTTAGTACCCACTTGCTTATCTCTGTCAGCACCAAACATAGAGTAATTGTAGGGCATGAAAGTGCTGCCCAGTGAGGGACCCAGAGCCTGTCTGTGGGCTCTCCTTGCTGCTGTTTCTCTCCTCTTCCCCCTGGTGTGCATTCTGTTCCCTGCTCCCCCCACTCACTGGCGATGATGTCAGTATTTCTTGGCATTCCCATCCCCTTTTAGAGTTCTGGGCACACTGTCCTTGCCCCTGTCTGGGCTACTTCTCCTCTCTGGCTTAACTTTGGTACGTGAGGATTAAATTTAGCTTTGACAATCAATAAGACACTTTTTTTTGGAGGGGGTGTGAGTGTTTTCCTTATGCCTTACAGTTCTTGGAATTTTTTCCATTGCTTTGGTTAATTACAATTACAGAACACGCAGTTAATCAGGTACATGAGTCGGCCACAAAGAAGTTGTGTAATATGCATTTAAGATTCCTCCATGTCTTTTCATGACTTGATAGCTCATTTATTTTTAGAGCTGAATAATATTCCATTGTTTGAATGTACCATAGTTTGCTTACCCATTCACCTACTGAGATATCTTGGCTGCTTCCAAGTTTTGGCAGTTATGAATAAAACAGCTATAAACATCCACATTACATTTTGGCAGTGCTTTATAGTTATATCACTGGGACATATTTACACACAAGATGAATCCCTGTGAAGGAGCAGTGCAGACTTGCAGCTGCTGTATAGGTTGCTGGACACCACAGAATCAAAAGCCTGGCAGGGTGCTGGGTAGAAATCAGCATAAAAACAGAATTTGGTACACATTGTTATGACTGTGTACTGAAAATTTCACGTGGACGATTATAGAAGTTTTATTCATAATTGCCAAAACTTGGAAGCAACCAAGATATCTCTCAGTAAGTAAATGGATAAATAAACCATGGTATATATAGAGACAATGGAATTATTCAGCTCTAAAAATAAATGCACTATCAAGCCATAAAAAGACATGGAGGAATCTTTAACACATATTAATACCTGAAAGAAGCCAATCTGAAAAGGCTACATACTGTACAATTGTATATTCCAGAAAAGGCAAAACTATGGACACAGTAAAATGATCAGTAGTTGTTAGGGATTAAGGGAAGGAGGTGAGCAGGGGGAGCACAGAGGAGATTCAGGCAGAGAAAATACTCTGTATGATACTATCATAATGGATCATGTCATTATTCATTTGTCCAAACTGATAGAGTGTATACCAGTAGTGAACAGTAATGTTCATTGTGAACTCTGGGTCAGCATGTTGTAGGTTCACTAACACATGCACCACTCCTCTAGGATGTTGATCACGGGAGAGGCTTTGCATGTTTTGGTAGAGATACATGGGAAGTCTCTGGAGCTTTCTCTCAATTTTACTGTGACCCTAAAACTGCTCTTAGAAAAACAAACTAAAAAAAGAAAAATCAAAACTTTAGGTCAAGTGAGTTTAGTCAACTGACTTATAACCTCTAAAAAAGAAAAAAAAAGTGAACCCCATTGTTCATTGTCAGATAGCTCTAACATCCTATACTAAGGAGGTGTCAACCATGCAGGAAAGTTATTTCAAATAACTTTAAAACATAAAGTGTTGACTACACAGCTCTATCAAATATGTTCTAAGGATAAAACAAACCACAAAGAAATATTAAACTACATTCAACTTGTTGGTTAGTATTCTTATTTTGAGATTACTATTTATATATTGAAGGGTGATATATAGAGCCTATATACATCATAGGATAAAGCAAATAAGACATGATGTCTATAGGAACCAAATCTTTCAGTAAAAATATTATAAAATAAAAGAAGTAAATATCCTGTTATTACAAACTTTAACTAGAAATATTAGTTTTTAATAATGACTGACATCTCTCTTTCTACAAATTCATTATTATCTAGCTTTGTTCATAGAAAAGGCCTAGACACAATGACAGTCCAGTAGCAATGAACACTCTCACTGACAGACTTTGGTCTCTAAAATCCTACCATTTCTCATTAGAAGGAATCAGGGCTTCTTGAAGAAATGGTTGATTCTAGGCCTGTGACAGGAAATACACATGATGATACTGAAACCTCTTGTTGTGCCAGAAAGTGAGAAAGCTCTGCAAAGGGGGTGTTCAAATCTTTTGCCATATTTTATTCTTGATTTTTAGGATTTATTATATATAATCTGGATGAAATTCCTTTTTCAAATATAGGGTTGTGAATATTTTTCCCAGGGTATGTCTTGACTATGCATTTTTTAATGGTATGTTTTGATTAGCTGAAATTTTAATCTGGGTTAAGCCCAATTTATCACTTTAAAAAACTGTTAATGTTGTTTGTGTCCAGTACAAAAAATATTGCCTACTTCACTATATTCTCTTATTTCTTCAAGGTCTGTATGATCATAGGCTGAAATGTAAAAACTGGAGCCATAAAGCTTCAAAAAGAAAACACAGAAAAAAATGAATGGACAATCTACAGATTGGAGAAAAATATTGATAATACGTATGTCTGAAAATTGATAATACATATATCTGCAAGTCCAGAATACATATAATGGACCCCTACAAATCAACAATAAAAAAACACAACATTTAAAATTTTGCAAAAGAAGATATACAAATTATCTGGAAGCACAACAGAAGGTGCTCAATATTATCAGCCATCAAAGAAATATACATTTAAACTACACTTAGGTGGCACTTCAAATGTAGTATATTTGCTTAAAATAAATACTGACCATACCAAACACCGGAAGAGATGCTGAACACCTGGAACTCTCATTCAGAACTAGTGGGAGTGGAAAACTCTATGAACACTTTGGAAACCATCTTGACAGTTTCTTCAAAATTTAAACATACATCTTCCCTATATTCTAGCTATTCAATTCTTAGGTACTTAGAATTCCAGAAAACAAAACATATGTCCAAAAGAGACTTTTATAGAATATTCATAAGAGTTCCAAATTGGAAATAACCCAACTATTCTTTAGCAGAAAAATGAAGAAACAAATTATCACATATTCACACGGGGAGTACATCTCAGCAATAAAAAATGAGTTGCTGATAAGTACACAACAGTGGAGGAGTTTCAAAAGCAATATTTTAGTTGAAAAAATAAGGCATGTAAAGCATGATTCCATTTATGTGACATTCTGGAACATACGCCCCTAGTGACAAACATCAGAATGATTGTCTGGAGCGGGTGGCAAGCCAGACGGAGAGAACTGATAGGAAAAGGGCAAAGGGGGGCTTTCTCACGCAGTGGAAATGTTCAATACCATGTTTTGGCAAGTGGTTATAGAGGTATAAAGAACTGTGAAATCTATCAGGCTGAAGACTGAACATCTGTGCATTTTATTGTATTAAATAATATCTCAACAAAAACACAAATGGGCAAAAAAAATCAATGATTGTAATGGCCTTAGACACAAAAGATATATATATTTTTAAAACCTTTGAGTCCATAATATTACTGGGGAAAAAAAGACCTCATCAGTCATCTTTGGAGGTTGCTATGGCACCAACTCATTGTTCTTAAGATGTTTAAATAAAAGGAAAGGATTAAGCATTTATCCTGCCTTTCTTGTTAGAAGTGTACTTCAGATTATCCAAATAGTTGAGGGAATGTTATTATTTAATAGAATTACAGCTTATCAAATGCAGAATGAGTGTAGAATTTAAAAATCACCATTTTCTAAGCCCTAATGAAATAATGAGGAATTGATGAGGAATTTTATACTGGATGAATCAGGCTGACAACACGTGAACCCACTACAGAATCTTAACATCACCAAGTGTGAAACAACCAGACATTATGTATCTCCTGATGTGATGTGATAGGAAGTTTACTGTACCACTTAAAGTATTCTTGCCAAGAAGGAAGGAAGGAATGGAGGGGAGAGGTGGAGACAGGAAGATGTGTTAAATCAACTTACTAATCTATTTACAGTAGTCCTCCCCTTATCCACAGGGAATATGTTCTAAGACCCCCAGTAGACACCTGAGACTTCAGATAGTACCAAACCTTATATGTAATCTGTTTTATTCTATACACATATACCTATGGTAAAGTTTATAAATTAGGTACAGGAAGAGATTAACAATAACTAATCATAAAATAGAACAGTTATAATAAATACTTAATAAAAGTTATGTGAATGTGGTCTCTCTCACTCTTTCAAAACATTTCATTGTATTGGACTCACACTTCTTCTTATGATGATGTGAGATGACAAAATGCCTATGTGATGAGGGGAAGTGAGGTGAATGACATAGGTGTTGGGACATAGTGTTAGGCTACTGTTCACCTTCTGAAGACACAGCACAGGGAGGGTCCTCTGCTTCTAGACCATGTTGACTCCAGGTAACTGAAACCATGAGAGGTAAAATTGCAGATAAGTGGGGGGGGACTACTGTATAGCTTAGAGAAAATGGAGATTAGAGGAACAGGTTAAAGACACCATCAGAGGATTTTACAAATACAGATTGTACAAAATTTTACAGGACAAATGACTTGGTGTCCTCAACAAATGAATGACAAAAGAATAATAAAAGTGAGAGAAGTGTTATAAATTAAAAGATATTTATGAGATATATCAACCAAATGCAATGTGTGGACCTTGTTTGGATCTTAATGTGAGCAAATCAACTGTAAGTATATATGTATTTTTTTGAGAAACATGGACTGGGTATTGGAATTTACTAGTACAATTTTATCTTGAGCCTATGTTTTAAAAAGTATTTATATGTTGGCAATGCCCTCTGAAGTTTTTATAGGGAGAATTATATGATATCTGGGGATGTCCTTTTAAAAAGCTGAGGGGCAGTAGCTGAAAGACACGTAGAAAATGTTATTTGTTGAAGCTGTATCATTAGCACATTTGGATCATTAGACTGTTCTATTTTTGTATAGGTTTCAAATTTTCTATAAGAAAATGTTAAATTAAAAGAGAAATTAACATAAAATGTAATAACTGGATTCTTCATTCTCTAATTTGATTTGAAGGGAAAACATAGCAAGAGACAAAATAATCTAAACCCTTCATCCACTCAGGGTAGAATTCCCAGCCTGTGCAAACTTAGCACTAAAGCATTTTAGAAACTCTACGGTGGCCCTTGTATTCTACAACTGGTGTCACATTGCTGGCTGTCCTTTGGAAGATCTCTTGAGTAATGTTTGCTGTTTGCCCGTGTGTATGTTTTTAATTTTCTATATATATGAGCCTATTTTTCTTCTTTAAGAGGATGGCAGAATATTTTAATAAAGATAGCAAAACGGCCATCTGTTTAATTTAACTTCCTCCTGCTCTTTTTGTGTCTTAATAAAACACTGCTGCACACTGGTGAGAACGTCATACAGCAGTGAAATAATAAGAGCAAGGTGTTGCTGTGGATTTTAAATCTTTGCAGGGAAGCTGCTTCTCAACTGTGGCCCTGGTGGGTCCTCACTGTCCCCTTTTGGGAGGCGCCACAACACAAATGAGTGAACACAGTGGGGCTGAATGAGCAGCTCGGAAACTCATGAACTTGCAGGAAATTGGAGTATAGAGCAGAGGTGTGAAAGTTCATCTTAAAAAACAAAGATCTTTTCTCAGAAACATTTTTGACAAAAAGATGAAGTGTCTTCAATTTCAAAAAAACACAGTTTTCCTAACTCTTCAATTCTCCAGGTGCACAACATATGGCAACTACTTGCTGCAAGCCAGTGGCTCAGATCACACAGGAGCCCACCACATCGTAGCTTCTTTAAGTCAGCCGAAACACCCTATGCACCGCAGACCAGCAGACCCCAGTGGTGAACAACCTGCACTTGTCCTGGAACCCCTCTACCAATTCCTACCCTTGGCTGGGACCTCACCCTACTCCTCTGCCCCCTTTACATCTCGCCATCAGGTCCTAGAGGACTGTACTACTCAAACCCAACATTTCTAACATGGAACTTTTGGAGTCACCACCTATGGACTTCCTCTGCCTGTTTTCTCTAAGTGAATCCCTGGGAAACCTGGGAGGCATCCTTCACACTGCCCTCTCATTCATCCTTCATGTTCAATCACCCAGCAGGTCCTGTTAATCATACCTTTTAAATGGTGCCCACAGCCATCCCTTGCTCTCCATGCCTACTGCTTCCAAGGTCAACTTTGGGTACTTAAACACACTCTTCTCTTAGCTGACACAAACTCACTCTCTCGGTTTTTCTCTTACACTAACTCACTTCTACTCAGTCTCTTTTCCAGCTGCTCCTTCCACGCCTTAAGGTTGTTTTATTTTCTGGACTTCTGTCTTATTCTCTCCTCCTTTCTTTAGATAATCTCTTCCCTCTCAGTACTGCAAATATGATTGGTGTTCAAAAGATGCCGAAGTCTATCCTGGCCCTAGTTCATTCTTCTTAGCTTAATCTCCACATAGCCAACTGTTACTGGACAAATTGGAATGTTTCAGAAATTTCAGACTCATCACACTTAAAACAGAAAACATTATCTTTCTCTATTCTTTCTCCCAAAATTCCTCCAATGGTGTTGCTTATCTCAGAAAATGGCATCGGCATCTCCTGTTGCTCAACCAAATAATTTGGGAGTCAGCCTTGACCACCACTTCCCTTTAGCCCCTCCACACTCAATCTTCAAATACCGTCTCTTTACTTTCTGAATTTGTCTACTGGGTTTCCACTGCCCCAACCATAGTCCCAGCTTTTTCACTGTCTCTTCTTCTGAGTTGACTCAGTCTTATAATCCATTCTCCACATGGCAGTCATAATGATACTTTTTTTTTTCAAGTCTGATAACCTCACTTTCAAAGGACCTGAGTGATGGGTAATGGGGTTTCAAATACACACACATACATATTAAGAAAAAGCCAAGTTCTTGTTTACAAGTCCTCCGTAAGCTTGGCCATACCCAAATTGTTGTCACTATGTTTTAACACATTTTCCTCTTCTCTTCTCTGACCCAGCCATTAGGAATTCCCTTAGTTCCCAGAACACATTTCCCTCTCAGAATTCCTCTGCACATGCTTTTCTCTCTGCCTGGAATGTTCCTTTTCTTTTTAAACTACTTTATTGAAATATGACTGACATGCAAAAAGCTGTACATATTTAACATATACAACTTGATGAGCTTGAAGATAAGTATACATCTGTGAAACCATCACAATCAATGCTATAAAAATGTCCATCACCTCCAAAAGTTTCCTCCCACATTCATTATTATTACTATTTACTGTTATTATTTCATGATAAGAACTCTTAAGTCATATGTTCATCTCAATAGATGCAGAAAAAGCATGTCAAAATTCTCTGTATATTTATGATAAAAACTCTTAATAAATTAGGTACAGAAGGAACATACCTCACCATAATAAAGTCCACATGTGATAAGCCCACAGCTATTATCATATTCAATGGTGAAAGATCGAGAGTGTGTACTCTAAGATCCCTAAGAACCAGACTCAGAGATCCCTAAGAACAAGGAAGAAGTAAAATTGCTTCCATTTGCAGATGACATGATGTCATATGTAGAAAATCTTAAAGACTTCACAAAAAAACATTAAATCTCATCAGTGAATTCAGTGAGGTTGCAGGATACAATTAACACACAAAAATCAGTATTACTTATGTATAATAATAATGAATTATCTGAAAAAGAAATAAGGAAATCAATCCTATTTATAACAGCATAAAAAACAATATAACACTTAGGAATAAAGTTAACCAAGGAGGTGAAAAATTTCTACTCTGTAACCTACAAGACATTGATGAAAGAAATTGAAGATACAAGTAAGTGGAAAGTATCCCATGTTTATGGATTGGAAGAATTAATAAAAGATGTCCATACTACCAAAAGCCATCTATAGATTTAATGCAATCCCTATCAAGTCTCCAATGGCATTTTCAGGAACAGAAAAAAAAATCCTAAAATTTATATGAAACCACAAAAGACCCCAAATAACAAAAGCAATCTTGAAAAAGAAGAACAAAATGGGAGGCATCACACTTCTTGATTTCAAGCTATACTATAAAGCCATAGTAATCAAAACTGGCATAAAAACAGAAGTAGATTTATGGAACTGAATTGGAAGCCCAAAAATAAACCCAACCTTACACAGTCAACTTCCAACTTGATAAGGAAGTCAAGAATACTCAATGGAAAAAAGAAGTCTTCAATAAATGGTGCTGGGAAAATTGGATATGCATATGTAAAAGAATGAAACTAGACCCCTATCTTACACCATTCACAAAAAATTAACTTGAAATGAATTAAAGACTTAAATGTAAGACCTAAAACCATTAAACTGTAGAAGACACAGGAAAAAAACTATTTGGCATGGGATTTGGCAATGATTTCTTGCATATTACACCTAAAGCACAAGAAACAAAATAAAAAATAAACAAGTGTCACTACACCAAATGGAAAGTTTCTGCACAGAAAAAGAAATGACCAACAAAATGAAAAACTACTGAACAGGAAAAAGATTTGCAAACCATATATCTGATAAGGGGTTAACATCCAGAATATATGAGCTCACACAACTCAATAGCAAAAACAAACAATCCAGTTATAAAATGGACACCTGCTAGAATGCCCATCATCAAAAAGATAAGAAATAATAAATACTGTCATGGATGTGGAGAAAAGGGAACGCTGTGCACTGTTGGTGGTCTTGTAAACTGGTACTATGGAAAACAAAATGGAATATCCTCAGAAATTTAAGAATAGAACTACCATATGATCCAGCAATTCATTCCACTTCTGTGTATATATCCAAAGGAAATGAAAACATTAACTCAAAAAGATATCTGCACCCCTGTGTTCACTGCAGTATTACCCACAGTAGCCAACACATGGAAACAACCTAAGTGTGCATTAAAGGATGAATGGATAAAGAAGGCATGGTGTATGTATACAATGGAATATTATGTAGGTATAACAAAGGAAATCCTGCCATTTGCAGCAACATGGATGGACCTTGAAGGTGTATGGTTGAAGGCTTTGTGGACATTATGGATCTGGAGGGCTAAGTGAATTAAGTCAGATAGAGAAAGAGCCTATATAATCTCACTTATATGTGGAATCACACACACACAAAAAAACCAAACTGAGAAAAAGAGATAAGATATGTGGTTACCAGAGACAGGGCATCAGGGGAGGGGAGGGAGGATTGGAAGAAGGTAGTCAAAGGTACAAACTTCCAGTTTTAAGATAGATATGCACTGGGGATGTGACTTACAACGTGATGGCTGCAGCTAACACTGCTGTAAGGTGTGAGGAAAGTTAGGGGGGTAAATCCTATGAGTTCTCACCATCAGGATAAAAACTTCTTATTTTTTTAAAAATTGTGTGTCTATGAGATGATGGGTGCTAACTAAACTTAGGGTGGTAATCATTCACAGTATATGGAAGTCAAATCATTAGATTGTATATCTTAAACTTAGTGATGTATGTCAATTATATCTCAATAAAACAAATTTTAAAAAAAGAACATTTAAGAGCTACCCTCTTAGCAAGCTGTCAAGTACACAGTACACTATTAACTAGAGGCATTATGCTGTATAGTAGATGGGTAGATCTTGCATAATTGAAACTGCCTGGAATAGTCTTCCTCCCACACTCCACCTCGACAACTTCTCTGCTTTTTAAATTCAACTCATTCGAAAGTTGTAACCATCATTTCCTTAGGGAGGTTCTCCCCAACTCCTTAGACTGTTATATCCCCTTGGTAGGTTGTCTTTTCATACTCTTCATATCACTAATTATTTTTTAAATGAATGGTTTTTCTGCCTGACTATAAATTCCAGATGGGAACCTACTGTGGTATCACCAGTGAAAGTGCCTGCTGGAGTAGAAAAGTTTCCATCACATTCCAAAACATTCCATGGAACTGTTGGCCACCTCTAATATATGCATCTAGATTAAAGACCAGTCTGAAGATGAAAGGACTCCACTGTCCTCAGTCAAGGCCAGGAACTTTGCTCTGGATTATATCACAGATACACTCTAACCCTGAACTGTGAAGACATTCCCATAGCCAGAGATGATCAACACTGCAGGGAAGGGAGAATCAAAGACTCTTGCAATCTAAGGATTAGGAAAAGTGAGGGGAACTTTGTCCCCTCCAGGGCTGGTCCCCTCCAGGAGTAACCATATATAGCAGCTTGGAACCCAAGAATTCCAGATGGAAGACATAGGTCACAGGAGGCTTCTGGACACTGGGGATCTGGATGTGGAGGTCTCAGAGAGGACAGGGGGCATCTATCCTGGCTCAGGGGAATACTGGATGATGAGTCCCAGAGGGACAGAGGAGTAGCTGCAGAGCACCCAGTCAGTAGCACTTGCCTCATGCTTCTGCATGAACTAAGACAAACACCTCGCATCCTCAGATATCAGCACTCCTGGTTCTTGAACTCTGAGATTCAGACAGAGACTTTGTATACCATCAGCCCCCCGGTTCTCAGGACTTCAGACTTGACTGAATTAAACTGCCTGTCTTTGTCAGAGACAAGTGACAAGGTCAAGCAAACAATGAAGAAAAGACAGGGCAGAGTGGGAGCGGGAGAGTCCATGTTCATTTGGGGACCTGGGCTTTGGCCCTAGACAGCCCATCATTTATTGGGAGGCAATGTTTCAAATCTACTGCTGAAGTTATCCCATTTGGCTCAAGGAGTGTGATGGCTTGAGCCTGTGGGTGACCCTGAAGGTCTTCAGTGCCTTGAGCTCCAGTGGACTGAGACAGGCAAGAGGGCAAGGATGCCAACCTGGGGCCCACTGGATCATAAGCATGGCATCCCACCTCCTCAGGAAATAGTGTGGCTCAGAGACATCATGAACTGTACAACAGAGACAGCGCCCCCAGGTCATACTCTGCTTTTTATGAACATATGGTTATTCTGTGCAAATTAAAATACACACGTTCTTTGCCTATCATTTCCCATGACATGAATCTGCATCCTTTACCTGCAACTCCTGTGAAGCCTCCTGCCAGAACTGCAGCAATTGGAAGCCCTGGGGCTGGTCTGGGCAGGTAAGAAAGCTATCATACCTGCGCTGTTTACTTACGTCCATCACAGGTGGTTGGTCTCACAACTGTTTTTAACAACAATGTATGCACATAGGAATTCTGCCTTTTATTCAGTTATAGAGGCTCCTGACTGAGTTAAGACATTTTTTCTGATAGTTTGAAGATCTCACAGTGTCTGTTGTCTTCCTTTAGGAATGGCTCCCCAACTGACTCAGTAGACTTGTCTGTCACTCTAATATAAGCATTCAGAATATGACAGTGCCTATTCTTTTCAAAGAAGACCGATGTAGTGGGGAAATCTGGAGCCATCTGATTTTACACCACTTAAAAGGTAATCTGGTTGGTCTTCTCTCCTTGGAGAATTCTTTTTTCTCCTACCATTTAGACACGTTACTATAATATGCCTTGTTAATAGTTCTGGTTAATGTTACTTAGAGCAAGAGGAAACCTTTCCATTTCTAATCTCATTTATTTTCTCAGTCTAGGAAAGCTTTTTTTTCCTTCACTGTATTGATTATTTTGATTGCAGGCAAGCTGCCTTTCATTCAACAACAGCCCTAGAGTTAACCCTGCTAGGTTTTTTCCCCCTGAACCACAGTAAGCCTTTCAATTCTTCTTATTCTTGTGATACAGTTTTACTTATTGAGGATGAAATTAAAAGGTAATGAAGAATTTCAGAGAATAGAAAGGTCACAGCTGGACCTATTGGTGAAAAAATGACAAAGAAAAGAGTATTCTCATAATAAAATTTTCCTACTTAACTAAAGCGTAGGATTTTGTGTCATTTCCTGTAGGTTAATTCGCAGAATGCATGTGTGTATACTATATGAAAATTATATATATATATGTGTGTGTGTGCGTGAATATATTACATACACAAAGCTCTGATTCTTTTCAAGCACTGGGGATGGTTTTCTTAATAATGTCTTTATTATTCACCTAGTTTGCGCTCTGAGCAGTATGAAATGTTGCAAAAAAAGAGAGAAGGAATATAATTTATAAACAAAGCACCTTACATAGGTCACATATGCAGAAGGGAGCCCTGTCACCTTGCAGGCACCTGGTCCAGACACCTGTACCTGAAGTTAATGATGACAGAGGTGGTGCTGTGCACGGGGACCCAGGCTGTGTAGGCTGGTGGGAGGAGAAAGGACTCACAGTGGGCCCCCTACGAAGGTGAGGGCATGAGACAAGGGCCTGAAAAGATGACCTCTTTTCTGAGAAAAGGTATGTACTTGCCAGGAAGCTTGCTAAGGTCAGAGTGCAGACCAGGAGGGGACTGGCAGTTCTGTCTAGCTGGGTGTGGCTATCCAACTTGAATGTGTAACAGAATCAGCTGGAAGGCTTGTTAAACCCAGGTGACTGGACCCCACCCCAGAGTATCTGATTCAGTAGGTGTGGGATGGGGCCCAAGAATCTGCATTCATAACAAGTTCCCAGATAAGGTTGATGCTGCTGCTCAGGGAAAACACTGTGAGAACCACAGATACTGTGTGGACCCTGGCTACATGAATCATGATCCCAAGCCTTGATCTTTATGGCATCAACAGCATTTAACTCCTCCTGTAAGAATCGGCAGAAAACCTAGGCTTCTGTGGAGCGGCAGCTGGAAGGACAACATGGAAGCAGGAGGTATAAATATTCCACACCTCCAGTGTGGATGCTGGGTGTACCTGGGCATACAATAAGAGGCAGGTAAATTGCACATGAGGGCAGCAACCGTGTCTGATCCTTCAGACACTCTCGTAAAGATGTGCAGAGAGCAGCCAGGTGCTGAACTGCCAGGGTGACAGACAAGCCAGGGAACAGGTTCCACGGGTCATTCACTGCAGCTTGTTCACAGACGGCAGGCCAAGTGGAGCTGGTGGCACAGGGGCTATGCCGAGGGGTGGAAACAAATGAGCCCCCTTCCCACCTCAAGGAATGGGGCAGCCACACAGGACTGTCACCACCATTACCACTGTGTCTGGCAGGGCAAAGCAAATGCCTTCAAGAGTGTGGGGAGACCAACATCTTAGCAAGGCTCAGCAGTGGGTTCTCCCATCACAGCCTGCAGTGGCACTCAGATCTGTGAGTCCTTCCTGTCCCCATCATCCTTGCCCTTGTGGCCCTGTTCCATCCTTCATTCTGTTCTGCCCTCTGTTGGTGATGTCTTACCCTTCACTGGCCTCCTTCTTGTGGCATGGAAGAATAAATCTCTCTTAGGAATAAGAAAGAAAGAAGGAAAGAAGGTAAGAAAGCAATAAAGCAAGGAAGCAAGGAAGGAAGAAAAAGAAAGAAAGCAAACAAGCTCAACTCCTTCAATGCAGGGCTTCCTTCCTTTCATAGATAAGGACCTGGAACAAGTTATCACCTCCCATTTACCCACCAGCTCTTTCCAATCTGGCTTGTCTCCTCACTCGACCACTTCTTCTCCTGCTAGGTTTCCAATAGGCATTAATCTAACAGATAGATACCCACAGAGCCATGTGCCAAGCATGGTTCTATGTGCATGGGACCTAAAGGTGAGCACCATGAAGATCTGTGCCCCTAAAGCTTGCAATTACAGCAGGAAGGTCAAGAAAAACATACACACCATGAATAAATTTGATGGCATGCTGCAAGTTGAGGAAAGCTAAGGAAACAGTAGCAGAGCTGCCCAGCAGGTAGAAGGGAATGAGAGGGTGGGAACAGGATAGAAACTGAAGTCACAGGCCCAGTTTAACATGCTGGGTCCAGATCTTTTACTTGAATTAAATTCCAAATGGCAAGTGACAAGTACATTGCCTATGATAACATATTCATGGGCTTTTTAATTGCAGGGCTTTACAATGAAATCCTATGCAAATTTCATGGAGGAAAGAACACAGCCTGAATTGAAGCACCAGAAGAGTCTGCAGTCTCCAAAGGGAGTAATTTTGGATCCAGGGAAGGTCCCCACCACTCATTTCACTCATGCAACCTGGATAATCATTCCATCATGAGGGCACAGAGCCTTTCCTTTCACAGAAGGGTCACAGGTGCAGATGAGGGGCCGATGGGGTGTCTCAAAGGTACTGAGCAGCTAAGGATAAATGACTGAAATCAGATGGAGGGAACAAACAGTCTTTGATTGGGATAGAGGTTCTGCACTAGGCACTTGCCTGGTTGAAGAAAAATGAGAAAACAGCAGGCGAAGGCAGAAGAAAATCAATAAACGTGAAATTTAAAAATTGTGCCATGAGTTTTCTCCAAGCCCACTTCCCCAGGGCTCAGGTATGCAAAAGTTCAGGAGAGAGCACAGTGGACAGAGACCCCAGCTGCGGGTCTCCCCAGCACCTGCTCTTCTCTTTGTGGAGTGGAGGAAGATGCACCAATTAGAGGTCACGAGGTCCCCCCTTGCCCCTCCAGAAACCTAACTCTAAAATGAAGACGTTGGAATGACACAACAATATGCCCAACTTAATTGTTTTTTCTTTACAGCAGGATTCATTCTTCAAATAAAATCTTCAGTAAAACCCAGCACATAAAATATCTAGCAGTGTTGCTGACCTAGGTTTAGGGCCCAGCAAAAGGCCCATTCTTCATCTTCCTCATTCCCCTCCCCCCACCACCCTCATTCCCCTCCCCACAACATCCTCATCTCCTCCCCCATCATCCTCCTTAGAAGCATTTCTGAGAAAAGGGAAGGTCCCACAGAACACCTCTTCTCTCCTCTGGCATCTTGTGATTCTTTGATGTACATGAATCATCAAAATACAGAGGATGGAGATACTAATTTAATTTTCAGAAAAAATTAGAGAATGAAACTGGATGGGAGTGGGAATCAAGTACTCTGGCTAATGTTCAGATTGGGTCACCAAGGCATTGAACATATTGCTCAACCTCTAGAGAGGGAGCCCAGGCTCCCTAAGGAGGCACGACAACTGGATGGAACATCCTCGGGAACAGGGTGGGCGAAGGGAGTCGCCAGCTGAAGAATTTAGACACACATGGAGGACGACTAGGCAGCTATGCTCACAAACATGAAAAGACAAAGAGGAAAGGGTGCCGTGGTACAGACCTTGATTCCAAGTTCGATATTTTCTCCTCCATACACGTCCATCCCAGGGTCCAGAAGACCGATTTCACCAAAGAACTTCCTGTTGACCACAAAGGAGCAGCCAATCATGGCTGGTGTCCTGTGCGAGAGAGGAAGATGCTGAGGTCACGTGGTATATACGCAAGAAAATGTTACTCAGCCATAGGAAGAAGGAAATCCTGCCATTTGCACCCACACGAATGGACCTTGAGGGCATTGTGCTAAGTGAGGTAAGTCACACAGAGAAAGACAAATACTGTATGTTCTCACTCTTCTGTGGAATTTTAAAAAGCCAAACTCATAGAAACAGAAAGTAAATTGGTGGGTACTGGGGGCTGTGGTGGGGGAATTATGGATTTGTTGGTAAAATGGTCTAAACTTGCACTTACAAAATGAGTAAGTTCTGGAGATCTAATGCACAGCATTGTGATGACAGTAAAAAATATTGTATTATATACTTTAAAGTTGTTAAGAGACTAGATCTTAGAGGTTTTCACCACAAATTGAAATGATAATTATGTGTTATGATGGAGGTATTAGCTAATGCTAGGATGGTAATCATATTGGAATATGTAAGTATCAGATCAACATGTTGCACATTAAACTTATACAATATTAAATATCAACTATATCTCAATAAAAAAGAAGCTAAAGTCATTAAGGTGTTAATACTAGGAGCCGTTCTGTGACACTATTCCACTTTGGCAAAGTGAGTAACTTCCCTGAAGGCCTCAACTCCCACACCTCTCTCTCCATAAATCTATGTTTTAGCTTCAGACAAACCAGGGGACCCGAGGCATCTCAGGGCCACAGGCTCCTTGGTAGTTTGCACAAGGATGGGTCTCACACGTCACACGTCTGCAAACATGGGACCTGGTTCTCACTGCACTCTGGTGACAACCATGTGACAAGATGAGCATCCACAGGCAGTCTCAAAGAGGCTCCGAGAGCAGGAAGGAGATGGATTTACTCCCTGACCCAGGAGGAAGAGCTTTACAAGCCAAGGGTGTGAAGAAAAATGGAAGAGGAAAAGGCTAACAGAAACAGGTCTAACCGCCATATCGTGGTGGGAGAGAGTGGATCAGAGTGCTGGTTCTTACAGAAGGGAGAAGACTGAGCCAGGAGACCACTGATACCTGAAGGGGCCAATAATAAAGTGCAGAGAGATCCCCTCAGCCCACCAAGAAGGGGTGTTGAGCAGGAGAGAGAAGAATCTATGGGGGGTGGTGTGTGTGTGTGTGTGTGTGTGTGTGTGTGTGGCTAGTGTCTAGAAACAAAGATCAATACTTTATTTTTGTTTATATTGATTCCCTTGGTTATTTCCTCTGGTGAAGGCCAAAGAAAGAAGCTGACTCCATGCAAATCAGAGATAAAAACCATCATGGAAGCATGTTCAGGAACTGATAGACATGCAGCCTTGATCTACCACATGCATCACAATTTCCTGTGATACAGAACCATACACTTCTAATGAGTGATAACATACTGGTATATATTACATATCATATTGTATTAAGTTGAATTACAACCTGTATTGCAGTGTGGTATCAAAAAATCCTTTATTATGTCTTTTTCCCTCTGTTTCCAGACTTTACAGGGACCCTTGTACAATAAATTCATTCAGCAAATACCTTCCCAGCATCTATCATGTCAAAGGCCTTTTATTGGTGCTGTAGGGGCTAGAGAAACATATAACACATTTCCTATGTTCAAGTAGCTAAGAGTATAATAATAATCACTGTTGATAATCATCATCATCATTGTTGTTGTAATTACAGCCATTCACTGAACAATTACTATGTCTCGAGCACAAGTGCAAAGCACTTTTCACACACTGCGTCATTTAAAAACCTCCAGATCTTCTGTGAAGGAGCTTAGGACCATCTCCATGTAAGAGGTGAGGCCCTTGGATTTAGTGACCTGCTCTGAGCAGCAGAGCCAAGCTCATGAACTTCAAAGCCCTTGACTTTGCTGCTTCTGCTTCACCGCACTCTCCAGAAAAGGCTTCGTGGGAGAGCTGGCAAACACCTGTACTGCCAAAGGCCAGAAATGCCATTAAGATACTCACCTGGGCAAAGGAGACGTCCCATACAGGCACCGCAGGGGGACTCCACAGGGGCAGCCAGAAAACTATTGGTGAGAATTCTCTTGGGTTGAAACGTAAACCTCAGTGTTTGATCCTCATCATCTACTCCTTCTGATTTTGAGCTTGACTTTAATGTCCAGACTCTGCCTCCATGGAATGCCCTTTGGTACCCGTGGGGTCAAGCAGCAGTGGGGCATGCTGGCAAAATCAATATTCGGAGTTGAGCAGACTGGTCTGAATGCCGGCGCTGC
Organism: Manis javanica; assembly: GCF_040802235.1. Lineage (NCBI taxonomy): Eukaryota > Metazoa > Chordata > Mammalia > Pholidota > Manidae > Manis > Manis javanica. Next base: position 40,501,025 of record NC_133165.1, on the reverse strand, counting down.
CTCTGTAACCGTACTTCGTTATGTTACCAGAGTGCTCTGGGCCGCAGTAAATCTCCACAGAGTGCTGCTGTGAAAAGATACACCATGTGCCCAGCATGCAGAGCAGGGGCTCAATAAATAATGCTCCTGTGCTTCTTACTGGGGGGCCCGTCCTCAGGGATTTCCAGGAAATCTCACGCCAGTGGGTCCTCTGCACACAGAGCACTGCCCTCTATAGGCGCAGCCCTGCACCCTGGCTACACAGCGACTGTGAGCCCATCCCCCGCCTCCATTAAATGAACCAGGAAGGGGCACAGGTTTCACACCGGGTCATCAAGGTATGGTTTTCCTGGAATGGAGACAATGCTGGGAGCCAGAACCAGATGTTCTCACCCACCTGTAGGGCTCAGGTGGCTATTCTGGGGCCGCTCAGGTGGCCCCATGCATGCTGATGACTGAGCACAGGAAGGAGGCAGGTGCCCAGTAGGGGTGTGAGACCCTGGCTGGGGGTGGCAGGTGCCTGGTGATGTTGGCCTCCCATCAGCTGACAGGCCTGGCTCTGCTCCTTGCCCCTGGGTCATGTGACAGCCCCTGGGCCTTTGTTGTCTCTCCTCCTTGACTTAAGTCACGTTAGTTATGGTTTCTGTGCTTTGCAACCAAATAATGACAATGAAACATGCTGCCTCCTTGTACCTAGGACTCGGGCAGGGAGGACGCTGTGTTGCACTGCCAGGAGGCAGAGCTTCAGCGAAGATTCCTTCTAGGAGAGCCAGGATCCAGCCTAAGGACAGGAATGCTTGGAGCGGGAGGCACAGCCTGGGAGCACAGAGGTCTGCGGGCAGGGGCAGGGCCAGCACAGGTGCCACCTCAGGGCTGTGGAGAGCAGGCGCCAAGGACACCACAATGTTCTGATACGTCAGGGCAGTGTCCCCCACAGCCTATGCTCAGCGTCTGGGAACCCCCACATTGACACACATGTGCGGCAAAGATTCTGCTCTTTGCAGCTGAGCCTTCTAATCCCTCGAGGGCAAGCAGGGCAGCTAAACCAGAGGGCAGAGTCAGCCAACAAACGCTCTCGCAGGAATGGATTCAGACACAGCCCTGAGGTGGAAAGAAGGTGTCTCTGAGATTGGCTCAGGACCGCCCATGTCAGTGTCACCCTGATGGCTCCTTAGAAAATGCACGTGCCTGTGTGGCCCAAAACCGGTGGAACCTGACTCACAGGGATGGGACCGCGGAGTTTGTGTTTGTAGCAGCAGAACCATCCGGTGGAGCCATGTCCCCTCCAGCTTGTCAGGTCCCCCAGAGCAGAGGTTTCCCCTCTAATCTCCCACAGTTGCAGTAGCTAGTGTCTTGCTGCCAAGGAGCAGGCCGTCTCCAGCTACAGGTGAATAGGTGAGTAGGTGTGACAGATCTGGGTGACAGCCCCGGGGTTGTGGGGGGAAGCTCCTGGTGCCTCCGGAACACTCTGGCCGAACAGAGCCAACAGCAGGGGAGTGTGCTGTAGGTGGGCCTGGGATGGGGAGAGGAGAGGAGAGGAGAGGAGGGAGGCATGGCTCCAGACACATCACTTTTGCTGTCAGGGAGCATCAGCCAGATGCCTCCCAGATTGCCCTTTGGGAAACAACTTTCCCTATCAAGCAGCCTGGTATTTTAATAAAATTGGCTTTATCTGGATGGTATTTTCAGTAATGGTGAGGAGAGAATCCACAGGACATGTTCATCCCCTATCTGCTGGTCACACCTCTGTTCAGCACATGCAACCAGGTTCTTAATCAGAAGGCCTGGGATTCCTCATGACAAAATGAAGAGGTCGCCCAGTGCCTCCTCATGAGAACTAGGCCACAGCAGCCTCCCAGTCTGCCCCTAGGTCCCAACAGGGGGTCACAGCAAAGCAGGCCTCTGTCTGCACCCTGAATGAGCTATCAGAACTCAAAGGTGGAAGGCAGGAGGCTGGCCCAGTGCAGTGGAGACATAGAACGAGCATGTGGCCATTCCAGCTCTTGGTGGCGTGTGGAAAGGTCCTCTGAAGTCCATGGCAAGAAATCTGCCACAGTGTCTAGAAGGTGGCTTCAGCGCCATTCCATGCTCTGGCACCCCAGAGAGGTGGCACCTAACAGGGATGGTAGAAAAGAGAGTGGGACCAGCCTGGAGACCAGCCCCTCAGAAGGTGGCTTCTCTGCTAGCAAAGTCCCCAGTCCTACAACAGCAGGGCTCCGAGGCCCACCCCACAGTGCTGAGACCAGGGCAAGACTCCTGGCAGGTGGCTAATGTATAGTTAGCAAATGTGGAGACCAAATAATTAAAAAACATATCCTCACCCCATCGTTCAGCCAGCCAGCCTTGCTGGTAAATTCAGTGGGACAAGTGTTCTGTGCTTGGGAGCTACCTGACTGGACTGACCACGAGCAGCTGTTGCTCAGCATAATGAGAAGTGGGTCTCCAAAAGACCACCAACTGCCCCTCCTGGCACCCACTGCACCGGTGGCAGGGTTTTAGCCAGGCCCATCCTTGCAACCAGAACTGAGAGCCAAGCTTGGCCACACTTTCGCCCCAAGGCTTCCCTGCCACCTGTCCAGCCATACCAGCCACAGGGATGGGGCTAAGGAGCTGACTAGATCCTGGAACGTGAGCTACAGCTCATTCTTCCAACTCAGCTGCTATTACCACCCTCAGTACAAACATTTCAATTCAAAATCATTTAAAAATGATAATCATATTAAGGGATCTGCCAAACTCTAATAGCTCCATTACAGAGGAGAAGAACAGAAATTAAAAATAATCACTTTTATTATTGCTGTTACACAGAATATAGGCAACACACACAAGAGTTTCAGCTGAGAGAGATGAGAAAGGGGGAGAGAGATGAGGGAGGAGAGGGCGGCAGTCCCAGGCATTTCCACCAGCACATGCAAAGCTTTCTCAATGCCTCCGTCTTCTCATAGGTGACAAAGGATGTCTGTATGCCAGCTATTTACCCCCCTCAGAACCCTTCACTGGCTCCCTATGCTCTCCTGAACCAAGTACCCATTCTTCCTCAGTTTCCTGCCCTCTGCAGTACCTTTCCAGCCATGTGCTCCCTAGGTGCCATGGCCTGGCCACCCCAGATGATGCATTGTTCAGGAAATGTGGCCTCATTTATGCCTGTACTTTCTTCACCAATATGTCCTGCATGAGACCACTTGGTTCTATCCAAATCCCACTCACCGTTCAAGACACATTTCTTTCTTTCTGAAAAAAAAATTGTATGTTATATAAAACTACACAGCTCTTACAGTAAATATACCTCAACACAAATAAGAAAACAAAAAACTCATCTGTACTTAACGACCATTACCACACAACTCTCTAATTGCCATCCCTTATCTTTCCACCTCACCTCCTCAAGTACCTCGGATCCACCTATCTTTCTATTCCACTGGACCTCCATCCACTGGCCCTACCACCTTGACAGTGGACCCCTTCCTACTGAGCCCAAAGCCTTGGTTGGTGGTCTCAGTGGTGCCCTGGCATCTCCCTCTCACTTCATTGTTCTCAGTTGGCAAAACCCTAATGCTGACTGATGCCCTGCTCCACCTACTCTACAGCTGGACGTAGCTATAGACACACATAACCCCAAGAACTGTTCTGTTTTAAATTCAGGGCCTTAAGTCTCCAATGGGTCCTCAGTGCTGCCCTTCCATCCTGCTACAGGCCCCATGCTACTCCTCTGTCACTGTCCTAGAAGATGCTGTCACATGTTCTGTCCCCTCCTCAAACCTCTAGCACCACCTCCACTTCCCTCTCCCTCAACTGATGGCCTTGCTTTTTACTCCCTTAGAAAACTAGCAAACAAAAGAGAATGTCCCCACCTCCCACAACTACCCACTTAGTGCTGTCATCTGCCATCCCTGCTGTCCTTCCTTTTGCTTAGTTGAACTGTTTGTGCTCTTAGTTGAAGCCAAGGCCACCACCCATCCTCTCTAGCTACTCAAGTCCCTCACTCCAGCAATCCCCCTCCCCTAAATGCACCTACATCAAATATTTTTTCTTATTTTTGTATTCTTTATGCTTTGGCATCTGGGGCCTTGCTGACGGGGGAGAGACTGCCCCTCCCAGGGCTAGCTGATTCTTAGAGACAGTGAACCTGCTGGGGAGCACAGCTTTTCTGTGCAAGCTAACCAGCTCAGAACCCGCAGTCCCAGCCACCTCCTCTCTCTGGCTCTTACACTCCAGGAGGCAGTATTTCTCTGCCCTGATCATCCCACAGCCGTGAATCAGACAACCAGACACAGCACCTATACCCCAGAGCCCACCAAAACTATTCCAACTAGCCAATCCGAAGCTATCAGCTGCTTACCCAGCTTTGCCCATTCCTTCTTGCCAAAACCACAGTAAAGACTCCTGCCCACGTTTTCTCCTCACTCCTTCTGCCTCCTGAGTGACACAGGTGCCTCCCCATGTGGCCCTGTGTGGCATGGCTCACCTCCTTCTCCTGGGAACTGCGAGTGAACAGCTATCTGCTCAATGGTGATCCTCTTGGTCTCTTGTCCTTACCACGCCTTCAAAAACAATTCCATGTACCTCTTAGAAGAGCACTATACATTATCAGCTTCTCTCTTGGGCTGGATAATTCCTAGAATCTTATATTGCCTATAAATCCCCCTTTCCAATCACTCTCTTACAGCTGCCCTTTCCTTGCATTTTTATTCCCCCTAACAGCAAACCCCCTTTAAAGAGCTGTCTATACGTGATGCCCCTGATCCCTCTCTCTAGCTCTCACCTAAACCCTCTCACCAGGCTCTCATCCTCACCACCCATGGCAAGGGCATTTCAAGGTCAGCGATGAGTCACCCCAAGTCCAGTAGCCAGTCCCCAGCACTCATCACGTGTGCTCGCTCAGCTGCCTCTGAGACATCAGAGCACACATGATGGCCGTCCCCGTGTCTAAGCAGCAGGACCTTCACTGGGCAGCACAGGCTTGGCTACCTTCCTGGATGCTCCTTTCCATCTTTGTTGTTGACTCTCCCTTTTCTCTCTGATGTTCAAGGTAAGAGGACTCCAGGGCAGAGCCCTTGGGCCTCTTCTCCATCCACACTTCCTACTTGGTGGCCTCGTGTGCTCTCATGGCTTTCCATGACACTTAACATTCCAAGGCTCTCAAATTTACACTCCCAGCCTGAGTCCTTCCTCTCACCTCCAGACTAGTCTATCCCACTGCTTCTTCAGCAGCTCCACTGTATCTAAGAGATCCCTCAAACATGGCTGAAATGGAATTTTTAACTTTCCTCCCACTCAAACCTTCCCTACCCACAGTTTTTCCTATTTTAGGTAATGTAGACTCCATTTTTTCAAATGCTGAGGTAAAAACCTTGGTGTCAGCCTTGGTGCTAATCAGAGGAAAATCCTTATGGCTCTATCTTCAAAATATATCTGGGATCTGCTGACTTCTCACCATCTTTGCCACCACTGTCTAGTGCCAGCCATCATCTCGTAATGCCTGGATTACCACAGTGGCCTCTGAAGCAGTCTCTGCTTCCACCTTTGCCCTCCATCAGTCAACTCTCAGCACAGCAGAATGATTTACTGAAACACAGATTACATAAGGCTGTGCCTCTGCTGGAAACCCTCTAATGATTCCCCATTTTCTTCAGAGTAAAAACCAGGGTCGCACAATGGCCTAAAACTCCATCTAGATAGTCTGTGTTCCTGGGACTCCTTGACCCCCTCTTCTTGTCACCTCTGCTCCCGCCACATTCCTGGGTACATGCTCAAAATATAACTGAAAATGTGTTCCAACACTAACCTATATACACATGTTCACAGCAGCATTATTCATAATAGCCAAAAGGTTAAAAGAATCCAAATATCTATCCATCAATGGATGAGTGGATAAACAAAATACTATGTATCCATACAATGGAATGTTACTCAATCATAAGAAGGAATGAAGTACTGACATATGCCACAATATGGTTGAACCTTGAAAACATCATGCTAAGTAGTAGAAGCCAAACACACAGATTACATGATCCGATTTATATGAAATTTCCAGAATAGGAAAATCCATAGAAATAGAAAGCAGACTGGGGGTTGCCAGGGCCAGGGACCAGGGACTAGTAGGGAGTGAGTGCTTCATGGGTCCAGGGTTTCTATTTGGGCTGATGAAAATGTTCTGGAAAGAGTGGTGATGGTTGGAAAACATGAACTTATGTACTTAACACCCCTGAATAGTACACTTAAAATGATTAAAATAGCAGATTTTATATGTATTTCACAATAAAAATTATGGAACTAGTGAACAATCCTCAAGCTTGCTTTGATTATCATAGTACATTATAAATATGAACCCCAAATTGCCACTGGAAAAGAGGGTGGGAGATTGGAGAGTCTTCTGTTTCCATTCCTACCTTTTATTCTTGGAGACTGGCTCACAGCTCCTTGGGAGCTTCCTGAGTGTAACCTGAGTCCAAGGGAATGTGTGTGAAATCTGCCTCCCTGTTGTTCCTGGGCCTGGTTCGTGCTGAGCGCCTTGTCATCTGCTGGGGTCTGAGCGGAGATTAAGTGTGTTTGCTCATTTGTTCCTCTGGTCAACAAGCAGGGATGCCTTTCTTAGACTAAGTAACCATCCTAGTGAGCAAGCAAACACCATTTTTTTTGTTGTTCCTAAAAATGGTTTCTGGTTGAAGCCACGGTGCCCCATTATAAATGGGTGAGCAAGGCCATCAGAGTGGGAAGAACAGGCTCCATGCTGCAGGGGAGCAGGAGTTAGAACAGGGAGACTGTGAACTAGCTGACATGCTGTCTTCAGAATGAAGCCCCCATTGGGAAGGGTTTTCCCTCTGACCCTTTGCACTGACTGCTCCAACCAGGGTGTGGACACGTCCTCATGCAGTGGCTGACTTGGTCGCCACAGAGGGTACCAGTGCTGGGTGTCTGCCCCTTGCGTTTTGCTCTGCCTGCCTTTTATCTCCTTGTAGGTCCCAGCTGCCTTCAGCCTGTGTCTCTGGTGGTCCTGTCTCCAAATTCACATCAGGCTGATGGGTCATGAGCCAGGGATCTGGGGCTTACCCCATTTTCTCCTTTCATGATTCCAACTGGCCTGTCTTCTTGGGACTCACAGCCTTTCTCTGTCCTCAAACTCAAAGACCTGCCATTTTCACCATTCCACCTGCCATTCCAGCTCTGCTTCGGCTAATGTCCAGGCCTGTTTGCTGAGTACCTTCTAACACCAAGACCCCACTTGTAGGAAAAGTATATAAAACTCAACACCATCCTTGACGTCGTCTTTGAAAGAATTTCTGCAAAGCCCATTCTCAGGGTAGAACAAGCTCTGGGCATTTGGGTAGTGGAGTCAACTTCTTTGGGAATAGGAAGCTTAATTAATCAAAATGCACTTATTTCTGTGCATTTTATTACAATATCATACACCATTTCCTAATAAACAGAACAAGTGTCCCCTTCTTCTGTCACCCTCTGGCACAGACACTGATTTGTTAAAGTGTCCAAAACACAGGGCAGGGATGGAAGAGGAGAACCAGGAGGGCACTGCACCCCCAGGCCAGAAATGCCCTGAACTGAGCAAACAGATGCATCTGGTGCTGCATTAGGACACGTCATCCTTCTTTCTGATCTTCAAAGCAGCTCTATGATAGGTGTTATTAGCCCCATTTCCCGCCAAGAAAACTGAGGTCAGAGGTAAGTGAACTGGCCTAAGGCAGACACAAGCCAGTAAGTGCAGAACTTGTTGTGTCTGGCCCCACACCCTCCGACATATCCTGCTGCCACCCTAACAAGATCACCAAAAATTGGTGGCAGCTAACAGCTCTCACACTGGGTGGAATAAGTGGTCCCGCTTTGAAGATTGCTGGAAACTTTCAGCTGCTGAACACTAAAAATACAATTCTGGGGAAGGAGTTGGCTGACTTGCATAGAATTCTCAACTGGCATAGTATAGTAATTTAATACTCAGAGTTCCATTCGCCTCTGCTATACATATAAATACCAAAAGGCTAAATAACGCTGCCTTTTTGAAAATCAAATGCTGTATCCAACACACAAATATCTCACAAGAAAATAGGACCCAAAGGCCAATTCTTTGCCTGTTAAATGGAGGTAGCACTTTCCCTTTTGTTGCTGAAAAGATAATTCACGCTGAAACAACAACTTTCTCCAGATGGGGAAGTGAACTGTCTGGGTATTAAGAGCCTTTCCTTGTGGAAGATAAAGTAAATGCTCTTATCTCTGGAGTGTGATTTCTCACAGATGCAGAAGATGCCAGAGGGGATTGAAGCTGCCAGGCCCAAATGCATTTCCTTGGCTGACTGATTTTGCCTGGGCTTGTTTTATTAAAACAAAGACCATATCGAAACTCTCTAGTAAGATGTTTCCTATAAGTAATTTTCACAACATAACACTTTTGGTCTTTGCTAATCATATTTTCTTCAGGTTTTGAGAAACTGATTTGCAGATAATCCTTTGAAGATGACTTTTGTAAAAGCGCAAAGTTTCAAAAGAAGTGTAACACATTAAGCCATTACCAGCTATCAACACTTCATATGTATGTGTGTGAGTGTATATATACACACACACTTGTTTAAAAGTGTCTTCTTAGCTATCCTGGGTAAATGTTTAAGAATAGGGGTCAGCAAAATACACTGTCTGTTTTTGTCCAGCCAAAGAGCTAAGAATGTTTTTTACAGATGAACATGTTGATTTGAAGTTGGAAACACTAGCTTTGAATATTAGTGAAGCAAAATGTGATCCCAACAAAATTCAGATATCTTCATTAGGACAGACCTGAAATCTCCCAAATTATACTTTGGATTTCCTCAATAAAATATTTGTGAAAATTTGTTTTCACTATTGTTTCTAAGTACCTACATAATAGCCTTGGATTTGCCTCTTGGCTCATAAAGTCTAAAATATTTACTATTTGGCCCTAAACAGAAAAATTTTGCCAAACTCTATTCTAGAACACGAGCCCTGGAGGGGAATGCAGGCTCCACATAGAGCAACAGAGTACATGAGGACTGGCAGAAAGGTAACTTTGAAAAGAATAGATAAGGAACTCAGGGAGAGATGATGGATGAGCCCTCTTCTTATCTGAAAAGGGGGATAATAGTCCCTCTGTAGCTTCCAAGGCTGATGTCAGAAATTTGATAAAGGCTTGGACCAAACATGCAAAAATGGCTTCAGGCTAGTAACACACATTGTTCTGTAAAGGAAGTGAATGGAAGCAGAATATGCAACCCCAAAATATTTCTCTTTTGGCATAAGAATTATCCAAAGCCAGCTTTTTAAAGAAGTAACAAACACTGGAGAAGGTATGAAACCTAGAAGTTACCCTTTTGAAAGAGAAATTTATGTTTATAAAGGAAATCTCCATTTGTCAGGGTGTCTCCCTCTCTGTACTAGGAAGAGCAGAATGACTGAATCTGTAGAAGCTCTCATCCGTGAAGACACTTACTTGAGTCTCCATAACAAACCCTGCCCTTGTTTATTGTGCTTTTCCTGTCACCTCCCTCTAACATCTTCTTTGCATATACTTGAATATGATATTTAAGGTAATAGAATGATGCCAAGGGAGGAAAAGTAAGGGACTCCAGAGAAGATTAAAGATGGTGCTGTGAGAGGTGAGACAGAGGCTTCCTTCTAAAACCATATACAATTAGAAAATATAGTTGGTGCAACTAATCCTGAGAGAGCAACAGGAAAGAAGACTGCGCCAGACTGCACACACCTGGAGAAAAGAACAGACCTCACAGAACAGGGTAATATACCAAAGCCATGGCCCAGTGGAACCCAAGCCCTTCCCCCACCCCAGCTCACCAGCGAGAGTAAGAGAAATGGAACATGGAGGGAGTTGAATGCCTGGGACTTGCTGATACCTAGCTCCAGAGATCTGCTCTTGGAGATCAAACCTAGGTTTCATGGTACTTTCATGATACTCATGTGGTTATGGGGTTGGAAAGCTAATACAGGCAGAATTCCTGGAGAGACTGAGATTCCAGCCTCTTGTGGAAAGCAGGGATCCATATCTGCCTCCTCTGGGAAAAAAGCTTATACCTGTGTGCTCGACCCACTGGTTCAGACAGTGGAGACAGGCATAGCAGCCAGAAAGCAGGAAACAGCTCTTTCCTCCCCCCAGGCACCAATACCGCTCCCCTGAGACCCCTGACATTGCTTCAGGAGCAGAGCAGCTCCAGGGCAGAGCTTCTGGACACGAGAGGGGGCCATATACAAATATGAAACACCAAAGAAGCCTGGTCCAGAATAAAATTATTAATACAACTCCCAAGAAAGACCTAAATGACATGGACCTTGTGGCTCTTCCTGAAAGGGAGTTCAAAATAAAAATCATCAACATGCTAATGGAGGTACAGAAAGACATCCAAGAACTCAGGAATGAATTCAGGTCAGAGATTCAATCATTGAAGAGCATGATGGATGGTATAAAAAGCTGGTTGGATGTGGTGGAGGAGATGATAAATGAAATAGAAACTACAGAAGAGGAATACAAAGAAGCTGAGGCACAGAGAGAAAAAGGATCTCTAAAAATGAAAGAATATTGAGAGAACTGTGTGACCAATCCAAGCAGAACAATATTCACATTATATGGATACCAGAAGAAGAAGAGAGAAAGGGATAGAAAGTACCTTTGAGGAGTTAGTTGCTGAAAACCTCCGCAATCTGGGGAAGGACATAGTCTCTCAGGCCATGGAGATACACAGATCTCCCAACACAAGTGACCCAAGGAAGACAACACCAAGACATATAGTAATAAAACTGGCAAAGATCAAGGATAAGGACAGACTATTAAAAGCAGCCAGAGAGAGAAATAAGATCACATCCAAAGGAAAGCCTGTCAGGATAACATCAGACTTCTCAGCAGAAACCTTACAGGCCAGAAGGGAGTGGCATGATGTATTTAATGCCATGAAGCATAAGGGCCTGGAAACAAGATTACTTTATCCAGCAAGATTATCATTTAAATTTGAAGGAGGGATTAAACAATTTACAGATAAGCAAAAGCTGAGAGAATTTACCTCCCACAAACCATCTCTACAGTCTATTTTGGAGGGACTGCTATAGATGGAAGTGTTCCTAAGGTTTAATAGCTGTCACCACAGGAATAAAACCACAGTAAAGAAAATAGAACAGCTAATTACTAAGCAAATGCAAAATTAAAAAAACTGTCCTCAAAGTCAGTCAAGGGATTGACAAAGAATACAGAATATGATACCTAATATATAAAGAACAGAGGAGGAAGAAAAAGGAGGAGAAAATGAAAAGAATCTTTAGATTGTGTTTGGAACAGGATATTAAGTAAGTTAAATTAGACTCTTAGACAGTAAGGAAATTAACCTTGAACCTTTGGTAACCATGAATCTAAAGCCTACAATGGCAATAAGTACATACCTATCGATAATCACCCTAAATGCAAATGGACTGAATGCACCAATCAAAAGACATAGAGTCACTGAATGGATAAAAAAACAAGACCCATCTATATGCTGCCTACAAGAGACTCACTTTAAACCCAAAGACATACACAGACTAAAAGTGAAGGGATGGAAAAAGATATTTCATGCAACTAACAGAAAGAAAAAAGCAGGAGTTCCAGTACTTGTATCAGACAAAATAGACTTCAAAACAAAGAAAATCACAAGAGACAAAGAAGGACATTACATAATGATAAAGGGGTCAATCCAACAAGAATATATAACCATTATAAATATCTATGCTCCCAACACAGGAGCACCCACATATGTGAAAGAAATACTAACAGAATTAAAAGGAGAAATAGAATGCAATGTGTTCATTCTAGGAGACTTTAACACTCCACTCACTCTGAAGGACAGATCAACCAGACAGAAGATAAGTAAGGAGACAGAGGCACTGAACAACACAATAGAACAGATGGACCTAACAGACATCTACAGAACTCTACACCCAAAAGCAACAGAATACACATTCTTCTCAAGTGCACATGGAACATTTTCAAGAATAGATCATATACTAGGCCACAGAAAGAGCCTCAGTAAATTCAAGAAGATTGAAATTGTACCAACCAGTTTCTCAGATCACAAAGGTATGAAACTGGAAATAAATTACACAAAGAAAATGAAAAATCCCACAAACACATGGAGGCTTCACAACATGCTCCTAAATAACCAAAGGATCAATGACCAAATAAAAACAGAGATCAAGCAATATATGGAGATAAATGACAACAATAATTCAATAATGCAAAATCTGTGGGATGCAACCAAGGCTGTGCTAAGAGGAAAGTATATTGTAATACAGGCCTACCTCAGGAAAGAAGAACAATCCTATATGAGTAGTCTACACTCACAATTAATGAAACTAGAAAAACAACAGCAAATGAGGCCCAAAGTCAGTAGGCAGAGTGACATAATAAAGATTAGAGCAGAAATAAATAAAATTGAGAAGAATAAAACAAATAGAATCAATGAAAGCAAGAGATTTTTTTTGAGAAAATAAACAAAATAGATAAACCTCTGCCAGACTGATCAAGAAAAAAAGAGAGTTCACACACATAAACAGAATCAGAAATGAGAAAGGAAATATCACTATGGACACCATAGAAATACAAAGAATTAATTGAGAATACTTTGAAAAATTATATGCTAACAAATTGGATAACCTAGAAGAAATGGACAACTTTCTAGAAAAATACAACCTGCCAAGGCTGACCAAGGAAGAAATAAAAATCTGAACAGACCAAATACCAGCAACAGAATTGAACTGGTAATCAAAAACCTACCTAAGAACAAAACCCCTGGACCAGATGGCTTCACCGCTGAATTTTATCAAACATTTAGTGAAGACCTAATACCCATTCTCCTTAAAGTTTTCCAAAAAATAGAAGAGGAGGGAATACTTCCAAACTCATTCTATGAGGATAGCATCACTCTGATACCAAAACCAGGCAAAGACACCAGAAAAAAAGAAAATTACCGACCAATATCTCTGGTGAACATAGATGCAAAAATACTCAACAAAATATTAGCAAATCGAATTCAAAAATACATCAAAAAGATCATCCATCATGATCAAGTAGGACTTATTCCAGGGATGCAAAGATGGTACAACATTCGAAAATCCACCAACATCATCCACCACATCAACAAAAAGAAGGACAAAAACCATATGATTGTCTCCATCGATGCTGAAAAAGCATTTGACAAAATTCGACATCCATTCATAATAAAAACTCTCAACAAAATGGGTATAGAGGGCAAGTACCTCAACATAATAAAGGCCATAGATGACAAACCCACACCCAACATTATACTTAACAGCGAGAAGCTGAAAGCTATTCCTTTAAGATTGGGAACAAGACAAGGATGCCCACTCTCCCCACTTCTAGTCAACATAGTACTGGAGGTCCTAGCCATGGCAATCAGACAACACAAAGAAATAAAGGCATCCAGATTGGCAAGGAAGAAGTTAAACTGTCCCTGTTTGAGGATGACATGATATTGTACATAAAAAACCCTAAAGAATCCACTCCCAAACTACTAGATCTAATATCTGAATTCACCAAAGTTGCAGGGTACAAAATTAATAGACAGCAATCTGTGGCATTCAAATACACTAACAATGAACTGGCAGAGAGAGAAATCAGGAAAACAAATCCATTCACAATTGCATCAAAAAGAATAAAATACCTAGGAATAAACGTAACCAAGGAAGTGAAAGACCTATCCTCTGAAAACTACAAGACACTCATGAGAGAAATTAAAGAACATACCAGTAAGTGGAAACACATCCCGTGCTCATGGATAAGAAGAATTAATATTGTCAAAATGGCCTTCCTGCCTAAAGCAATCTATAGATTCAATGCAATTCTTATCAAAATACCAATAGCATTCTTCAACAAACTAGAGAAAATCATCCTAAAATTCATATGGAACCACAGAAGACCTCAAACACCCAAAGCAATCCTGAGAAGGAAGAATAAAGCAGGGGGAATTATGCTCCCCAACTTCAAGCTCCACTACAAAGCCACAGTAATCAAGACAATTTGGTACTGGCACAAGAACAGACCCATAGACCAATGGAACAGACTAGAGAGCCCTGATATAAACCCAACCATATTTGGCCAATTGATATATGATAAAGGAGCCATGGACATACAATGGGGAAAAAACAGCCTCTTCAACAGTTGCTGTTGGCAAAACTGGACAGCTACATGCAAGAGAATGAAACTGGATTATATTTTAACCCCATACACAAAAGTAAACTCAAAATGGATTAAAGACTTGAATGTTAGTCATGAAATCATAAAACTCTTAGAAGACAACATAGGCAAACATCTCCTGAATATAATCATGAGCAACTTCTTCCTGAACCCATCTCCTCGAGAAAGGGAAACAAAATGAAAAATGAACGATGGGACTACATCAAACTAAAAAGATTTTGTACGGTGAAGGACATCATCAACAAAACAAAAAAGGCATCCTACAGTATGGGAGAATATATTTATAAATGACATATCTGACAAGGTGTTAACATCCAAAATACATAAAGAACTTACACACCTCAACACCCAAAAAGCAAATAACCCAATTAAAAAATGGGCAGAGGATATGAAGAGACAGTTCTCCAAAGAAGAAATTCAGATGGCCAACAGACACATGTAAGGATGCTCCACATCACTAATCATCAGGGAAATGCTAATTAAAACCACAATGAAATATCACCTCACAGCAGTAAGGATGGCCAGCATCAAAAAGTCTAAGGACAACAAATGTTGGCAAGGATGCAGAGAAAGGGGACTCTTCCTACGCTGCTGGTGGGAATGTAAGCTAGTTCAACCATTGTGGAAAGTAATATGGAGGTTCCTCAAAAAACTAAAAATAGAAATACCATTTGACCCCAGAATCCCACTCCTTGGAATATACCCAAAGAATACAACTTCTCAGATTCAAAAAGACATATGCACACCTATGTTTATCACAGCACTTTTTACAATAGCCAAGATAAGAAAGCAACCTACGTGTCCATCTGTAGATGAATGGATAAAGAAGATGTGGTACATATATACAATGGAATACTATTCAGCCATAAGAAAGAAACAAATCCTACCATTTGCAACAATGTAGATGGAGCTGGAGGATATTATGCTCATTGAAATAAGCCAGGTGGTGAAAGACAAATGCCAAATGATTTCCCTCATTTGTGGAGTATAACAATGAAGCAAAACTAAAGGAACAAAATGGCAGCAAACTCACAGACTCCAAGAATGAACTAGTGGTTACCAAAGGGGAGGGGTGTGAGGGTGGTGGGGGAAGGAGGGAGATGGGGACTGAGGGGTATTATGTTTAGTACCCATGGTGTGTGGGATCATGGGGAGAACAGTGTATCACAGAGAAGAGACATAGTGGATCTGTGGCAACTTGCTGCACTGATGGACAGGGACTGCATTGGGGTATGGGTGGGGACTTGATAATACAGGTAAATGTAGTAAACACATTGTTTTTTCATGTGAAACCTTAAGAATGTATATCAATCGTACCTTAATAAAAAAATAAAAAAAGAATGATGCCAAGGGTGAGTGTAGTGCACAAAATGTATACTTAATAAAGGTGGATCACAAATACAGCTTTATGCTGTCTTGTAGCTACTGCAAGTCAAGTCGCTGGAATGATCTGTAGTGTCTGTGAGACTTTTTAAAGAGAAGTACAGCTACTTCGCCACTAAGACCCAAGAGCAATTTCTCTACTGAGTAACTTAGTGAGCAGTCTCCTTGCAATATTGCTTCAGTAATACAGCAAGCTCCAGAGATCTGTTTCTTAAAACATTCCTCAGCCCTGGTCCACAGCATTTACCCAATTATAGAAAGATGAGAATAATTGTTTTCAAGGCCAAAATGAGGTCAAAGTAAGAACATAGCTTCTGAAGGCCTTGCTTATTTATGGGCTAGGTAAATAGTAAAATAGTTAAATAAAGTTATCAAATAAAATAATATGTTTCAAAATACAAGAGTAGGATTTCCTATTCTGGATTTGCTGTTTCATAGTTTTCAGATGGGTTAAGACTCTTAGAGCTAGGATGAAAAGAAGCAAAAAGGATATTAATTTTTTATTATGACCATAAAACTGAGTCTTGAAGCTCACTTTGGGAATAGTCTTGAAGCCAGGATTTGAAGTGCATGAACCATGCACTGGAGAAAAATGCTTTCTAAATCCTATACCTCTCTTGAAATATCAACAACAGCAGTCAGGCAAAGCCAGAAGACAGAGGTTGTGATATCACTTCTGGTCTCAATGGTGGCTCACCTTAGGAGCACCTGGAGGCCTTTGAAAAATTAGCTGTGCTCATTCCCCAACACTCAGATTCAATTGGTCTACATCCAGATTGGTTTCAAAAGTGCCTCCAGGGCTGAGAACCACTGACATACAGAATGTTTCCAATCCCAAAAGGAGGCTAATTCTTTGTGGGTTGGGGGCAGAATCTAAAGAGGGTGGAGGAGATGAGACAGGTGTGAAGTCAGACCTTCTCTGAGGGAGTTTTAGGCAAGTCTTACTGCTCAAAGTAGAAGTCAGGGTGTGGGGAGAGAAATCCTGTAAGCAGACTTGATGCTCAGAAGGTGAAAGAGATGGATGCTTTGCTTGCTTCCTCATACTCTGTGGAACAGAGGATGCTCTGTAGAGTCCCCATACAGTGGAGCAGAGCTAGTGGAGTGATGTTCAGGCAAAAGAAGACCTATAGTAAGTGCTCCCAGTGCCTACAGCCAGAATTGGGATGCAGGAAATTCTGACATTACTGCACTCCCCGGGGTAGTGAGAGCAAAAGGCTGAACCAACTGGATCAGAGAGGAGTCAGAAAACCAAAGGGCATAGAATAGGTGGATGCTGAGCTCCAAGTTCAGAACCAAGGATATCAGCAGTGAATACAAAGGGAATAAAACTGAAGATGGCAAGGTGTGAGTAAGTCAGCAGAGGCCCAAAAGGTTCCAGAAGATACTGCTTCCCATTGCTGTAGTGCAATGTCAGCTCCACCTTGCTCCCAGGCACTCTTCAAGGTGGGAGGCAGAAGAGGGACACCCTTCCAGGGGAAGAGCAACCCTTGCAGAGAATAGCTTTTTTAATTCCAATTTAACTGAACAATTGACTTTAAAAGATGGGGGTTTTAAATTAGAAGAAACTAAGTTACCTTGAAATGACAAGGCTAATTTCCTTTCCCTTCATCAGTGAAAACAGGGACTAGAGAGCTAGCTGAATTCAAATATGAAAAATAAGTCATTTTTTTAACCTCTGCCTTGCAACTTCAATTTAAAACCTGCAACAGGTTTCAGAGTACTTAGAAGAAGGAATGGACTCTAAGACACCAACAAAAAAATAGGTGGGAAATAGAACAAAGGAGCCACATAACTAAAATGACTTTTCTGGAAAATAGTTTGGCAATATGTCTCATGACACTTACAAGTGTACATGTATTAAACCTAGAAATTCCATCCCTAGGAATTTATCCTAGAGAATAATAATGATTTATGCCATTAGAATGTCACATTAAGTGATTTGGACACCTAATTTCTCTAGCTTCTAGATTTCTCTAGCTGAAAACAATGAAATAAATTGAGTAAAAAATTTAAGATCTTAATAAAACCATTAAAGATAAATGAAATGGAAATTATTGAGTTGAGATCTGATTGAGACTGGAACAAAGAAAGAGAAGTCCAAATCAGGTTTGTTCCTGCCTGGAGCTATGAACCAGTCTAAAGAGGAATGGCAACCTCAAAAAGCCAGGGGATTAGTAGTTCAACTTCAGTGCCTACTTTCATGCATTCAATCATCCCATTCAAATGAATTCAATAAATAATTTTTTCAAATGTAACCTCTAACACATAATCAATGGTAATTAGAAATGTCAGGAGTCAAGATATTAAAAGTCAGACCTGTGGAAATAACAGAAAGTTGAAAGGTTGACACAGGACCTCCAGATGTTGGACTATCAAACACTAATTGCAAAATACCTGTGTTTACAATGTCTGAGGAGATAGAAAGCAAGCTTAAAGATTTCAGCAGGGAAACTGGCAATTGTAAAAAGTGACACAGCATGTTTTGAAAAATAAAATGGAAAAATCTGAAATTAAAAATTTAAGTAACTGAAATTAAGAACTCAGCAGATTAGACACAGCTGAAGAGAGTATTACTGAAATTGAAGATAGGTCAGAAGAAACTTTCCAGAATGAAGCAAAGAGGCAAGAAATGGAAAATACTTAAGAAAGGGTGGGTGATGTAGAGAATACAATTAGGTCAGGCACAGGTTTGTGAAATCCCAGAGGAGAAGAAACAGGGCAGAGGCAATATCTGAAGAAGTTATGGCTGGCTGAGAATGTCCTAGAACTGAGGAAAAACATCAATCCACAGATTCAAGAAGTCCAACAGATTCAAGCAGAATAAGTAAAAAGATTTAAATCCATATCTAGACATATCATAATTAAATTTTAAAAAGCCTCTGATATATAATCTCTTTGTCTTAGACAAAGTAAGCTTTCAGAGGGGGAAAAGAAAAAATAATCAAAGGCTTATAAAAAATATATTTGTATAAGAATTTTAATTCAAAACATTATTTATCATAGAGAAAAAGGAAGACCTTCTGAATTTCCATCAGTATATATATAGTTAAATATATGTTGGCCTAGCCTCATGATAAAATATATGCAATTATTAAAACATCATTTAAAAAATACTGAATGATGTAGGAAAATGCACATCATAATGCTTTCGAAAAAAGTCAAAATATACTGTATCTGTGTATGATTCCTTTATTTAAATATTATATGGTATAATGGAAGGTAATAAGCTAAAAATGTTGCCATTTGCTATTTCTAGGTTGTGAGGTTGTGGGTTATCTTTATTTTCTTCTTTAAATATTTTTCATGTCTACACCATGAAACCATTAGCTTTTATATTCAGAAAAAAGAAGTGCTTTTCCTTAGCTTCATTTAAAAATGCAATACGCGCATCATTCACATCATTGTTGTTCCTCACTTCAAACTAGGCAGGGCCCATTGGAGTTATTTTGTTCATACCACATTCTAATTCTTCTGTTTTTTAAATATGTTAGGGTTTATGAACTGAAAGACAGGCAAGAGATGCTTTATGTTCAAATATGGTATTATTTCAGCAGGTTCAGTATATAGCTGAGAAAGTCACATATCCTTTTCTTGATATTTCTATGGAGAGTCTACCACCATTTTTGTTTAAACTCCTTTTTCTGTTCTCTCAGACCATGCAACAGGACAGGAGTTTTTTTCCCTAAAAATTCTTTTAAAGGTTTGGCATATCTCCCTCCCCTGTTGAGCCTGGCATATATCAGAATGATGACAGAAATGGTCTTTTCCTGATACAACTTGAGCAGAAAAAGAAATGCTCTTTTAGTATAATAAGACCTGTTATATCTTATAACATACTACAATAAGATTTATACGGAGCTCTTTTCTCATGGTCTTATAGATGCTTAGCCAAAAAGCTCAAGAAGGACAACTTCCTTCTATTATTTCTTCAACCCACATGAGTCTAACAGCTTCTGGAATTTCACTCAGGAATCATCTCAGCAAAGGAACAGATGCCTTTGCAGAAGGTATCAGAAAGACTGACAACCCTGGTCAAGCAGACTTGTAGTGTGGTAGACTTACTAGAATAATAGCAAAAACACATTAAATATGAACTATACTGTTCTTGTTGTCTCAGAGATAATGGTATGAGGAAGGAGTTAAACATGGAGACTACATAGTTATGAAGGTCCAGAAGCTGACAAGGGACTTTCTCCAGAACTCCCAGAAGCTCAGAAGCAAGGTGGTTTCTTACACATCCCCAAGTGCTTCAAATAAACTGCAAATGCAGTTATTTCCTTAGAAGGCTGATTAGCTGATAATTACAAGATGTAACA
This sequence comes from Manis javanica, assembly GCF_040802235.1. Lineage (NCBI taxonomy): Eukaryota > Metazoa > Chordata > Mammalia > Pholidota > Manidae > Manis > Manis javanica. The sequence goes on along the minus strand of NC_133165.1, from coordinate 40,481,138 downwards.
TATATAATTAAGCAGTACTCTACAGGAACAGGACTTCTGCTGTCCTTTTTCCTTAATGAAATTATTCCTTTCTAAAAGTGTCTGTTTAGAAAGGAGGTCCTGTCTCTAAAGGAAGAAGAGGCAGGATGCCAATTTTGGCGCAGGTAAACCAGCTGGCTCTGCCTCAGAACATCATCCACTTCCCAAAATGTTCTCTGTCCTCTACTGCCAAGTGCAAAGGCAATTGCCTTTCAAAGGCCACACCCATGCTCACTTTTAGAGTATCCCCAATACCTGCCCAATTGGTTCCAAACTCCTAGGCAACATTCAGGGCTCACTGAGATCTGGTCTCTTCCTAGCTTCCAAATTTCTTTTCTACAATACCCTATCTGAATCTTCTGCTCTTCACTCAAATGCCAAGAGCATCTGTGCTTCCTTCCCTGTGTTTAGGTGTTCCCTGCTGTCTCCTGTTCAGGTCTTCATATTTCACAAGATTAGCTTCAGCTCAGCTGCCTCCATGGAACTTTTGAAGACCTCAGCACAGTGACTCTCAACCTCCAGAGTACCTGTTATCTGTAGCAGTCCTTTGGCAAGTGTATTGTTCTGTTTTTCACTTTCCTGTGTCTCCCCAAGGCCCTAGGACTGGGAAAATAGCCATATTACTCTTCTCCAAGTCACGGGCATTATGCCAATAGCCTTCGGTGTTGAAGGAACTTGGGCTCCATGAGTCAGCAGTAGAACACGTGTCAGCTTTTAATGGATATGAAGACTGCATTGCATCCCTGCCATCTACATTCACCAAACTGGGTCCAAAAGAGCAGAATAATTTTGTCACTGGGAGGTTTGAGAACAGGCTAGGAGGGAATGAGATACTAAGAACAGCTTTGACTCATGGCACATTGGGCGCAGCTGGAGGGGAGGAGGAACCTTGGCAAGCTGGGAGGCAGGGAGATGGGCATGAGGCAGCCTTTCACATAGGGCTGGAGTGTGCCTAGCAGCCCCATATTTGGAGTTGGAAAGATGAGTCTCCAAATGTTTTCCAGTGAAGAGATCAGAAAATCCAAGCTAACTCAGAGTCAGTTCCAGACCCAGAGGGAGGAGTCACAGCGGGAAATCAGGAGCAGCATATGCAGGAAGGGCTGGTGGGCAGCTGTGATGTTGGCTGGTTTGAGCAGTCTCTGCTGCCTGGCTTGAGGGACAGTGATCTCTTGGCCATTAAATTTGTGGCTCTGCCACCAGCACCATCATAGCTGAGGTTTATTGAGTGCTTCGTAAATTACAGTCACTGTTCTAAACATTTATGTAAACATTTATTATTTCACTTAATCCTCCCAACAGCCTATGAGGAAGTACTATTAATATCCCCAATTTAAAGATAAGGAAACTGAGGCACAAAGGAGGTGAATCATTTTTCCAGCAATGAACCACTTAGAAGTGGGGTAGCCAAGACTTGAGCCCAGGCTCTCTCAGACAAGGCCCATGGAGTTTTCTCCTCACTCGTAGGGAGGTCCACACTGTGGTGAGGTCCACAGAGCCAATGGGGGTCTGGCTCTCCCCTGGAGCATGGAGGGGAGGAGGAACCTTGGCAAGCTGGGAGGCAGGGAGATGGGCATGAGGCAGCCTTTCACATAGGGCTGGGGTGTGCCTGGCAGCCCCATATTTGGAGTTGGAAGATTCTTCCTGCCCCATCTAGACTTCACCACCTCCCTGTTCCTCAAAAATTCAACGCCTTGTCACAGAGCATGTGTATCTCCCCAGCTCTCTAGCTGGCATCCCTTCTCCTCTGACTGGCCTCCTGTTCCTCTGAGACTCCAGCCCTGCTGAGAGTCACCACCTGCACTCTGAGCCCCATGGGGTCGGGGCACTGGGGAGTCTGAGGTGTGTAGGGGAGTCCAGCACACTGTGTTACTCAAGCAGCAGTTCTAATGATGGTCGCAAGACCACCCCTAGGTTTGGCCATTCACTAGGGAGCATCACAGGACTCAGCACATGGTCACACTCATGCCTGTGATTTATCACAGCAAAGGGAAAGAAAGAAAGGCCAGCACTGTGCTGGCTGTTTCTTAAGTAACTTTAACACAAATCAGTCAATAATCAATACTCCTTTGTGGCACATTTTGGGGTGGCCTTCTACAGGTCTAAGTCACAAATGATTGGGAAAGCTGACCCCTAAAGGCATTCTTATCTCCCCTCCTGACAAAGAAAGGACAGGGCACACAGTACAGAGCCAAACCTAGTAACCCACATGCATGAAGGCATTGGAAAGGTTGCTGTAATTGTTTAGAGGTAGAGTGAGACAGGAATATGTCTCCTCCACTCATGAAACAAAAAGATAAGCAGTCTTCATGAACATGAAGTCTCCCATACGGCTCTCAAACAAATCAATTCACAGAAAATTAGTGCTGGCAATGTCCTTAAGAAATCATTGTCTACCACTCATTTCTTTATTTGAAAAATGGGGAAAACAGTTGGCTTCAGCCCTATTGCATATGGCTAATAACCAATTGTTTAGAAAAGACTAGAGAATGGATAATGAAAGCCATTATGTGAGATGGCTTTTCTTGTGCTTTATCATTAGAAAATTGCCTTCATTATCAATGAAAACATTGACAGTCCCTCCTCTCAGGGTTTCTCTCCTGCTAAAGGCTGAAGCCTGAGACCCAGGTCAAAGTTTGAGACAGAATTTAAGAAAGAGATAAAGATAAAACCTTCAGCTCTTTTACTTTTTAAAGACAGGCAAATTTATCCAAATGAGGAGCAGTGCACCACTTTCTAAGCAAAGGATAATGGCTTGAGGTGAAGGAAGAACAGTGTCCTGTCTAGTGGTGCCATGACTGAGTCTTTCTGGCTCCAAGTTTCCACCCCTCTGCTGTGTGGAGACCAGAACAGCTACCACTGATGAACTGCTCCCTCTATGGTGGGTCTCAGGCTGTAAACTTCATGTACATTTGTGACCCCGTCTGACTCTCACAGCAATGCTTCTAGATGCAAAATAGGACTTGGTCTTAAAAGGTGGGAACACTGAAGTTCTGAGTCCTTGCCCTAACATGGCAGAGAAGATGCTAACCTGAATCTCTCTGACTCTCAGCACTGTGATCATAGGCTGTCTGCATTCCGAAAATCTGCTCTGCCCTTAGGCCACACAGAAAGCCAAGGAAACCTGTCTGTGTCCTCTTGAGCTCTGGGCAAGGAGGAAAGTGTGCCCTGAGAATATATAATGACTTGCCCGTAAGAGGGTTTGAGATTTTAATTTAAATTAGCAGAATAATCAGGAAACACCAAGCCATGAAATTTATATGAAAAGAAGTCTTCAGCTGATGATACCTGGGAGTTTATGACAAAAACAAATGTAAAACTAAACTGGAAAGACCCACATGCAACCCAGAACCAGACAACCCATAATTCCAACCCAGAAGTTCCACCAAAGGTGAGCTCATAATCTAAAATCACAAATGTATGAGTAAATCCTCACCAAGAGTAAGAGTCAGCAAACACAACAGGATAGAACCCCTAAGAACTAACAAGCCATAAAATAAAAATGTTCAAAATGATTAAAAACATAAAAAGAGGGATCAAAAACATGAGTAAGGCCCTATGAAAAATAAACAAGCAGATGTGAAGAATAACTAAACAAAACTTCAAGAAATGAAAAATATACTCTTTGAAATTTAAAACACAGCAGGCAAATGAAGTAGTAAATTATACATAGCTAAAGAGTGATACAGAGTAAACAAAGGGGTAGCTTGATGAAACTACCCTCAGTGCATACATAGAGATGGAAAACATGCAAAAGAGATTAAGAGATATGAAAGTTGGAGCCTACCATGCAAACGTTAGCCAGCCAGCTATTGAAGCCATGGCAATTTCTCCCTGTTGCCAACAAGAGTGGAAGTTACTAAATGTTTTGCATTCAAATAAAGCTCTATCATTTATAAATAAAACTTTTGAGGTTAATTCATGTGATTTATTTGACCCTCAAAAAAATCCATGTGATGGAGGTGCAGGTATTAAATAACTTATCTGTCTTGCCAATGGGTTTCAGCTCCGGGCAAGTTCACTATGGATTCAAAGAGACTGAAGAATGACAATGGAACGTTCTTGGGGTGAAAGTGTTTATATCCAACTTTATTCCCACGGTGGCAGGTCAATCACTAGAATCCTGTCTACTCAGAGTGAGTCTGCATGCAACAAGCTGGTCTCTGCCTCTGGGCCTCTCTGTTCCCACAGCCATCTCGGTCTCTGGCCTCAGCACTGCCACCACTCTAGTCTCATTTCTGCTCTCCTGCAGTCTTTCAGCTGTGCCACTGCGTCGCCCAGAGCACTGGGTGGAGCTCTTTATATAGAGTCAATAGCAACATATTGCCCACACATGTGAATTGAGATAGCCGAACAGGGCCAGGTGAGACTCTGGCCATAGGAAACTACATCTTACAATTGAAGAAATGGAAGCTCAGAAAGATTTAAGGGACTTGTACAAAATCATACAGCTCATCAGTGATGAAGCTGGAAATCAAAGTGAATATTCTGAATCCAACAGCCTCCCCTCTCTACATCCCCTCTTGATGAATATTTCTTAATGAAAGGGAGATGCTGTCTTAGTCCATTTGGGCTTCTATAACAAAATATCTCAGACTGGGTAGCTTACAAACAACAGAAATTTATTTCTCACAGTTCTGGGGGCTGGAACCTTGAGGTCAGGGTGTCAGCACGGTTGGGTGAGGGCTCTGTTTCAGGTCGCAAACTTGTATCCACACATTAAGGAAGGAGCAAGGGAGCTCTCTCAGGCTTCTGTTATAAGGGCATTAATCTCATTCATGAGAGTTCTGTCTTCATTACTTAATTACCTCCCAAAGGCCCCACTGCCTAATACCATCATTTCAAGCATTAGGATTTCAACATAGGAATTTGGAGGGGACACACACATATTCAGAACATACCAGATGCTAGCCAGGATGCTAATGGGGCAAACTCTGCAAATTTAACATAGTCTCCACAGTGTTAAGTCAACAACAGCCCCAAGCCAGAATCACAGAGCAACTTTCCTTCCTCAGTTGTGGAGAGGCCCCTCTATCTGCGAAGGCAGAATTAGCCTGCAGCTTCATAGGATGAGAAACAGGATGGGGATAGCTTGTAGAAGGGTGAATTGCTGGAGGCAGCCATTTCTCAAAACAAACTTCTATGACTCTGGATTTCATCTTTTGGGGTGGGAGGGAGACAATGCATCTGTGGTGAAAATTGAAATTTCTATGGCCAGGATCTTCACCTGATCCTAAACTACTTGATGATGTAATTGACCTACTGCTAGGCTACTGCTTCCACACCCTAGGCAATAAGCTATTATTGACTGAGTCACTGTGTAAAGAGCTCTGCCCAGTGCTCTGGGTGGAGGCAGAGATGGAGGTGGATTATACAGACCTGCAGACAGATGCAGACATGATTCTAGTGCTCGACCTATCGCAAGGAGAACAAGCTCGATAATCAACTCTTTTACCCCAAGAACATTCCAATGTCATTTTTTGGTCTCACTGAATCCATAGTGAACTTGCCTGGGGCAGAAACCCTCAAGCAAAATAGCATCATTCATTTTCTCCCTATTTTAGGGAAAAACAAACTGGGTAGGAACTATGTTAGGGTCAGTATCATAGGCAGGGCCCAAGATAAGAAACATATTCTCAACCATGGGTTAAACCATCACTCAACCATGGTCACTGATCCTCTGATGAAAGGACAAGGAAAAGTGACCCTCTTTGGGAGAGTGGGCTCTTCTCAGAAGGTTAGGCATCTCCCCTCTGGAGACACTGAAACAAATTGCTCAAGCATCTTGTTTCTGAGAAAACTTCCCACCCCAAACAAACTTGATTTCTATATTCTGATAGCTCAAATTTATAAATTTTTGGGATTCAACATATCTTCCAGGTGGGATCTTAAGTCTGATGAGGCTCGGGATTCATTAACCTTGGCAGAGGAGTCTGGGTAAATCTGCTTGCAAAATATCTGCCATATATTTTAATTCTCAGAAGGGCAAGGAAAGTAAAATGCAGATCTTTATATCCTACTCCAGCTACATCCTTGACAATTACAATAACCTTCTCAAGATCATCATTATCTTTTATTAAAGAAGAGTGGCTTTTCCCAGAGTTGCAGAGCAATCAACAGCAAAGGGAAGTGATGACTGCCTTCTTTGGACACTAAGCAAGCTTTGCTCTATACCTTTCTTGGGCATTTATTGCTTTTTACCTTATTTTGCAGTTATTCCCCTACATGATCTAGTCCTGCTCTAAAAATGTTCCCATGTTTTGGTCTCCTGTGTATCATCAACAGCATTTAACACACTGCCTTTCATTCAGTGAGTGCTGCATAAATATTTGTTGGGTGGCAAATGAATGAATGAATGGGTCTGATTAGGACCCACTTTCTTCAGTAACTTTTCTGCTTAAAAAGTCTTCTCCAAAAAGGACCTCCATGTGTATTCATAAGGGAGCAGCAGTAATTCAAAAAGGAATGATGTACAAGCTGCTAGACAGTCATATTTATAATTAAGATGTCCTTTCCATTCTTGTTTCAGATTTGTAGCTTGCATGAGTTGGGTTGTCAGGAAGAATTGATAGGAAGATGCTCCAGCTTCAGCTCAGATCTCCTCACATAGTAAAGGGTTGGAAAAGAGTAGCATAGTGACTGCACTGCATGGGGGAAAAGGGGACAGTGAGTGGGGACTGGGTGAGGACAGGAGGTGGCCAAATAATTCTCTCCATATCACTTGGTAGCAAGTGGCTCCTGTTCATTTAGCACAACTCTGTGGATGGAGGCAAGAGCAGAGTAGGGATAAGCAGGAGAAGTGGGTATACTGCACTTATTAACAATAAGAAAGAAAGTGGTCCATGGGTGTCTTCATGAGCAATTCAAACCTCCTGTCCGGTTTGTGAATTATGAGATTGTCATGCTCACACAGCTGAACAGAAAGAACACTGCTCCTTCTAAGAGGCTGGGCCAGATCTATGCCTGTGTAACAAAATACACTTTAAAGGCTATTAACTGTTGCATTTTTTGAAGAGAGGAAAAATAGAAATAATCAAATGTCCATCAATAGGTCTTGAGTAAAATGTTCCACAGGACAGGTGGACTTCTGTCTGTTGTGTGTACGGCTATAAACTCAGTGCCTAAAACACTGCTGACACATACTAGGTGCTCAATAGATATTTGTTTACAAGATGAACAGAATGACATTTAAAAAGGCTGAGGTAGAACTAAATGTTGGCTACGGATTTGTGTCCTTGGTGTATTATGTAAAAACAAAAAAAGCAAGTTTCAGAATAATATGAATGAGGTTCTCATAGCTTGGCATGTCATAGGAGTAGTCAAAATACTTGTTGGAAAAAAATTTGTTGAATTTATATAGAAGCCATCACGTATGTTTCTGAGCATGTATACAACATATGCACATACATATTAGTAAATGCGTTTTTAAATAAAGGCTATATACCAAACTGTTCAAAGGAAAGAATAAGATAAAGGAATTTCTACTTATATAATGCTCAGTGGGCTGAATTTTTCACAAGAAAAATTTTTCTATGTTTATAATTCAAAAGACATTTAAAAAACTCAGTGTCCAAGACAGCCTCCTGGCAATGGGCCCTGAGCACTTTGCCCAAAGGGCAGTCACAACCAGCCTTAGTCCTGTGCTGCTCCCTCCCACCCCTCCTGTGGAGTGTGAGGCAAGAGAGGAAGGAATTCCAGGGGCGCAGCTCCTGAGCTCACAGGTAGCAGAGACGACTGCAGAAACTCTTATAAAAATGAGGGTTAATTTGACAGTGCATAAGCTTTTCCCGCCACTACATTACCAAAAAAGGGAGGTTGATAAGGGTGATTGATCATTTTATTTCATCACTTCAAGAGACTTGAAAGATCTTTCATAGGCACCGAACTTGCTCTCAAGTTTAAAGGCCTTTAAATCAATTTTATTAGGTTAATTGATGATCTCTTCTGTGCACTTTAGCTCTGCAATCTGCTCTGTCCTATCAGGTTGACTGGAAGGCTCAAAGCAGAGTTCCTGGTCTCTCATCCCTGCTGAAAACTGCAGGCAGAGGGGATGAAGTTGCCCTCCATGTGCCACCAGCTTAGGGGCTGAAGGAATAAGAAGTCGTTTCATCCTTCATGGAGGAGCACAGAGCTTGAAATGGCCTTGGTAAGCTCACATTTCCAAGGTTTCAAGTGGACTCATAAAAATGCGATTGGGGCAGAAGACACATTGAGAATTTTCTTTCCTTTTAAGTCTCTCTAACCACTTTAAGTGCTCTAATACAAAATTATCAATGTTCAGTCATTTAACATTTCAACCATTTCCTAAGGCTGCTGTAGCAAGTTACCAAAAACGGAGTGGCTTACATCCAGAAGTTTATCTTCTCAGAATTCTGTAGGCCAGAAGTCCAAAACCAAGACATAGGCAGGCTGCTCTCCCTCCAGAGGTTCCAGAGGAGAATCTGTCCTTGACTGTTTCCCAGCTTCCGGTGCCCCCAGGCGGGCCTTGGCCTGTGACTGCATCACCCCACTCCAGGCCCTTTCCTCTGTGTCTGCATCCTCTTCTCTTCTGTGTCTTATCTTTGGACTTAGGGCCCTCCTGGATAACCCATGATGGTCTCATCCTGAGATCCTCATCCAGTCACATTGGCAAAGAACCCCTTCCCTGCCCCAGCTTTCCAGATAAGGCCCCAGTCACAGGTTCCAGGGGTCAGATTGTGGACACATCTTTTGGAGGGCCACCATTCAACCCACCCTCTATACTTGACATTGAGGATATAAAGATACATAAGCTGTAATTCTCCCCACTGGAGAGTTATGTGCAATCAAATAACTGATACAGTGCAATATGAAATGTAACAGGTGGATGGGAACAATACTCCTAACACTGAGAGATGGATTTAGGAGAAACCTAAACAGAGGAGGAGTCATTTGGGCTGAGACTTAAAGTATGAATAGCCATCACCCACAGACAGAGAGGCAGTGATATGAGACTGGGCATTTGCTGGCAGCAGAAAGCCATGGCTCAAACAGGAGGGAGAGGAGATGTGCGTGTGCATGGTGTGTTCAAGGCATGCAAAGTACCCATGGGGACAGAAGCATAGGGTCCCCTGTGGGCATCTCAGGGGAGAAGGAACCAGGAGATGTGGTGGCTATGTGGGATCAGGATGTAAAAGATCTTGTTCTCCCAAGTCCACTTCTAGCCAACCACTTGCCATTACTCCACCCTTATTTTTAGTCACTTCAGGCTTATCTGCACCTGTGAGCTCCTCCTTATATAAGAAACTCTTCAAGGCTGAAGGCCCATATTCTTTCCTCCCATCTGAGCAATGAACACTGTCAAGGCCATGGTTGTGTCCAGGGCATAGGCATCTGGGCTAGCCTACCTGGAAGAAGGGTGAGGTCCAGATACAGGAGCCTCCCCAACGCAGAGAACTGGGTATAACCAGAAGCCTTGGTGAACCATCTACTGATGATAGTCCTGATGGCTAGCCCTCTTCTACCTCTAGAAAAAGGAGTTTAGTGAACAGAGCAGTGACTAAGTTGATGATCTCTCTTGCTATGAACAGACTTTGATGCTTGGTCTTTAATCTTTGATAACTAAATGCCCAAATAGACTGATTGTGAAGACAGTGAGTTGAGTCATAAAGTGAATTGTTAGATCGAATTCAGTGATTTTTATTACTGAACAAGCTCTGATAATGGCCTGGCTAGTGTGTTCTATAGACATGGCTCTATGTTTTCAGTATGCAGAGTCAAACATTTCAACTGTTAGAAATTAAATACATTTATTTCTACAAATTAAATTGCCTTAGGGAAATCAGCCTCAGGTACAGAACTACTTAACGTTTATCAGCTAATATTCCAATTGCTAAATAGCCTTGTTGGGTCTTGACACTTGGCCCAGAAATGACATCTGTCTTCTTAATAAGCATGTAAAATGTAATCATGACCACATGACCATGGATTTCATGTCCACCACTTTTTCTAACACAGATGCTTGATGCAAACTCTAGAGGCAAAGACAGTGTGGTCATTACCAGGCCATATGTTAGAAGGAAGCATTGTGAGGGAGGATGACTTACGGTCTGTTTGATCATGTGTTAATGGCAGAACTTAATGGTCCCCAAGCAGAATTTTTATATACTTTACTTCATAGGCAAAAATACATAGTAATTAAAGGAAATACACTAGATTTTACTGCACTGGCCTTTTTTTCCATACAGATCTAATCTGGTGTCTTCATCTGTGTGGGAGCATGAACCTGGATAACATTTCAGAACAAAGAGACAGCAACATAAGAATAGCATGAGCCACATTCACATGTCAGTTAGCTTCGGGCTAGCACCCCCTCGTGTCACCTTCTTATCAGGTGACAGGATGGATGAAAACTCAGAAGAAAATAAAAATTTCTAATCATTCTGAAGCTTAGATTCAGGCAAATTACTGCCAGAATCTGGCAGTAATATCTGCTAACCACATGTCAATAAGGCTGGATAGAAAAACCCAGCTGTGGCTTCCATCTTGAAACAGCAATCTTGCCCTCTTTTGCAAGATGGTAAGAAGTTATATGTCCTTTCCTCACCATCTTCCCAGAGGCCCAAAGGCCCAGAGATGGAGAGACACAGAAATCTGGGCAGTTTGGCTCCTACTACTTAGGTGGACAAGATCCTGGGTTGTACCATTCTCCCTTAAGAGCCTGAACCTCCCAGAAAACCACAGGCAGAAATTCGGCCAGAGGGCGCGCAGTGTGCAGAGCCTCAGAAGTGCAGCTCTCACGAGTGAACAGGAAAGAGAGAGGTAGTACTGAGACTGTGGGACTTATTATACAAGATGCATGCAAAGAAACTCAAAACAAACAGGTGAAAGCCGGTGCACAGAGCCTTAGAGACCCCCAGGGAAGGGATGAAGAGAGGATGCCACCTGAGCCCAGCAGAAGCTGTGATTTCTGCACATCCTTCAGCCGTACTGTAAGAATGGAAAGTAGGCTCTGATTGGTAACCCAAGCCTAAGATAATCAACCATCCTGCCCACCATCCCTCTTGAGGATGAGAGTCTGTTGAAAAATGCTGCAGTTCAAGGGAAAGAGAATACATTCCTGAAGTGTCTCAGAAAAAGAGTGTACCTCTGGAAGTGTTTGTTACAGGAACCAGAAGTTAAAAAAAAAAAAAAAAAAGCTTGTCATCATTGACTTCAAAAGGCAGGAATACTGAGTCTCATGATCATCTCTAATTTATTGTCTAAGACATTAAACTTCATATTTATTTTATGGATTCTGGCAGAGAAGATGGACACATTTTTGTTCTCCTGTGGTTTGATAAGTTCATGAGCTGGTCACTCATATCACTAAAGTTTTGGGTCTGTCTCAGGTCCTTAGCTTCACTTCATGTGAGAATTTTTAAGTCACATGATGAAGATAAGTTCCTCTTAGATAATTCAAGATTTTATTAAGAAATATTTCTCAGTGTTTTGGTCTGAGTGAAGAGACACTCGAGCATTGACTGCTGTGCTACCTCACACGGGGTCATGGGTGGAGGCAGGCTCACACCTTGCCCAGTCCTTCTCCAGAGAGGAAGAGCTTGGCACAACCCAGGCCAAAAGGAGGAGACAGAGACCCACTAAGACAACAGGGATTCTACCAGGAGAAGTACAGGACCTGTAAGCAGGTGTAGCAAGAGACAACTCCTCTTCCAAGCAGTTTTAATCCTTTCTTTCTTCCCACTAGGGAGTATGAGCTTTGGAGGGCTATGGACAGGAGCAGACTGGGAGGAAAGGCAAGAGGCAGGTTCTCAGGGTTGCCTCAACGCTTTCAAGCTCAGCCTGAAAGAGCCCCCAAGGCTCATTAGAGAGGAGATCAATTTGAAAAATCGGGATGAAGGCCCTGTGAAAGGGGCTCACAGCTCCCTTGTGCTCATATACCTCTGCACAGACCTAGCTCAAGTGAATGTGGAAATTGACAGTTAGGATTTGGTCCTTTTAGATCCAAGCCATCTCAAGACACATTGTCTAACCTGTGCTGCTGAGCTTGGAAAGTGATGACATCATCAACGCATTCAAACATACGTAAGTTTAAGAGAGGTACTAATTAAAACACTGCGTGAGTGATTTGTTGATTTTCTTTCAGCACCAAGCACCACATTTGTAAACCCTGCATTGTGATCCTGAGGTAGGGAGTCCCTAAATGACAATTTCCAGACCCCTTTGCCTGATTATATTCTGATTAGATTTCTGATTAGATTCTGATTAAATTAGGTTATACAGATCGTATGTGCTATAAAATTAGATTCTGCCAATGGGAGGCATTGGCAGGAGGCTTGAAGTCAGGAGAAGGAAATGGGATTCATTCTCTATATTCACCTTGGGTCTATTTCTCAAGAAGCACAGGCAGATGAGAGCTCCAAGCTCCAGTGAACCTCAGAGTTCCTGGCACCACTTGCCCTGAGTCCCCAGATAGACCAAGCGCTTGCCATTAACACCTCTCTGACTAAACACCTCGCTTGGCTTCTGTGTTCCTGACTAGACCCTGACTGACCCACTTCCTTTAGAAAATATCCTAGAATTCTGTGAGGTTTAAATGAGTTGATACATGGAAGGTACTTAAAAGATCGTCTGGCATATAGTTAGTTAACTTGAAAAGCCCAAGAGTCAAGTCATATACAGTGGTTACTGTTACTACTATTAGTACATCTGTTGTTACTGCTATTAGTACATCTGTTACTGTTGTCAAATTATTATCTATCTCTGCACTATTTAATACTGTAGCCACTAGCCATGGTAACTGTTTAAATCTTAATATAAATTAATCAAAATAAAATGGAATAAATAATTCAATTAATGGGTTGCACTGGTTTGGGTAGCCCACTGTGGATACCATATTGGACAGAGCAGATAGGGAATATTCCCATCAGCACAGAAAGCTTGGTTGAACAACGCTGATCTAGATCATTGTGTGCCTAAGAATCAACTAGAGAGCTTGTTAAAAATAAAATTCCTGTGCTCCTACAGAAGATAATGATTTAGGAGGTTTGTGCAATCGGACCCGTTGTGCAATTGCCCGTTGAGAACAGTGCCCTCAAGTGCTGCTATGCTCCCAGATCACACTTGAAGGTAGGGAATGGGGTATTTATCTCCTAACTTACCTCCTAAAATGTCTTTAAGTGTGTGTGTGTCTTGCATAGAAAAACACAACTACTACTAACTCATGATTAACCAGAATCACTGAAATCAAAATTTTAGAGATGACTCCAACTCAAGACAAGACCTCTGTCAACTGAGATGATCAGGAACATATTAATTGTGCTGAGGGACAGTAGGGACCAGGACTTGCCACCTTCTCGGCAGAACTCGGTCATTACACAACACTTCACCAGGTAAGTAGGAGAAATGGTGAGTAACCCAACATTGCCTGAGCCCCAAACTAATTAACGATTTGTGGCTGTTCACCTTTCCAACTACAAAACTCATTGTTCAGTAAATGCTTCTACTTAATCACAATTAATCTCTGTTTTTAAATAAAAGTTTGTTTACATTTTATAGGTATTTGTAATTCAAAAGCTTTCCATAGAAAAGCCCAGGAGTCAAATTTAACACTTTGGTAACAATGAATTCTTGATTGCTTAATTAGCTCTGCAAATACCAAGGTAAACATAACTAAAATTCACAGATTATTAATTACCTAGCTGTGCCTGTAACATATGCACTCAACCTTCCCCTCTCACAGAGGAGATATATGTGGCATGTGTAATCTGTCCCTCAGCACAATTAATATATTCCTGAGCTTCTTGAAGCTCAGAGCTGGGAAAAGTTGTCTTTTGTAACATATGTGTACACTTCTCACTATCACCAAATGCTCAGTTGGCATTCCATTGCTCTCTCTCTGCCCTGATTGCCAGGTGAGTGGGCCACTTCAATTATTAAAAGTTTGTATTTCCATTTTATATGTATGCTTATACTTTATTTTACATTTAATCTTTTTTTTACATTTAATCTTATGTCACATGTTCAAGCCATATATCTGTGCTTTTACTGTTAATTTCCTGCAAATAGATTATTATAACTCAACTATCCGTCCTCCCATCATGCAAAACTATTCTTTCTTGCTGTGGGTGACAGTTACTACTTGGTAACTAATTTCACTCAGATTTTTAATTCCGCCCTGAACATACTGGAGTTATAAAGAGAGATAGATTGTACTAATTGAACATAGTTCTTCATCTTTTTCTTGCTCTGACCATGCTTTCCTGTTTCATTGACCATTAGCTTGGGCCAATGGCATGTGAAAGGAGGTGATGAAGGTCATATCCAAGCACCCTTGTGGGATTTGGTCCTAATTGCTCCCACCCCCTCCAGAAGAAGAGCATGTACCACACAGGCACTACCCTTTGGCCCCAGTCCCCAAGTGAGAAGACATGGAGCAGGCACCCAGTTAGTTCCAGCCAGGAGATTTGCATGGTTGCCTCCAACCTGTAGATGACATGTGACATGAGCAACAGTGACTTCTGTTGGTGAGACCACCAATATTTTGGGGTCACTGGTGAGGCCACAGAACAGAGCATGAACACTCTTAATTTTGCTGTGCTGATGCAAAGGGACATGGCTAAAACACTGGCCCCATCAGATGGAGCCCTCCCAGTTGGGGTCAGCATGGGATATCAGACCTGATACAAGGTCAGAGATACAGAAGTGTTACTCTTGTCTAAAGCCTTCTAGCAAAGGAAACAGAAGTATGTGAAATAGAACGAATTCCCAAGCAATGAGGTAATACCAAAAATCGCAACAATGAACTACAAGGGTACCTACTAATCCTGTGTCCTAGACTGTAAAGAAAGGTAGGAGTTCCTGGCTTGTTATAAATAATTTTCAGGTTCTCTGCCCATTCATATCTCCCCTGCAGAAACTCTTTGGATTTGGCACACTAACCTTGATTACTTGGCTTCCAAAACTGGAGGGAATTTTGATAAAAACCCTGGTTCAACAGTCATATTTTAAAAGTGAAGAAAAGATGAATAAATATAGAAGAGGGATTGTGGGAATATGTATGTGTGTGTGCACCTGTGCACATGTGTGCCCACACACACACACGTGAAGAGAAATATATACGAATTTAAATACACATGTATTTAAGGAGAAAATAATGGTCTCTTCTTATGAAATGCCAAGTTTTTTATCTTGCTTTGCACTACAGACATTTTAAGATTTTGCTACATTTTAAGACTTGCTTCATATGGCAAATATTTACTCACAAACCAATGATTAAGTGAGCACAGTGAGAAAGACAGTTCAAAGTTTACACAAACCTTGAAGCAAGAGTAAAGTGAGCCTTCAGTGTCAGCCTGTGGAGGACAGGATAATCATTGGGACAGAAAGAAAGGAAAACAGACCTACATGTAGTTGCAGTTTTGAAATCTCCAGCTTAACAGCTCCTTTCAATTATACCAAGAAACCTGATAGCATTCTCAGAGGACCAATCTCACATTATCAGGGTAAAACAGTAGTTCTTCCCACTTAAACGGTGGTCTTACATGATGACTGTGTTCTAATTTTTCTCTTCCGTGGATTTGTATTGCCTAATGACCTGTATAATAGGTTTCCTGTATGATTTTTCTATATCATATTGAACTGGCTTTAGACTTTCCTTCTCTTTTAATATGTTACTGAAGGGATGTTTTCACATACACTGAATTAACTTCATTCAGAGTTTTATCTCCATCAACAATCATAACTATTATAACAACAATGGATGGAATGCCTTTTATGTGCAATATATTGTGCAGATTCAGGCTGGACCTAAAAAGAAGTAGGACCAGATTCTATCTTAAAATTCTAATGAAAGAGTCTAATACAGCACTGAGGCTGATGCAAGTGATAGGGATATGAACTTTAATAAAGAATAAAGTGAAGAAAATGACCACTGCCATAAATGAGGTGCAGGTGGGGGGTGCCGTTGAGAGACTACACTGAGTTTGGAGATGAAAGTGGACTTCCTGGAGGCGGTAGTATTGAGAGGGTGGAGGCTGCTTCTGGGCTTTGGTAGGCAAGGAGGGCATTTTAACCAGATAGAACCACGTCAGGAAAGCCACTGAAGCAGAACAGCACAAGGAAATGCTGGGAGCATGGTGTGGTCCCAAGTTTGCAAAAGAAGGTATTTTGCATTTCACCTTGAGATGTCTTGCCTGGTCCTCTCATTTAGGCTCAACCAGTTGGTGAGGAATTGGCTGCAGATTCAGGAAGAGATGTCAGTGTTTGAGAGAGAGAGGAGGAAACTGAAATAATTCAGGTCCTGATTCTATTCCTGGTACCCCATTGTAAGTAGCAGTCACATCAACATTTTCTGAGGAAAAAAAGTCTGACATCCTATGAAGAGAAGAATCACACAAAGGAAAATTGCAAGCACTTATGGCAGCACTAAAAACAGCCAAACAGGTAACTAACAAGTATTATAGATGTGACCACAGAAGCAAGTGCAACTGTCAAGACTTATTCTTCAGAGAGAATACAGCTAATGTAGAAAGGAATAAACTGATAACAACGTTGGCCTAAAACCACAGATTGTATTCACAGAGAAAAGGAAAGGAGGGAAGAGGCAGGAAAAATTTAAATGAGTTATTACCACGCCTTGTCTTATTTAGAGATGTTGGCCAGTAGAGATTTCTTCCTGGTTTTGATCATTTAAAAATATGCACTTTATGTGTTTCTAAAATATGAAAAAAAATAATAGTAAAATGTGTATTTTCCATATTACTGGAGAAGGTAAAAACACAAAACCATTCATCAGAGGAAAAGATGGAAAGCAAAGGCCAAGGATATGCAAATAGAAAGCCTAAACCAGAGTACAAGGTTATGTCTAACAATCACACATGGTTCAGACTCCTACACCAAATGTAAATGAAGACTCTAATACTAATTTTAAAAACAAATCCATCTATGTATGTGCTCAAAACAAAATGACTCAGACAGGTTAAAAAGATGGGCAAAGATTTTTTGGGCAAAGCAAACAAAAAGCAAGGTGGCAGTATTGATTTCAGAACGACGTAGGCAACGCTCACCACCCCACAAAGCAGAGCCCTCAGCTCTTAAGCTTCTTTCACCATTTTTCTTAAGACAGAAACAGAGAAGCTACCTCTTGGGTATGCAATGACTTTGCTGGGACATCTTTTTCTAAGGGCAATTGCCAAATGTCTTAGGAAATGCATCTGGTCCACCCTGACCCTCTGCTCAGCCAGCTGGGGGCTGTGGTTATGCGTGGATTTGGAGTAGAGTTCTGCCGGAGCTGTATGCACTGGGGACAGCCTAAACAGTCCTCATCCTCAGGGTGCATCAGAGTCACCTGGACCACTTGCTGGGCCCTCGCTTTGAGTTTCTTAGCAGTAGGGGTGGGGGCTGAGAATTGGCATCTCTGAGTTCCCAGTGGCTGTGGCTGTGGGTCCAGGGAGCAAGTTTAGATAGCCACTGGCTTAGACGACTTACCCCCTGCATGATCCAAACATCCCCAGCTCAAGCAATGACCCCAGTTGAAACAGGCACAGCGTTCCAGGCACTGTGAACATCTCCTGGCCTGAGGAGCGGGTTTTGTGGCTGTGGTCAGTCGATGCCTGCAGAGGCCCCAGAGGCATCTGCATCACCTCAGAAAGGGTGTGAGGACTACAGCCCCGAGCAGATGCCATGCAGAAAGAAACACATCAAACCTGTGGGCTTCTGGCACATTCTGCTTTTTTCTCTGGCAGAAGACAAAGCCTGGATTCAGAGCCCACGTAGTGTGCAAAACACTTTGGATTGAATGTCAGGGGCCCAGGTTTTATTCTCAACTAACTAGCTCAGTGACCTTGGGCAAATCAATGTCACTATGCTTCGCTTTGTTTGTAAAATGAGACATTTGGATGAGAAGGTTTCCAGGGGCCCGTATGGCCTGATGTTCTATGACTCCTTCTAGAATCAAAACCTTAGGGAAAAAAAAAATCTATGATTATGGATGTACTCACTCATTAGTTACACTTTTAATACCAACCATCTGTTACTCTTCCAGACGTGTCACACACACAATGACATCAGCTGGCAATCCGCATCCTGTCCTTTCAGTGTGATTGATGACATTCAACCAGCCACCAAATGGATCAGGCAGAAACCATTTTCCCAGCAAGCCAGTGGGGTGAAGCCTGTTGGGTCAGAGCTGTGACATGAGAAGACTGAGGACAGAGTGGAGCAGCCTGTCAGCAGCAGGCCCATCAGCAGCAGGCCCAGAGCCATTTGCAGCCGCCATGATCTAATTGAACTGCTTCCTCCCCCGATGGAGGCAGAAAAGCCACCATGTTGGCTCTGGGCTCTGAGGACACCATGAAGAAGTGGTGGATGGTAGCACTTAGTACGAAGATGGGTTCCCAGGTGGGTCCTGGAAATCTGTGGCCCAGATGCAGGAGAAAGATGAGCAAGGGCCGGCGAGGTTCTCTGGGAGGATGAGCAAGAATGGGGGAAGAAGGCAGCCTTTATATTAGGCAGACCTGGCTGCTCTGTCCACCCCGGGATAGGTATGCTAAGCCTGGCCTTTGCCTGACTCACTAACACACAAATGCACAAATACACAAATGCACACCAACCCTAGAACCTGCCTTCGGAAAGACAGAGCTGGCATCCATAGTCATTGCTCTGTTGTGCCACAATGAGGCTTGTGTGTGATATGGGATCCCAGCACCCACTACACATATGCACAAGTACACACACTCACAGACACACACACACACACACACACACACACACACACACACACACACACACACACACACACATATCCAGATTCTTCAATGGCCTTTAGGAATCTCCCATAGGCAGCGTTTGCTCTCCCCACACACCTCCCTGGAGGTCAGCTTTGCACTTTAGAGAATGACAAAGATCACACTGATCCCTTAGCAAATTTTACTGTAGGTTTCATGGTGAACTAAGGAACATCACTCACCACTCAGCAAAACCTGGTCTGAGCTCCTGTTCCTTCTCCTCTAATCTCTCTTCTGACAGTCCTGGGTCCCCACAGCCCTTGCTCCATCCCCCATCCACTTGCCTGTCCCACCATCCGTGTTGAGTTTGCTTTTGTAGCCCCCACACAAGCCCATTTGCTTCCTACCTCCTTACCCTTGCCCATGCTGGCCCCTCTGTCGGGATGTCCCATCCCATTTCCTTTAACATGAAATTCTAGTACCACTTTCCTCACGAAGAATATTTGGAGAGGCCATGTAGGATTGGAAGCTCCCACTCTAGGTCCTCATGGACCCTGTGCATAAATCAGCCATAGCCTACCTCCACTGTACCCTAATTACCTATCTAGATGATGTCTCTCCCTTGGAGTGTGAACTCTTTGAGGACCAGGACTGCATTTCACTGATTTCTCAGAGTCTTATATAAAGCCCAGCACATAGTACATGCTCAATAAATGCTCACTGAATGAACAAACACTGCTACTTTCTGGTTTGATACTGGCTCCAGTTCATGTTTACCTTGCCATCCTCTGCAGCCCTCCTACATCCTGCATTTACCCAGTTATGCCCACCTCCTTAGTATAACTGCTGAGCCCACTTCTGGATCACACTTCCCTACTGTCACAACCCCAGCCGACCTGACTGGGCCCTGATGGCTTTTCTCTCTGAAGCTACCCTACCCTGATGCTAACACTTTAACTTGAAAAACAGAAATACACCTAAATGATTCTCAACCATGTTGCTGAAGAATCTCTGTGACTTCCTGAAGGGAAGAAATGATGTCTTTCTCTTCTCAGTGTCCTGCAGGACATCTGGCAGAGTGTATGGTTATCACATTAATATGAGAATAAATAAATGAATTGGTCAGTGCTCATGATTAAACTATCTACTTAATCAAGCAAGAGACAGGGAAAAATAGGCATGGGGCCTTCACTGGAACCCAGAGACTTCCAATTTCCTTCTAGGCAAAAGTTTTAATCTTGTCTGGCAGTGGGCTTTTATCAATAAGTGTTGTTGAGAATATCCTTTATTCTTTCTCTGCCCAAGAGGATATGTAAGAGTATACCCAAATGTGTTTAGAGAAAGCTGCAGATTTTTGGAGCTATACAGATATTCTGAAGCATCCTGGTGACTCACTGAGTGAGGAGACATTCTGGAAATAACAATTTCAAGCCACACTGATTTTAGCAGCACATACTGGACTGTGTTTCTTGGGTGATTAATGGTATCCTGGTTAAAAATTACACTTTATCTAGGACATGTAGAAACACCATATTCAAAGCACAGCAGGTTCAGAAGACTTTAGATGGTGGCAAACCACCCAACCAGACTTCCCTGGGGAAAGCAATTTCTGGGTTAGAATTTGGCTCCCAAAGGAAAGGACCAGCAAAAAAAGGATGATATGAAGATCAAATCATTGTTTTCTTCAGAAATCAAGAGAAACAGGAAATGTACAGAAACAATGGAAGATGAAGGAGAAGCTATGTAAAGTGGCAAATACTGATCATTTCTATTTTTGTAAACTAGATCAGACTGTGTCATGCCCCTGCTTAAATCCCTGTAAAGGCTTCTCCTTGAGCGAAGAATAAAATACTAGCTACCTGCAGAGGCAGAGAAGGCCCACATGATCTGCTCCTCTCTCAGGATCCTGGCTCCTTATTTCCTCTAATTCCCATGAGGGGCCAAAAGCGAGCGCGCGCACGCACACACACACACACACACTTTCTCTCTCTCTCTCTCTCTCTGTGTCTCTGTCTCTCTCTCTCTCTTCCAGATCCTTTCAAGCTGTGCCCTCAGTGCTGAGACCTCCTGGTCCCCAATCTTCCCCTGCGGCTGGTCCTTTCATCATTCACTGTGACAGCCCCTATGTCACAATCCTGTGCCCCTGTTCAATCCTCTACATAACATTTATCACAGGCTCAGGTTTTCTCTTTTTATTTACTTGGAGGCTGGTTGGTGTCCTGTCATGCCCCCGCCCCACACTGTGGTTTGTAAACGCCATGAAAAGTGGGGCCCTCTCTGTACAACTCACCACTGAAATCCTTAAACCATTCTAGAATAGTCTCTGGCACAGAGTTACAGTCAATAAATATTATTTTATTAAATGATTGGTCTTCATTTTATTAAATGATTGTCCTCTATCTGTCTTGCAGGCTTATGTAGACAGACATCTAATCTAATAAAAAAAACAATCAACACAAAACTAAAAGGAGAATGTAAAGAAATGAATTGGCCGGAAGCTCACTCTGAAACTGTGTCACTCCTGAAAAAGCTGCACATGAAAACACAGGGGCAAGGGCGGAGTCAAGATGGCAGGGTGAGTAGGACAGTGGGAATCTCCTCCCAAAAACATATATATTTTTGAAAACACAACAAATACAACTAATCCTAAAAGAGAGACCGGAAGACACAGGACAACAGCCAGACTACATCCACACCTATGAGAACCCAGCACCTGGTGAAAGGGGTAAGATACAAGCCCTGGCCTGGCGGGACCCAAGGCCCCTCACCCCAGCTCCCGACAGGAGGAGAGGAGTTGGAGCGGGGAGGGAGAGGGAGCCTAGGAATGCTAAAATACCCAGCCCCAGCCATCCGCACCAGAGCGTAGACACAGTGCATGCGTGGGGTGCTGGAAACTAGGGAAACAGGACAGCAAGACCTTTAAGCAGGTCCCGAAGCCAGCGCCCCTGTGACAAAGAAAAGCAAGTGCTTTTTGAAAGTCGTAAAGGGACATGGATGCCACAGCTGGACGGAAGCTTCCTGGGTCAAAGTCCAGCAGCTAGAAACTCCAGGGAACCCTGGGCACACTAACCCCCTGGGCAATAGCTCTGAGATCCCTCACAGAGTTAAACAGCCAGACAGCCCCCCGTCCATTACCCCTCCCAGGACCCGCCATAGCAGAGCAGCAGCCTGAGGCTGGCTACGCGCACAGCAAGGGAACTTCCTCCCTACTGGCCAGGCAAGATACAGAGACCCAGTCTACACGCGACTGCCCAACACAAGCCACTAGGGGTCGCAACTGTCCCAGTAAAAAAAGGCCTGGAGCTAGTGGAAAGCCTTGGCCCTCCCAGCTGACAGAAAGTAAATAGCTCACCATTGCACCTATCAATATGAAAAGGCAAAAAAATTTGATCCAGACAAGATTAACCGAGACAGCTTTGACATCTGCTACATCTTCCCCTGAGAAGGAACCTAGGGAGATAGATTTAACCAGTCTTCCTGAAAAAGAATTCAAAACAAAAGTCATAACCATGCTGATGGACTTGCAGAGAAATATGCAAGAACTAAGGAGGGAGAATACAGAAATAAAACAAGCTCTGGAGGACTTCAAAACAGAATGGACGAGATGCAAGAGACCATAAATGGACTAGAACACAGAGAACAGGAACACAGAGAAGCTGATGCAGAGAGAGATAAAAGGATCTCCAGGAATGAAAGAATTTTAAGAGAACTGAGTGACCAATCGAAATGGAACAATATCCACATTATAGGGGTACTAGAAGAAGAAGAGAGAAAAAGGGATAGAAAGTGTCTTTGAAGAAATAATTGCTGAAAACTTCCCCAAACTAGGGGAGGAAATGGCCTCTCAGACCACACAGGTACACAGAACTCCCATGACAAGGGATCCAAGGAGGGCAACACCAAGACACATAATAATTAAAATGGCAAAGATCAAAGACAAGGACAGAGTATTAAAGGAAGCCAGAGAGAAAAAAAAGGTCACCTAAAAGGAAAACCCTTCAGGCTATGATCAGACTTCTCAACAGAAACCCTACAGGCCAGAAAAGAATGGCATGATATACTTAATGCAATGAAACAGAAAGGCCTCGAACCAAGATTACTGTATCCAGCATGATTATCATTTAAATATGAAGGAGGGATTAAACAATTCCCAGACAAGCAAAAGTTGAGGGAATTTGCCTCCCACAAACCACCTCCACAGGGCATCTTACAGGGACTGCTCTAGATGGGAGCACTCCTAAAAAGAGCATAGAACAAAACACCCAACATATGAAGAAGGGAGGAGGAGGAATAAGAAGGGAGAGAAATAAAGAATCATCAGACCATGTTTATAATAGCTCAACAAGCGAGTTACGTTAGGCAGTAAGATAGTAAAGAAGCTAACCCTGAACCTTTGGTAACCACAAACTTAAAGCCTGCAACGCCAATAAGTACATACCTTTCAATAATCACCCTAAATGTAAATGGACTGAATGCAGCAATCAAAAGACATAGAGTCACTGAATGGATAAAAAAGCAAGACCCATCTATATGCTGCTTACAAGAGACTCACCTCAAACCCAAAGACATGCACAGACTAAAAGCCAAGGGATGGAAAAAGATATTTCATGCAAACAACAGAGAGAAAAAAGCAGGTGTTGCAATTCTAGTATCAGACAAAACAGACTTCAAAATAAAGAAAGTAACAAAAGATAAAGAAGGACATTACATAATGATAAAGGGCTCAGTCCAACAAGAGGATATAACCATTATAAATATATATGCACCCAATACAGGAGCAACAACATACCTGAAACAAATACTAACAGAATTAAAGGAGGAAATAGAAGGCAATGCATTCATTCTGGGAGACTTCAACACACCACTAACTCCAAAGGACAGATCCACCAGGCAGAAAATAAGTAAGGACACAGAGGCACTGAACAACACACTAGAACAGATGGACCTAATAGACATCTACAGAACTCTACATCCAAAAGCAACAGGATACACATTCTTCTCAAGTGCACACGGAACATTCTCCAGAATAGACCACATACTAGGCCACAAAAAGAGTCTCAGTAAATTCAAAAAGATTGAAATCCTACCAACCAACCTTCAGACCACAAAGGCATAAAACTAGCAATAAACTGTACAAAGAAAGCAAAAAGGCCCACAAACACATGGAGGCTTAACAACATGCTCCTAAATAATCAATGGATCAATGACCAAATTAAAATGGAGATCCAGCAATATATGGAAACAAATGACAACAACAACACAAAGCCCCAACTACCGTGGGATACAGCAAAAGCAGTCTTAAGAGGAAAGTATATAGCAATCCAGGCATATTTAAAGAAGGAAGAACAATCCCAAATGAATGGTCTAATGTCACAATTATCAAAAATGGAAAAAGAAGAGCAAATGAGGCCTAAGGTCAGCAGAAGGAGGGACATAATAAAGATCAGAGAAGAAATAAATAAAATTGAGAAGAATAAAACAATAGCAAAAATGAATGAAACCAAGAGCTGGTTCTTCAAGAAAATAAACAAAATACATAAGCCTCTAGCCAGACTTATTAAGAGGAAAAGAGAGTCAACACAAATCAACAGAATCAGAAATGAGAAAGGAAAAATCACGACGGACCCCACAGAAATACAAAGAATTATTAGAGAGTACTATGAAAACCTATATGCTAACAAGCTGGGAAACGTAGGAAAAATGGACAACTTCCTAGAAAAATACAACCATCCAAGACTGACCCAGAAAGAAACAGAAAATCTAAACAGACCAATTACCAGCAACGAAATAGAAGTGGTAATCAAAAAACTACCAAAGAACAAAACCCCCGAGCCAGACGGATTCACCTCGGAATTTTATCAGACATACAGGGAAGACATAATACCCATTCTCCTTAAAGTTTTCCAAAAAATAAAAGAAGAGGGAATACTCCCAAACTCATTCTATGAAGCCAACATCACCCTAATACCAAAACCAGGCAAAGACCCCACCAAAAAAGAAAACTACAGACCAATATCCCTGATGAATGTAGATGCAAAAATACTCAACAAAATATTAGCAAACCGAATTCAAAAATACATCAAAAGGATCATACACCATGACCAAGTGGGATTCATCCCAGGGATGCAAGGATGGTACAACATTCGAAAATCCATGAATATCATCCACCACATCAACAAATAGAAAGACAAAAACCACATGATCATCTCCATAGATGCTGAAAAAAGCATTCGATAAAATTCAACATCCATTCATGATAAAAACTCTCAACAAAATGTGTATAGAGGGCAAGTACCTCAACATAATAAAGGCCATCTACGATAAACCCACAGCCAACATCATACTGAACAGCAAGAATCTGAAAGCTTTTCCTCTGAGATCGGGAACAAGACAGGGATGCTCACTATCCCCACTGTTATTCAACATAGTACTGGAGGTCCTAGCCATGGCAATTAGACAAAACAAAGAAATACAAGGAATCCAGATTGGTAAAGAAGAAGTTAAACTGTCACTATTTGCAGATGACATGATATTGTACATAAAAAACCCTAAAGACTCCACCCCAAAACTACTAGAACTGATATGGGAACACAGCAAAGTTGCAGATGCAAAATTAACACACAGAAATCTGTGGCTTTCCTATACACTAACAATGAACCAACAGAAAGAGAAATCAGGAAAACAACTCCATTCACAATTGCATCAAAAAGAATAAAATACCTAGGAATAAACCTAACCAAAGAAGTGAAAGACTTATACTCTGAAAACTACAAGTCACTCTTAAGAGAAATTAAAGGGGACACTAAGAAATGGAAACTCATTCCATGCTTGTGGCTAGGAAGAATTAATATCGTCAAAATGGCCATTCTGCCCAAGGCAATATACAGATTTGATGCAATCCCTATCAAATTACTAACAGCATTCTTCAATGAACTGGAACAAATAGTTAAAAAATTCATATGGAACCACCAAAGACCCTGAATAGGCAAAGCAATCCTCAGAAGGAAGAATAATGTGGGGGGGGGGATCTTGCTCCCCAACTTCAAGCTCTACTACAAAGCCACAGTAATCAAGAAAATTTGGTACTGGCACAAGAAAAGAGTCACAGACCAGTGGAACAGAATAGAGACTCCAAACATTAACCCAAACATATATGGCCAATTAATATACGAAAAAAGGAGTCATGGACATACAATGGGGAAATGACAGTCTCTTCAACAGATGGTGCTGGCAAAACTGGACAGCTACATGTAAGAGAATGAAACTGGATCACTGTCTAACCCCATACACAAAAGTAAATTCGAAATAGATCAAAGACTTGAATGTAAGTCATGAAGCCATAAAACTCTTAGAAACAAACATAGGCAAAAATCTCTTAGACATAAACATGAGTGACCTCTTCTTGAACATATCTCCCCGGGCAAGGGAAACAAATGCAAAAATGAACAAATGGTAAATCAAAGATCAACGCATGCTTTAAATATCCTTAATGTTGATCACTTAAAGGGTGTCAGATGATCAGCTATGGAGGTACTCTTTTCTGATAATATTCCTTTCTCTTAATTAAAAAAAAAAAAAAAAGCAGTTACTGTGTGCTGACCTCCAATGAGTTCTGCACAGTGGTATAGAGGGCATGTCAAAGTGTGGGCAAAGGGTCTGTTTGTTTCTATGCAGGAGATCAAGGCCTAGCTTGGATACCCAGAAAATGAACTAAGATACGATATGAGGAGGAGCTTCCGGCATCAGCACTCTCTGGAGGACTTGTGTCGGGGGATGATCATCAAAAAGCCTCCACAGGGATTCGGACGATGCTGCGGTTGTGGCTGCATCCAGCCCACCATCTCCTGGACTTGCCATAAGAATGAGGAGGGAGATGTCTAGGCTGGCATGTGCATACAGTGAGACAACGAATTTGACCAGATCTGTACTGTTGGAACTCAACCAGGAGTTGGGAGGGGTGCAAGTTGTAGCACTCCAAAATCTCATGACTATAGACTATCTATGGTTAAAAGAACATATGGGATGTGAACAGATCCCAGAAATGGGCTGCTTTAATTTGTCTGATGGTTCAAGTACAGTTGGACAATATCCATCATATCATAGATAAATTTTCACAAATGCCTAGGGTGCCTAAATGGTTTTCTTGGCTTCACTGGAGATGGATGGTAATTATAGATTTGCTTTGTTTATGTCACTGTATTCCTATTATGTTAATATATGTGTGCAAATTAGTTAGTAGTTTAAAACCTATACATACTTAAGGTACTATACAAGAAGATATGTCAAAGAAATAATCAATCCTCCCAAGTTTCCTTCGTATGCTACATCTATAGCTTTTCTTCTTCCTTCCTAATTACAACCCTTAAATAGAATTCGTGCCTCATATCGAATTTACCGAGTATCATAATTCCTCCAGGTGGTAAAGATACCTTGAGACAAGTGCTGGGCATAGAAGCCACAGGGCATAAATCTGCAAAGAAGTAAAAAGCTAACCTTTGCAAACAATATGGCTTCTCTCTCACTTACCAACTTTACATTTCCCTGTATGGCCCCGGAAGATGACTGGTTAGCCAGAGACGGGTAAGATTCCTCAAGGGAGGAACAACCTAAGACAGGCACAGTCGCAGGGGGGCCATCAGGTGAGAATTTGGGGATCAACAGAGGTGAGGCTCAGAACCTCACCCCCCCTGCTTTGAGAGAAATCTTCTGCATCCGTGGATGTCTTGATGCCCTTGTCTAGCCTGGATTAATACTTAGTCCATAGGCACACACCTGATCATCTGATCATCTACATTTGCCTTCTTACAGCACTAAACTATGTTTTCTACCTTTATCTTGCATCTACCTACCACTTCAGCATTTTATTAAAAATAAAAATAATAATAATAGTAGGAGAAATGGGGGATCAACATATAGATCAAGTACAAAAATCAAACGAATATTCATATTTGACCTGATTGTTTATAGGTCATATTGCATGATCAAAACCGAAAGTTTCTGTGATGACTGCCCTTGTACTGTTCACCATGTAAGAATTTATTCACTATGTAAGAATTCGTTCACCATGTAAGAACTTGTTCGTTATGCTTCAGAAGATTGGAGACTGACGAGAATTAGGCTTGAGATGGATTAATGATTGTACATTGAGCGTTGACCCCCCTATACTGAATTTTATTGTTGTTAACAACCATTTGATCAATAAATATGAGAGATGCCCTCTCAAAAAAAAAAAATGAACAAATGGGACTATATCAAGCTGAAAAGCAAAGGACACCATCAATAGAACAAAAAGGTATCGTACAGTATGGGAGAATATATTCGAAAATGACAGATCCGATAAAGGGTTGACATCCAAAATAAAGAAAGAGCTCACACACCTCAACAAACAAAAAGCAAATAATCCAATTAAAAAATGGGCAGAGGAGCTGAATAGACAGTTCTCTAAAGAAGAAATTCAGATGGCCGACACATGAAAAGATGCTTCACATCGCTTGTCATCAGAGAAATGCAAATTAAAACCACAATGAGATATCACCTCACACCAGTAAGGATGGCTACTATCCAAAAGACAAACAACAACAAATGTTGGCGAGGTTGTGGAGAAAGGGGAACCCTCCTACACTGCTGGTAGGAATGTAAATTAGTTCAACCATTGTGGAAAGCAGTATGGAGGTTCCTCAAAATGCTCAAAATAGAAATACCATTTGACCCAGGAATTTCACTTCTAGGAATTTACCCTAAGAATGCAGCACTCCAGTTTGTAAAAGACAGATACACCCCTATGTTTATTGCACACTATTTAGAATAGCCAAGAAATGGAAGCAACCTAAGTGTCCATCAGTAGATGAATGGATAAAGAAGCTGTGGTACATATACACAATGGAATATCACTCAGCCATAAGAAAAAAACAAATCCTACCATTCGCAACAACATGGATGGAGCTAGAGGGTATTATGCTCAGTGAAATAAGCCAGGCGGAGAAAGACAAGTACCAAATGATTTCACTCATATGTGGAGTATAAGGACGAAAGAAAACTGAAGGAACAAAACAGCAGCAGAAGCACAGAACCTAAGAATGGACTATAGTTACCAAAGGGAAAGGGACTGGGGAGGATGGGTGGGAAGGGAGGGATAAGCATGGGAAGAAAAGAAAGGGGGCATTACGATTACCATGTATAGTGTTGGGGGGCACGGGGAGGGCTGTGCAACACAGAGAAGACAAGTAGTGATTTTACAGCATCTTACTATGTTGAAGGACAGTGACTGTGAACTTGGTGACAAGTAGTGATTTTACAGCATCTTACTATTTTGATGGACAGTGACTGTGACCGGGGATGTGGGGGGGACTTGGTGAAGGGGGGACCCTAGTAAACATAATGTCCTTTATGTAATTGTAGATTAATGATACCAAAATAAAAATAAATAAAAATAAATAAAAAACAAAAAGAAAACACAGGGGCAAGAAGCAGGGGAGACAGTGCTCCCTTCCTGAGGTCTGTGACATCCCTACAGTACTTTCAGCAGTGCCTGAGGTGCCTTCAGGCTCTGAGGACATAAGAGAATACAAATGTTGGCCAAGACGACATTCACCCCAGGCAGCCCAGGAATCCCCACAGAGGGGTGGGCTCGGAGAAACCCAGGAGGAGGATGGGGCACTGGAGTGGTGTCTAGCTAGAACATTGGCATATTCAGCCCCAATGGACAAAAGTTGTTTTCCCAAGCGGGAATCTCAGAATGAAACTTCTGTGGGTGACAAGTGATGATTGAGAGAGGAAGAAATGGGTGCCAATCACGGCCAGGGTCCAGGAGGCGGGGCTGCCCTGTCAAGCCTGTGGGCTGATCTCAGGTAACTCTGGCATGTTTCCATTTTTCCCAACGAACCCCACATACCTGAGGAGCATGAGAGGTATCCTTGACCCCTCTGCTTGCCAAAGAGGCCCTAGGATCTGGAGAAAGCTACCTGGGAGGCAGGCAAAGGGATGAAGCAAGAGGGCCGTTTCTCCACCTCTCAGATGGACAGCTGTGGAATGCAAGGATTCTGCACTGACCCCAAGTCCTGTGAACATGGGCTGAGGATAGCTGGTCACTCCTCCAAACTGGCGAGGCCCAAGTCCTCATCCTTCTCTGCTCCTAATTACTGTAGTTTCCGAGCAATGACTAAATTCCCCAATTTCTCAGAATGAGAAAGGTAATAGCGCTCCTCTCCCCATGGGGAAATCAAAGGAGAAAAGGAGAGGATGAGGCCATTTAAAGAGGGCCTGCATCCACGGATGAAGAGACCATGCAGGATGCCCAGTGAGTGTTCCTAAGAAGACCACCCTCACAATCCCTGTGGCTCAATGTGAGGAAGTCCTTTCTAGGCTGTAAAGCCCACAAGTGGAAAAAGGAAAGACGGAGGGAAACATGAGCAGCGTAGCTTGTCACATAATGGATAAGCTTCCATAGGAGGTGAGTAATGACATGGACCCAGGACTGTCCCCCGCCCCGAGTCTGGCTGCATCCTGCTGCCAGGGGCTCTCCTGGATGGATATAGAAAGCTTATAGTCCATGTCAATTTTTCTTACCACAATTTTCCTTTTTTTTCTCTCTCTCTTGAAAAAAAAGCAATAATGAATACATGAGGGGAAAAATATCCAAAGGGAGACTGCCTATGAGGTGATATCGTTAAAGTTGGGTGATGGGTGCCAGGCAGTGTGTTATACTATTCTTTCTACTTTTGTTGTGCTAGAGATTTTTGATAATAAAGAGCTAAAAATAAAAATTAACTGAAATTGTCAAGGGAAGAATAAAAGATTTGGAATTCAGGGTTCCTTGCCTCCCATGAAATCAATCCGTAAAAAGACCACTCAGTGCTTAGTTACAACAATCATCCTTGAAAAACAACATAAACAGCCTAATCAACCCGGGAACATAGAGAAGGCTGTTTGTGAAACTTAATTGCCATTTTAATGTGTTTTAATTGCATAAAAATGCTATTTAATGTAGTGTTTCAGTTTCTATTTGCCATTTTGGGAAATCACAGTACTCAAGAAAAGGAGGCCAGGTTGTAGCTAAAGGAATTGTGGCCCATTTGACAACCATGAAATATTTCCCTTGACAAGTGATCTGATCCTCAGGCTTGTTTCTCCCCACGTCCTCCCTGCATCACTGCTCACCCCCATGGGGAGCCTGGTCAGGCCTGGCTGTCAGAAGGCAGAGAGAACAATGCCTAGAGCAGCACCTGGGCACAATTTACTACTGGAATAAATGGGGCACAGCTAAAGTGGGCCACTTCCCAGGTGGTAGATCTGAGAGCCTGAAAAACAGCCCCAGCCTCAAATGTGCCACACAAGTCCACCAGGGGGCGCCAGCACAGGGAAAAGCTGAGCTGCCTCTGAATATTTCCCTGATGACCCCAGCAGACATTTTCTCACAGAGCATCTCCTTGACAGGCTGGTGGAGAGCCTGCTGTCCTTTGTGAGGCCCAGACAGCTGGGCTGGCCAAGATGCTGCAAGTCAGGGGCTGTCCACACAAGTGACAAGAAACTAGGGAAACCACCACCCTACACTGCCTGTCACTGCCACATCTCCTAACACAACTAAGCGAGGAAAGGTGACATCAGTGAGGCCAGGATGATGGATTCTTAAATTAGCTGTTCATTAGTAGAGTTGGTGTTGATGGAACAATTTATACTTCAGATAAAAGAGAATTCCTCTCCATCCAGGCCGAATGGGCATGGGTTGCAGGAGGATGGGGTATGTGGCAATTACTACCAGAAATATTTAGCAGAAGCAGGATGCTGGCATGTCTGACAAGATAAGGGAACCCTGGCTGAGCCAAGTAACAGCATCAGAGAAATCCGTCGTGGTAGGCAGGGCAGCCACGTACATCTGTGCAGGTCATGCACTGCAACTCTAGGGGGCAGCGTCATGATTTACATATTAATTATGTGGTTTTCCAGCAGATGGCAGTCAAGTGTCTTTTGCTCTTTCCTAATTTACACCAACAAGGGTGCTAGTGACGAGACCCACATCATAGGACTGGAGTTTAATGGCTCGACGAGGGCCAGGCAGGGTTGGAGAAGGCTAACGAATCCAGTGCTAAAGGGCTGAAGCCCTAGGCAAATGGACTGGGTGTCAGCAGGAAATCAGATCAGGTTCATCCCTGCCTAACACTCTTCAAGCCTTCACATTACTTCCGGGATAAAATCCAAACTCCTTACCAAGGTCAGAAACAGCCTGCTTGCAGGACCTGCTGCTCTCGCCTTCATCAGACCTCAGCTCAGAGAGGCACACCCTGACTGTCTAAAGCCACCTTGCCCTCCCACCTGGGAAGAGGATGCAGTGGGGTATGCGTGGTGAGGAGAGACTTCACAACAGCCTTCCTGGAGCTTGGAAGAAAAGAGGCACAAGCGAATGAAGGGACACAGAAGATGCTGGCCTGAGAAGAGGCCCACAGACCACCCGGGGCAGATGTGCTGGAACCCGGCCCCGCTCCCTGAGTCGTGCTCCCACCCAGCCACGGGGTCTTTGGCTTCTAGGCCTCTCCACTTGAGTGTGTTCTGTGCTCTCTGGGTGGACATGGGCTGGCTGTGAGCCTGCACAGTGGGCAGGCCAGACATGCCAGGGAGTCAGCACCCAGGAGTGACCCAAGGGATGGAGGACAGGACTTTGGTGGACAGAAACCCCAGAGTCAGGCAAATCTATAGAGACAGAAGGTAGATTAATGGTTGTCCAGGTCTGGGAGGGAGGGAGAGGCTGGGGAGAGGCAAAGAAGTATGGGTTTATTTTTGGGATCATGAAAATATTCTAAAATTGTGGGGATGGATGCATAACTCCGTGAATACACTAAAAGCCACTAAGTTGTGCACCTTAGATGGGAGAATTGTATGACATGTGAATTACACCTCCTCAGACCCCAAGTCCTCTCCTCTCCTGGGAAAATGCCATGTTCTGTGCCTGTTCTCAGTGGGTCCCCCACAGGGCTGAGTCCAGCCACCCTCCTGCAGTGGCTCACCCATGAAAGCCCCTTTACTGCTCTGCTTCCCATTCATAGGGCTTTCTAGGATCATTCCTCCAGTAAGTCCCTGGCCCAGAATCCCAGCAGCAGAGTGTTTGGGGGCATCCCAGGCTAAGACACAGGCTCTAGTTTGAATCCCAGCTCTGCTACAAACATACTAGCTTTGGGAAAGTTTAAGGCTCAGGGAAGCCATGTGTTTCCTTAGCTACAAAACAGAGATAATTATACCTACTTCATAAACATTCTCGTGAGGATTAAATAAAACAGCAAATATAAACACCCAGAAGAGTGTTGAGCACAAGAACCAACAGAGAGAGGAGTTAGTGGAGTGTATTGGATGAGTGAGTGGCTGGAAGACACACAGGTGAGGGGTTGTCCACACCCATGTGCACACACACACACACACATGCCCAGGCACACACAGTGCATGCACACACAGGCGGTCATGGTCTTTTACTGGGAACCTCTGACACTTCTAACCTAGGCTTGGGAAAGAACTGTAAAGCAGCAACCGTGTCACCTGCAGCTCGTGGTGTGAGCTGTCACTGCGGAGGGACGGGGTCTTGTGGAGAGAAGTGAAGCAGGGGTGCTGTAATACCGCCTGCAGGTTCCTAATATGAAAACTGGGGCTACAGCCTGAGCTGGGCAAGGCTGGGGATCTGCTTCACAAGGGGCCAGGAAAAATCACCAATCCGACATGACAGCTGTTCCACAGACCACTGGGGCTCAGATGACCTGCCAGAAAAGGGCTGTGTGTTCTCACTGGTCCGGTTTTTAATAACTGCCCTCGCTTCTAAAAAGCCAGGAAAGTGGGCAAATGCTAACACTGGTTAGGTGATAAAGGCTGGGTTTATGTCTTGAAAAGCCATTTGGAAGTTATACAGTATTACAGATGCAAATACAAGACCAGCATGATAGAATCCTGATGCTGAATTGTTCTAACATTTCCAGGTTACCAAAGCCCAGACCCCGGATTAGCTTGTTTAACATAATTGCAAAAGAGACATAAGATGCCTTTTAAAAATATGCAGATGGATGTCACACCCTATGGTCTTCATTTTGGGTTTCATTTCTTTCTTTCCTTGCCTGGAAACAAGGTCTGCAGCTCTCCAAATCACTGCAGGGAAAGAAGCAAAGCAGAGGAAAGGTGAGGCTGGCACATAATGAGTGGGGGACAGCTCATTAGGACAAGGAAGCTGGGTGTGATTAGGATGAGGCCAGCTTAATTTCTTTGGGGTGGGCTAGTGCAGTTTAAAATAGTTAATATTTTGTTTTATCTTCATTGACTTGTCTAATAATGCAGAAAATACCCTCCTCGGGTATTGAACAAAGGAGATTATCCTGTCACACAAGCTTAGCAAAGCCTGTGAGCTGAATACTGATCCCAGGTGTGTGCAACTTAAAAACCCCCTACTTAAAACAATTAGGCTTATCACTGTGGGAGACACTTCCCTTCCCTCCCTCATCCTTCCTTCAAATACTTCCCAACCACAAACCTCAGCTCCTTCCCTCCTGTGGGGAAATGTGAAATGTTCTAGATCACTCTCTTATCTGGCAGGTAATAAGCAGGTAATCAGAAGATGCAAATTACTATTGCATTAAAGGGACACAGCTCAAAGGTTAAGCAACACATTGGCTTGGGGTCCAAGTGTGTCCACAAACATAAACTCGTTTAGTTTTCTTAGTGGGTCACAAAACATTCAGACTTGAGGGTCCAAAGGGACCTGTGAGGGATATGTAACTTCCAGGCAGCAGTTCCATCTTAAAATTATCCTGGATCTATAACAAGGTTTTCTCCAAAAATCACCTAGGTTGTGGGCTTAAACAGCAGGTGTTCTCTCATCTTGGCTGAATTTAATTTCCATTGTATATTTTAAAAAGAGGCCAAATAAGTTCAAGATCAAAACTGTGTTTAGGACCGGTGCCAGCAGGGAGGGTGGCGACCCAACTGCAGACATTGTGCTGCATGGAAAGTGCCTTGTAACTTTCCTTCTGCACCTCGGCTGGTGTGTCCTCTTGTTTGTTTTGATTCTTGGTTTTGCTTCAGCCAAATGGCAGAAAGAAAAAAACTAGAGCAATGGAGCCTGTGGCTTCCACATTTCAGATATATAAAGCCAATGTTGGGCTGGACAATCTTACAAAAGAACATAAATAATCATTTCTTTCTCTCTCACCTCACATTTTTGCTAAGTTCTCTGAGGATAGGCATCTACAGAGGGCCTTCAAGGGGCTTGTACTCAGGGAAAATGTGATAGAAAATTACTACACAATTAACTCCCTTTGGACACTCAGAAGGAGAGGCACATGATGGAGGAATCTGATTTTAGGAGTGCCGTGGAGGTTTTCTAGAAGAGAAATGGGAGGGATTAACTGATGGAAGAGGGAAGAGATGACATGTGCAAAGGCCCTGTAGCAGGGGATGATGTGGCAGGAAGAAGAGGGCTGGTGTGGTGAATGTGAACAAAGCAAGGATTGAAACCATTCCAGCCAGAGCTGGAAAGGCCAGCTCTGGAAAGATGAGCCCAGATCACCCAGGCTCTGTGGGCCAAGTAAGATTTAGACTCCTAATCCTATAAACTAAGGCAAGCTATTGCATTAGTGTGAGAGCACTCAGGCATGTGGTGTGTGATCCATTTGCATTTTGACAAAAAACCTGGAATGGCAGTTTGGGACAGAAATGAGGGAATGTCAGGATGGGATGGAGGTGAGCCAGTCAAAAGGCTACAGGAGAGGTACAAGTGAGAAATGCAACACCTTGGTCTAGGGTAGCTGTGGCAGAGCAACAGAGCAGTGGAGAGATCGGAGAGATATTCAGAGCATAACTCTGACAGCCAAATGGGACATGGAGGGCAAGGGATGAGGATGTGTCAAGGATGACTGTCGAGCTGGGTGGCAAGACCACTTGCTTTCCCTTTTGGCCAAAGGTGCCTTCCACTCTCCTGGGTTTCCTCTTTGCTCATGGTCTGGGCTGTTCCTACTCTATGTCAGTGTCCCCAAGGCTCTGGGCTGTGTCTCCTTTTGTGGTTATAACTACCCATTTCCCCTAAGTGACCTCTTCAGCCCCGTGGGTTTAAATAACAACACTAAGCTCCCAAATCTCTAATTCCAGCCCTGATTTCTACAGACTCACCATTTCCATGTTCAACAGGTATCTCAGATTTAACACAGACAAAATAAAACTCTTAAGTTACTGCAACATACCCTGACTCTCTGCCATCTCAGGAAGTGGCACCACTATCCTCCTCCCATCGCTTGAACCAGGGGTCTAGGGGTCATCTCCAAGTCTTCTCTTGCCCTCATCCCCTACATTTAATGCCTCCACAAGTTCTGTTGACCGCAGCTCCAAAACATGTCCCAAATAGACCCAGTTCTTCCCGTCACCATCATTCCCACTCCAGCTGCACCACCGCCACATCCTGCCTGGCCTTTGGCAGCAGCCTCTGCACTGGTCTCCTTGCCTCTTGTTGTGTCATGCTATTCTCCAGCTGGAAGCCGGAGAGATCTTTTTAAGCCAGACATGTCACTTCTCTGCTTAGCCCACACCATGGTTTCCATCCCAGTCCTAGCTTCCCTGTTTGATCTGGCTGGAGCTGACCTCTTTGTTCCACCTCCGCTCAGCATCCCCTTAACTCTCAGAGCACACAGTGGAATTCATTAAGCAACCTGCAAATTCCAAGGTTTTGTTTCCACCTCAGGGTCTTTTTATCACTCTTCTCTCTGCTGTGAATGCCCTTGCCACCTAAGCTCTATGTGGTGGCTCAGTTTTCTTTTTTACAAAAGTTTATTGATATCTAATTCACATACCATACAATTTACTTATTTGAAGTGTCTAATTCAATGGTTTCACCTATCAAGTTTAGAACATTTTCATCAATCAAAAAAGAAATCCCATACTCATTAGCAATCACTCCTAATTTACCGCCAGCCCCCAGTCGTAGGCAACTACAATCTACTTTCCTTCTCTATAGATTTGTCTCTTCTAGACGTTTCCTATAAATGGGAATCATACAATAAGTGGTCTTTGTGACTGGCTTCCTTCACTTAGCACAGTGTTTTCAAGGTCATCTATCATGTAGCATGTACCAATTCTTCACTCCTTTCCATGGCCCAAGGCTCTTTTTGGTGTTCACATCTCAGCTTTCATGTCTCCTCTTCGTGACCAGACAGACTGTCTCCAGCAAATTGCCTCTGTAAAATCTGCTGTCAGGTACTTGCCACCACCTTTTAGTTCGCTTACTTACACTTATGTATTTAACTGTTGGCTCCAACTATCTAGAACAGAAGCTCCATGAAAGCAGGAACTTCCTCTGTCGTATTCAAATACTAGTCAGAATAACACCCACACCATGCTCGAGTCTCATGAACTCCAAGGCAGAGCAGGTGGGAGAGGAGTGGATCATGGGTACAGTGGTGAAATTTTAGCCATGTTGAATCTGAGGCAATTCTGACATTCCCAAGGGGGAATTGCCATTAGGCAGCTGGATATATAGGTCAGGAGCTCAGAGACATGATGTGTATTGTGGCTCTTATGCACAGAAGTGGTGACAGACAGGTGAACATGGAACAAACTGCCTAGAGAGACAGCACAGAGTGAGAAGAGAAGAAAGTGTAGGCTTGAGTCTTGAAGAATTTCAGTATTTAAGAGTTAGGGACAGAATAATATGGAAAAAAGGGGGTAAGAAGCAACCTGAGAGGTAGGAAGAAGACCAGAAAGTCCAAAAGAGGGTTATATATGAAAGAGAATCCAGAATTTCAAGCTGGGGTGATCAACAGTGGGGAGCACTAAGTGCCCATAAAGAGGTGGTCTAAACAACACCTGTCTGACTTTGCAGTATGGTGAGCCTCACAAGAGCCATTTCAAGCATGTGACAGAGTATTAGGGGTTTGGGGCTGTTATTAAGGGTTGACTCAGGTAGTTAACGCTGTGTAACAAATCACTCCAAAACTTAGTGGCTTATAAGAGCATTTTTGCCCACAAGATTTGCTCAAGAACCTACAGTTTCAGCAGGGCTGGGTGGGGAGTGGCTTCTCAGTGCAAGCTGGGGCAGTTCAAAGGCTGGGGGCCTAGAACCATCTGGAACCATCCGCATGCCCATGTCTGGTGGTTGAGACTAGGAAGACTTAAACTGGGCTAGAGCAAGGGCTGCTCCTTGGGCATCCCTCTGTGTGTCCACATGGCCTCTTTAGGGTGGCAGCTTTAGGGAAGCCAGACTTCTTACAAGTTAGCTTAAGGCTCCCAAGATGTGCATTCAGGGAGAGAGAGAGAGAGAGAAGTGCCATATTGCCTGCTATGACCTAGCTTCAAAGGTCAGGTAGAAACACCTCACCTCATTCCATTGCCTAGGACAGACCCAAAGATTCTCCCAGAACCCTACATCCATTACAGTGTGAGAAGAGTGGGAGGAATGGGATTTACACTCATGTGGTTTTCTTTGGAAGAGACAATCTGCTTCAGGAATAAATGAGAGGTGAGGAAATGGTGAGAAAAAGTCAAGAGGACTGGCCATGAGGGGTAATAAAGAGCAGATGTCAGCAAATGTGAAGTTGGTTCTTGTTTTGTTTAATGTGAGAGCTCGAGCATGTTCAAGGACCAGTAGGACAGACCCATTTGAGAGGGGAAGGTTGAATAAATAGGACAGCAAAGGGTTTATGAATAAGCAGAGTGCCTGCAAAGACAAAGGGTTGAGTCCTGCGTGCAGGTGAAGGAACTGGTTCAAGAGGACAGGGCTCCTCCAAGGTAACGGAGGCAGGGAGGAGAGGGTGGTGATGTTTCTGTTAAGTCTGTGTTTGCAGTTCCAAGGAAGAGGGTGTGCAACAGAAGATGCATTCACCTGCAGGGAGCACATGGGCAAAGAGCAGTGAGATGTTCGGGAGGGTGGCTAAACTGTACCATGACCTTTGGGGAGTTGGAATTGCCTTAACGTTGAGAGAGGGTGGAGGGGTGCCTGGGGCTGGTGATCAGCACATCAGCTCTGTGGTATGGATCCCTCACACCACTCAGAGCTTGAGTTCAGCGGCAGGAGGCCCATTCGGGGTTGAGGCTTTGCTCTATGTGCACAACAAAAGGATAGAGGGACAAGAGAGTTTAGTGTGATGAAATGATGAACTCAGGAATCTAAAATGAGAGAGCCCCACAGGCAAGAAGAGGGGGGCGGATATTTCAGGTTCTGACACCATCAAAGGACACTCAGGACGGGAGAACCAGGGGAGCAAGCAGAGACACGGCAGGGGGCGCAGGTCTGAATCACTGCTCCGGAGGTTGTGAGAAGTTCTGCAGCTGTGGCCATGGGAGTGAGCGGCCAAAGCCAGTCCAGATGTTTTCGGAGAGGAGGAAACTGAGAACCACAGAGGGCAACGTGCTAGACTGGGCATTCCTGTAGATGCTGAAGTTGTGGTCTCATGACCATAGGGTGGAGGAGAGGAGGACCGCCATTGGGGTTTGCCTCAGCTGAGTACAAAATCACTGGGCAGTACACACTTGCTGCTCACAGTAACAGTGGTCTTCATAACAAATCTGACAATCTTTATTGAGTGTCTACTATTTCCACAGCACTTTAGTAAACACTATTAGGAGACTGCAAGCATACAAAACGTTTTAATAGACATTCAAGCTTGTAATGAGAGACAGCACAAAGCAGAGCAATGAATTGTCAATAACTGCTCCAGGAAATTTATAGGAGAAAGAAATCCATTGGGATGGGTGAGTCAGGGTTGGATTTATACAGGAAGAACTGGATTTGAAATGGTTCTGGAGGAAGAGGTAAAATCTGTATAAGTGGAAAGAAACTGAGAGTGCATTTCAGGCAGGTGGAGGCCAGAGCAAATGGTCTTGTTCATGACTTATCTCAGTTTAAGGATATTTTTCCTTAGAATCTTTAGAGCACTTATAATGAAATGACTATATCTTTTGTGGAAATGCTGCTATACCCAGCACCTTCTCTTGTTGGTGATCTGAGCCTATACCCTTGGACCAGGTTTCAGTTACTCAGCCCCTCCCACTTTCAATACTGTCTATAAATCAACATCACCTGAGATTGGAAATGTTTTTGGTTCATGCAAAATACCAGTAAGTGATTAGCCCACCCCCATGTCCTGCCCAAACTAGGAACCCATGGCAGGTAATGGTATTAAGATGCAGAAAAAGGGCAGATCTGAGAAAGAAATGCCATTTCATTAAATGGTAGTTAACTCAGACATGAAGTTTGGAGATGAAAAAATAATGCCACACTGTCTTTCTGCCTTCAGATTCTTCTAAGAATATACTTCTGCCAAAAGAGTTGCTATGGAGATTAACAAAATATTCCAACATCCTGCAGGTCATCCTTCCAGGTAGAGTTGGCACAGTGCAGCTTTCAAAGAAAATATCAACAGTTGCTCTTAGCATCAAATGTCACTGAGTCTTCAAAGACGGCTTAACTCAGGGGTTTTACATTTTCACAGAACCACAAAATCTCAGGGTTTGGAGGGACCTTAAATGTCATCTCCTTGAATCCTCTTCATCTCTTTGATGCAGCTATCTGATTCTTGCTTGGACATCCATCTCCAGGGTTTTCTGAGGCAGCTCTAGAGATGGGGTCCCAGCCTCCATCGCATGCCAAACCCTGCTTCTGGTGTCTTGACTGGGAAAATGTTCATCCCCTCCGGGTACACTCCATTCTCTCTTGTACCCCCCATGCCCATAATTCTGAAGTTTGTTAAAATTAAATACCAAATGGAGAGCAGACGTGAAAATTCCCTGAGCAGACAAAACCATTTAAACCACATAAGCAAAACTAAATCTAGTTTATTTCATGAACATAAAATGAAACTTAACGTAGGCTATTTCTTGCAAATGCTTCTCACAATCATAAAAGAAACTCAAGTCACATTCTTAAAAATGGCACAAGATAATCACTTTTAACCAATCCCCTACCATCTGGAAATACCCATTATAATAACCAATCACTGTAAAGGTTCAACCACATCTTCTCACTTCATAAGCTGTCCTATAACTTCACGCCTCTGAGTTTCATATCAGGTTTGGGTTTGAAAGCTCCCAGTTCACAAACTGTTCTTACATACATGATAAACTTTTCCTATATACCATTTTATTGATCTGGTGGTTTTCATTTTGCTATTTCTGGATTTACAACACCTTTCAAGTCCTGGATCAGAAATCCAAATTCCATTCACTGACTCCAATCAACTCTTGGAGGTTATGCATTTGCCTTCTCTCTGTTTCTTTGTTATACAGGCCTTTCTCTCTTTTACATTACAAAGGTAATACAAATTGGTTGTAGAAAATTTGACAAATACAGGCAAGAATTTTTAGAAATGGCAATCTCCCATCTTCCAGCCCTCAGGGATAACCTCTGCCCCCTCCATGGGCTGTCACATCAGCATTCCTTGCTTGCACAGATATGAAGCATGATCCCCATGCATGTGTGCACACACACTCTATTAAAATAGAATCATGCTGCACTGTGTGCTTTGCGACCTGCCGTTTGCACAGAATAAGGTACGCTGGGGATGTTCTTCTTCCCCAAAGTCCCAGCCATCTGTAGGATGAATCGCTGCAAAGAAAACTGGGTTCCCATAGCTGTTCCTGCTGGCCATGTCATTTGTCAGCAGCCATGAGAGGTCTGGGCAGCATGAGCTGTGTCACCAGCGCTGCAGGCTCTATGGGGCATTCTGAGGGAGCGCTCTAGGGAAACGCACACTTCCTAAAGGACCACGGCAGGTCGCATGTAACGGAGGGTTATGAGCTGAACTGTGTTCCCCCAAAAATATTCATTTTAAGTCCTTACCCCAGTACTCCAGAGTGACTTTAGAGTGTTTGGAGTAGGTCTTTTAAAAAGGTAATTAAGTTTAAATGATGGTTGTAATTCTTGTTAGAAGAGGACATTTGAACACAGATACGCAGAGAAAAGGCCAGGTGAGGATACAGGGAGGCCGTCTGCCGACTAGAGAGAGTGGCCTCAGAAGAGAATGACCTGCGGACACCCTGACCTCAGACTTCCGGCCCCTGTGAAGTTTGTGAACTGTGAGGAGATACAGATCTGTGTTTAAGCCCCCCAGCTGGTGGTAATTTGTTATAGCAGCCAGAGCAAATGAATATGCAGAAGGTCAGCTCACTGCAGACAGAAACATCAAATGATTTGTGTATCCAGCCCCTGCTCCCAGTTGGGCAATAAGGATCGCAATTCCCCTCCTTCGACCGATTACCTAACTTTCAGGTCATTTGCAGATATTGAAATTTAGACCAGTCCAGCTGAGAATGCTGATCCCCTGCCTGCTGCAGCCCTTCCACGGGGCCCCAGTGCAGCTGGGAGGGTCGGGAACAGGGACAGGGCAGGGTTGGGCTCTGAAATACTTGTTC
This sequence comes from Manis javanica, assembly GCF_040802235.1. Lineage (NCBI taxonomy): Eukaryota > Metazoa > Chordata > Mammalia > Pholidota > Manidae > Manis > Manis javanica. The sequence continues at coordinate 40,439,082 of NC_133165.1, read as the reverse complement.
CCCATGGCCTAACAACTCCTTACTCCCCTGAGGCTGGACCTGGCGCCAGGATGGGCAGAGTGAGAGGGAAGGCAGAATGTGTTATGTCTCTAGAGGATGTCAGTGCTGGGAGGGAACCCTTTCTTCATTGTGGCTAGTGGCCTCCCCAGTGTGGTGGCCATTAAACAGACCATTTGGCATGAGTGTTTCTGGGGAAATGCTTTCCCCTCTAGCATTAAGGACTTCCCCACCTCCACCAAAGGCAGGCAACTGTGTCTCCCACTGGCTCCATTGGGCCTGCAAACACTCTGGGTAAGGCTCACTACTGTTGGGGAAAAAAACTGATTGCTCTTCGGCCTGCCTAGCCTGCCCCTCTGCCTCAGGGACCCTCACTTATAAGCCCCAAGAGCTACTGCCCTCCTCCTTTATGTGCTTCAAAGAACCTGGGGAGCTGGGAAGGAGTCTCCACTTGTCTCGCTTCTCAAGCACACCACACACAGCCCCCTCAGCCCTGGTGACACCTGCAGATCACTTGCTTGCCATGTTATCATTCTCAAGACCAAACAGACATTCCTGGAACCCTCTCCTTGCTGCCCTGTAACCTTCTACACACTCCTAGATAGGAGGGGAAATGATCATTTGCAGAAGGAGCATTATTGTTATTACCAATTTAAGCTGTGAAATTTCCAGCCTCTACACACAACCATCAGACATCCTGCAATCAAGGGGGCTGGGCCTTCCAGGCAGGACTGGGTGGTTGTGGGCCTGGGCGCTGGGTGTCAGCACTTGGCACTACATTCAAACCCAGCTCTGCCACTGCTAGCCCTGTGCCAACACTCCTTTCTGCTTCATCTGTAAAAGGTAGGTTAATTGTAATAATACCTCCTTCCCTGGCTTATTTGAGTTATAAGTTGCTAAACCATGGAAGTGGTTAGCACAGTGCCTGGCACATAGAGCTAATAAAGATAGCTTCTCTTGTCATTATTATCATTACACAGAATATAAGGTGTCTGTTGGAATTTAAGCATGAGGAGTAATAGAGTTCAAAACTATTTACACTGGAAACTGACCATTTCAACTAAAATATTTATTTACTCATGCAGTGTATTTGGGGCAAATGGAAATCAGGGGGCTGAGAGGAACCCCTCCATATACAGCCTGTGAACTAAAGAATGCTCAGTGGGGGAACCCCTGGTCCCCAGATCATTTCACAGTCCCTGCTCTGGCCCATCACCATCCCCCAAATCTCTCCCTAAGGCTCTTGTTACAATATATTTTGGAAGGAAAGGGAAGAGTAGTGACACAACAAGTCCTTTATAGTATAAAATTGATGGCTTACAGCAATTTTATAAAGTTGTATTTTTTCCATTTTACAAATTAATAACTGAGAACTTAACTTGCCCAGTTTCACCCAACCTGGCCAGCTTACTTTCTGAACCAAGCTATCTGCCAAAGGCGGTCTCTCTCTGTCTGCTCCACCAAGGCAGAGCCACCTGTCACATCATTGCCTTAGTGAAAACACAGCCAAATTAGGATGCTGGCTCCCGGCAAGGCCTGAAAGTGATAGGCAGAGGACTGAGGGTTTCTATGGTGGCAGGGCTGGAAAGTTCTAGCACACAGGGTATCTGAGGAAGGTAAGCACAAGGGAGAGGCTCCTGGAAGCTCCAGGAGTGGAGACAGAATCTAAAACAGGCCCAGCTTCCCCTGGAGCACAGACACAGTGTCCAGCTTACACTTTGAGAAGCAAGAGCTCAGCGTAGGTTTCCCCCAGGCCAGGGCTTCATCAGAATGGGACTCCCAGACCAGCGGCACCAGCATCTCCGGTTACCCGTTAGAAGTGCAAATCCTTGGGGCTGCCCTGGACCTGGTGAATGAGAAAACCTGTCTGGGGCCAGCAGGTCCTTCTTCCGTGCAGCTGCTTCACCTGTCCTCTCTGGACTGTATCACTATGGGGCTGGGGTTCACCGCCAAGACCATGGCACCAAGCCCGCCTGCCCGCGCCGATGACTTGAAGGAACTTGCTCCTCCCTCACAGGCACAGATACTGGATTAACTTACCAGGGTGGGCAGCTTCTGTAAATCTTCTCAGAACAAGGCAGGGAACAAACATATAAATAATGCTGTGTGCTTTGTGGACATAATGGCCCTCACTGCAAATCATAAGCTGTAAAATGCACCTGCTGGAGAGAAGCCATCCTGACAGCTTCTTACATGCCCTGCCTGAAGGTACATACAAACCACCTGTACCACCACCCTCACCCCAGCTCCCATCATTGCCGCTGCAAGCCCTCAAATTGCCATGAAAGCCTGGCAGAATAAGTATGAGACAGAGACCACAGCACCAGAGGGCCACAGGATAGAAGGGGCTGGCTCCCCTTGCCCATGGCACCACAACCTGGTCACTCAAGATGCTGTTCTGTGCCATCCTGTCCCCTCCTATGCTCTGCAGACACTGGCAGGGGCCTTGCTATCAGGCAGTCATTCCATCTCGTTACTCCACCTTGTTATCATTCTGTCTAGTGAGGGCTCATTCTGGCCAGACTTCATGCCAGCACCTTCCGTACTTGATCTCTGTCGATTCTTGTCAATTCTTACAACATCTCTTCATGGTATCTGGTACTGTCCTCCTTTTAGAGATGAAGAACCAGGCTCAGAGCAGTTGAGTCACTGCCCATTGTGAGTATCTGACTCCAAAATCTGTTGATTAGATCAGCTTGTCTGTTTTGTCTGAATCCTGAATCTATTTCAGGTTTCTGTCTTCCTAAAGGAACTGGGTGTGAATGGGCGTTTTAAGGCTGTATTCAGGTGTCTGTATCAAACCAGCCTATCTTGTGGTCTCATTCTATGTCAAGGTCCTCAGAGCACGGCCCCAGATGAGCAGCATTGGTGTCACCTGGGAACTCATTCACAGTGCAGATCCTCAGGCCCCACCTGCCACGGACCTGCTGAATGAGAAAATTTAGGAATTGGGTTTCAATAAGCCTCCAGGGGATCCTGATGCCATTCAAATTGGACAACTGGGACTTTGAACTGTGTTCAGATGAGTAACAGGTCTCTGCCCTACTCCTTGTGTGGAACTCGCCTTTCTCCTGAAAGTTTCTTTACATTCCCAACAGCAAGGGCTGCATGCTTCCCCTGATCTGCCAGGTGGGATGTGGGGTCTTGCTCTCTGCCACAGGACATCACCAGCTGGCCTGCCAGACACCTCATGTTCTCTATCCTAGAAGACCCTTTAGCTGTCACCCCACTGCCCCTTGTTCTGCTTCTGGCCTTGATTCCATTTGTGCTCGGTCCCCAGTGATTCCCTGGATCCTGGATGGGCTTTCAGTACCATCACCAAACTTTTGGCCCACCTGCTCTAGTTTCGGGACTCTGGTTTCCTCCTGGTCTATCCCATTCTTTATCATTTAAGCATGGCCAAAGAAGTATGTGAACAAATTCATGTTGTTCATGCCCCAGCAAACATGGTAAGATACTGGGAAATGCTGAAGGAGGAGATAGACCACCACCCTGATGGAGATACCAGTCACACAGGTCAGGTCCCTGGGAAGCAGTCTGACATGGAGACTTGGGTACATGAGTGAGGGAAGCAGGACTGGGTGGAGGAGAAGGTGAGCTATGGTGCAGGTGCAACAGCCACCTCAGCTAACCGTGAGGGGAGCCCTGAAGCAGAGCCACCCAATGGGATGGCCCAAATCAGGCAAGGGGGCTGGACCTTCATGCCCCACACTGAATAGTCAGTGGGCAGGGGTAGTACTTGGGGAGGGGCATGACCTGGGGTAAGGCAGCACCCTGCCATCATCACAGTGCCCGGATCAGGGCTCAGCCACGAGCTGTCAGCAGGCAGCGCCTCCACCAGCTGGAGGAATGAGTACCTTGGTCTTGAAGGGAGGGATCAAGGTGACACATCATGGCCTCCACATAGCACTGGCATGCACCGAGAGGCTTCTGCTGTTGTGAAAAGCAATGGGCTATGGTCCACACTGAAAGATCTCAACAGTCTAGGATCATAAAAATCTGCCACTCTTGTATAGTCAAGACCAGAAAGAAAATATTTTAAATGCAACTTAAGTCCATCAGATCTATTGAAAATTGGTAGCAGGAGCTTTCTTTGTTCTAATACCAGGAAATCCATGTCAGTGAAATATCATTTTGCTCCAATGAAGAGAAGATGACAATTGGATTACAAATTCCTTACGAGGAGGTAGAGAGCACTATTGTATATGACCACATAACTTTTAGGGGACAAAGAAAATACATAGCCTTCTCAGTCCCTGGGATGGATTACAGCTGAATCTAAAAGAGATGAGACTACTGCATGAACCCACAGGGAATACCAAAGCAGCTATAATGTCAGTGAACAATGAGACCACAGACCATGTCAGCTCCAGAAAAGCTAGCCACCTCAACTCCCTGCTCCTTAACTGTGGAATGTGAGGTTTTGGTTGGGTGTAAAATCCAAATGGATATACTAGATGGCCTCAAGGACTACCTGCACTAAGCCATGAGGGTGTTCAAGTGAAAGATAGGTTATCTCTGCCTAATGGCACCAAAAGCAAGACAGTTGTGGACCTGCTAGAAGGCACATGGCAAAGAACCAAGTGTGAGCCAGGATATGCAATCAGAAGCTGGGTGGTCGCACCTCTGATCAGATGGACAGCAGTACCCAAATGAGACAGATTGGTAAGCTAAACACAAACATGTGTAGCAGGGCACCCAGTGCACCAGCCAGGGGTCATTCTGAAAAATAAAACCCCCAGGAGAGAGCTAGAGCTAGAAACAGAGACAGAGGAAGACAGAGATATAGAGATGGAGGTAAGGAGGGAAGAGATAGCGATAGAAACAGAGACAGCGACAGAGATATATGGCTTGTTGCAGGGTTTGACCTGCCATAACTGTTGGAGCTCTGGAAGGCTGCTGTCTTCATGTCTAATGCTACAGCTTGAATTCTGCAGGACAGATGGTCAGGAAGAGGAGATGATGGACATAAGGGGTAGGGGGAAGCAAGAATGGCTGGAATTTACAAGCAGGAGCTCAGACCCAAGAAGACGGATGAAACTTGTCCATGTACTTCGCTGCCTCTGACCTCTGTGGTTTGGGGAGTCCTGCAGAAGCCAGGGCTCTTCATCATGGAGCCTAACACGCACACCAGGCCCAGGAGCTGGAGAAGCTGAGAAGCCCTTGGGAAGGGGCAGTGGCTGCAGAGCCGCAGACAGGAGCCAGCGGATGAGCAGCGCCCCATGACACACGCCCTCCCCGTCTCCCACAGGGCTCTCTCTCTGGCCCTCCCACTGGGAGGCAGGCAGGGAAGGGAATCCTGGGAGGTGCAGTTCAGCCAGGCCACAAGTCATCAGGTCTTCAAGCCGCCATGCCCAGCTCTCACCCAAGCCGAGACCCCGGAAGGGCTCGCCAGGCGGGCTTCCATAAGGAATTCCAAGCAGCCTCGGAGAAAGTGCACTCGCTTGGTACAAGGCCAGGGGACCACACTCAGAGGAGGGAGTGACTGCAGCCTGGAACGTGGGCCTCACATCTGATGATCTTCCCAGGCAAGCTGCTAAGTCTCTCTGCTCTTGAGCTCTGTGTTGACGAGGCTGCAGGGAAGAGGCTCATTCATGAAAATCTTTGCTGGATTTTCAAAGCACAAGGCCACAGAAGGGGAGGCACTGCATGGTGAGAGACAAAGTCCTTGACATCAGACACCAGCGGCTTTACTGGTGGGCGGCATGAGTCACTAAAGCACTTTGGGTGAACGTGGACAGCTGTGTAGACCTCAGGCACCACAGCACTGGCACTGGGGCATCAAAGCAAGAGAAAATGCCACGTGGGAGCAGGACAGGGAAATGAAGGGTATTGTGTTTGTAGCCAAGAAGACTGCCTGCAGAGATCCTGCCCAGGAGAGGCACAGCCAGGACTGTGTAGGGATCCTCTGAGGGGTTCCCAAGAACCACAGACCTGTTACTGTTCCTATAGACCAGGCTTTAACCACTGGCTCAATTAGCAAGGCCTAGAAAACACAAGTTAAAGTCACCAAAGGATCTAAGCTCACAGATGGAAAAACACCTCAAAGGATAGGCTTGGCTGAGAAATGAAAAAGAACATGGCTCCAACAGCATCATGGAAGAAGATATGGCATGTCTCACAAAAGCTGCTCTGGTGTAGTGTTTGCATTTGAACACTTTCTAGAAAAATCGCTGCAGTAGCCACAAAGTGGGCCCTGTAACCTGAGAACATCCGAACAATCTTGATTCTGACACCATAAGCAGCTCTTCAAGCACACGCTCATTCAAATGTAATTTTGTTATTCATTTGAGCCTGAGTGTGATGTGGTCTCTGCAAAGATAATCTTTGATTTCACAATCTCTGGACATTTCTACAGTTGTTGAAACATCTTTCTATTTGCAAATGAATGAGTTTCCACAAGAGAAAGAAAGTCATCCTCTAAGACTGAATTAGGGAGACATTTTCTCACCGACTACCTGAAAAGAAAAGGTCTGTGCTGCTGTTTATCACTCACAAACTCTCTTGCCTGAATCAATTAACTACCCAAGTGTCATTTGAAACAGTGCTAAGCTATAATCAAGGCAGCTCTCTCAGCCTGTCAACACCACCTCTCTGTGGCTTCCTCCAAGAATCTGTTAAGAGAGAGCCTACCTGAAGCCATGTGTTTTGAGCAACACCGTGGAAAACTGAGTGGAAAAAATAACCTTTTTGTTTTTGCTTAATTCAAACATTTTTTGAAAGTCACAGAGATCCAATCAGCATATGATCACCATGGGCTGTGCAACATCCCTTTCATAGAGCCACTGGTTTTGAACTCAACCGTAATGGACAATTTCTGGTGTACAGACAATATACTGCTATTAGAGTTCTTCCAAAACCTGCCTAATTAGGGTGGGCAATACAGAGGAGGTGGGAACAGTGAAGGTTTATCTGGTGGTTACAATGAGTATTTCACAGAAATGCGGACATGCTAAGTGATTTGGTTTCTGAGAGTTTGATTGGACCATTTCTCCTTCAGCATCAGGTGGGGCTCTGAGTTGCAGTCTACAGAGCTGACCCTGGCTACTTTGGCAGAATAGGAATTGATTATAGGAGGCCCTGCTCCAGCTGCCACCTAGTCTGTGAGGGAATAAGATGCCACAGTAAAAACATGCATCACTTTTGCCTTTCAGAGGTCTCTCCTCTTTGACACCAGAATGGATCTGTTGTGGTACCTCTTTCTCCTGCCACTGTCTTCCCCAAGCCACCCCACCTTGCAGATGAGTCTAATTGGAGAAGCTGGCTCCCTCGACTGACCTTAGCTGCAAGGCAGGCAGGCAAGTGAGTTCCCACTTTGACCTGGGAAGGTGGAACTCACCGTGCAAACAGAAGGAGGGTGGTCACAGGGCGCTAGGAAGCCAGCCACCCAGCAGGTGTCAGCAGGACACCTAGTGCGTGTCCTTATTTTTCCTGGCCCTTACCACTCTATGTTTAGAAGAGGCAAAAACATAAGCTGTGGACTTAATTAAAACTCCAACTTTCGGAATGTGTACTGGGATTGGATAATTTCAGCTGTAAATCCTATACTCTTTAAATGTTCAGAGCTAAATGTAGGGCAGGCCAGTAAATACCTCAGTAAATAGTCTCAATAAATGAAGAACTCTTTTATTGTATCCAGTGTGGTGCATTCATTATGATCAGAAACTAAACCAGTTCATGTCTGAAAGATTTTCACAGGTTTGAAACCCCACAGGTTTTTCTAGCAGGGTCTGAGTGGTAAGTGAGAGGGTCAGCTATGATACAGGGGAAGCCAGGGCACCAGGGTCCCACCTGGCACCATCAGCATCCCGTGGTGCAACCATCAGAGCTCTAATTCTCATCTACAAAATGGAAGGATTAAAACATCCATCATTTTCAAACTTCTGTTGAGCAGCATACCAGCTGAAATACGAGAGCCACTCCAGCAGCAGAGCAGAGGAAAGGGACCGGCGACATGACAGCCCCTGGAGAGCCCCTCACCCACCCCTTTGGTAGCTCCTAGAGCCTCCCTCCCCCTCACCCTGTGGGTTCTCAACCTTGTGAGCTCTGGGGTGCCTTCGAGGGCTCTGATTCTATGAGTCTGGAATGCAGACTCATAGATGCAAGCTTCTCAGCCTCAGTCCTACTGACATTCTGGACTGCACAATTCTGCATTGTGGGGCTCCCTGTGCAGGTTATACAGCAGCATCCCTACCCTCTACTAGCCAGATGCCAGCACCTCAGGTGTGATAACCAAACTGTACACTGCCAAACGTCCCTGGGGGGACAAAATTCTCCACCACCCCTATGAGAAGCACAGTTCTAGATTAATTCAAAATTCTATTAAACATCACACTTATTTTCTTCAGCATTCTCCTCAACCAATGGTTTTCTGCACTCATTAAAAAAAAATACAGTCTCCTTTAAAGCAATAAGGCACTTCCTTCTGTGATTCAGGGGATTTGTGAGCAAGTGTTTCTATATTCTATTGGAACTCTCCATGATTTTTCTTCACTGAAAACCACACATCTTTCCATTGGATTGTCATTTTTGCTTTCTGTATGTCCCCGGAAATGGAAAACATCAAGTTGGGAGGCTTGGATAGCAAGGAGCCTGTTGCTGCCAACACCTTGCACCTTTGCCCTGTCACACCTGAGAGCTGAAACACTCATCTACTGGAGCAGCCACCTTTTCACTCAAAATCCCATTATCTTCCTCCATAGGACATGAGTCCAGTCAATCATGTGAATCAGTGGCTCCCATTCAACATAGCCATCAAGTGAAAAAGACTGACTGGGACCACAAAGTGATGATAATGACTATGATGGTGAGGATGATGGTTATTATTAGTAGTAGTAATAGTAGTGGTATAGCCAACACTTACGTGGTCAGGCTTACCATGAATTGGATGCTTTATATACATATATATCGCTTTAGACTTTATATATCCCAAGACTGTTAGGAAGAATTGTCCAAACTCAGAGTGGGTGAAAGATTCCTGGGGATGCCCTCAGTGGAGTTCTGGATGTGGTCCAGCAAATGTGTGCCTTTGTAGTGTGTGCCTTTGTGACTTTCTGTTGAGAAGGCTATTTTACAACTCTGTAGCTGACTCCTGTGGCTGCTGTAACCAACTGCCACCAACTTGGTGGCTTAGAACAAGAGAAATACATTTCACCTCAGTTCTGGAGGCAAGAAGTCCGAAATCAGTTTCACTGAGCTGATAATCTGCAGGGCTGTGCTCCATCCATGGGCCGCAGGGGAGAATCTGTTCTTCACCTCTCCTGGCTTCTGGGGGCTGCCAGCATTCATTGGTTTGTGGTCAGAGACCCCACTCTGCCCCTGTGGTCACACTGCCTCCTGTTGGGGGATGCGCATGTACGCGCGCGCACACACACACAAACACACACACACACACACACACACACACCAAATCTCCCTCTGCTTCCCTCTAAAAGTGATTACACCAGGATAATGTGAAGAGCTTTAATTTAATCACACAACATACAGCGAGTTTTTTCTGGTAAAGAATATTAATCTTTATAAAGGAAACTCATTTGAACTGGACTTTACATCTTACTGACTCTTCCAAAAATTAGTAACTCGGCCAAAATGTTATGTTTTCACTTTACATCTGTATGTAAGACATGAATTCACCTTTTTGAAAATTATACTTTAGCATAATAGCTCATTAATTTCTTCACAACCAGCCCTTGAGAAAGCTGTTATTATTTATCCCCATTGTAAGGATTACAAAATTGAGTCTCAAAGAGGTTAGGAGACTTTTCCAAGGTCACACAGAAAGGATAACCTTGCTCCAGGGCCCACGGAACGATACGGTCATAATGAGGTGACTGGACTAAATGGCTTGTAATGTTGCATTAACTGGCTTTGCCGTGATTCCATTAAGAGCTGGACATTTGGTCTGGCTGTTCAATAAACATCTTCCACAACAACCCACACAAAAAACTGAAGCACAGATTAGGCTGTCTGAGGGCAGACACAATGATGTGCCTGGTTGAGGAGAGTGGGGTTATTTTTCTCCTACTATTGAACACAATCATAAAACACAGATATTAGGATTGGCCCCACACATGTGCACACACTGAAAAATAAATATGGGAAAGCATCATTTGTTGTTAATAATCCTCAGCTGCAAAGTATGGAGCACTAGAAGGGTTGTTTGCTAAAAGTGATGCTGCACTTGAGAAAATCAGACTGGGAAACCTAAAGTTAATGTACTTAGCATAAAAGAAGTATGAAAAGGTATTGGGGGAGGAGGAGATAGCTGGAGCCAATGAGGAAACTGTTGAAGGGTAAATTAGGACTCACTGTGGTATGGGACATGATCTTCTCTTCTATCTCTTGCATTAATTGCCTGTAAAGTGTATTTTCCACAAAGTATGGAGCTGAAATTTTTTTGAGATAGAGAACTGAGCCCTACTTCTAGAAAGATGCAGGTATAAGAACAGAGGCTGCCCACAGGGCCCCAGGCACATTGGGGTCATACATAATTCTATTTTAAGACTACATGTATGCTTTTCAAAATGTCCAGTGAATTAACTGGTTTAGGGAATCTGGCAGGATTTCAGCACATTACTACATTTAAAATGTAATACATTTACAAAAAAAAAAACAAGAGGAAAGAACAAGGAAACAGGGAGAACCAATGATCCCTCTATATATAAAAAAAATACAAACCGAAATATCATTCAATATGTAAAACACGCTCCCTCACTCTCTTAAATACACGAATCAGGCAGCTGACTTTGTGGTTCCCAGTCATTTGTTTTTGGAATTTTAGGTTCCCTTGGGTGACTTCAGTTAAGCAAGTTCTCCAGGCTGTTCATTTTCTGATCCATTGTAAACCTCTTCCTCGATGGCGGCTTTTCCATCACCTCCCTCCCTCTGCTTAGATCAGTCTTTTCATTTACAAAAGACAGCAGTTTAAAAAGCATTTGTCCTCGCTGAGTCTGGGTCTGAACCACCGAGCGAGCCCCACAAACACTCCCGACGGACACCCTGGGAAGGCAGGCGCCTGAAGCCACGGAAGCTAAGAGACTCCGATTCAAAGCCCTCCCTTCAACTTGGCTTCTCCAGGTGTTTCACCTCCAGCCATAAGAGATCAAAACCAACCGATGTGCCCCCAAAACTTGAACTCTGTATTCATATCTTATTGCTTATTTTTGGAAGTAGATCATTGCTATTAATTTCCTAATTGGAAACACAAGGGTACCCTCTTAAACCTGTCTTAAACACAAGGGTACCCTCTATCTTGAGACCACCCTTTGTCCAGTGGACAGTATCTGTAATTGCTTCACAAGGTTATACTGGTCCTCTGGTGCCCTAACCCCCGTCTTCAAAGGCCGCAGACATGTACTGGCTGGTATATTAGCAACTGCTCTAGATGACGGGTACAACTGTTAATATTTTTCACACCTTTATGGAGATACAGTTGTCATTTAGCATTAAAATGTGATAATTTGAGGCAGTGTATGTTGCAAAATGATGATGGCAGCAGGGTTAGTTACCATCACTTCACATAATTACCTTTTCTTTGTTTGTGGTCAGAACCTTCAAGATGTACTCTCTTAGCAACTTTCATGGATATACTACAGAATTCTTAATTACAGTTACCATGCTGGTACTACTGGTAATTTACAATTGAGGAATCTGAGGCTTAGAAAGCTTAAATAACAACTAGCCTAAAATGACACAGTGCAGCCCACGTTTGAACCTCTGGACTCGAGCCTTCTCTTACACAGCTCCTCCATCTCTCCCTCCTCCAGCAATGGTGACCCGCTGGTGATTCCTGGAACCTGTGATATGGCCTCTCATCCAAGAACCTTCACTGACCATTTCCTGATCCCGAAACACCCTCCTTCCTCTCTGGTTCCTTTGCCTATTGGAGTCATCAGCAGTATGCCATCGCGGGGGACTTCCCCCAACTCCCTTCTCACAACACCACGTTCTGTCCTGGCCCAGCACTGATCTCGGTGTGTAATTGTGGATTCGTCTGTGTGATGACATCATAAATACGTCTCTTCCCCATGATCTTCAAGCTCCTTAAGAGGTAGAAATTCTATTCTGGCTTATGATTATGACCCCAAACTCAGCAAATAATAAGCGCTCAATAAATTTTTTATTGAGCAAATGAAAGAATGAATGAATGACAGACTACAAAGTGAATGAATGAAAGAAAGAAAGCAGCCCCAGGAACCTAAAGTTCACTGTGTCAGGACAGACCCTGCGAGCTCCCAAGTCAAGATGGGAGAAGCACGGACTGCTGAGAGTTTGGGGGAGCCCACTTATTATATCAAGCGTGCCCTAGAACACATTCACATGCTCCCCCACATGCCAGTTCACAAAATGCAGATGCAAGGCCTGGCTGGTAGAGAAGCTCCCATCCAGGACCCCTGTATATAGGTCTGCCAATCTGTGTAGACACTAGCCAGTACACCTGGGCTCTGAGACCCCTTGGTTCCCATCACAGCTGTCTCCAAGCCTGATGTTCCCAGTATCTGGAAACACTTCAGGTTTCCCCACAGAATTGGGGCTGTTTCTTTGGCTTTCTTTGTTCTCTGTTGTCCAGAATGGAAGTCCATGTGTGAGCCTCAGGCCTCCCAGAACCTCCAGCTTTCCCTCCATCATGAAGCTGGTAGCTCACCCGGCCAAGTCCTGCTGTAGAAGGGAGTCAGATAAGTAGGATTCAAGCACAGAATTAAAGACCATTTTTTTCGAGTACACATCTCTTATGTTAAAGTGTTTCTGTACTTTACATGAAAAACAGGGCCCCTTGCCTTTGTGTTTCTCTGACAACCACTGTCTTCCAGATATGACTGTGCCCTGTTGTCCCAAAGCAACCCAGTTGTTCTTAAAGAGAAATGTTTTTGCAATATAGACAATTGACAGTTACTCAATCTCATGTGGGTCTTATGTAAATAAAAGCATAGCTAGAAGACACAGCTGTCCCTCCTGATCTATAACACCGTGTAGCTGATGCGCAATTAACTCCAAAACATGTTGCTGAATCCCACACCAGCCCCTTTCCAACCTGCCATCTGTCTATAAGCCCCTTCTTTATAAATTCTGGAACCACTACTGCTCTCCTCCCAAGAACTGTTCAGAGACACAACTTGAAAAAGGTACTAGGCTCAAGAAGAGAGAAAGGGGGTGAGAAGGCAAAGCAGGAGCAAATGGTTTCACTGAGCAGACTTGACAAGATGAGGAAGCTGCTATGGAGCTTCATTCCTACCAGTGTTGGGCCCTGGTAGCTTAGACACAGCAGGAGGAGACAGAGCTAGGCAGGGAAAGCCCACTCCATTCGTGGTGGTGAGTGGTTGATCACACTCACCTCGGGGAGAGCAAAGGTTATCAGACTTCCCATATGAAGTGTGTTTGGCCAACCCCAACAGAGCAAGTTGAGTAGTTAAGTTCCCTTCATACTTTTCTTCTTTATGTTACATTATATGTAAGTGAAAGTTATGCTTAGGAAGGGTGAGTGGAGGGACAGCAAACAGCTTCTCTCTACTTCAGGAGCATCTCCAAAGAAAGCCCCACCCTCCCTTGTGAGGAGGTTAGGTCCACCAAGGGCATCAGGGGAAAGGGACTAGGAGGGCATCCCTGATGACGAGTCTCTTCAACCACACTTTCGTTAGGCTCCTCTGAGGCCTCTTCCCCACCAGCCCTTGACCTCGGCCTTCCATGTCCATCTTTGCCAAGTCCAGCAAGGATCCTACAAAGTCAGCTGAGAGAGAATCCCCCATCCTCGGTATCTGATCAAACTCCCATCACCATCCCTGATGTCTAAGCACTCACCTGCCTTTGGTGAGATTCCTGTTAGGTCAGTTTAGCAAGAATCCCCCCACCTTTGTGGTCTCTTCTTTGTGGTTTTCTGTCTGCTGACCCCATCACTCTGCTTCTTGGCTCTCAATCCTCATTTGTTCCTGATGTATTCAGAGTTGAACTTGATCTTTCTCCCCTACTGCAACAGAGTAAATCCCTTTTGCAATAGCCTTGAATAAAGTCTTCCTTACCATTCAAATATAGTGTTAAAGTGTCATAAACATTTTTAACATCCTTTGGGTGGAGGGGATGAATAGCTAGGGTGGAGACAGGCATCTTTGAGACTGAAAACAGGCTACAGGGGCTGATGTCAGGCTCTCCACTCTAGGGTCCCCACAGTGCCCCAGTAAGGAGGGGCTGCACAAGCACCTTTGAAAGGTTGAGCAGCAGGGAGAATCCTCCAGATCCACCCAAGGGGTATATCTGTAAACCAGAGTAGCTCCTGTCCCCACCATCTCGAAGCAAAGGATCTGCTCTTTTTTTCCAGGACTTCTGAGTCCTTGATGAAGTAGGAAAGAACAAGAGAGCCAGATATTGGCATTCCTGGACACCTAGCCAACTAAGCCAGTTTTCAGTTGATTCAAAAACCAGAGACATGCATCATTTTGTGCCCCAGAGGGTCACACAAGTTTACAGAAGTTACATAATAAATAACTTAGACTTGTTGGGACGTGGTGGGGGACAGCAATAAGATGAGAGAAGCCCCTCTCCCCCACTACTGGGATAGACACTCCAGAGCAGGACAGTGGAAGGCAGAGAATTAGGGGCGGAGGGGGGGCGCAGTAGGAGGCCCTGCAGGCAGCCCAGCTCTGGGAGGCAGATGCATCAAGCAATCCTTTGGGAAGCACACATTCCCCCCTGAGGAAATGTTAATGGAGGACTCATTTCTGACTTTTTATGTTAATGTAAATGATGTATGTTTATACCCCACTGAGTAAAAAGGACATTGAATTAAAAGCACATGAAACAAAACCATAGCCTTCAGCAACCATTCTCCTTTTGGATGAAGGACTGCTTTGCTCTGCTTCTAAGAAATCCTTTATTGTCACTTCCTGGTTTTGAATATTTACCATACAAGTCATGAAATCCGTAGTTTCTTAAAGAGAATAGAGTGCAATAGGTCAGCTGTTTATTTCAACACCTCCTGCTTAAGAAAAATGAAAGGCCTGTTCCTAGATTCTCTATTTTTTCTCAAGCTGTTTTTGTGTTTGTCTAACATCCACGAGATAATATTTCCAATGTTCGTAAGTGTCTTCCCCTTGAAAGTGGCATCTCTAAGACCTAGAAAAATGGAGTGGTGACATTCTAACACATTCTTAAATGGCCAGGTTTCAACCAGAGCCATGAGAAACTTTTCAGGAATGTCAAGTTTTATGTGTCTCTAATTTCACCTTACTTTTCATTTAAGCCCAAACCCAATTTCTTAGTGTGAAATCTATTTTGCTCCCTTATCTCACAAAATGGTCTGGCCTTATATGTCAAACTCAGGTGGACAGGACTGCAAACCACAGCTCTGCTTATAGTTGCTGGGATGGCAGTGATTTAGTTTTGTATAAGACCCTAATATGCCACCCCAAAATATTGAGACAGGGACCCTGGGTGTAGTCAGAGTAGGGTGAGGGCCTCCAGAAAAAGCAAGGCAGGATATTAATAGTCAGAGCAATGCAACAACATGCAAGGAAACCCCCTACCAAAACTCTGTTAAACATTAAGCTCTAGAGTCATTCTTCAGTGAGATCAGTTAATATTCCCCAGATAAAAAGATTCACTTTAGCATGCTAAAAGGCCCAGGCCTATCTGCTGTTTTTCCTCCAGACCTGATAAGGTGATTTGCAATCTGGGCAATTAATAACAGCAAGCAAGCCCAGCCATAAACAACACAGTAAAAGACAGGAAGGATTCCACCTTAAAGATAAGATTGCATTTTAATACTCAACAAGTTAAAAAGTAAGATTCTTAACTTACTCTTTAGCAAACAGACAATACCTCAGTCCACCTTGGGGGCTGGGCAGGCAGTATTTGACATGCTCCCAGACCAAGATGTTAGTATCCCAGGGAAAAATCAGAGCAGTAAGTTCCTTGTGTTAAGTTAATTCTAAATATTCAGGGACGACTTAAGTCCACACCCCTAAGACTTTTATCACATTCCTAAAAATTCTCAATTGCCTATAAACCCCCTAGACAATGCACAACTACGGGCTCTCTTGTCCCCTCCTGGCGTGAGCCAGGAGCTCCGTCCTCTCACCGTATCTCTAAACAAAAGCCTCTTCCTGGCTCTCCTATCTTGGGTATTATCAGTCTGGGGAAAGTAAATCCCGGGGCAAAATACCCCTAAAAACCAAAATCAGTTAAAGGGAGAAAAAAGTTTAAAACCTGTTTATTTCTCACAAACTGCAGTCCCAGTCCATCTTTCTTAACTGCTCCAGCAGCCACCACACCAGCCCTCCCCCTCACCTCTCAGGTACAGATAAGCCCTCTGTTGCCCAGGTACCCCTGAGGAAAGATGCAAATGCACTAAAGCCATAATTCTTTCCACCTCTGAACACCTAGTGATATGCAAATATACTAAAGCCAGGCTAGATATTCTGGAAATATTACAGTTTTATGCACAGGTGTTTACTAAGTTCATTCTTTGACTCCACAAACAAGAACCCCGGCACCAATATGACTGCAGGAAACCAGAATATGTCACCTCAAAATGTGCCTCTTTGGCATAATGGATTATTTTGAGCTGATTATTCTGAGAAACACCAAATACAGGAGCTCTGAAAACAAAGTAGAAGTTTCCCTTTTGTAGGGGAAATGACATTTATAAAGGGAATCTCCATTTGTAAGGATGTCTCCTCCTCTGTACCAGGAAGAGAAGGATGACTCTAAACCACAAGTGACTCTTACCACGAAGATGGTACTTTAGCCTGCATAACAAACCTAACCCTTGCTGACAGTCCCTTTTCTGGTCCCCTTCCCATAACTGGTCTCCTCCACATCTTTTTCCTTTGCTTTAGCTGAAGGTGGTATTTAAGCTCAAATTCTTCACCACTTTTTTGAGTTTACTCATTCCTGAGTTTCTCATATATGAGATACGTTAATACATTTGTTTGTTTTTCTCTTGTTAATCTGTCTTTTGTTATGGGGCTCTTCTAGGTTCTGAACCTAGAAGAGTAGTGTAAAGGAGGGCAGAGGGCATCAAGAGTCAGGAAAAAGGACTAATAACATTTAACCTAACTGCCTAAAGCATGGGCCACCCAGTTTTGAATAAACAACCCGAGGCTAAGCTTAGAAATGCGCCTGCTTTAGGTTAGATAACTAGAAGTGGGCAACAGCCTGGGGGCGTGATCCCTGATAAGTCACATAGACATGCTTGGGTAAGCAAGAGATAACAATTGAAGCGGTCAGGCAACTGGAGTGTTCCCTAAAAGGTTACAATATAGAATGTGTTTTAAAATTATTGGTTGTAGAAATGCGCGGGCTTCGGTGTAACAGCTGTGAAAATCCTATATAAGCAATACCTAAAGTTGCCTGGGGGTCGGCAGCTCGGACTCGGCCTGCGTGTCAGGGGAGGTGCTGTCGACCCCAGCTTGCTGGCTGAATAAAGACTTTGCCTGTACTTACATCTCCATGCCTGTGTGCTTTGTTCTCTCGGGAAAACCCTGAGTTCCTGGACCCTAACATTTGGGGGCTCGTCCGGGATCCGTGCGGCTTCCCTGAGAACAAAGGATGGCTGGAGGCAAGGTCTAATTGTCCGGACAGGGCAGTGCAATTCAAGGGTCGCCCCCTTGTGTCTGCATAAATCCATTATAAAGCGGGAGTCGCCATCCCATGTATGGTCTTGGGTTAGTGACCCCGAGTGAGAGAGTCTGGGTTGGTAGTCCCGGCCCCCAGGTTAGCGACCCTGGGTGAAGCCCAGGTAACCAATCCTGGCCCTAAGGTCCGAGTGACTCGGCCTTAGGAAGGCAAGTCCGATCGGCAGAAAACTGGCGCCTGAGGAGGAAAAGATCAAGCTCATCACCCTGCGGTGGTCCGAGTGGACGCCTTTCGGGAGAATAACGAGAGTTTTTGAGGATCCTGAAAGTGGTGAGTGTGGTGCGCACCAGAGTGAGAGAAGGACCGGTCCGAACGAGTGTGATCAGATGTGATGTGTGTGCTTGGTGTTTATTTTACTGTGTTTTGGTTTTGGTTTATGTTTTTTTATGCGCTTCTTATTTTAAGTTTCCTTGTTCTAAGGCTCTCCTGCTCTCTCCGTTCCTCCTTTCTACATCATTCCCCGTGGGCACGGGTTGGGCAATTAAGAGCCATTAGGGCGCCCGCCGCTAGAAGACTCCCGTGACAGGATAAGGGGGTCACAGCTGCGAATCCCAGATAAATTCGCATCCCCTGCAGAAGAAAAACTGTGCAACGACAGGCACCCATTCACAAGCACATATAACAGTCATCTTGTTTGAAGTGGCATCTTCATCCTTCGCCTTTGTCTCCCTCATATCCTTTTTCTTCTTCTTTTTCACTATGGGTCAGGCTCAGGCTACTCCTAAGAGTCTGATCTTTTCCCATTTCCCGGAGGTCAAGAAACAGGCCTTAAATATGAGCCTTGGTATCAAGAAGGGTAAGCTTGACACCTTTTGCTCAGTTGAGTGGCCTTCCTTTGGAGTAGGCTGGCCGACCCAGGGATCTCTTTCCCTGGACCTTATCAGCAAAGTCAAAACCATTATCTCCCGACCAGGCCCTGAGGGCCACCCTGACCAACTCCCCTATATCTTGGTCTGGGAAAATCTAGCTGAGAATCCTCCATCCTGGCTGAGGCCCTTTTTGGTGGGGAAACCTCATACTGACCCCCTAAAGACCTCCGTCCTAGTTGCTCAGGAAAAATTAGAGCCCTCTGATCGCAGGGCCAGAAATCCTGTGCGCCCGAGTGCGCCACCTGTCCTCCCTGACAGTTCTCCTCTCTACCCCCTTCTGCCGATTGAGCAGCCACCCCCGTATGTGGAGGAGGGGGGTGAAGCTGCTGGGAGGATAGAAAACGAGGCTGGGGAACCCAGCGGGAACCAGGCGGCTGCAGCTTCCCCAGACTCTTCAGCAGAGGGAGGCAGGAGGCCGGAAAGAGCTTCCCCACACTCCCCCACCCTGGCTCCATGCTGGGCGCCAGGTAGAACAGGAGGAATGCAGTTAAGGCCTCGGGGGGCCAGGGAACAAGAAGGGGAGGCTCCCTCCTCCACCTCAGAAGGAGCAGTGCCGGTTCTGCCTGTGCATGCCATCGGTACAGGCATCGCTCAACAATATCAATACTGGCCCTTTTCATCTAGTGACCTCTATAATTAGAGGACTCAGAACCCTCCCTTCTCAGAGGACCCCAAGTGTCTTATAGGTTTAATGGAGTCCATTATGTTTACCCATCGTCCCACATGGGACGACTGCCAGCAATTGCTCCGCACTCTCTTCACGATGGAAGAGCGAGAGCGTATCCTCAATGAGGCCAGAAAAAATATCCTTGGAGAGAATGGAAGACCCACTACCCTCCAGCCCATCATCAACGAGGCGTTCCCACTTACACGCCCGGATTGGGACTTCGGGAGTGCAGAAGGTAGGGAGCATCTCCGGGTCTACCGCCAGACTCTGATGACCGGTCTCCGGGCGGCCGCCAGATGGCCCACTAACCTGGCTAAGGTAAAAACTATTGTTCAGGAGGAAATGGAAAGCCCAGCCACGTATCCGGAAAGGCTGTTTGATGCTTACACGCAGTACACCCCTATAAACCCAGAAGCAGAGGAACACAGATCAGCTGTAGTCCTCTCATTCATCAACCAGGCAGCCCCCGATATCCGGAGAAAACTCCACAAGCGGGAGGGCCTGGGGGGGATCTCTATTAGAGAGCTGCTGCAGCAGGCAGAGAAGGTCTTCAATGCTAGGGAAACTCTGGAGGATAGAGAGGAAAGGCTGAGGAAAGAGAAATGGGTAATACAGGAGAAAAACAGGAAGGAAGACAGAGAATTTCAGAAGAGGGAAAACAAGAAGCAGAGGGAGGAGATGGCCAGGATATTCCTGGGCAGGGTGAAGGAGGGCCCTAGGCCACCTCGAGGAACAGGACCCCGCCAATCCCAACTAGGACAAGATCAATGCGCCCTTTGCAAGAGATATGGACATTGGAAGAGGGAGTGCCCCCAAAGGAGGGAACAAGGAGGAGGGAACCCTGTTAAAACCCTGCACCTAGGAGAGGAGGATTGACGGGGACGGGACTCGGCACCCCTCCCCGAGTCCTGGGTAACCCTGTGCATGGAGGGGACTCCCATTGGATTCATGGTAGACACTGGGGCACAATATTCAGTTCTCAACCAGGCCCACGGTCCCCTGAACCCAGGACGCACAAGTATAGTCCAGGGAGCAACAGGGTCCAAGAAATGTGCCTGGACCACTAGCAGAAAAGTGGACCTAGGAAGGCATCAGGTCTCTCACTCATTTCTGGTCGTACCTGAGAGCCCCACACCGCTGTTAGGGAGAGACTTACTAACCAAGGTTGGGGCGTGCATTCATTTTGAACCAGAAGGGATAAAAATCATGGACAAAGAAGGGCATCCCCTACAACCGGCGCATGTGTTAACTCTGTCCCTGGCCGACGAACATCGTCTGTTTCAGGCAGATCAAGAAAAGGGGGGCTGGGGAGAAATGGACTCTTGGTTACAGAGGTTCCCTTCTGCATGGGCCGAGACCCAAGGAATTGGTCTCGCTAAACACCTATCCCCGGTCGTTGTTCAACTCAAAGCCGCGGCTCTACCCATCCGGGTCCGGCAATATCCAATGCCGGAAGAGGCTAGGAAAGGAATAGCACCCCATATCCATAGACTATTGGAGATAGGAATCCTTAAAACCTGCCAATCTGCATGGAATATGCCCCTGCTTCCAGTAAGGAAGCCTGGCAATGGAGATTACAGACCAGTGCAGGACTTGTGAAAGGTCAATGAGAGGGTAGAAGACATCCATCCTACAGTGCCCAACACTTACACCCTACTCAGCTACCTGCCACCTGCACATGTGTGGTATACTACTCTGGACCTGAAAGACACCTTCTTCAGTATCCCACTCTCTGAAGTTAGTCAGCCTTTGTTTTCCTTTGAGTGGCAAGAACCAGGGGGAGGAAGAAAAGGGCAGCTTACCTGGACTAGACTGCCACAGGGCTTCAAGAACTCTCTCACCTTATTCAATGAAGCACTAAGCCAGGACCTGGAGCCCTTTCGCAGGAGCCACCCCCACGTGACACTGCTGCAGTATGTGGATGACCTGTTGCTGGCTACAGAAACCCGTGAGGAGTGTGAAGAAGCCACAGGGAACTTGTTGGCTGAACTAGGCGAACTGGGATATCGAGTCAGCGCCAAGAAAGCCCACATCTGTCAGAGGTCAGTAGTCTACCTGGAGTATGAAATATCTAATGGGGCCAGGTGGCTAACGCAGGCTATGAAACAAACTATCCTGACTATCCCCGTCCCCTGCTCACCCCGGGGAGTGAGAGAATTTCTTGGCTCAGCGGGGTTTTGCAGGCTTTGGATTCCAGGGTACACAGAAATAGCCCGACCGCTATATGAAGCGACCAAAGAAGGGCCGGGCTGGCAATGGACTCAGGAATGACAAGAGGCTTTTGACAGACTAAAAGAAGCTCTCCTCCGGGCCCCCGCCCTATCTCTGCCAGACCGAGAAAAACCCTTTATCCTGTTTATAGATGAAAAGAAGGGAGTGGCCAAAGGAATCCTGGCTCAGCAGCTGGGCCCATGGAAGAGACCTGTGGCCTATTTGTCCAAGCGGCTAGACCCAGTGGCCTCCGGGTGGCCACCTTGTCTGAGTATCCTAGCAGCCATCGCTCTACTGGTAAAGGAGGCAGACAAGCTGACTTTTGGCCAGAACCTAAGAATAACAGCCCCACATACCGTAGAGGGGATCCTCAGGCATCCTCCAGGAAAATGGATGACGAACGCAAGACTCACCCACTACCAAGGGCTCCTACTAGACTCTCCATGAATCGCCTTCTCTGACCCGGTAACCCTAAATCCTGCCACCCTTCTGCTGGACCCAGATCCGACGCCCCCCATCCATGACTGTGGAGACATCCTTTCCAAAATTATCCAGGTGCGAGCAGACCTGAAAGACACACCGTTACCAAGCTGTGAGCTGAATTGGTATAAGGATGGGAGCAGTTTTGTGCAGGAGGGGGTCAGGAGAGCAGGGGCAGCTGTAGTAACCCACGAAGGGGAAGTTGTCTGGAGCGCAGCTCTGCCCCCTGGCACCTCAGCACAGAAGGCGGAACTTATTGCTCTTGCTGAGGCCCTGGAAAGAGCAGAAGGCAAGAGGGCCAACATATACACAGATAGCAGATATGCCTTTGGCACTGTCCATGTCCACGGTGCCATCTACCGAAAAAGAGGATTCCGTTCTGCGGAAGGGAAGGGACTGAGGAATCTGCAAGAAGTCCAAAGACTACTAGCTGCTGTCGAAAAACCCAAAGCAGTAGCAGTTATACATGTACCGGGCCACCAATCAAAGAAGACACCTGAGGCCGTCGGCAACAGCCATGCTGATGCGGAAGCTAAAAGGGCAGCCCTCTCGGACTCCCTTGTACTTGCAGCCCTCGAAATACCCATACCTGAACTGCCCGCCTTGCCACCCAAACCTGAGTATTCCCCCCAGGATCTTGAGTGGATTAAGAAACAAGTCTCGGGGAAAGTGTTTAGGGAGGGAAATTGGAGTAGGGACCAAGAAGGTAGGTTGATCCTGCCTGAAGCATTGGGGCAGTACATTCTTGCTAATCTGCACAAGTCCACCCATCTAGGCTGGAAAAAGCTGCTCAGCCTTTTCCAGTCTGCGCAGTTGGTGTTTCCCCACCAGAATGAGGCAGCTCGTCAGATCACGAATGAATGCAGTAGCTGTGCAAGGCTAAGACCAGCCCCAAGAGGGCTGCACCTGGCAGGTACCCGGGAAAGGGGGAGGGCTCCAGGGAGGAATTGGGAAATAGACTTCACCGAAATAAAACCAGGGAAGTATGGATACAAGTATTTGCTGGTTATGGTAGATACTTTCTCTGGGTGGGTGGAGGCCTTTCCAACCAAGCATGAGATTAGCCAGGTAGTAGCAAAAAGATTAATTGAAGAAATCATCCCCAGATATGGGGTCCCTGAAGCAATAGGTTCCGATAACGGCCCGGCTTTCATTAGCAAAGTCCTGCAAGGACTAGCCCTAGCTTTGAGAATAGATTGGAAGTTACATTGTGCTTATAACCCACAAAGCTCTGGGCAGGTAGAAAGAATGAATCGGACCCTGAAGGAGACCCTTTCTAAATTGGTATTGGAGACTGGCGGGGACTGGGTGACCCTCCTTCCCTTAGCCATCTTCCGTGCTCGGAACTCCCCCTATGTACATAGTTTAACTCCATTTGAGATAATGTACGGGACTCCTCCACCCGTAATCCGGCGAGTGCAGCTTCCCGGTGCAGAGGACCCATCCCCTGACTATATGAAGGTGTTGCAAGCTCTTGCTAAAGTGCAGCAGGAAATCTGGCCCCTGATCAGAGCGTATTACGAGGGCGGGAAAATTCCGAGCCCGGAACATGGCATAGTCCCAGGGGATATGGTGTGGGTCAAGAGACACCAAGTGAAGACTCTTGAGCCCAGGTGGAAAGGACCTTATGTTGTATTGTTTACCACCCCCACTGCTCTCAAGGTTGACGGTATCGCTCCTTGGGTGCACCACACCCACGTTCGGAAGATCCTGCCTCATCAGGATCCAGGGGCCCGCAAGGAGGAGTGGAAGGTGCAGCAGCATCCTGCGAATCCCCTGAAACTACACCTAAGCCGAAGATGAAGGGGATCCTGCTGATAAGTGCCTTAGTATGGACCTTAAAGGGAACCACATCTGTGACCAGCTCCCCCCAGCCATGGGGCCTGACCTGGGTGCTGATTAACGGCGCAACTGGGGAGGTCATCAGTACCACAGAACACAGTGTGCCACTTGGAACCTGGTGGCCTGACCTGTTTTTCTGACTTCGACGGATCAACCAAGGTTACCGGACCCTTTGGGGGATCGCCCCTTCGGCTGGCACCCAGGCCCAGGGATTTTATGCCTGCCCAAAAGCAGGTAAAGGAGAGTCATGTGGGTGGGGGCCCTTCTGGTGTGCCAAATTGACCTGTGTAACCTCGAATGATGGGGGTCAGAAATGGCCGGTTACAAAAGGGGATGCTGTCAAATTTTCTTATGTCAACCAGGGCCTCCCACGTCACGTGCAAAGGGACAGGGCTTGTGACCAGGACCGGGATTGGGTACGAATTCAATTCACTGAGATGGGCAAAAAGACTGAGCTATCACGTTGGATAAGAGGGCTAACATGGGGGATAAAGTACTATAAATCTTGGGGACATGAGGAAGAAGGCTCAACCCTCACCATTAAATGAACCGTGTTAGCTCCCACCACCGCCGTAGGTCCCAACCCGGTTATAAATCCCCAGAAACCTTCAATCCAAGATAAGGGCCTGAGTAAAAAGGATGAGAAAATGCCGACCAGGACGCTTGCTCCAGAACCCACGAGAGGACTGGGTCCATCGACCTCTGGGTTATGGGCCCAGCACACTCCCTCCGGGTTAGATAATCCCATGTGGGAAATGGTGCAGGCAGTAGTAGAGACTCTTAACCACACCACTTCCTCCCTCACCGATGCCTGTTGGCTATGCTACCCAGGTTCACCCCCCTTCTATGAGGCAATCGGGATAAATGGCTCCTACACTATCAACAACTCCCATCCCACTTACTGGGACGGGAGACCGTGGAGACTTACAATCGCTCAAGTCTCTATCGCTGGTACATGTGTAGGCACAGTCCCGACGGCCCAGAGCCAGTTATGCTCCTCCTATAATAGCACCCCGTGGGAGCAAGGAAAGTGGATTATACCCTCCTCGGGTTGGTGGCTCTGTTCAAAGACAGGCCTCACCCTGGCCCTATCCACCTCTGTGTTCAATACTAATAATGAGTTTTGTGTGCTGGTGGCCATTCTACCTCGCCTAATATATCGTTCTCATGACTCCTTTCTTATTGGGAAGAAAGGCCGAATCCCCACCGGAGCAAGAGGGAGGCTGTTACTGCCCTGACCATTGGGATCCTCGTCTCCCTAAGGATAGCAGGGGCAGGCACTGGGGTCACAGCCCTCGTGACACGGAAAAAGGGCTCACAACCCTGAGGCTGGCAGTCGACAGGGACCTAGAACAGCTCCGACGGCCAGTATCAAACCTGGAGCAATCCCTCACCTCCTTGGCAGAGGTGGTCCTACAGAACTGAAGAGGCCTGGACCTCTTGTTCTTAAAAGAAGGTGGGCTATGCGCAGCCCTAAAAGAAGAATGCTGTTTCTATGTAGATAAGACAGGTGCAGTTAGAGATTCCTTAGCCAAACTAAAAAAAGATATTGACAGGCGGCGTAAAGAATATGAAAGCAGCAGCAACGAAGGCTGGTTTGAATCTTGGTTTAAGCACAAGCCATGGTTTGCTACCCTCCTCTCGGCTGTTGCAGGGCCACTGGTCATCCTGCTGCTTTTGCTTACCATCGGCCCGTGTATAATAAATAGGCTGCTTAAGTTTGTGCAAGAGAAGTTTGACACCGTCCAACTCCTGGTCCTTCGTCAAAAATATCAGGCCCTAGATACCGCTGCAGAAGATTCCTTAGTCTGATCAAGAAAAGGGGGGAAATGTAAAGGAGGGCAGAGGGCATCAAGAGTCAGGAAAAAGGACTAATAACATTTAACCTAACTGCCTAAAGCATGGGCCACCCAGTTTTGAATAAACAACCCGAGGCTAAGCTTAGAAATGCGCCTGCTTTAGGTTAGATAACTAGAAGTGGGCAACAGCCTGGGGGCGTGATCCGTGATAAACTGGAGTGTTCCCTAAAAGGTTACAATATAGAATGTGTTTTAAAATTATTGGTTGTAGAAATGCGCGGGCTTCGGTGTAACAGCTGTGAAAATCCTATATAAGCAATACCTAAAGTTGCCTGGGGGTCGGCAGCTCGGACTCGGCCTGCGTGTCAGGGGAGGTGCTGTCGACCCCAGCTTGCTGGCTGAATAAAGACTTTGCCTGTACTTACATCTCCATGCCTGTGTGCTTTGTTCTCTCGGGAAAACCCTGAGTTCCTGGACCCTAACAAGTAGAAGAGAATATTCTTCCTCCCCTACAGTTTCTATTTATTTTATCTGCCATATGTAACCAAAAATTCTATTTGAGAGAGAGGGATTGCAGGGTAGTTTACAATTTCCCCCAAGCCTATGGTCCAACACTGCCATCCTTGGCTATTTGATGGAAATCTCCAGTTCTCCCTGCGTTTCTGATGTGCCCATCCACTTCCCCTGCAGCTTTTAATTCCATAGGAAAGTTCTACTTTATTCCTGGAGCAACCAAAGATCAATCAGCTGTCAGTCTCCTGAGACAAAGAATAGAGTCCCACTGTTCCCTGGTGGAGAAGGCCCCTGAGCCTGGCAGCAGATCCAGGACAAGCTCTCGGGGTGAGCTTTGCCATGGCACTCCATGGTGGCAGAGGGGTAGGCCAGAACAGAGGCCCTCCTGGGGAACACAGTGTAGCTGTGTGCCCTGCTTTCTGTTGATGCCTGCTGTTCAGGAAGAAATGTCATTAGCTCCTTCTTACAAAGAGGCTTATTTTAAAATGTAAATGCAGTACCAGGAACATCCCTCCCCTCCCAGGCCTCACACTTGATTTTCAGAAGTGTAGCAAAGAGCTAAGTCTACTGGCTCCCACAATGTGCCATGCACTCAGGTAAATGGCATCACTCGCATCATCTACCTTAACCTTCACAGAAGCCCTGAGAAGTAGTAATCTCTCCTGAGACTTCTCATGGCATCTGAGGCCCACTGAAATTAACCAGGACAAATAGTGGACAAGTCCTAGGACAAAAGTTTGTTCCAGGTCTGCTCGCTTTTAAAAGTCTGATTTGTTCTCTTATGCAAACAGGACTATCCTTCAAAGAGAAGGTGCTCCCTGCCCAGTGTGGTATTTGCCCAGTGGGATTTGAGGTTCCAGATGGAAAGCCCCTCCTCCCCATCCTGGAGGGGGATTGTCTGTAAGCATTAGAGACAGCTGTCTTTTCTGAGAATAAAACTGTCATTTGTCCCACAGGGTCTGGTATAGTGCCTTATTCATAGTGATGTTCAAGAAATGTGTGCAGAATAAACAAGAACATGAATAAATATTTTGTTATGATGCAAAAAAACAATCCTGAAAGGTATTAATATTCCTGGGATATATGAAGTTGTTGTATGATCTTTTAAAATGGAAGCATGAATGGGCTTATAGGAGATTAGCAAGGCAATCACTGAGCAGGGCCCAGACGGAACAAGCTCTTACGAGAGGAATGTGGAAGCTGAGCAAGTGTAGGAATGTCAGAACCCAAAAAAGGCAATCAGTCTGTCTGCTGACATCCACAAAAGGAGCCTGATAAAGACCCTCAAGGTGAGGATTTGTGGAGAGGGTGCTGCTGAAAGAGATGAGACAGCCAAAAGGAGGGTGATGCTCACGTCCCTGCCATTCCACACCTGCCCCTACCGTGCTGTCTTACAGGTGAAGGACAAACACTATAGAAGGTCATGAGTGAGTATTTTGGAATCAGGTTTGCTGATTACTCAGGTTATTATGCTAGACAAAAAAAAATATCCAGAATACAATTATAAATGATATTCAAAATGAAACCTGGCTAGTATCACCCTGACCCAAGCAGCTACTCTCAACTTGAATTCATATAAAAAGTGTTTATTTACTATGTTTCAGGCAGGGACTATGCCCTAGAGAGGTAACAGTGAACAGGGTAAGCAGGATTCTCACCTTCCTGGAATTCAGAATCTGGGACTCACTGAACCACCAATGAGAACAGAGAATGTGAGGGATTGGACCAGTGAGAATACTAAGAGCCGCAGAGCACAGAGGGGTCAGGATCTAGGCAGAACTGGCAATCATTTTAATGCAGATGGAGCAAAATCGAGGAAATGCCACCCAAGATTCAGCAGAGTGAATATTCTGACTACACTGCATGAAACAAAACTTGCCAGAAAAAAAAAAGGTAAGATGCTTTATGCTTGCTTCAGAGCCCTTGGGCCTGTGTCCACTGGAGAGTCCCCGCCCCAGAGACACTGTCTAGACAGTGGACAGACCACCACCCCTGCTTTGCTCAGCTCACACTACTCCTCAGGGACAAACTGTGGAGATAAACACCAATGATTGAAAAATGCATGCCAACTTCCTACGCAATGGATAACACAACTTCTTTTCCAAGAAACATTATAAAAGTTGACTACATAGTAGGACCCCTCCAAATAAAAGTCTTAATATTCTTTAAAAAAATCACTACAATGTAGTTAACACAAGAATTAACAATGAATGTTTACATTTTAAAAAACTAACCACTGGGTTATAAAAACTACTTCTAAATAACTTAGATCAAAGAGGGAATAAAAGCTGAAATTATACACTATTTAGAAAATAGTGACAACTCCAACACTATATATAAAAACTTACGAGCTGTGGCAAAATCTGTACTCGGAGGAAAACACATAACATTAAGTGCTTTTGTTATTAAGCAAGACAAAAGGAAAATTAATGAACTGAGATTTCAACTCAAAAGGCAACAAAGCAAGAACCAAGGGGAAAAGAGGATAAGACAAAAGAAATTATAGGATTGAAATACAGGGAAGGAGGGGGATCAATAAATCAGGAGTTGGTTCTTTGAAAAGGTCAACTGAATAGATGTTAAAATTAAATCTAATTTTAAAAGGAGACAAAAAACACAGAAAGGCCATTAGGACTGAGAAAAGGTCTTTGACCACAAATATAAAGAAGCTTTTAGATGTTTTAAGAATACATAAATGGAAAAAAATGTCAGTCCACACAGCCTTCTGAGAGAGCAGAAAACTGGTGTAGGCTGACCACTGAAAATCCTTGGAAAGTCATCAAGAATTACTATCCAAGGACATCCTAGACCCAGATTGCTCTACAAGTAAATTCTGTCAATTTTTTGAGGAATAGAACATACCATGCAATCTGAAGTAGCACAGAACATAAAAAATAATGGAGAAGTTTATAATTTTCTCCAAGCATGTATAATGCTCATTACAAAAGTAGTAAAGCTGGCATTCACATGTTGAAAACATCATGCCAAGTGAAAGGAGCCAGTCACAAAATACTACTTATTCCATTTACATGAAATGTCCAAAACAGGCAAATCAATAGAGACAGAGAGTAGATTAGTGGTGGCCCAGGACTGTGGAGGTCAGGGAGAAATGAGTAACAGATTTATTTCAAGGGAGATGAGTATGAACTAAACCAAGGTGATGCTTGTACAACTCTGTGAATGTGAATATAGTAAAAATCATTTAATTGTACACTTTAAATGGATACAATTTTATGGGAATTCATCTCAATAAGGCTGTTTTCTTAAAAAAAGTGATTGCACATGCACATAAAAAAGAGAAAACTATATAAAATGTCACTGATCAATTGAGGGTTGAAAGTTTGAATTAAAATACTAGCAACTAATATATCAGAACCAAGCAGTTTATTCCAAGACTATAAATGTGGCCCTATTTTAGACAATCTATTAATATAATTTGAAATATTAATAAATCAAAAGAAAAATACATGGTGACCTTAATAAATGCAAAAAGCCATGTGAAAACATTCTATATGAGTCTCAAGAAAAATTCCTACTAAATGAGGAAGAAAAATGTCTCTAAACTTTTGTCTATTTAAAACAAACATCCAATATTAGTCATAACAGTGAAACACTCGAGGCATTTTATTAAGTCAGGAATGAGATAAAGATCAACTATTACTATGAACATTCACTGTTGCTCTATAGTTTTCATTTGAGGCAGTAAAAAGTTAAATATAATGAAAGGGAAGAAGGAGGCAAAACTATGTCTATTTGTTCATAATATGATAATCTACCTTAGAAAATAAAAATACAAAAATCAACAAAAATTATTGCAATTATAAAGACTTCAGAAATGTGGCCAGTTATTATTTCAAATGAAAACTTTTAATCGACACAGAGCAGATGTTCAGAAAAGTATTCAGGTTGTAAGTGTTCAGCCCTGTCAATTTCACAAACTAAACACACCCATTTAACCATCATCCAAATTGAGAAACAGAAGATGACCAGTCTCCCAGAATTCCCTTGTGCACTCTTCTAAAGGTAACCACTATCCTGAATTCTAAAATTGTAGATTAGTTGTACTTGATTTTGAAATTTATATTTGAAGAATGAAATAGTATATACGCTTTGGGATCTGGGTTCTCTGATTCAACATTATGTTTGAGATGTCCATATCTTTGGTTTTGAAAAAACAGCATTAATACAATCAGATAATTAAGAGAGTATGTTGAATTCATTAAACAAGAACTGGGTGCTATAAGAAAAGATGAGTTAAAGACCAATAAGAACCCTTGAAAATTAAAATGCAGAAGTGGAAATAGTTTAGAAAATAAGCATATTTCCCAGAAAACATAGTCAAAAGACAAAAAGAAAAAATACAAGAAAGGAAAATTAGAGAACTAGTCCAGGAGGTTCAACACACAAATAAAAGGAATCCCCAAAATGGAGAATGCACACACACACAAAGGAAAATGATCAACAATGAACATGAGTTTCCACTAGCAAGTTTTACTGAGTGTCCAGCACAATGGATAAAAGTAAATCCCAAAGCACATCACCATGATATTTCAGAATACTATGGATAAAACAATTTCTAAAGTGATAACGACAAGTCACCTTTAAAGTCAGAATGGCTCTGGACTTCACAATAGCATGCTGGACATTAGAAGACAATGGAACACAGCCTTCAAAATCTAAGAGAAAAACCATTTCAAGTGGGTAGTGAAATCCAGGTATTTTGGGGCACATGAGGACTAAAAAACTTATATGAGGATACATGCATCACTAAAATGATGAAGTCAAAAAAAAAAAAAAAGAAAAACAAGGGATCAGGACACAGAGTAGCCATACAAGATGGGGGTAAAGAGAACCCTAAAATCTGTCCAGTCCCAATAGAAAAAGCCAGAGCACTCAGGTTTTCTTCAAGAAAAAGAAAAAAAAATGGACAAGACAGAATACCTGTGTGGCTGAGAGGATTGAAATGCAGACAAAAGACAGGCAGAGGGTCTGGAGTTGAATTAGTGAAATATATATAGAAAAAAATGTAAGCAAACGAAAAGACAATAATTAAGTGCAGGGAAAATAAAAAGCTGTGTGGAAGAAAGGAAATAGCCAAAGTATACCATGTGAATCAGTGGTAAGTAGTTATAATAATGTAAATATTTTTAAATGAGCTAAACAAAATTATAATATAACTATAATGGCAGATGCAGAAGGAATGAGAAGCATGTGTAAATGGGGAAGGTGTGGGTGTAGGTGAGTAATAAAGGGTTATTATCTCATCCCCCATAGTAGAAAATTAAGAAATCATGCCTAAATCTCAAAATAACCAGTAGGACTCTAAGTATGTCACTTTTACCTTATTTTACCTTATTATATCCTCTTCCATAGTAGGAAGTTAAGAAATCATGCCTAAATCTCAAAATAACTAGTAGGACTCTAAGTTTGTCATTTAGAGACAGAGATAGAAGTAAAAGGGTCATTTACAAGAGTGGAGAGTGGTGCCTCTAGATAGTAGAACCTGGTGGAATACATATTTGACTTTTCACCCACATACATATGTGATTACTATAAAACTGCAAAATAATTTAAAATATGTAAAATACTAATGAACTATGAGTAGTGATTGCCACTGTGCAGTGTGATTGTGAGAGATTATCTAATATGCTTTTGTATTTAAAAGTTTTTGTAATGAGTATTAAATTTACAGCAAGTATATAATGAAAAGGCAACTATGTGATTTTAAAATTTCCCAGTTTTCACGTCACTGCCCTTGTTCTTCTCTGCTGGGCTGGAAGACGACATCTGGATTAGAAGCAGAACAGAAAAAAATCATTCATATTTCTTCCCCTCCTGAATGCCTATAGACAAAATATAGAGCTTTAATTTCATGGCTGTCAGCCTCTGCTCCACCCTCCTCATATTCTTTAGGATTTGAAATCTCTGCAATTTCAAGTTTCTTCAAGCAAATATTCCAGTTTTCCATAGATCACAGCAAGATTTAAGGGATTTTCTTTTTCTGTGCATAGCTATTTTTACGAAACTACTGTAGGATTTGGTAGAGGGTATGGATGTCCTAGTCACATAAACATCTACAATCAATCAGATCACCATCCTTCAGCACTTTGAAGCCTGAGAATATATTCACGGGGAGACATAGAGACTGGGTTTGGAAAGGTCAAGGTGGCCATTTGGAGTCAAAGACTGTCATACACTAGCCACAGAGGCACAGAGGTGGACTGACGAAGTTCAGCCCTTCAGGCAAAATCACTGGATTTCAGGGATCCAGCAATTTTCAACCAGAGCTCAGTTATCAGGGCACCATAAATCCAACAAAGGGAGAGCAGGGGGCTGTGGCAGGGGGCAACCGAGAAGCAGGGTTCAGAGGTATGAGTCCAGGGCAGGCAGAGCAACAATCTCCAGGAGCATCAGATGCCAAGTGGATCTCCTGAGAGAGGGACTGGCCAATGGAAGGCCCCTGGAAGCCAGGACTCTATCTATGACAGGGCACACTCTTGGAGTGGGAATGGCAGTCCAGAGCCTTGTGGCCAGAACAAAGGCCTGTGGGAGCAGAGCATGCAGGTGGGGGAAAGGGGCCTGGCAAGGACGCCTGGGGCACTTGAGGTTCAAGGCAGGAACACCTCTTCTCAGCTCACATGGGGGCTGGAAAAGCATCTGAGCCCCCATGTCAGACACTGGGGCCCAGGACCTACAGTGAGGCCGAGTCTGCAGACAAGAAGCTGGGGTGGGGAGGTAGGTATCTCAGAGGAGCTGGAGAAAGGACAGCCAGGAAAAGATGGGGGCCTCACTCTCCCCACTTGTCCTCTAAAACTCTAAAACTGTGGAAGAAGAGGCTGTCCCCAGCAGCTACCCTTCAGAAAACCCCTTCTCTTGGCTTCAGAAAGAGCAAAGCCTATGTGATAGAGGTGACAGTTTGAGCTCTGTGAGCTTCCCTCCTTTGGACTACGTGACCTTTGCTCTTAACTGCAAGGCGGGAACTTAGAAGCAGTCTCAGTTCCTTCACCTCCTTCTTCAGGGGTGATGCTAAGCCTAGGGGAAGCAAATGAAGCAAACCTCAGGGCTCTCGTAATTGGAAAAGAAGTTTTCTCACCTGACTAAGGCTGAGTACTGGGGCCAGTGTGGAGGAATTAGGATGTCCTCTAAATGAAAGCCTGTTGTTTTCCTGCCTAAGGTCCCATTGGAAGGAGATGAGGGAGAGTAAGGTGATGAGAGGGGCTGTGTGTCCAGGTTTGGCCTGCAGAGCGGGAGAGATGTGTTTGACAGTGAGTTTGGCACAGAGGGGTCCTTTACCCCCATTTTCCATGGGGACTGTAGAGGGGGCCTGCCTCACAGGCGGCCTTGTATCCATCAGGGGCCCACCTCACCCGTGTGGACACGATGGTGCCGTGTGGCCTTGTGGCCGGAGGCTCAGTTCCCATGCTGGAAGAGCGAGGATGAGCTGAAAGCTGGAGGAGGTCTGCGGGTCTCCTCCGAGGGGGAGATGAGCCACAGCTGAGTCCGGGGTGGGTGCAGGGAAGATGACCAAGCTTGGGTGTCTGCAGCCTGCAAGAGCCGTGGGGCGCCGAGGGAGAGGGGCCCGGACCAAGCTGAGAGGCCGGATCACTGCTTGGGCAGCTTCAGCACATGCGTGTGACACCGGCAGGGCAAGGGGTGGCCACGTGGGCCAGGGAAACTGCCCAAGGGGAGAGGCGACTCACAGTGACTCTGACATTTTCCCTCAGCCACCTGTCCCCACACCCTGGTGCATCTTCCTGGAAAAGGCGGAGCAATTCCAAAGGATTGAGCATTTATCAAGAACCCAAACCCAGCAGCAATCCCTAGATATTGAATTGGTCAAGTTGGCATATAGTAAGAGCTCAATAAACATTTTCTGGTGATGGAATATTCTGCACTTTTCTGTCCAAGACATTTGATTTAGAACTAAAGAAATTGCATAAGGACGTAATAGCAGATATGATGTTTTATCATTCATCTCTATGTCAGAGCACTTAATTGAGGCTAGGGTGCCAGAGGCAGGGTGAAAAAATTCATGTTCACGGCCTTTCTTTGGCCTCATTGGTCTTTGCTTCCATTTACTTCCCAGCGGCACAGACACATCCCTGATGGGAGGGGTGGGGAAAGGGTGGTGAACACAGGAGTAATAGTAGCTCCTGGGTTAAGAGTTATGGCTAGTTTGAGTCTTGGTACTGATGACAGCAAACTTGCTACCAACCTTTACTGAGTGATTGCAAGAAGACAGATAGTAGATAGATAGATAATTAATTCATGAACTGCATTAAGTTGAATTAGGACTGCAAGTGAAATTAACCTGTGAAGTGAAAAGCTGCAACTTGACCAGTGTTCATCTCAGAGCCCATCCTTCCAACTGAAACTTCAGATTTGGCTATAGCACTGGAATGGTTCATGTCCCAGCTGGTTCTTCTGCCTCTGAAATTGCCTGCAGCCTCCATGTATGCACAGTTGGAAACTCAACATTAATAAGACACTCAAGGAACATTTCTTTCCATTTTCCTTTAAGTTACATTTTTTAGGATCCTGGGGGTCCATTGAACTTTATGCCCAGAAATCAAACTCCAAAACACTAACTTGGGCAGCCTACCAAGTCTATAAAGTGCCCCCCGTGCAGGTGAGCGTTAGCAGGCTTCACTTACTGCTTGTCCTCAGAAGGTTGTGAAGGGGCCACTGCTCCCTCAGGTACTACCTGTAGTTCTGTTGCACGTAATGGAAAAGCAAGCTTGTCACAGCCCCTCTGCTGCTCTAAGGATGTGCTACCAGAATGGCTTAACGATTCGGGAGCCTGGACTTCTTGGGGAAATTGAAGCCCATTGCCTCTGACTTCTCATGGGCCTGGCTGCAGATGTTATTTTTAGAGCCACACTGGCAGCGAGAGTGAAGACTGTGACCCGAAATTCCAGATAGATATTGCAAAGTGTCAGCCCAGATTTCCCTGCTTTGGGAAAGTCTGGTTAAACTCCTGCAGCCTTAAACACTGTGTTGGGTCAACGGGATGAAGATTGCCTCAGTGTCCAGTAAGTTAACAGCCAGTGGTCATTTGTGGATGCTGGACTGCTGGTAGCTCTCACTTGGCAGAGAAAGACCACTACAGGCTCTGCTATCAGGGCTTATAATTAACTTCTCAAGTTCTACAGGAAATTCTATTTGCTTTCTCTCCAACCTAAGAGAAATGAAAATAACCACATATTCCTGTATTTCCACAAAAGGGAGGAGAAAATGGACAGGGGCAAGGCTCCAAATCAAGCCATAAACAACAGATTTGTGCAGCTGGTAACGTGATAAGAACTAAGGGCTCTGGGGAGTGGGGAAAATGGAAAAGGCTCTCAGTCTGTCTCTTGGTCATCTCATCCCAAGAAGCCCTGAAAAAAGGGTGAGGGGATAATAAGGCACTGAGGACCAGATGTGCCAGCAGACAAAAAAAGGAATCTATACCTTGCTGTCGGAAAATGAGGCAGTGAGGAAGAAATGAAGAAAGGGATATGCTCTCCTTGAACTCAGCCCGAGAGTCTTCTACAGTTACTTTTTGGGCATTGAGGGTGGAGTGGAAAATAATGGGAAGAAAGGGCAGGAGAAGGAAGTAATGAAGACCCCAGGAATAAAGGAATATGAAAGGATATGGAGATGGCACATTCTGGAATCATCTAGAAAAGGAGGATGAAAGCTACCAAAATAATTAGCTACATCCTACCCCTCCCTACCACAATCATATCCATGCAACTCTGGTTGAAGAGGAATCTGAGGCCTGCCAGGTCAATCTGGAACGATTAACAGGACTGCTGCTCCCTTATTTATGTCCAGCAATAACTTAGGAACTGGGCATTTAACTCAGAGGCAAAGTATCCTCCATTTTTCAAAATCCTTAACTTTAGAATGAAACATATCTACTGTCTGGCAACCCAGCACATCGAACCTCTCTGTACGAGGAGGAAAGCCTTTGCACCATCATTCAGATTTCCTCCTTGCTGCTGGGAGCTGTCACAACACATGTCGGTTGATGGAGGCAGGTCTCTGCTGTCATCTAGGAGAATGGTTACACTGCCAGCCTTGTTCTAGCTCCAGGGCACTGCCTGGCAATTTTGCCACCAATGGAAAGGAATCAGCAGCGATATCAGTGTATCATACAAAAAGAAAAACTGATCTACTTTGGCTGGTGATGAGTGTATGTAGGTGATATCAAAAAATACCATTTATGTCCCCCAAAAGCAGTGTGCTCACCACTGTGTGCACACACTTCCATTTTATTAAGAACAGCCTCCCTGAAGGGACTGACTTGGGCAATATGGGAGCCTTATTTTCCTGTGCAAATCCCCTGGCATTAAAAATGCCTCTCCTTTGTTAGCACCCACAGTTAGGCTCTGTATATAGGGTACTGTAAGGGATAACCTGACAATCAGGTTATTTTCCATAATTGGTCAGGAATATGAATAGACCAGATTAGAAGAAAAGGGTTATGGTGAGGGGCAAGGCTTGCCACTGAAGAACATGGAAGAGCAATAAAAACAATAGCAACAATAATAATAATAGGTGACATTACAGGCATTTTACAATCTTTTCCCTTTTAAGTATTTTCCATGTATTATCTCATTTAAACTTCACAACAACCTTGTGAAATAATTATTTCCACTTATGGATGAAGAACCTGAGGAACTGAGAGGTTAAGTTACTCATCCAAGGTCTCACAGAATGGGTCTGCCTACAGCATGTCTAGTCTTTTTAAGTGGAAGTAAGCTGAGGCTCAAAGCCAGTGGTCCACTCTAGCGTGGAAAACAAATCTTGGGAACCTGGGCACGTTCCTTCTGTCCCACCAGGCTGACACGTGGAATGTTTGAGAAGCTCTTGCTCCCAGCAGTGGAGTCACAAGGCAAAGCAAGAAGGCAGCAGTCAGCTGCGGACAGTTATGTAGAGCAGACCCTGGGCAGCGATGTCCTGTTCTCATGTGGGCCGCACCCGCTGCTTTCCTAGAAGTGACAAAGTTGAGGGTACTGCTGCTCTGAGGTCCTTATCCACTGTGATTGCTGCTAGGCATTCTTTCCAGCTGGGTGACCAAATAGCAAATGTTTTAAAGAAATGTATATGCCTTCCATTTACACGCTTCCAGAATGGCAAGCTCCCCAAGGCTAAATCTCCAGTGGTCCTGTTCATTTGCTGAGTTCTCATTTGGGGCTCAGAAATGTGTAAATGTGGGTACATTTGAAGAAGATGGCAACAAGGAGAGTATCTTCCATTCTGCTTGGAACAGAGGCTTAAATACAAGAGGGATCAATAAATGCTCATGAAGCAAAGAGGTGAACATATGTAACCCTGTGGAGCAACCCCTATTCTGGATCCTGTGTATAATGATTCTTCTTCCGGAGGGATATGCAACCCCAAAGCTGATCAGCAGTGCTTGAAACAGTGCTGTTTATCAGCCCGGCTCCTCCAGGATGGTCCCCTGAAGAGAGCAAGAGAAGTTCTGTGGAGGATTTTTAACTGTAAATCATACCTGTGTCTTGTTTCTATAGTAGAACTCTATTAACTGAAACATTTGATTGTCTACAACACTTCATGCCAAACATAAAGAGATTTACATTAGGGTTTCTTCATCTAAGGAACCAAAAGCTTTGTCATGGAAATTCTCTACTACTGGAACAATACACCTTTAAATATGGGTATGTTTGATGAGTAAGCAAATTAAAAGCTCGGTTACACAGACGGTGAGTGACATGACACAGACCCTGCTGGTAGCAAAATGGAGCAGAGCTTTCCTTGGTTACTGGAAGACTGTGAGGCCAGGAAAACAAGGTGGAGAATGTATAGCTATGGTTTTTCTCTCCCTGAATTGTGGCAGGCTACACTTGGCTCCTGAACTGGATTCTTGTCCTGATTCTCCTTTCCTAGACCCAAAGGGAAATACTAACCACTATCCTGACCCACTTTCCTGCCAACACACTGCAATTAGCTCACATCATATACACAGCCCAGGTTGGTCAGTAGCACCTGTTGGTCTGGCTCTATGCAATGCTCAGCTTCTGCCTAGGACACTCCTTGGTTTCTGAATTCAGGCTTGTGACTCCACCATGACAAATTCTGCTGCTCTGGGATTTGACCCTGGCCCAACTGCCTGGGGTACTCTGTGTGGCCCTGCCACTTCCCATGGGAGGGGGACCACACAAGACTCTGAGCCAAGAATTAATGCCCAACTGTCTTCATCTTGTTGCAATATTGGCCATTTGCCATCTGCTGATGGCTATTAGCATCTAAGATAGAATTAACATTTTGTTCATCTATTTAAAGTGTACAATTCAGTAGTTTTTAGTGTGTTTATAGAGTTGTGCCATCTTCAGAAAAATGAATCTTTGAATATTCTTATCAATTCCCCCCAAAACCCTATACTCTTTATCAGTCACTCCTCTTCCCACCCCTTTCCCCAGTCTTAGGCAATTACTGTTTTCTTTCCAGCCTCTCTCATTAGCTTTCTCTCCATCTTCAGTCTACTTCATTGGACCAGTGGATTGAGTCTGGTTTTAGAACTCTTGATGGAATGGGCTTCCTGTTTCACCCAACTCAGACCAACTCAGACTTGCATTTTTCCCCTGTTTTTTAATGCACATTGTCTACGTTAGTCACCTCATCAGATCCTAAACACCCAACCCTCACTGTGATTAACTCAGTGCACTTGGATTGTCCAAACCCTGCACAATCCAAAGAAGAGCTGGTGCTTGCTCGGCTCCTGGGAGATAACTGTTAACCCTGGGACACCCCACCTGATATGAGTGTCTCTGCACACCTGAGGCCTGGGACCATGTTATATTAATTTAACCTGCGGGTGGGGGGAGCTAGAGACCAAATAGACAAAGTCAGCCACATGGTACACTGTGCCTACATGACTGACCCCCACTAAAGACCGTGCATGCCAAGGCTCAGATGAGTTTCCCTGGGCAACACTTCATCCATGTTGTTATATATTGTTGCTGGGAGGATGAAGCCCTGTCCATGCAATTCTCGGGGAAGAGGACAACTAGAAGTTCATGCCTAGTTTCTCCTGGACTCTGTACTATGCACCTTTTCCCTTTGCTGATTCTAATTTGTATCCTTTCCCTGTAATAAGTAATAACCATGAGCCTAAATTTTTTCTGAGTTTCCTGAGTCATTCTAGTGAGTCATCAAATCTGAAGGTAGTCTGGGGACCTCAAACACACTCCCTTTCACCACTGTACCTCTAATTGTGCTGTCTTCCATATACTCTGCCAGTACAAATCCCCTTTAGCTTGAGAGGCCTGGCAAGGCACAGCTTTTCCAGGAGAGACAGCACAGTGAGTAACAGTGCACACTCAGGACCCACTAGGTCCAAATTGCAGCTTTATCTCTAGGTGCGTAACCTCAGGTAGAGTGTTTACCCTCACGCCCCAGCAGCCCTGTCTGTGAAATGAGGATAATAATAATGCTTATATTTTAGGGCTCATATGAGGTATAAATGGATTTGTGTTTTGTAAAGCATAAGAACAATGCCTGGCACATAGGAAATTCCAATGTTACTTATGGTTTTTATGAGCTCTCCCACCTACTCCACTCACAAAGTTCCCTGCCTCCCTGAATCCACACTTACCTGTGAAGTGTGATTATGTGCACTTGGCTCTGTTTCCAACCAGCTGATGAACTAGCTCAGGAGGATCATGTGATTTACTAATACCATCCCCCTGAAAGTTCCTACCACCAGGCTGAGCACATAACTGGTCCCTAAAATATATCTGCTGATGCATAGGGGAGATAGCTCTACTAAAAAGTCTAGGAAAATCTGATTCTTCCTTCACTCAAAATTATTTCCTCTTGTGTAAGCCAGTTGTATCCCTCCAGGGAGGAAAAAAGTAACCATCTCCTTTTATATATATTTGTGCACAGCATTTGAGATCCTAGCAACTATATACATCCAGGACAGCCCTTTCCACCAACAGAGTCTAACAAGCTCTAATGGCTCCTGTACCTTATAATTTATTATCAAATTATATGTTGGATTAAGGATTGCTAATTGTTAATCATCAGTTTGAATTAGCTATTAATGAGTAATGTCACTAATTACAGGGTCACCTAGCACAGAGCAAGCAGACACCACTGGCACCTCACAGAAGATGTCTGACTCAGCCTCAGCCAGTGCCCTGGAAGCAATGTGCTGGAAAATGTCTCATCTCTGATGGCACTGTAGATCCTTGCCTCCCATCACAGGAGTCACAAGATTTCACAGCTCGAGAGAACTCAAGATCAGCAGTTCCCAAGCTGTGGGCCACACACCTCTGAAGGCTGCTGAGCTAAGCCAGGTTCCCAGGAATTCATGGGGTACCCAACTTAGGGGCCTTCAGGCTAAATATATTATAGCCCCTCATTCTTATCTTTGCTACTATTTTTCACATGTATGTATATACTATAATGAGTAATAAAATTTAAGTTTATATCAAAGTATACCTTAATGCATAGTAATCTTTTTGTCAAGAAATCTTGTGGAAAATTTGTTGAATTTATAATCCCAGTCCCTCAACACAGCCATCAAATCATTTTTGTGTTCTCACCCATTCCCATTCCTCTCAGCAATTATTCCAGACCTTTATCACTTTCCTGGAGCTCCCTATCTAAGGCCTAACTTACCCTCAATTTTGATTCTCTCTCTAATTCACAAGGAAAGCATGGGTCATACAGTCCGCACTCTGCCTTTATGCTCTTCAGGAACAAACTCCTATTGTGTTCTTGACCCTGCCCCCTCGTCCCTCCTCAGGGTGCTTCTGGCCCTGTCAGTTCCCTCCCTTCTTTCCAGATCTTCAGACCTTCTCTCTCTCCCTGCTCCCTTCCCTCAGCTGTATATACTATGTTCAAATAGGACTCTTCATGTCCTCATTTGTGCTGAGGATGTTCAGACAACAAATGCTGTATTCTGAGATCATGAAGAAAGTTCAATTAAGCAGCCAGAAAGCAGCTGACAAAGGAGGGTGAGAGAGCAGAGTCTGGGAGAGGAATGTGTCAGGAGAGCTTCTCTGGAGCCTGCTGCTCCCTGGAGCAAGTGGGAATCCCAGGGCAGGAACAGGGGTCTGCTCAGCTAACTGCAAGCCTGGTGCTCAGTGCTCCCCGCAGTGGAGAAACAGCTTCCCTGGTGTGGCAGGCTGCTCAGGAAAGGGAAAGTGGCCTGGTGAGCAAGGGGAGCCCTTGTGTGGGAGGGCACCTCTCCCTGCCTCCAGGTAAAAGATGTGTGAATCCCAGGAACCAGATATGGCACCCAGACGGGATGTTCCCAAGGCCCCTTTAAAAGTGATGACTTTACAAAGGAATGAAGTGCTGATACGTGTCACAACATGGATGAAGTGCGTAAACATTATGCTCAGTAAAAGAAGCCAGACACAAAAAAACACATAATGTATGTATGGTCCACTTACATGAACTGCCCCAAGGAGGCAAATCCAGAGACAGAACGCAGCTGTCAGGAGGAAGCAGGGAATGACTGCTCAATGGGTAAGGACTACCCAGCAGCGGTGAGGTTGCACAGCATTGTGAATGTGTTTAGTGCCAATGAATTTTATGCTTCAAGATAGTTAAAATGGTAAAATTTATGTTATGTGTATTTTACCACAATAAAAAAAATTATCAACAAAATAAAACAAACCAAATAAAGAGATATCCAAGATTGTGGCTTACAAGATATGGAAACAACCTAAGTATCCATAAACAGATGGATAAATAAAATGTGATACACACACACACACACACACACACACACACACACACTAGAACTATTCAGCCTTAGAAGAGAAGGAAATCCTGCCATTTGCAACAATGTGGATGAGCCTGAGGACATCATGCTAAGTGGGGAAAGTTAGACAGAGAAAGACAAATACTTCATGATCTTGTTTATGTATGGAATCTAAAACAGTCAAACTCATAAAAAGAGATCAGGATAATTGCTGCCAGGGGCTGGGTGTGGGGAATGGGGAGATGTTGATTCAAGGATGCAAACTTCCAGCTGTAAGATGAGTCAGTTTGGGAGACCTAGTTGATAATAATGCCCTGTACACTTGAAATTTGTTGAGAGTAGATCTTAAGTGTTCCCTCTATAAAAGAAGGTAACTGTGTGAGGTGATGAGATGTTAATTAGCTTGATGGTGACAATCATTTCACAATGTATACATGCACCAAAACATCACATTGTACACAATAAATATATACAGTTTTTATTTGTCAGTCATATCTCAGTAAAGCTTGGAAAACATGTTTTAAACACATGAAGTAATTCATTGGAAATAAATAGTGGCTTAGTGGAGCAGAGAGATCCAGCAGTAAGAGGGCAGGGGGTGGGTACCAGGGCAGAGAAGGCCCTGGGAGGGACAACTGAAGGAGGGTCCCTGCCAGCGCAGCACGGAGGCTCAGGTCTCCCAGGACCTATGAGGAGCAGTGGCAAGAGTCTTCCAAACACCCCAAGAAAGAGCCAGCGCTCCCCGCCTGCTGGTCCGGAGTACACAGAGCCATCCTAACACAGGGTTGATCAAATAAGAACACTCCTGTCCCCCTTTCTGTCTCATCCCCTGCTGGGCCCCGGGCAGGGTCCACACAGCACCTTCTGAGGAAAAGATGAGTGTGGGAGAAAAAGAAAAAGTAAAGACCCCAGCCCTCTTCCACAGCAAAGGGTCAGCGAGGAGTGGGCCACCCTGAGGTGGAGGAGGAAATCTCAATTTCACTGAAGTTCAAGTTTGTATTATTGCCTGAGACTGACAAGTTCCAGGATGGACAGAGGCCGGTCTACGACTCCAGGTCACCCTAGGGCTTTCGCAGCAGGAGTGGCAAACCTCATGGTGTGCTGCAGTTTTCGTTGTCAGGATAAGGAAAGGACTCATAGCTCTGAGCAAGTAAAATGGGGCAGAAGGAAACCAAAACAGCAGGGGTTTATAAACATACCCATGAGCTTTACTCGTTCAGGGAGTTTGAGGTCCACGCGCAATCCTGCCCATCCTGAAACACGTGTCCCTTGACTTTGCAGACTCTGTCCCCACCCTCTCCGAGTCTTCCCCAAACACCTCCAGAGTGTCACCTATGCTTGTTTTCCCCACTTTCTTGTGTCCCATTTATTCACCACCCACTGCCATCTGGCTTCAGACCCACTACTTCCTAGAAGTGGTTTCAGCGGGCTCTGCTGAGCTGACCCCTTAGACTTAAGGTTACTGTCAGTCTCCCTTACGAAGGCTCCCTTCAGTCCAAATACTGTGTTTTCTTTTTCTCTTCCTCAGATGTACCTCTGGGCAACCTCATCCTCCTTCTAATCGCTTGCAACTCTCTTCTGAGCCTCAGATGTCACTCATCAATACATGCACTCACTAAATATTTTCCTCATACCTACAAAGTGCCAGGCAGTCATTAAGCATTGGGGATACAGTCCTGGCTTCATGTAGCATACAGACTAGGGGATGACAAAAGACAGTAAAGAAAGGCTCCCCAGTTGGGAGAGCTAAGTAGAAACATCTCTCAGTGGTTCTTAATATAAGCCCTGGGGGTCATTAGGACAGTGGCTTCAAGGCATCCATAAACTTCATGAAATTATATGCAAAGTTCTGTCCACTTATCTGTGTTCAGGTTTGATAAGAACTATGGCTTTCATGCTATTACTGAAGAGGTCGTTGACTCAAGAAAGTTTAAAATCCACAATGATAGGTTATTCATGTGACACTGGAGATGTCACTTTGGAGAAAGTCAGGGCTTAAGACTAGATTTGAGAGCCTTCTCTGGGTCAATGCTTCTCAAGGTCTTTCCCTGAAGAATCTCAGGGGCAGAAGGCACACAAAAGTGACACACAACAGAGGCAGGAACGGACCTCCAAGGCTTAACTCAAGCTCAGGAAGCCTGCTTATTCCTTCCTGCTCCAGAAAGTCCTATGGCTTTAATAACACTTTCCCAAATCTCTCGACCCCGCAATAATGCCACATTCCTCAGGTGCCGCCTGCTCCCAGTGTGAGAAGCACAGACCAAACCTGTCCTGGGAGAACGAGGTCTCCCACAGAGCAAGTGCAGAGCAAAGGCTAAACTCTGGAGGCCCAAGTGCTCAAATCTGGTCTAGAGGCATGTCCTCTGGCCCTCAGAGCTTTGAAGTAGAGGGATCTACTGCAAACATTTGGAAGTCAGGAGATTTTCCCAAATGATCTGGACTTGCATCTTCTTTTAAAAGGCTGAGGACATGACAACATGTACCCGCCTCCGCCACTGCCACCCCCTGGTACCATCACGTGGGGCTGGTAGTGGCTGCCTCCTTGGGTGGGGCATGTCTTCTTTGGTCCCCAGTCCCTGTCCCTTACACTGGCCCCTGCTGTCCTTCATGGCACCAGCAGCTCATTCCTGACATATGAAACTCCAGTGTAGACAAAGACAAGCAGAGGACAAATGGAAAATCTTGGGAAATAGCTGTCTACCAGACAGTAGAAAAGAGATATACAGGAAGAAAGAAGGAAGAAGTAAAAGAGAAAGAATACAAATTCCCTTAATGCAAAAATACATTATGTTGCCTACTGGGAGACTCAGCATCTAAAGACTCATTCGATCTAATGTCATTTGGATTATGAAAACGTTCTCCTCATTCCATCCTTCATCAGAATAAAATCATTACTATTAAATTCTAGGATCACGGAAGGGA
This sequence comes from Manis javanica, assembly GCF_040802235.1. Lineage (NCBI taxonomy): Eukaryota > Metazoa > Chordata > Mammalia > Pholidota > Manidae > Manis > Manis javanica. The sequence continues at coordinate 40,394,430 of NC_133165.1, read as the reverse complement.
ATGGAAGCCACCATGTCCTAACATTAATGAAGTTGTCTTTATCTGCTTAATAGCATCAGAAGGGCCATAAAAATTCCCTCTTACAACTAATTATTTCCATCTACTACTATTAATAAAGTAAGCATTTCATAAGTTATGATACACTGAAAAGATATCATTGGTATTTGATTCTATTTTGTACTTCAGAGATGCATGTAATATTAATGACTCATGATCACTTTATTTTCTAGTCTTTTTAAAGTGCATATTAATCATCTGTTAATGTTACCATAACCCATAAAATTCAAGCTAAATTTTCACTCAGTGCCTTACATGGCAGCCATGTTCTCTGGGCGTCCCACAGCTGTGCCCTGTATTCACTTTATTCCCTCTGCTGCTAACACCACTGCCACACTCTCATTCCCTCATCTGTCACTGCTGGAGCTCAACTTCCCTGTGTGTCCTGGAGGAAGCATTGTTTGACTAAAAATATGAAACTCACTGCTTGTCAGTCCATCCTTTGAACTTCATCCTCTAAAGATCTGAAGGGGTCTTTAAGTACTCCCTACTAAATGTTTTAAGTTGTGTTATCCGATTCTATTCTGCACTTCAGAGATGCATATGATATGCATGTGGTAAAATACATACAACATAAACTTACTTTCTTAACTATTTTACCTGAGCAGTTCAGACTTTAAAGTACATTCAAATTATTGTGAAACCATTGTCCAGAACTCATTTTATCTTGCAAAAACTGAAAGTCTATACCCATTAAATAATGACTCTCCATTCCCCTCTCTTCTAAGCCCCTGACAACAGCCACTCTACTATCTGCCTTCATGGATTTGGCCATTCCAGGTACCTCATATGAGTGGAATCAAACAGTATCTGTCTTCTTGCTGACTGGTTATTTCATTTAGCATAATATCCTCAAGCTTCATCCATGGTGGAGCATTTATCAGAATTTCTCCCACTTCTTAAAGCTGAATGATGTTTCATTGTATGCATATGCCACATTTTGTTTATCCATTCATCTGTTGATGGACATTTTTGTTACTTCCGCCTCTTGGCTATCGTGAATAGTGCAGCTATGTACATGGCTGTGCAAATAGCTCTTTGAGAACCTGCTTTCAACTCTTTCAGGTATACACCCAGCAGTGGACTTGCCGGATCACCTGGTAGTTCTATTTCTAATTTTTCCGTAGCAGCTGTACTATTTTATATTGCCACCAATAATGCCCAAGAATTCTAATCTCTCCACATCATCTCCATACTTATTACTTTCCACTTTTTGAGAGCCATCCTAATGAGTGTGAGGTGGTAAATGACCCATTACATTGTAAATATCCCAAAGATTTTGCTTTGGTTCTCAGCTAACAATGTAAGTGATGGATCTACATTATTATTTGCAGAGAGCTGAGCGCATGACATGAAAATGCGGCACATCTAGGTTGGGATGAGAACTGAGCCACGAGGCATCTCTGTCTGAGGAAGTTTTTGTCCCAAAAGATCACCTCCCTTGTTGCACAAATCTGTTCATGGGCAGCTCTGCTCCAGTGCAGTTCCTCAGCTTTCAAAATAAGCAGGATAACGGGAGAAAAAGGAGCAGGGGAGTTGGTATGTCTCTAAATTTTACTCTGGTCTATTGAAAATTTGCAAACTGGAAAAAGAACTTCATGACTGCCTATAGAAAGCCCTCACTCCTATTCCGCAATTCCTTCTTGCTATCCCCCTTCACACCAACAAACGCTGCCCTACAACTAGGCTGAGGTATGAAGGCCTCTCCCACTTCTTCAGACTTAAGACAGAAACATGAAGATTTTACGAGTCAATTGGCCCTCAAAGAGAACTCACAGAAAGTACTGAACTATAACTCGGGTATCATCTTGTTTGAAAATCAGTGCATTTGTGGTGGGCTGAACAACACACCTCCATATGTCCCACCTACCTTCCCCCTTAAAAATCCATACCTTAATCCCTGGCATCTATGAATGTTACCTTGTAGGGGAGAAAGGACTCTGCAGATGTGATTAAGTGAAGGATCTTAAGATAAAAGGATTCTCTTGGTTTATCCAAGTGGAACCCAACTGTCATCACAAGGGAGGGAGACAAGAAAGTCAAAGGAAGAAGGTTCTGTGATGCAGAAAGCAGGGCAAGAAGAGAATGTACGTGGTCATGAGCTGAGGAATTCCGGCTGCCTCTAAAAGCTGGTAGAGGCTGGGAGATGCCTTGAATTTCATTCTGTAAAGCTCATTTTGGATCCTTGACCTTCAGAATGTAAAATAATAAATTTGTGTTGCTTCAATCCACTGCATTTGTTACAGCAGTCATAGGGAATGAATAGGGCATCAAAACCAACCTACTTCATGCAACATCCTTTATATGTGAGCTTTCCAACTGGTGTGCCATGAGGTACTCATCTCTTTGTCTCCAGGGGCAGCTGGGTGGGAATTCAGCAAAAATCATAAGGAGCTGCCTGAAGGTCATCTGTTTACTCCGGCTGCCACACAAATATTATCCTTTTCTATGTATTCCTGTGTCATGAAAAAGGGTGGAAAGTACTACGAATAGTCTGAGGTTGCAAGTATGAAAGAGCCCCAGGAATTAATACCTTTCAAACTGCACAATTAAAAGCTCTTGAACTCAGTTCATCAGCTATGAAGAAGAATAAAAGTGTGAGAGTTCCTATCAATTTCAATTTTCCAGTATTACTGTTTGATAACCTATTCTTGAAAACTTTAGTTAAAAGAACAAAATGCAGTGTCCTTCCTCAGCAAGAATGCTACAGTGGTGAGCTCAACACCCTTACTCCTAAGGCCACTGTTTATACACCCTGTTCGTCCATCTCCTGCAATCTCTCCTAGACTCCCTCTCCTGGGGACTCCTCTGTCCCCTCTGAGGACTCGATGGCTGCCAGAGCTTACTAGCCACAGACCTGATGGGGAGAGAAGGGTCTCCGGCGTCCCACCAGTCCTTCGGGGGGCTGATGTACATGCACCACAGCTCCCAGCTGTACCCATGAGCCGAGTTCTCATACCGCTGCACCTCAAAGGTGTCCTGTTTGATGTTGTCGATAGATGGTAGGATCACTCGCTTCCGGTTCTCCTGGATTCGGGATAGAACCGGCTCAGCCCTGAAAGACAGAGAAGTAGAAATAAAATCTCTCTCCTGAGTTCTGCCCACACCTCAATTGGCACAAATCCCAAGGCCAAAGAGAATGAACAGGAGCAACAGAGCTAAAGGTTGGGCCATGGGCAGGCTGGAACTCAGACGGAAACTGAGGCTCCGAGTGACCTGCCCCTTGGGCTCATGCAGCTTTAAGCGTGCCCTGTGAAGCCCTGTGTGAAGCAGCTCACTCCCTTGCCTACGTGGGATCACTACAGTGCTGATGCCTGGGCAGGGGAGGCCTGCAACAAGAGTTTGGAGCAGGAGGGCTTTTCTCCCAGAAAGCACAGGCCCCTCATACTGGCAGTGCAAGCCAAACCAAGGGCATCCAGCTCCTATGATTTGTAGTGCAGCGCCGTTCTGCACGGTATGTTCAGTTTCCCCCTCAGGCACTGGTTGATGCCTCTTGTTTTTTCTGCTGTAGCTGAATTCCCTTTCCCAAAATAGGACACTTCTGCCCTGGATGGCCTGATTTTAATAAGCATTTCACTAGCTTCTTTGTGTGAATATTGTAGTCGTTTTAATTGATTATTTAATTGATTTCTTTAAAAGGATCTAATTGAATTGGTTAGCAATGGCAGGCAGGAACTAATTAAATGCAAAGGCAGGCAGAATCCTGCCTCCCAGCTAGCCTTCCCCCCTCAGGGCTGCAGCGGGAGATAGGCAGGGACAGGGCTCAGGGTTCAAGGTGTGGCCCTCCTGGCTTAGGAGAAAGCAGATGGCCAGACACCCCTGCCAGTGTGTGTCTCTGAGGCAGACATGGGAAGCGATCATCTCCCTTCTGTGGGAAGTGATCATCTCCCTTACCTGGAGAGGAAAAAATGGCTCTCATAAGCCAGGGCATTAATCTCCCCACTTAGAGCACAGGCTTTGGAAAAGAGTCAAGTGAAAATCCCATTCCTCTGCATTATTTGGAAGAATAATGAGAATGTTGGGCCTACATCCCATCTCTTTTCATTTGCAGCTATTGAATTACCTGTTGGCTCATCTCATCTTTCTATTTAAAACAAAGCAATAAAATATACCCTGGGCTATTTGCTGCCTTCAATACTTTTGCACACACCATATAGGCTGAAGCCAAATGGAACTGATTTTCCATGGCTTCTAAATGTGTTTCAGAGCTTCACCCTCTCCATGTCCTCACTCATACTGTTCTTCCCTGCATATGCCCTTCTGCCACTGGCAGGAAGCCTAGCCACCTACGGAGACTTACTAGATCAAGTACCTCCTCTAGATCAAGGAAGCCTTCCCTAATTTTCCCCAGCAGAAAGGCTCTCTCTCCTCCCTCTCAATTCTTAGACCATTTTCCTCACCTTATTCAAATCATTGTGACTACACATTGTCTTTGCTAAGCTTTGAACACACATTATTTTTCCTTATGAGCTAATGATAGCTGATATTTATCAATCACTTACTACAGCTAGGCATCTTTCTAAACATTTTACATGTGCTACCTAATGTACATCTCACAAGAACCCTATGAAGTAGATACTATGATCACCATTTAACAAATGAAAAAACTGAGGCCCAGAGAGGTTAAGTCCTTGCCCCAGGCCACACAGCCAACTAGTGGCAGAACTAGTTATCTAACCTAGACAGTCCAGTTTCATGACCAACGGCTAAGTTTCATAGCTTTCCTGAATGAGCCACACTTCCCCCAGCTGATCTGGGGTCATGCCTGTAGAAGCATTCAGCTCAGCCCGCACCACTGTGTGGAGAGAGTTACTGAACATGGGGGCAGAAGAGCTAGGTTCAATAATGCTTCTGAAGCTGAGGAGTTTGGTGTCCCAGTCAGTGGTAGAAGGTTCAACTGCTCCCAGTTATTTGCTCCCCTCCATGGGGACATCCCACTTACTACCACATGGCCTGCAGTGCTTCCCTGTGGAAAGGGGCACTCCCTCCCTCAAACTCAATTAATGTTTCATTTGGACACGTGACCCACTTTGGCCCATGGGATGTAAGAAGTGACAATGCCCCAGCTGAGCAGAAGTGTAATAGCCATTGCAAGGTTCAGCTGCCCTTTTCCCTGAACCATGAAAGTGGAATGTCCTAGATAGAGTCCTCCTACAAGCAACTTCAGACTGCATAGACAGGACATGTGTTTCTCATTTAAATAGCTTTTTATGTTTGATATTTTACAATTGTCTTCTCTGCTATTTCTACAGTTTCAATCCAGAAGCATATTGTCAACTAAAGATAGAAAATAAACAAAAAATCCAATTCATTCAGTGAAGCAGCCTCTGATTCTCTGAGAATCATGAATGTCTCAATGTGGCATGGTAACCCCTCCCTCCCTGCCCAGGTCCATCATGGACCAGCCAGGCCAGTAGACAGGAGCTGCCCACTGTAGTGCTCGGTTACTCATACCACTAAGAGTCCCCGGATGCTCTTGCTGGGAAATGTCTACTCCTTAATTGTGTTTCTACCTAATACACTTACTTTATGTTCCCCAGACCCATAATGGAGGGCTAAAATTCCTGGATTTTAAAAACATAGAGAACTATAGCATATTTTGGGTGTCAATATTTCAAAGAAACAAATAACAGCTTTACCAATTATTACCAGATTATTAATCTACAGATTTTACTATTTTTTTAATTAGGATTTTTTTAATTGGTTGTTTTAGTATTGTTTCTTAGCACAGTAACAAAGGCAGACTTAAGTAGCTCACCATATATAACCAATCCAACAGCAACTACTATTCCACGCCTTATAATTAACAGCTTAAGGTATTTTACTATAGGTTTTCACAAACCTGATTCAAGCCTCTAAAATTTTCACAATAAAGTAGATTGGCATATAAAATAAAATACATTATCATCCCTTTCCTATATGGTATCTTACAGCCACATTTCCCTTTCATATATATGAGATGACAGGCTGTTAAATATTAATGACTCTTTTCAAGAAGGGAAAACAGATTTCAATATTTTTTTAAACAAAGTAAGTGTGTAGTCTTGGAAGGACTTTACGTAAATGGCTGTGTATATAACCCGTACAAAATTAAGCTATTTTAAGTTTCAGACTACAAGCACCAGGACACAAATGTCTATTCTCTGTATTACATTTCAGCAAGTTTTGCAGAACTAGTAAAAGTTTTAAAACTTGCTACTACCAGTTATGTCCACTGTAGCAAGATGTCTTAAGTTATAACAAAGACCTCCTTGGGTTTCAGGATGCTGGGGGCATATGGACAGAGACACAGGCAGACAACCCACAGGTGATCTGACCCAGAATGGAAACCTTATAACTCACTGAGGTTGGATATTATACTTCAGGGTAAAGGACTGGAAGTTGAGACACTATGTCGATCCTGTGATGAGGAACCACGAGGGACATATATCAATCTGTCAGAAGTGTGGAAAATCAGTCTGAAGGGCTAAGACTGGATCACAGAGACCAGTTAGAATTAGACTACAGCCTACTTGGGGGAAGGATAGCCAGTCTTGCCAGATTCTGAACCCCAACTGAGTGACTACAAGTCCCAGTTTGACAGGACTGTTCTCATTTTACCACTGTAAGTCCTGCATCCTGCAAAATCCCTTTATACTAGGCAAACCCCAACAGGTGGGCATCCCAAACATAGCCCTGAGCTGTGTTTGAGACATGACAGACATCCAGCAAATATTCGTCAAAAGGATGATGCAGGCAGCCACTGCATTCGTTTAGGTAGAAGATAAGCAAAGTCTGAGTTGGCAGAGTGGAAATTAAGACAGAGACGAAGGTACAGATGAAAGAAACAGGATGGAGAATCGGCTGGAGCTGGCGGTTTACTAGATAAGTAACATGATGGGTGGGGAGGGGGTAATCAAGTGAAAGAGACATTGGTGGAGGCACCACTTTTGACAGGAAAGAAACAGGGAGGCAAGGATGTCACGGGAAAGCAAGATATGCCAAGGCTGAGGTTCTGATAGAACATGGAGTGTATTTGTTCAGAAGGTTTCTACTTAATGGTTCTCAGACTTGAGTGAGCATCACAGACACCTGGAGGGCTGGTTAAAACACATTGCTGAGCCCTCCCCCAGAGTTTCTGTCCAGGTGCAGGTTGAGCCCAAGATTCTACATTTCTAACAAGTTCCCAGATGCTGCTGGAGAATGATCAACAACTCTGAAGTTCAGGCTGAAAATATACAGCTCTATGCCATCAGGTTTGATGGTGGCAGAAAAGCCAGGAGAGGAAGCTGGTGCCTGAGACAACAATGGCTAGATACCTGTGTGCACTTGAAAGGGCCTGGGTTAGTTGTGGCCCCAGGTTCTAAATTTATATTTGGTCATGTAACCATCCTCCTTTTATCCAGCCATTACAGAGATTCTAAAGTTTGTTGTGAATGAAGAATAGACATTCTAATTTTTAATTAGTGATGGGATATTGGCTCTTCAAGTCTGATACTGTGAATAGCACTTATTCAAGATGGTATCATTGTCTGTAAATAAACATTTGTGAAATTAAAGCCTCTGCTTCTTACAATTAAGCAACCCAAACATAGATTATTTAACTTCTGACTTGATATATCCTTGGTTAGTTAGCAGTGATCATATGACCATGCTTTTAAAACTGCAAAGCCCTAATCCAATGTCAGCATGTACATTGAATGATTTGAGCATCTGATGCTTATTCCTCTTGCATCCAAAATATTCTACTGTATGCTTGACAACCTCTATTGTACTGTTCTTTTCACCAGGAAAAACCTCGGGGGCCACATCTGCAGGGATAAACCCTTCCCTTCCTCTACATCATGTTACAGATAATCCTGTAAATTATGGGAAGTTGTACCTGAGTAGGTAAATGGATTACCTTCTCACAAAAACAGTCAATCCTCCTCCCCAGAAAAGGTAAAAGTACAAGTCAGAGATGAGAGCAGCTGGAGTATGACTGTTTTTTCCCCTTCGCAAGGATCATCTTGAGTTCTGTCCAGTCACAGCAGTACTTTCCCTGGGAATTTTAATGCTGATGATGGACTGAGAAGATGCAGAGGAGCCCCTCCCTGCTTCCCAGTCTTATCTCAGACTATGGCTCACCTTCTCCTTCAACCAATCCTTCCCCATTCTACCAGGGGCATTAGAGCAAACTGTCAAAGTGCCCCACCTCACAGACCTAGCCCCTCCTAACCACACCGCAGGGCCTGAGTGCCGGTGGGGTTCTGCTTGTGACCTACCAGCCAGCAGTGAATTCCACATGGGCATCAAAAAAGCCAGTGATCTGGCCAGTGGCCACCTTCCAGCCCTCGATGCGAGCTCGGATCAGGCCCTCTCTCTTTTGATTGCGCACCACCTTCACGAGACCAGGGTAGCGTTTGTGGACGTACTCCTCCAAGGGGGCCTTCAGCTCCTCTACAAATGACAAAAAGCAAGAAGATCCATAAATATGTCATTTCAGGTATGTGTCCAACCCATGGATGCCAACAGCTCGTTAGGAAGTTCAAAGACTGCAGAACATTTTGCATGTTAGTCATTTTAGGAAAAGGTGACTCAGTCAGTGTGAGACTTGGAAGATATCCCTGACACACCAAGCCAGGACAGCAATGTTCTCCCAGTGTCCAAGGTACACAGCTGCACAGAACCCAGGCCTAGCCTTCATATCCCAACTGCTGCAGGCTGGCAGATTTCTTGAGATTTCTTTTCATTGTGGCCTTTCTTCCTTCACTGGCCAACGTTCCTGAACTCCCACCATCCCCTGGGGCCTGTTTGTCTACTTCTGTATGGGCTCTGCCATCTGCACATACACTGGCTCTTACCAGTACGTGACCTGAGTGGTCCAGTGATGCATGAAATACAAAGTAACAGGATTGGTGTTATAGTCTTAAGATGCCAAAGAAATGTTTGCCCAGTATAGAAAAGCTAATGTGGCAGAAAATGTAATGTTACCAGGGAATTGAACCCTCTTCCTTATTCAACAAGCAGGTGCTATGAAGTACTTTATTTATATTATTTAATTTAATCCTTAGGGCAACCCTAGGAGTTTGCTAGATTAATTCCATTAATTAACTGGATGAATTCCACTTTGCAAATTAAGAAACAGTCTTAGGGAGGCTAACCTATCCCCAAATCACACACCTAGTAATGGTAGAATTAACATTTAACTCCACAGATATAAAGGTCAGTATCTTATACAGGTAAGAATCACCAGATGTAGGAGGACAGGAAGGGGCTCTCAGATTGAGATTCTGAGATATGCAGACTCTAAGGATCCACCCTCAGAGAGTCTCATGGGGTCCAGGAGCAGCCCAGGTGATTCAGATGCAAGCAGATCACCAACAATACTTTAAGAGACATTTTACCTCTGACTTGGTTCTAGAGGAACCCAAAAAGGCCATTTTTATAGATGACATGCAGACTGAACATGGCAAATTTTGGCAAACTGAAGCCATATATTTGCAGCATCTGTAAAGGTTGACCTCTTTAGGTCATGGCAGTTGTCTGTAGGTATGATGCAGCCGTGTGATCCAGGAGAAAACACAGAGGATGGGTGTACATAGATGGGAGCAGGAGATTCCCTGAGGTACAGAAATGTAAAATAGTTCCAGTCAGCCAAAGGCATGGATAGTGTTAAGGGCTGAACTGTGTTCCCCCGAAATTTACCTACTGAAGCCCTAATCCCTGCTACCCAAGATGTGAGCATATTTGGCAACAGGGACTTTTAAAAGGTGATTAAATTTAAATGAGGTTATTAGGGTGGGCCCTAATCCAATTGGACTGGTGTCCTTTTCAGAAGAGATCTGGACGCACACAGAGCCACCAGGAGCGTGCATACAGGGGAGAGAAAACCTGAGCACACAGCAGTCTGCACACTGAGGAGAGAGGCCATAGAAGCCACCCCTGCCAACACCTTGATCTTGGCCTTCCAGCCTCCAGAAGTGTGAGAAAATAAATTTCTGTCATTTAAGCCACCCAGTCTGTGGCACTTTATAATGGCAGCACTGGTAGGTGAATACAGGGAGGTATGGGTTTGGAAAGGAGAGAAATGGCATCAGGGAAAGCAGAAACCTCTAACGAGTCACAGTGTGAAGTTGGGTATACAGACTACAGTCACACCTGGGTCCCAGGCCCTAGTGCTACCATTTATTACTCAAGGGACCCTGGGCAATTCAGACAATCAGTTCTGGGCTCAATTTCATCTTGTACAGAATGGGGATGATGATAACAGCATGGACCTTACAGGGTTGTGGAGAGGACTGAACAAGCTAATGGATACAGAATGCCTAGAATTATCCCTGGCCCAGTGTAAATGCTCACCCTTGAGGAGCTGGCTTTAGTAATTATTTTTTGTCTTTCCCTCCACTTACATGTAAGGCACTTGAATAGAGATTTCAGAGCAGCTCAGGGAGCCTGCGGAGGCTGCACTCAAGATGGAAAAATAGGCTATAAGCTAGAGCTAGGTTTTTAAACTGGAGGGTGAATTGGTACCAATAGGAGATGTTGAATAGCTCCCCTACAGACTAATTTTCAGAAGGTCCAGGTTGGGCCTAAGGATTTGAGTTCCTAACAAGACCCAGCTTGTGCCCAGCCCTGGCCATTGGGAACCACACTTTGAGAACCACTGAGCTTAAAGGACTTTCTTGGCCAATGCTTTCTAAAGGCCCATGCTTGGCACACAGTGTGCCTGCAATGTCATCTACTGGTGTTTTCACCAGCATTGCTGACGTCTTTGTCATGATCCCAGATTGGGGAAGAGACTTTGGAAGAAGCCAGGCTGTAGGGACCCTCTGATTCTTCACTCATCAGGAGCGAGAGAAAGATAACCAAGAAAATAGGGCTGGAGTGGCCCAGGGAACATTCAGCTTCTAGAAACCATCTATGAATGGAATGTTGGCGGGTTTTGCCTGTGTTAATTTTCTTGAAACAAGAATTCTAGCAAGAAGATTGGGTAGACTATGCCTGCCTTGTGCATCATTACTCCCCATGAGTGCTACATGGGCGAGCAGGGGATGAAATGCATGCCACAGAAGGCAATGGCCTGTGCCTGGGCACAGCACCCACAGAAGGGCACAGTGGGGAGCCTGCCCATGCCTGGCGCTGCCTATGAGGGCCAGAATCTTGGGAATCTCTGTAAGTTCAAGAAGAACATTCTGAGTGCTGAGCTCCAAGCCAGGGGACCTGCATATGCTGTTGGCTTGGGAGCCCCATGAGGACTCTGCCTGGCAGTCAGACGTCAGCTCCTGGACATGCCCGTCACCATGGCTAAGTGTGCACTGGTTTCCTCATTTGTTCAGCGGTTGTGATTGAGATTTCAGGGGAGAGAGGAAATGGGCATTAACCATTCTGGCAAAAGAGAATATGGTTCACCACTCCTGCCCTTCCACATCCCAAGACCACTGAGATATGGGCATTAAAGGACTTTAAGAAGTGTAAAAGGATAAATGGAAAATGCCTAAGCAATTATTATTAACCTAATGCCTATCAAGAAAAAAGGGATGCTACATATAAAGCCCTTGATATGTATTCAATAGATATCAATTTAAAATTTGCTATGAACAACAGCAATGATTTGATTGGGCTTCTTTTCCCAATCCCTCCATGGGATTGCATCCTCAGAATGTATCGGGTGGTGCTTCTGCCTGGATTCAAAATCAATTCAGACACAACATTCCCTTGAGATGCTTACAATCCAGTTAAAGAGAAGAGACATGTTCAAGGAATCAAAATATTCAGGATTACAAGGAATACAGAGCTAATGGCCAAAGAAAATTGGCCATAGAGGGAAAGTGCTGTGAATGAGCAGAGAGGGAGAAATTATTCTGCCTGGGAGCATTCATAGAGAAGGCAGCATTCAAGTTTAGCAGAAGTTTTGGATGCGTGCTTTCATGATCCCAGAACACAAGGACGTGATGGAATACATAAGCATGGAATTGGATCTTCTCAGGTCACAGATTCACTAGTGGCTGGGGGACTGGGAAGCTGCTGATAATTAGAAAAGAAGAAAAGAAGAGAAGTGGACAAATAAGTTCATGAGTTCACCTAGGGACAGGCTGAGGGGCTAGCAGACACCAAGGGTAGGCTGCTGAACCAAGCTAGTGATCCAGAGATAAGGAGGTGTCAGGAACACAGCGGTGAGATCTAGAAGCCCAGGAGAGGAAGAAAGTTCCAGGGGATGGTGTGAAGAAGTCTTAGACCCACACTTTGGAAAACGGGTATTTAGTAGGCAGGGAGAAGAGATAGAAAGCAAGGCTGGCTAGAAACAGCATCACAGGGGCAGAGGCACATCAGGAGCAGAAACATGGCAAAGTTGCCAAACGAGACACGTGTGTTCATTTTACAGTTCTTGATAGAGCACCTTCAAGGCCTGAAAATGATGTAATTCTTATCCTCCAAGAGTCACTCAACATCCAGTGTCAGGAAAATCAAATGTATTAGAGAAAATGAGAATGGACCATGCATCTAGACAGAGACCAATTTCCTGATGGGACTAGGGAGAAGAAGAAATCCCTGATGCATGCAGCCATCCCCTGCAGGGAGAGGTTAGCACCAAGACAAGTGGATGAGTAGGACAGCTCAGGAGAGACTCCCATAAAGGTTGGTCCTGGTGGAGCAGGGCTGTGACAGCCTGAGGCACTGGGGTGTCGAGATTCAGAAATCACCTTAAAGAGAGAGAGCCCACAAATTAGATGAGGGAAATCAAGGTCCCCAGGCTCACCATGGAAGCAAACAAATCTCCAACCTGACAGTGATAAGAAATGTCACACCTGTCACCTAAGAAGCTTTGCAATCCTTAACCGATGAAACCAGGCATGGACATAATGGTAGCAGTAAGAAAACCATCTTATTTAAGGTTTTTCTTACCGGCCAACTCAGAAGGAAACAAAAACTTGTTTTTGCAAAAATAAATGTTTACCGTCCAGTGTTATAAAATCCAATACTAACTTGGTGTGGAGCCATTGGGAATCCTTATGTTTCTCAAGGTTTTGATAAAAACGATTTGGGGAAGTTGGGGGAAAGAAACAAACACCACCACTGATCAGAAAGGAACAGAGGGAGAAGGATAGATCATCTCCTTAACAATAAAATCTTAAGGACACATTGGCAACAAGAAAGTTACAAACTACGAACTAAGGCAAAAAATATTATTATAGAATCGAATCCAGGTCTCCCACTTGCAGTGATTAGAGTCTAAACCATCAGTGTAGTCCTGTCTCTAAGCCCTCCTCAGAAGAAAGCGCTGACTAGCAGACTCACCCCCACCTGCCCCAAAACCAGCTCACAAACCTCAGCACCACATAGATGGTGGCTTGGAAGTGGTCATACCGCCCGAGGTTGAGCCACATCTATACCTCTCAACCCTCGTTCAGCTATCCAGTCTTGATGATGAGACTTATTGGGTAAGTTCTAATTCTCCCTCAAGGTATGGCAACTCAGGAGAACTTGTCTAAGCTGAGTGTTTCTCAAACTTTAACCTGCAGCAGAATCCCCAGTAGGAGGTGTGGCCCAAGGACTTGCATTTCTAACAAGCTGCACTGGGCTGTGCAGCTGCCATTCTGGTGCACATGTTCTGAGTAGCTCCAGCTTAGAGGTGGCCCCCTGCTAAACCCCCTGTGGGCTGAATCAGCCAGTGTGTGCATGGAACAGAACTCATCCTAACTGAGCAGAGGTTCCAGGAGCCCAGTGTTGCCACAGCCCACCTCTGCTTTTCCCACTGGCTGCCTTCCTGTCCTGCCTTGTCTGTAAGATTGAGTCCTTTGGAGATGACCTCAGTCCACATGCTGAGGGTCTGTCTTCCCATTTTCCAGACCAGGGCCTCACTGCTGGCCATCCCTGCATGGAGCAGCCTCACCATTAGTCATTCCCTTCACTGGAACCCCCCATGTTCCTGGCTTCTGCTCTCCCTCCCACTATTCCTATTGCTACCTACCACTAGCATTACCTTTCTACCAATATCACTTCTGCCACTGTCGATGCCACAGTCACCACCACAGTTGACTGTGACCAACACTCCCCCCTGCCGGCAGCCATGGAGGTTCGGGCATGCTGCTAGCTGGAAATGCATGGATGGTGACAGCTGGCCTGAGATATAGCACATATGGCACGCTACAATTAAAAAGCAGAAAAGGAAAAGTGCCTGCCTCAGAATGCAGTCCCTACCTAGGAACTTGTGAAAATGCAGGTTCCCAGGCTCACTCTGTGAGTTTCTCATTTAGTTGCATTAGTGGGGTTGACTAGCACTTCAGAGGATTCTCACATGAACCCAAAATTTCTCAAAAGCACTGGTTGATTTTCTTTTTCATTTTTTTTACTGTGGTAAATACACATAAAATTCACTGCTTTGACTATTTTTAATTCAGTGGCATTAAGTGCATTCACAATCTGGTGGGTCCATCCGTACTATCTGGTTCTAGAACCTTTCATTACCATGATAGTAAACCCCACACCCTTCAAGCAGTCACCCTCCATTTCCTGCCACCACCCCACCCCCACAGCCCCTGGTCTGCCTTCCATCCCTAAGAAGGTGCCTCTTCTCAGGTATGCCTGAGAGTATCTTTATGACTGAAACAGCCAACTAGCTGAGTGCATAAAAGTGGCTGTACAAAGACCAATAATGCATCTTAAAAATTATCTTTTAAAATTAAAAAAGGGAAGGGAGAGAAACCCGGTTGCATATCCTGGTCATATAACATAAGGGTTTCTCATCTGTCAGATGCAAATAATTAAGTTCCAGAAACAAATCTAGGTTTTGTGAGGACCTGAGGTCTTACACAATTTAGAGGATCCTCTTTAAGAAAGAAAAATATCTTTTTTGCAAATTTTACAAAAACACATATGCATGTTAAACACATTGTTAGGGCCCCTCCGGGGGGGCCTCAAAAGGGCCATGCAAGTGAGGGTCCCCAAAATGACAGTTTTGTTAGCTCTTCATGGCGAGTGCACCCTGGTGAGGCTGACTGCAAGGTGCAGAGTTCCTTTTGTGCCGACGATCACTACTCAAACATTTCAAATACTCTGTGCGTCTGTATCTATAAGGAAATATTTATATGCCCCAAGATTGCTAACCAACTTGGCTAAAGATGTCAGCAATTTATGAAATGCTCCAGAACACTATTCAGATTAGTTCTCCTTTCCTGCTTAACAAGAGAATGATCTAGCTTGCAAATGCACACAACATTCTACAATTTTTGTCTTAACATTTATTGAGTCCTAATTAAGTGCCGCATCCTGCTATAACTGCTTTGCCCTCATAACAACTCTGAAGTAACAGGTATTATTATCTATTATCTCCATTTTATGGATGGGGAAACTGAGGCACAGAGAGGGTAAGTACTCTGCTGAAAGTCACAGAGTTTGTAACTGACGTGCTTGTGCTCCTTGCTGTGCCTCTGATTTCGGTGGATGCCAGGCTCTAAAATCAGAAGCTGCTCATCCGCTCCCGTGGAACTGTGAGCACCTTACACAGTGATTGGAAGGTGGGACCTGCCCCAGGCTTGTCCTGCAAGCGGTTGTCTCTGTACCTCTGAAGCACCCACACTTTTGTTCTGGGCTTAGCACACACATTCACCTTTTTAGGCAACCATTCATGGACAGTAGTCAGCCCTCTCCAGAGATGAAGCCCTCTGGCTAACTGAGTGGCTCCAAATGGATGGGGTGCCCAGGAGAACCTGCTGAACTTTGAACTCTATAAACAGTGCCACTAGACTCTGAAGGGACAGCAGTGACACAGAGCCATGGTCCCCCTCCACTGCATGGGCCTGACTCTGAAATCCTGGCCTTTGAGAACATCAATGGAGAGGAAACGAGCATGTAAAAGTGCAGGACAAATTAACTCAGAAAGTGGCTGTAATGCATATTTTATTCTGTGAGCATCTCTCAGCTTTGTGGGCTTAAATAATGTATCCTCTGACTATAGGAGTGAAAAAGAGGCAAGAGAAGAAAACTTCAGGAAGAATGGGGGAGATTAAAACAGGATGCTTTTACTGTGTATGAAAGCATTTTAAAGGCAGTTCCACAGTGAGATCAAAGCAAGGACAAAAGAAAGCACGAGACGAACAGAAGCAAGAAAAGAGATGTGAGGTGCAAAATACCAAAGTGTTAAACTCAATATATCACATGGAGCTGTGCATTCATGAGAGGCACTTTGAACAAGGAAAGCCATCTTTGCTTTCAATTCCCTTGTTCAGAAATTCCTCTCCACTGCTTCCTCCATTTAAATTTCACCTTTAAGTCCAAACCAACCGAGAAATATCATAATGCCTGTAGGTGGTGCCTCCAAGTTGTTAGCCCAGATTAAAAGAGCATTCGCCTATCTTGCTCCATCAAATGCCAGTTGAACAACGTGTGGATTTTTTTTATAGCTGATTCTAATAATAACATGAATTTAAGCGATAAAATTTGTCTATGGGCTGGAGTGCATTTTTCTTTCTTATGATTCTTATTTACTTTGATATTGATTCTGAATGCTCTAAAGCTGGCAAACCTCTTCCTTGGAATAGCAAAAGTCATAGTTGTTAAAGGGGGGAGAGTAAAATAACATGAAGAACATGAAGCCTGGAGAGAACAAGGTCACATCTCCACACGTGGTCACTTTTGGAGTTTTCTTTAAACGCAGTTGGCAGCCAGGAATAGAATAAATTGAGCAAGGCATCTGGTCAGTGTTCCCTTCTCTGGCATATGGGGACCTCTGTGTTCAGAGCCCCAAATTCCCCAAGGTCAAAAACAGCACAGATTCTATGTACAAGGTAACTGCAAGCTCACAAAATTGGTGTCTAGTAAAGCGTTACGTCGCATAAAGGTGTCTATAAAAAGCAGCTTTTATTCAGATACAAAAGGTCTGCAGAGCCTCACATGTCTCTTCTAACCAAGAAGACTGTCACAGTGTGTACCAATGCAAGGCACTGGGCCCTGGCTGCGCAGGGCATATATGAGCTGGACACCACCATGGACATCCTGGCTGCAGGGCAGCTCTGCTAGTGCCAAACTGCTATCTCTCCCAGCATTCCTCCATGTCACACTCTGCTGAAGACCCACAAAAGTGCTACTGATTTTAGCTGCACACAGAGTGTACACAGGGTGGGAATGTTTCGACCTAGAGAAAGAATTGAAAAGGAAAGGTCTCAGGAGGGAGGGTGCTGCTGGGCCAGAGGCATTTGTGTGCATTTACAGTGAGCTGGAGTGCCTGGCAAGGCAGTGACACACCTGGTCGGGAGCAGTCACCTTACATGGCTGCGTGACATGAGGGTGAATAGTTAACAGGGATACTAATGTTCCCTACCCAACAGGGCTGTTGGGGCATTTAAATAAGATAATGCAGGCAGAGCACTTAGCTCAGGGCCCAGCACGTGGTAAGCACTCAACGACTGTTAATATTACTACTCAATTTTTATGATGTATAAAGCTTTATGCAGGTGAAGGGAGAGCAGAGAAGTCTTGGGAAACAAAGAGATGACTCTGATGAGACTGTAGGATGTGAGCAAGGAAGGGAGTCATAGACTGGAAGGGACAAGAGGCCCCAAAGTGAGGGCAGATTCAGGGAAGGAGGCAGACAGTCTGGTTCTGGGACAAGGACTGCTGAGCTGGGGCCTCAGCTCCTGTCCTTCCTGGCTGTTCTCCTCTCCAAACTTCATCTGCTTTTTGAAAATGGATCTCAACAACCCTCTCCCACCGTCACAGGGTGCTGTCAAGACCCAAGGAGACCAGTGCCCTGTTAGCAACTCAGAGCCATGCCCAGGCCGGGAAATGGCTTGTCACACCCACTCTGCATGTGCCCTGACACCCCTGGTGTTCCTGGACGTTCTGCAGGGGTAATTAACTAGGAGATCCCCTCGAGGCCAGACCACTGACAGTCCTTCCATGTATGTGAGAGAAGGAAATTAGAGACTGGGCAGGACGTAGCCCTCCTGATTGTGAAGGCATTGATCTTGCCATAGGATAAGAGGCAAGCAAAGTGTTTGCTCTAGGCTTCTGCTGGCTTTGGTCCAGGCCCTCCCAGACCCCGAGGCAAGGCCTGATGCTGAGGGCCTCTGCCCCACAGGCTGACCAGATCTCATAGGAAAAGGGATCTGAAGACACTCACATCCATGCCCACTAAAGTATCCACCTCATGTTTCCAATAAAATAAAATTAAAGCTCAAACACTGCTCTTCAGGGAACAAAGGTGAAAATGACCATGTCTGGCCATCCTGACAACTATTTCAACCAACCCCTGGGTGTCCTTATCTCACCTGTCTGTCTGTGTGGTCTTGATGATCCTCATCCAAGACTGGGCTGCTCCAGGGCCCCCTCTCCAGCTCTGAGGCTGCACATCACTGCCTGTGAACGTCAAAGACTTGCTGGTTCACAGTGTCCCTCCTCAATCCTGTGGCCCGGTAAGGCTCCCCACCTCTGAATGGGACTCCTTCTGAAACTCCAATCTACCCATCAATTCTTACCCATCAAATCCCATCTGTGTACTACCCTCCATATGCTCCATGCTTCTCTTCCTCTAGATCTTTTCCGTGTACTTCCCCCACTGCTGTTTCCTCCCCTTTCCACATATCCAAATTCTAATGCACTCTCAGGGTCCAACTCAAGTGCCACATGCTTCATAAACATCTCACTTATTTCCCCAACTTGTGGGAACCCCAAGCACAAGTGCCCAGGATGTGGTCACAAAACTAGGAGCCCATGCTGTGCTTGTCCATCCAGCCCCTTGCCTTTCTGGAGCTTTCCCCCAGTGTTCCTGGTTTGGGACGGTTCTGTGCATGACCCTGCTCTCCTGGCCAGTGCGGGCAGTTCCAAGGAAGAGCATCTGGCCCATAACAGAGCACCATTTCCCTTCATTTGGGATTTCCCGGGGAAGACAGTCCTGTCTCTTTTCA
The DNA here is from genome assembly GCF_040802235.1 of Manis javanica. NCBI lineage: Eukaryota > Metazoa > Chordata > Mammalia > Pholidota > Manidae > Manis > Manis javanica. Next base: position 40,375,510 of record NC_133165.1, on the reverse strand, counting down.
ATGGTTGAGACTGTCATTATAACATCAACTTTGGGCCATCTCTGTGGCCAGATTTCCCTGCAGATGGCCTGGAGAACTGGAGGTGGCCAGTGTCCACAAGGTGACAGAGGAAGCAGGGGCTCAGAGACAGCAGAAAAGAGAATCCTGGCAGTGTCTAAGTGCCTGGGTCTGACTTTCCCTTGGCCCAGCCTCACTCCTGTCCCTGGATTGTGTCACAGGCTCCTGCATTCTTGTACTGTTGGGCTCCTACCTAATGAGATCCAAAAGTCTGCTCACAGGGCAAGACCTCTAACACACTTTCTGGATTGCTCTTGGTTCTGCTGGAATGCAACCGTTCCTCTCAGTACCACTGTCAAGGTCACTGGGGCCCAAACAGAAAGTTTTCCTCCACTGGCAACCAACCTGGAAGTTTAAAAATTAGTCCATTTAGGCATCATGGGAAGATGGTGGCATGAGTAGTTCAGTGGAAATCTCCTCCCAAAAACATAGATTTATGAAAATACAATAAATAACAACTATTCCTAAAAGAGACACCAGTGGATGCAGTACAACAACCAGCATACATCTATATCTGTGAGAACTCAACATCTCATGAATGGGGTAAGATACAAGCCACAGCCCAGCAGGACCCGAATTTCCCCCCACCCCAGAACCCGGCGGGAAGAAAGGAGTCAGAACAGGGAGGGAGTGAAAGCCCAGGACTGCTAAACAACCAGCTGTAGAAATCCGTACCCAGACTGCAGACACAAGGTGCATGGGGTGCTGGATATTAGAGAAATGGAAAAGCAAAACCTGGGGGCAGGTCCCCACAACTGGTGCCCCTGAGACAAAAGAAAAGCGAGTGTTTTTTGCAAGTTTTAAAGAGACAGGGACCCCACAGCTGGATGAAGTCGTCCCGGCACACTTAGCCAGCAGATGGGAATTCCCGGGAACTTAAGGCGCCCTAAACCCCTGGGCGGCAGCACAGCTTTGAAGCCCCTCACAGCACTAAGCAGCCTGCCACTTGCTCCCCCAACTGGCGGACACCCCGACACACCAGCCCAGTAGTGGGAGAGCAGCAGCACGTGCCGTGAGCGGTGGAGCCAGAGGGGATCGGAAGCAGCCCACATGCACCAGTGGGACCAGAGGGAACCGGGAGTGGCTTATGTGAGCCCACCATGGCGGCGACCAAACAGCCTGAGGGCTGCCCGTGTGTGCCAGCAGCAGTAGCACCAGAGGAGCCCGGGAGAGGTCTGCGTGGCAGAGGCCCGGGCGCACCTGCAGCGGTACCAGAGGGAGCAGCTGCACTCCCAGCAGCCGACCAGAATCCCAGTCCAACACACAACTGCCTGGGCCAGACCCAAAGGCCGCTGCTGGTACACAGCTGCCCGGCAGGGGCATCCCTATCATGGAAGAGTGCACCTGGCGTGCCTGCCACTCCCCGCAGGGCTCCACACTGCTCTGAAGGAGACCCCGCCCACAGCAGTTTAGGGGATTAACCTGGTGGCTACTCCAGGAGTGCGGGCAACCAACTCAGGCAGAGGAGAAGGGCAAGGCATCCAGCAAGCAGGAAAGGGCTTTCTTCTCCCAGCTGACACACCCGCAATCTGCCTACAGCCACCACTATCACCACGAAAAGGCAAAAATATTTAGTCCTGTCCAAGATAGTTCAGACAACCCCTGAGAGAGGATCTGCAGAGACAAACCTAACCAGTCTCCCCGAAAAAGAATTCAAAATAAAAATCATAAACATGTTGACAGAGCTGCAGCGAAATATATAAGAGCTAAGGGATGACGTCCGGAGTGAGATTACAGAAATGAAACAATCTCTGGAAAGACTTATAAGCAGAATGGATAAGAGGCAAGAGGCCATTGATGAAATAGAAACCAGAGAACAGGAATGCATAGAAGCTGAGGCAGAGAGAGATAAAAGGATCTCAAGGGATGAAAGAATATTAAGAAAACTGTGTGACCAATCCAAAAGGAACAATATCTGCATTATAGGGGCACCAGAAGAAGAAGAGAGAGAAAAATGAATAAAAAGTGTCTTTGAAGAAATAATTGCTGAGAACTTCCCCAAACTGGGGGAGGAAACAGTTGCTCAGACTACAGAAGCACACAGAACTCCCAACAGAAGGGACCCAAAGAAGACAACACCAAGACACATAATAATTAAAATCGCAAAGATCAAGGACAAGGACAGAGAATTAAAGGCAGCCAGAGAGAGAAAAAAGGTCACCTACAAAGGAAAATCCATCAGGCTATCATCAGACTTCTCAACAGAAATCTTACAGGCCAGAAGAGAGAGGCATGATATATTTAATGCAATGAAACAGAAGGGCCGTGAACCAAGGATACTGTATCCAGTATGATTATCATTTAAATATGAAGGAGGGATTAAACAATTCCCAGACAAGCAAAAGTTGAGGGAACTTGCCTCCCACAAACCACCTCTACAGGGTATTTTAGAGAGACTGATCTAGATGGGAGCACTCCTAAAAAGAGCACAGAACAAAACATCCAACATATGAAGAATGGAGGAGGAGAAATAAGAAGGGAGAGGAATAATCATCAGACTGTGTTTATAATAGCTCAGTAAGCGAGTTAAGTTAGACAGGAGGGTAGTAAAGAAGCTGACCTTGAACCTTTGGTAACCACGAATCTAAATTCTGCAATGGCAATAAGTACATATCTTTCAATAATTACCCTAAATGTAAAAGGACTGAATGCAGCAATCAAAAGACATAGAGTCACTGAATGGATAAAAAAGCAAGACCCATCTATATGCTGCTTACAAGAGACTCACCTCAAACCCAAAGACATGCACAGACTAAAAGTCAACGGATGGAAAAAGATATTTCATGCAAACAATAGGGAGAAAAAAGCAGGTTTTGCAATACTAGTATCAGACAAAATAGACTTCAAAACAAAGAAAGCAAGAAGAGATGAAGAAGGATATTACATAATGGTAAAGGGCTCAGTCCAACAAGAGGATATAACCATTATCAATATATATGCACCCAATACAGGAGCATCAACATATGTGAAACAAATACTAACAGAATTAAAGGAGGAAATAGAATGCAATGCATTCATTTTAGGAGACTTCAACACACCACTCACTCCAAAGGATAGATACACCAGGCAGAAAATAAGTAAGGACACAGAGCACGGAACAACACACTAGAACAGATGGACCTAATAGACATCTACAGAACTCTACACCCAAAAGCAACAGGATACACATTCTTCTCAAGTGCACATGGAACATTCTCCAGAATAGACACATACTAGGCCACAAAAAGAGCCTCAGTAAATTCCAAAAGATTGAAATCCTACCAACCAACTTCTCAGACCACAAAGGTGTAAAACTAGAAATAAACGTTACAAATAAAGCAAAAAGGCCCACAAACACATGGAGGCTTAACAACATGCTCCTAAATAATCAATGGATCAATGATTAAAATGGAGATTCAGCAATATATGGAAACAAATGACAACAACAACACAAAGCCCGAACTTCTGTGGGACGCAGCAAAAGCAGTCTTAAGAGGGAAGTATATAGCAATCCAGGCATATTTAAAGAAGGAAGAACAATCCCAAATGAATAGTCTAATGTCACAATTATAGAAATTGGAAAAAGAAGAACAAATGAGGCCCATAATCAGCAGAAGGAGGGACATAATAAAGATAAGAGAAGAAATAAATAAAACTGAGAAGAATAAAACAATAGAAAAAAATCAGTGAAACCAAGAGCTGGTTCTTTGAGAAAATAAACAAAATAGATAAGTCTCTAGCCAGACTTACTAACAGAAAAAGAGCATCAACACACATCAACAGAATCAGAAATGAGAAAGGAAAAATCATGACAGACCCCACAAAAATACAAAGAATTATTAGAGAATACTATGAAAACCTATATGCTAACAAGCTGAAAAACCTAGGTGAAATGGACTACTTCCTAGAAAAGTACAACCTTACAAGACTGACCCAGAAAGATACAGAAAATCTGAACAGACCAATTACTAGCAACGATATTGAAGTGGTAATCAAAAAACTACCCAAGAACAAAACCCCTGGGGCCAGATGGATTTACCTTGGAATTTTATCAGACATACAAAGAAGACCGAATACCTATTCTCCTTAATGTTTTCCAAAAAATAGAAGAGGAGGGAATACTCTCAAACTCATTCTATGAAGCCAACATCACCCTAATACCAAAACCAGGCAAAGACCCCACCAAAAAAGAAAACTACAGACCAATATCCCTGATGAACGTAGATGCAAAAATACTCAACAAAATATTAGCAAACCGAATTCAAAAATACATCAAAAGGATCATACACCATGACCAAGTGGGATTCATCCCAGGGATGCAAGGATGGTACATTTGAAAATCTATCAACATCATCCACCACATAAACAAAAAGAAAGACAGAAACCACATGATCATCTCCATAGATGCTGAAAAAACATTCGACAAAATTCAACATCCATTCATGATAAAACCTCCCAACAAAATGGGCATAGAGGGCAAGTACCTCAACATAATAAAGGCCATATATGATAAACCCACAGCTAACATCATACTGAACAGCAAGAGGCTGAAAGCTTTTCCCCTGAGATCAGGAACAAGACAGGGATGCCCACTCTCCCCACTGTTATTCAACATAGCACTGGAGGTCCTAGCCACGGCAATCAGACAAAACAAAGAAATAAAAGGAAACCAGATTGGTAAAGAAGAAGTTAAACTGTCACTATCTGCAGATGACATGATATTGTACATAAAAAACCCTAAAGACTCCACTCTAAAACTACTAGAACTAATATCAGAATTCAGCAAAGTTGCAGGATACAAAATAAACACACAGAAATCTGTGGCTTTCCTATACACTAACAATGAACTAATAGAAAGAGAAATCAGGAAAACAATTCCACTCACAATTATTACATCAAAAGAATAAAATACCTAGGAATAAACCTAACCAAGGAAGTGAAAGACCTGTACCCTGAAAACTACAAGACACTCTTAAGAGAGATTAAAGAGGACACTAACAAATGGAAACTCATCCCATGCTCCTGGCTAGGAAGAATTAATATCGTTAAAATTGCCATCCTGCCCAAAGCAATATACAGAATGGATGCAATCCCTATCAAATTACTAACAGCATTCTTCAATGAACTGGAACAAATAGTTACAAAATTCACATGGAACCACCAAAGACCCTGAATAGGCAAAGCAATCCTCAGAAGGAAGAATAATGTAGGGGGGGATCTTGCTCCCCAACTTCAAGCTCTACTACAAAGCCACAGTAATCAAGAAAATTTGGTACTGGCACAAGAACAGAGTCACAGACCAGTGGAACAGAATAGAGACTCCAAACATTAACCCAAACATATATGGCCAATTAATATATGAAAAAAGGAGTCATGGACATACAATGGGGAACTGACAGTCTCTTCAACAGATGGTGCTGGCAAAACTGGACAGCTACATGTAAGAGAATGAAACTGGATCACTGTCTAACCCCATATACAAAAGTAAACTCCAAATGGATCAAAGACCTGAATGTAAGTCATGAAACCATAAAAATCTTAGAAAAAAACATAGGCAAATATCTCATGGACATAAATATGAGTGACTTCTTCATGAACATATCTCCCTGGGCAAGGGAAACAAAAGCAAAAATGAACAAGTGGGACTATATCAAGCTAAAAAGCTTCTGTACAGCAAAGGACACCATCAATAGAACAAAAAGGTATCGTACAGTATGGGAGAATATATTCATAAATGACAGATCCGATAAAGGGTTGACATCCAAAATATATAAAGAGCTCACACACCTCAACAATCAAAAAGCAAATAGTCCAATTAAAAAATGGGCAGAGGAGCTGAATAGACAGTTCTCAAAAGAAGAAATTCAGATGGCCAACAGACACATGAAAAGATGCTCCACATTGCTAGTCAGCAGAGAATGCAAATTAAAACCACAATGAGATATCACCTCACACCAGTAAGATCACCATCATTGAAAAGACGAACAACAACAAATGTTGGCGAGGTTGCGGAGAAAGGAGAACCCTCCTATACTGCTGATGGGAATGTAAATTAGTTCAACCACTGTGGAAAGCAGTATGGAGGTTCCTCAAAATGCTCAAAATAGAAATACCAGTTGACCCAGGAATTCCACTTCTAGGAATTTACCCTAAGAATGCCGCACTCCAGTTTGAAAAAGACAGATGCACCCCTATGCTTATCGCTGCACTATTTACAATAGCCAAGATATGGAAGCAACCTAAATGTCCATCAGTAGATGAATGGATAAAGAAGATGTGGTACATATACACAATGGAACATTACTCAGCCATAAGAAAAAAACAGACCCTACCATTTGCAACAACATGGAGGGTGCTAGAGGGTATTATGCTCAGTGAAATAAGCCAGGTGGAGAAAGACAAGTACCAAATGATTTCACTCATATGTGGAGTAGAAGAACAAAGGAAAACTGAAGGAAGAAAACAGCAGCAGAATCACAGAACCCAAGAATGGACTAACAGTTACCAACGGGAAAGGGGCTGGGGAGGATGGGTGGGAAGGGAGGGATAAGGGTGGAGAAAGAGAAAGGGGGTATTACAATTAGCATGTATAGTATGTGTGTGGGGCACAGGGAGGGCTGTGCAATATAGAGAAGACAAGTAGTGATTTTACAGCATCTTACCAGGCTGATGGACAGTGACTGTGAAGGGGTATGTGGGGGGGGGGACTTGGTGAAGAGGGGAGCCTAGTAAATTCATGTAATTGTAGATTAATGATATCAAAAAAATCATTGAAAGAAAAAAAAATAATAAGTCCTTTTTTTAAGAGGGAATGTCACATATATGTAATAAATGACCCCCCAAAAAAACTGATGTTAGAACATGCATTTACCAGAAGACCAAGCAATTACTTTCTTGGGCATTTATCCCACAGAAATGAACATTTATTTTCACATAAGCATCTGTACATGATGCTTCATATTAACTTAATTTGTAAAACCCCAAAATGAAACAAACCAAATGTCCTTCAACAGGGAAATGATTAAGCAAACAGTGGCAAACCGGCATCATGGAATGGTAGGCAAAGATAGAGAAAGAACAGACTCTGCACACAGCAACTTGCATGGACCTCAGGTGACTTACGCTGAGTGTTAAAGGCCAATCACAAAGATTATGTACTGTATTGCTCAATTTATAGGACTTTCTTGAAATAGCAAAAGTATGGAGGCGGAGAACTGAGTAGTGCTTGTCGGGTAAGGGACGGAGGTGGGGGCTGTGGTTATAAAGAAATAGTGTGGGGCAGCTTTGTGGTGAGGGGGCAGTTCTATGTCTCAGTTGTGGTGGTTACAGAAATCTACACACGTGATTAAATTGTACAGAACCACCTACACACACACACA